>NC_135379.1:57455962-58128462 GCF_049243985.1 Paroedura picta | reverse complement strand
TTAGTTCCATCAGGGCCCTCAGCTCTTCCGGGAGCTCATTCCGGGAGAAAGGTCAAAGCTAGATGAACAGTATACGGGCCAGGGATCTCCAGCCTATTAGCATCCACAGAGCAGAGAGCTCTGCGTGGGGCGTAGGGAGTTATACAATCCCTCAGGTACACTGGGCCCACACCTCTAATGGCCTTAAAGGTTCATACCACCACCTTGAACTTGGCCTGGTATTCCACTGGCAACCAATGCAGCTGCCTCAGCACCAGCTGGATGTGGCCTCTCCAAGGTGTTCTAAAGGTAAAGGTATCCCCTATGCAAGCACCAGGTAATGTCTGACCCTTGGGGTGACGCCCTCTAGCGTTTTCATGGCAGACTCAATAAGGGGTGGTTTGCCAGTGCCTTCCCCAGTCATTACCGTTTACCCCCCAGCAAGCTGGGTACTCATTTTACCCACCTCGGAAGGATGGAAGGCTGAGTCAACCTTGAGCCGGCTGCTGGGATCGAACTCCCAGACTTATGGGCAGAGCTTTCAGACTGCATTTCTGCTGCCTTACCACTCTGCGCCACAAGAGGCTCTCTGGTTCCCTTGCAAGAAGATATTTCCCAGGCTCCTTTGCTATGTTTCTAGTCCTATTTGACACTTTTCATTTTCTAGGATAATCTAGATATGGCTTGCTCCCTAAAATAGACCTGTGCTCTGTATTAGAAATCACACTGTCAGAGTCTCACACTATTCTACCCCCCACACACCCCTTTCCGAAATGATGAATGCAGGGGCCACTGGGCAAAGATAACCAAGCTCTAAGTTTGTGGCATCCCCCGATGATGAGAGGTCCATAGATTGAGCTTCGCCACTCCAGGCCTAATATAAAACTAAAAGCAATTTCCTTCCTCAGCCAGGGTAGGGAGAAATGAATTAGGTTCCATGGCTGAACATCCTTCATAATGAAGATAATGCTTACCACTGGTATTTCACACCCGGCAGACCTCCAGCACACCAGCAGAAATAGTTTCGGGATTCATGACAGAGAATAACCGGTGTCCGAGGCAACATTCCAGGATATCATGTAGCCCAGTGAGAGAGACTCTGTTGCAGCAATTCCCAGTGATGGAAGGAGAAGAAGAAGAAGCCATCGCAATGCCCTCCCAGACAAGAAAGAGCAAAAAATGCAGCTAACATTTATGACGACAAGACAGAATTTGCATGGCTGCCTGTGCACTGAATCAAGTTTCACCAACTAACCAGAGTTAGGACCAAGCATGGGCTTGGGCCATGGGCCAACTAAGTCATTCAATTAAAGTTGTCAGCTCTGGGCTGGGAAATGCCTAGTGACTAGGATGGGAAATACCTAGTCAGCTCCGGGTTGGGAAATACCTAGCTGGGATTTGAAGAAGAAGAAGAAGAAGAAGAAGAAGAAGAAGAAGAAGAAGAAGAAGAAGAAGAAGAAGAAGAAGAGGAGGAGGAGGAGGAGGAGGAGGAGGAGGAGGAGGAGGAGGAGGAGGAGGAGGAGGAGAAGGAGGAGAAGGAGGAGAAGGAGGAGAAGGAGGAGGAGTTGCTTCTTACATGCCACTTTTCTCTACCCAAAGGAGGCTCAAAGCGGCTTACAGTCGCCTTCCCATTCCTCTCCCCACAACAGACACCCTGTGAGGTGAGTGAGGCTGAGAGAGCCCTGATATTACTGCTCAGTCAGAACAGTTTTATCAGTGCTGTGGCGAGCCCAAGGTCATCCAGCTGGCTGCATGTGGGGGAGTGCAGAATCGAATCCAGAATGCCAGATTATAAATCCACACTCCTAACCACTACACCAAACTGACTCTGAGGTCTGCTGAGGTCCCTCCCTGGGGCAGGGAGGGACCTCAGTGGACTATTACATGATGGAGCAGCCCCTTTATCCCAGGGAACTGATCTCTGTTGCCCGGAGATGAGCTGTAATTGCAGGGGATCCCCGGGTCCCACCTGCGGATTGAACCACAGTTAGTTGAATTAAACCATGGGGTTTCTGGATTATATAGAGCCGATTAGCAATAGCAATTCTTGTCTCCAAGAATCAGACTGTTCTTTTTAGGAAGCCTGCCATATTCAAAAACTTAAAGATGTCAAACCATCTTGGTTTTGGACAACCTGTGACCTTCTATGCCTTTTGGAGCACACTCCGGTCCAGAATAATGTGGCGCCCACGTGATGTGGTGAATGGGTAGCCATGTTGTGTGTTTCTGTGTGTTTGTGCAATGTAATCATTTGCTCTCTTCCCTTTTTATGATTCTATTAGAGTTCTTCTGGATTTGACAGATGGCCACTTCGCAAAACAAACAAACAGATAAATAAAGCGAAAAGACCAGACTGAAAGAAAGGCGCCAAATGTTATGTTACCCCTTCGATCTCCGAGGACGATTATATCTGTCAAAGAATGCCAGTTTTACTCCAGGCTTGGAAAACATAAACCACCGAACGCCTGCTTTTGATCTTGCTCCTGTATCCAGCTCACATCTTCAATGACCGGCTGAACTGTCAGCTACTTGAGCATCTGATTTACTCGCTGCTCAACAACGCCTTTCGGCAGAATTACATATGGACAATTATACACACACATGCGCGCACACACACTTCAAACAGACAAACGGGCTGAATGTTCCAGCATTGTTGTAAGGCAATCAGCCAAGAATTCTCTTTTTGAGAGAGGCAGCAGGGAAGATAGCGGCCTATCTCTTTGCAAGGCCCTTCCAGAGCACAGTGTCTACTGGGGGGGGGACCCAGCAGAGGGGGGGGGACCAACATTATTTCCCTCTGAAACCATCTAGAGATGTAGCAGGGCAACAAATGAAGTGAGCATCTGGTGCCAATGGGTGATGCAGGCCCCCCAAAATCGGTCCGCCAATGACTAAAAGGATTACTGAGATTGAACACCATCCTGATGAAAACAGTTTCAAGAGGCTAGGTCTAGTCAGCTTAGAGAAATGATGACTGAGGAGTGGTATGATAGAGGTGTAGAAGGTTATGCATGGAATAGAGGAGGTAGAGAAAGAAGTATTTTTCTCCCTTTCTTGCAATACGAGAGCTGGTGGGCACTCAATGAAATGAAGGAGCAGTAGGCTTAGAACAGATAAAAGGAAGAACTTAATCATCCAAGGAGTAATTGATTAACACATGGGATTCTCTGCCACAGGAAGGGGTGGCAGTCAGAAGCATAGACAGCTTCAAGAGGTGAATGGATCGGATGAAGCAGAGGTCTAGATGGAACCCTCTGTCTAGGGCAGGGGTAGTCAAACTGCGGCCCTCCAGATGTCCATGGACTACAATTCCCACGAGCCCCTGCCAGCATTCTCTGGCAGGGGCTCCTGGGAATTGTAGTCCATGGACATCTGGAGGGCCACAGTTTGACTACCCCTGGTCTAGGGCAATGATGCTCTGTATTCTTGGTGTTTGGGGGTCCTCAGTGGGAGGCCTTCTGGAACTCTGACTGCTGGTGGACCTCCTGATAACACCTGGGTTTTGGCCACTGTGTGCCATTGGCCTGAGCCAACGTGGCTTCTCTTGCGATATGTTGTCCCTTCCCATTTTTAACTCAATTTCCAGTGACAGCTATTCAACACCCCTGGGATCTGAGAAGCATAATAAATATTCCAAATAAATCACGTGGACGACACATCCTTTGGACCAGCGTGTGGCCCATTTGAAGAGTCACCGAGCACCACAGTCCAGCTACCCCTGGCACTGTCACAGCAGCAATTATGCACCAGAGCTCCTTCCTTTACACATCTCGTGCCCCAGGCTCAGCAGCCCACACATTTAGCAAGGCCTTTGCATTTCAGCCGCTCCTTAAGTGGTTTGCTGAAACAGAGTGTCCTGCGGAACTGGGGCTTCCAAACGCCGCGACTCTTAATGGCTTTGGAAAGATTTTTTTTTTTTGGTTACATTTCTCCCTGTGTATATTTCAATTATTAATGGTGCCATTTTTTCCTTGCAGGTTGAAATGGGGGGAAGGGAGAAGAAAAATCAGTGAACAATAGAAGCATAACCTTAAAAGTATAAGCAAGTAAAGTATAACTCGCACAGATCAAGCGATAATTCCTTTGTGGTGGAGCTGCCTTGACAGCACATGTATTTCTGAACTGGATGCTTGTTGGATATTCTCCGGTATGAAACTGATTCTACACTCGACAAATTAGGGTGAGATGAAATTTGAGCACTGCCATCGTGTAAAAGAGGGGACGTTTTCAGTCATTATTTTTGGAAAGTGCTTTCAAGCAATAGCCGACACAGCAGCCCCCTTACAGGCCAGAAATCTTCAGAGGTATTTTGCAATTGCCTCCCTCTGAGCAGCACCCCTGGACTTTTCTGCTGGCCCCCCATCTCCATACTAACCAAAGCCAACCCTGCTTAGCTTCTAAGATGTGGCAAGATCAGCCTAGGCTGGGCCACCCAGTTGAAGGGATTAGGGAAAGAGATATTTGGGATCTCTGTTTCAGCAGTTTCCTTTGTCTGACATGCAAGCTGAGCAGAGATAGGTGCTGCAAGTCAAGTGGGGTGCTTGTAAGCTAAATGTGAGCAGACAGTGTGATGCAGCACTTAAACAGACATTTACAGTCTTGGGTTGTATCAACAGAAGCATCACGTCAAAATTGCAAGTTCTCATAAAGGTAAAGGTATCCCCTGTGCAAGCACCAGGTCATGTCTGACCCTTGGGGTGACGCCCTCCAGCGTTTTCATGGCAGACTCAATACGGGGTGGTTTGCCAGTGCCTTCCCCAGTCATGACCGTTTACCCCCCAGCAAGCTGGGTACTCATTTTACCGACCTCGGAAGGATGGAAGGCTGAGTCAACCTTGAGCCGGCTGCTGGGATTGAGCTCCCAGCCTCATGGGCAAAGCTTTCAGACGGCTGCCTTACCACCCTGCACCACAAGAGGCTCCTGCAAGTTCTCATAGTCCCGCTGTATTCTGCATTGGTCAGACCGCTCCTGAAGTCCTGTGTGCAGTTCCGGAGGCCTCACTTCAAAAAGGACTTGGACAAAATGGAGAGTGTTCAGAGAGTGTTCAGTGCTGCATCACATTGTTTGGATCCTTGAAAACCAACACTCAGTGGGGAGGGCGTTGCAATCCTGAGGCACCACCACAGAAAAGACGTGGTCTGCATTTGCCCACACTGAGGGGGAGCACACAGCTTTGGACGCCAGGGTGTCACCAGTGGTGCACTGAGGTCACTTCCTGTAGCACTGGATGTCAGTGCTTTGGGATTCTGGCAGTTCCCCCTATTCCCTCCCCTTTTCCAGTCTCAGCAGCTTAGCAACTCAGCATATATGGCTGTCTCTCTCCTTTCTTGAGAGCCCAGGGGTAGTCAAACTGCGGCCCTCCAGATGTCCATGGACTACAATTCTCAGAAGCCCCTGCCAGCATTCGCTGGGAGGGGCTCCTGGGAACTGTAGTCCATGGACATCTGGAGGGCCGCAGTTTGACTACCCCTGGTGTAGTGGTTAAGAGTGGTAGCCTCTAATGTGGGGAAGCAGGTTTGATTCCTCCCTCCTCCACATGCAGCCAGCTGGGTGAACTTGACCTAGTCCCAGTTCTCTCAGAGCTTTCTCAGCCCCACCTACCTCACATGGCATCTGTTGTGGGGGGAAAAGGATAGGTGATTGTAAGTCACATTGAGACTATTTGGAGTAATAAAAATCAGGGAACACCCCCCCCCCCGCTCTTCTCCTTCATCTTCCCCACAACAACCCCATCAAGAAGGTGGGATGAAGAGTGAGCAACTGGCCCAAAGTCATCCAGCGGGGCATCCTTGCCCGAGGGGGGTTTCAAATCTCATGCCTCAGTCATGGCACCCATACCTTGATGACACACTGGATCCTTTAGAGAAATATGCCTTGGGAAAGTCAATGGTCCATGGTCCCCAAAAGAGCACTTGTACTTACTGAACTACATCCCACTATACGAAAATGTGGTACCTATAGTGCCTCAGTATGTAATACATAACTTATATTTCTGGATTCATTACTGTCAAGGGAGAGTCTGTAGCCTTGGAGTTGCACAATAAAAATTCAGTGCCTCCATCAAGCCTCTGCTGTCAACTGTGAGCACTGAAAATATTACATTAACCAATGCATCCCCGAGTGGGTTGGATCCAACCAGCTTTTCTGCTGATGGGAAACGACAGAGGGAGCAGGGGGGTGGGGACCAAAGGTCTACATCCAGTAGACTCACAGGGTCAGGCAGCATATCCAGCCATGGAATGGGGATGGCCTAGAATTAACTAGGTCCTATATCTCGATATTATGTATTTGGTAAAGTTTTTTTTTTAAAAAATATTATTGCATTTTAAAATATTACATCCAAAGATACAGAAGGTTGACCTGTTGAGGCCAAACAACCTCACAATAATATTCCTTTTCAGCAATTTCTACTGTGATCTTTTTGTTCTTCGGCAATACGCACTTCTGGAGCTAATATATATTACAATGTACGTATGCTTATGCATGCCTGACCGCTGGAGAAGGCTAATGTGCCAAAATGCTTTTGGTCTGGAACATTTGGTCTGTGATTTTAAGAAGTGATTGTGCATGCGAGGCTATTATTGAGGACTTATAGCAGCCTTTCTCAACTTTGATTTTACCATTGAGAAACCCCTGAAATATTCTCCAGACTTCCAGAAATCCCAGAAATGGCACAATATTGCAGAATAGTGTTGTATATATGCCCACCTTGGGCCTCTCCCCTTCCCATCCCCTCCAGGACCATCATTGGCTATTTGGGGAGTGGTGGGTGGGTCAACATATTGGTCATATCACCCAATATGGTCATAAAGAAACCCCAGAGCTTCACGAAACCCTAATGGAGAAAGCCTGCCTTATAGTGTCCTTAATAAATGCATGATGATGATGATGATGATGATGATGATTGGATTTATTGGATTTATTTCCCACCTCTCCCAATAGACTCGAGGCGGGTCACATCCTATATTTCCTATATTTAAACCATTTAAATTTTTCTACATCTTGCATTTATAGTATCAGGCTGCACGTTTACATTTCTTTATCTTTTTTTATTCCTTCATTCAATTGTTTTGGGGTTAAATTATTTTCTCCTCTTTTTCCTTGGGCAAAATAACTTCCACATTATGTGACCATATAAAATTAAGGGAATTGACAGGTTTAAAAAATTGCACATGGCAATCTCAGTTGTGTGTCCAGCAGGAGACAGAAAGGGACTTTGAGCTCGGGCAGATTTTGTGGAGGGGGAGGAACTAATCTGTGTGTCATTTTTTAAAAGGTCTAGCAGGGGTAGTCGAACTGTGGCCCTCCAGATGTCCATGGACTACTATTCCCATGAAACCCTGCCAGCATTTGCTGGCAGTTTGATGACCCCTGGTCTAGAGCCACTGTTTACTCTGCCCAATTGTTGCTAGAAAACAGAATCCTATGGCAATTAAGCAATAAACAGCATCATTATGAATGGAAAGATAATATCAAAGTGTATTTATTATTTACATGCTCATCATTTTGTTATAACGAATCCTGGCCAGGTTCCCACAAACTCATTCTTACAAATGTCGGTATTGTGAGTATTAATAATTCTCTCTCACTCTCTCTTTAATAAGAGATATTTGATTTTTGTCCCCGTGGGCCAGTGTATACTATCTGGCTGCCAAGTAATTGGCTCAGTATTAATTCTAAACATATTTTTATTTAGTCTCTTATAGATGTAGGAATTATGAGAAGTTAAAACTTGTCCTATCAGTAATTCCCAGAACTGATTTCTAGATCTTTTTTTTAACTGTTGGGAAGTTTCAGAAGACAGGAAGGAAATCAACATTAGAGATATCTAATATCTGTCTTCTTGGTGCCTGCAGACAACAGTGGGAGGGCTTCTGGAGTTCTGGCCCTGCTGGTGGACCTCCTGATGGCACCTGGGTCATGGCCACTGTGAGACACAAAGTGTTGGACTGGATTGGCCATTGGCTCAATCCAATATGGCTTCTCCTCTGGTCATACGTTCTTAACAAGCAAACAACGATGACTGCAAAGGAACCTCGATGGAGGGATTTTCATATCTGGAACAGTTTCATTGTATATAAAAAACTAAGGCCTAGGTGGCATAGAGTGGGCGGGGCCAGTCCAATCTCTGGACCAATTGGAAGGGACGTATGGCCCCGCCCCCTGACTTGGGCCCAATAGGGAGGTGATGCAGCCCGCCCCCCTGCCCGGCCAGAGGCAATCTGGTGACATTGCTGCCAGTCTGCCCCTGACCACTGCAGGGAGAGGAGGTCGGTAGGACTGCTGAGGGGGGTGAGAATGGAGGCTTGGCCAGACTGCGCCATCCCTTTTCGCCCCAGGGCTGTCCTAATTGTCACGTCCAACATCTTCCCTCACTTTGCCTAAGACCACTAACGGTGCTGGCAGGTGGTTGATGAGTGCGCTCCTTCCCCCCCCCCTTTCAGGTCTGTTGGGAAGGAGACTCTGACAGCCCCTGACGGAGGGGAGGGAGGCATTTCTGAGAGCAATGCAGGGAAGCCTGAGGGCATGGGTGAGGTCATTCCTTTTGAGGGGGGAGCTTTCCCCTTCTGCCAAACTGTTGGCTGACAGGGAGGCCACAGAAAAACCCCTTCTCACTTAAAATATTGCTCAGGCCAGCCTTGCTGCTGGAGGGAAGAGGCAGGCAAGCAACTCTCTGTAGATTTGAGGCCTACCACACAGGTGAAACTGTTGTGCAGATGAAACTTGATGCTGTTGCGGAGGTTCTTTTACATCCTGTTTCATCTGCAGAACCCTGTGCAGTATGTCTTAGATGTTTGTTCTCCACAACAATCCTGTCCAAACTCTATAGCAGCCCTTTCTGCCTGGGAAGCTGATCTTTATGGTCCGCAGATGAGCTGTAATTCCTGGAGGTTGGCTACCCCTGGGATGGAAATACTCCTGGCAGTTTGGAGGTGGGACTTCAAAATTGTACAATGCTTCAGAGTCCAGCCTCCAAAGTTGCCATTTTTGCCTGCAAAGCTAATCATTATAATCTAGAGATGAGCAACGATCTAGAGATGATGGTAGAGGCTCGCAGACTGCAGTTGGGGTGGGTGTTTCCCTCCTGGGCTATGGGATATGGCCAGCCTTACCAGCAACTGTTTGTATCTCGGGGCACATACAGGCAGACAAACCAGTATCAGTCCTGCGAATCTGGAAAGTGCAGGAAGATCTAAATAAAGAATATTTTCAGGTTGAAACTGTAAATAGTGAACAAGTAAATGGCTGGAGAGGCATGGGAACTGAAGTGACTTTTTTCAAGCTTGTCCTAGTAAATAAAAAACTTCTATGAACTCAAACGCATAAGTGGCCCAGAATTTCAAGTGGAGTTAGCTTTACAGGAAAGTAGACAGTAAGACTTCGGGGGAAACTAGGTAATCCACTTTTATTAGGTGATGACTTGAACTTGCAGACATCACTAGCCAAGGAGATTCTTTGGCCACGTGCATTCCTTTTGAAGAGATGCATGTGAGAGGAAAGAGCTTTCCCTTCAGCCTAACTTCCTGGATAAGAGCTGTACTTCCAAGGGATTCTCAGATCCCACCTGAAGGCTGGCATCCCTAAACCTCAGTGGCATACAATGCTAAACAGTCACCCCTCCAAAGCAGCCATTTTTGCCTGGGGAGCTGATCTTTATAGTCTGGAGATGAGCAGAAATTCCAGGAGATCACCAGGCCCCACCTGGAGGTTTGCTGTCCCTGATCTGAACAGTGGGGCCTCAAAAGTGTGTAATGCCCCCGCAGCCACCTAGCACCCCCTGACCTATTTTGGGTCAAGAAAACATTGCAGAGAGGAGGTAAGGTTGCCACATTGGTGCAGGTTCATGTTCTGGAATTCCACACTACCTAGGTGTGCACAAACCTGACTAAGTCAAGATTGATGTGCTCACAGAGACCTCTTAGGGTTGCCATCTTTCAAGTGAAGCCTTCTACCCCACCTCCCTCCCTCTATGCCATTGTGTTGGCCTCAATCCATACCAGAGCATTCTATGTGCAGAGGGACTGTGAACCAACTTCTGCAATGGCTACACAACTTACAACCTCTGTACCAACATAAACCGGACCTTAATTAAACAGGCCAAGTAAGCCTCCCAAGGGCAATAGATTTAAGTAAGGGGCATAGCTCAATAGCAGAGCACATCACTGACTTACAGAAGACCATGGGTTTTATACCCAGCATCTCCAAATCAAAGAACGGCAAGTCACAGGACTGGGGAAGACATTCACCCGAGACACTGCGGAATTGTTGCTGTCAACATGTGTTGAATTGAGGGAGATGGAACCGCGATCCAGATAACTCAGCTGTGTATCTCCATAGGAGATGCCAGTAAAGGGAACTCTTAATGAAACCCCCACAATACAGTTCAGTTTATTTCAGCCATTCTTTAAGAGGTGTAGTGTAGGCGGCGGCTTGAGCATTTCGAAGAAGAAAAAGACACACCCGGTTCATTTGCTGTGAGTTATTGGACTGATATTGGTCTTGGATATTTCTGAGCCGTTCCCGAAACCAAACAGGATTCTTTACATGGATTCCCTCAAGGCCTGAGCTGAAATAACGAAGGAATTCCTCCAGGAAGCGTTGCTCTCCAGCGGACTCCGAGACAAATACAAACGTATCCATGTGTAGCCGTAGCTTTCAGTTTCTGATTGAAACATTAAATATTGGTACATTAGTCCCTGTCAGAGCTACAGTGGATGAAAGATGGCTCTCTCGATTTAAATGCATTATAAGAATCTGAGCATAACATGAGTGAAAGGAGGAAATGCATGCCACATCTTTGGGAAAAGAAGAAATCAAAACACCAAGCTGTCCAAATATTGGCAGCAAGTTGTAGAACATGGATTGGCCATTGCTGGCATGTTTAGCATTTAGATTCCATCAGCCGTCATGTACCCTTAGCTATTAAGCCTCATGACCACCTTTGCACATGAAAATACATGGAAGACTGATGCGCAAAGGCTGGGGGCAGAACAGAGGGCATGTGGATGAGCCCATGAAGGAGGTCTCCTGTGACTTTGATTTCTCTTGCTTGCCAAGGATCTATTCTATTTACCCTTGATCCTCTTGAGCCTGACTGAAGGTCATTTCCCCAGAAAGCACTTTCCTGGGGCCACCTTCTTTGGGGGGCTGTAACTCAGACCCCATAAATCTAAACCTCACCAAACGTATAGGGCAGGTAGAGGACAGTCAGCCAGAGACCCCTTTTGAGTTTGGTGACTCCAGCATGTCAGCGGGATGAACCTCATGAACTGAACTAGTTCATTTGGGCCCTAAAAGTTTGCGACAGTTTGTGGTTCGTGAATTGGTCACACCGCGAACTAGACTGAACTGCATTTTCTCGGTTTGTGCCCATCTCTCGTTATGAAACCTGAACAAGAATTAGGAAAGATAGCTCTAGAGCACTCTATTCCATCACTTACTCCCTTCATTGCAGATTTGTAGGCCTTTACATACATGATAATGAGATTAATATGGTTTATGTCTGCAAGGGGTTTATGTTACCTGAATCATAACACTGAACTGGCAAGATAGCTATGCCCAGGAATATCTTATATACCAACATTGACTGTTTCAGGAGCAGCACTGTTGTCTTCAGACAGACCAAATAGCAATTGAGAATACTTTCTCGTCTCTTCTGGGCACAACACTGAAATTACTGCCTGCCCCAAATGGAACGGGAATATGGTTTTATTGCTGTGTGGAACACGGTTTACCCCATAGTCAAAGTATACGTTTTTGTGTACATGCTGAAGATCTGATGAAGTATCTGACAGAGTGTGCTATGCGCACAAAAGCTTACACCTTGGAGAAAACTTTGTTGGTCTTCAAGGAGCCACTGGACTCAAACCTCATTCTGCTCTTTTGGGACGATATGGCGGCCCAGCTGAATCGATCCCCCTGTTCAAAGTTATTCTGACACATCCAGTACTTTTGGATTGAAACACCTTCTGACAAGACACCCTCTCCCCACCCGCCGCCAGTTAGGTGATGTGGTCATGGAGAATGTGCCCAGATGGTAAACACATTGACCGGCTAGTAGAGAAATCACCAGCCAATTCTAAACAACAATAACTGAGTCCAGAGGTTTTCAACATTATCCAGTTGTTGAGGATAGCCTTCATCTTATATGCTTCTTGGCAATATGTATAGCAAAGTATGGCTACTGATTTCAGGGGTAGTCAAACTGCGGCCCTCCAGATGTCCATGGACTACAATTCCCAGGAGCCCCTGCCAGCGAATGCTGGCAGGGGCTCCTGGGAATTGTAGTCCATGGACATCTGGAGGACCGCAGTTTGACTACTCCTGGATTAGATGGTGTGCCCATTGCCCTATTTGTTTGTTTGTTTAGTCAATTAATTAATTAGACTTTTAGGCTGCCCCTCCCAGCCAGCCAGGCTGTGGTGGCTAACATCAAATTTCAGATACAGAATTCAAAACAACAACAACATAATGGGGTAAAAGCTATTAAAAACCACCCACCCACCCCCTTGACATTTAGCACATTCTCCCACACTACGGGGGAAATGCGGGTGGATCAAACTGGAGATGAAGGGGGGAATCCAGTGATCTCTTCCTGCTGAGCTGGATCCACTCCCTTTCCCTAGATTTTCTTCCAACAGAAAGAAAAAGGCTTTCTCCAAAGGAGGCAGAGTTCTCTTGACATGGATCAAGCAATGTAATGAACCCCTTTTTCACGTCTCATGCCGCCAAGTAAATGAGTACTATTAATGATATTTCATGCATGCACTCCGTTAGACAGTGTGTGTGTGTGTGTGTGTGTGTGTGTGTGTGTGTGTGTGAAGCAGCAAGATGTCAAACAACATTTTATTAATTTCCCTATTTACTTGGGGTTCTGCTCTCAGCAAACACAAGGCAAGATGTTTCCCCAGGAGGGGAGCAATCCTGACAGGTTCTACTACAGGACGTGTTATGTTGCTGTTCTAAGTGCCCTCTCTGTGTTAAGGGATTTTACATGTATCTTGAAAGTTACACTGTCAAGGAAGACTGAAATTCAAACACAGTTCTGCAGGGCTGGTAAGGCAGCGCTCTTCTGCCAGGCCTATGGCTGAGCTAGGGCTGCTTACCATCATGTGGACCTTCCGTCTCTCCTCTCCAGACCCCCTCCCCCATTTTTCTTTTTGACTGGACATTTGTTCCCATCCAAAACACCTTCTCCAGGCCAGAAGGAAGATGGTTGGGGCAGGATAGGGATGGGTGGGTGTGGTGGGGGGAGGTTTGGGTTGGGAGTTTTGTTTCAAATTTTGATTATGAATGTTTGCAAGCCACCCTGAGCCCACTTGCAAAGAATGTCAAACAACAACAACACAATATATAAAAATATAATGGCTTCTAAATTTTGAGCCTATGCTGGCTTGCTAAATATCCCCCCCCTGAAAATCTATTCTTAAACCTGCTGATCTCTAAGCAACCTCATCTCATTCAAGGATCTGTTCCATGTTTATTGCCCATGGGAAAATAATATGTATAAAGAGTTTCTTTCCCTTTTCTCCCTAAAAGAAAAGCGAAATGTACTCAGAGAGTAAAGAGAACTTCCTTTTGGAATTCTAGACCCTGACCTGTTGTCTGTTTTGTCCTACAAAAGGAGAACTTTGGATCTTGTTCGGTACTTTATCGTGATCTGCTCTTGCATGCATCTGAATGATCATTCTTAATCAAACTGCCCGCTTTGTGAAAAGTCTGGACCAAATCTTGTTTTCTCTCCCAGGTCAAATCCAGGAAAGGGAGGGTGATATTAGAATTTCAAAAGCTCCTCGAACAGTGGGGGACCGTGCTTGGAACCAACTTCATTCCACCGTACACAGGAAGAACTGGACAAAATCCAGCTGCGAAGGGAAGGGACTAGTTTCGAACCAGTTCTTGAAAGCTGTCTGGATCTCTTTCTTTCTTTCTTTCTTTCTTTCTTTCTTTCTTTCTTTCTTTCTTTCTTTCTTTCTTTCTTTCTTTCTTTCTTTCTTTCTTTCTTTCTTTCTTTCTTTCTTTCTTTCTTTCTTTTAATCATAGAATAATAGAGTTGGAAGGGACCTCATGGGTCATCTAGTCCAACCCCCTGCACTATGCAGGACACTCACATCCCAATCGCTCATCCACTGTAATCTGCCACCCCTTTGCCTTCACAGAATCAGTCTTGTAGAGACCTTTTGGCCTGGGAGCACCCATGAAACCCTATTCCATTCCTTTCCTCCCTAGCTCATCAGAGCTAAAATCAGAGGAAAGGAGGTTGGCACAAGCATGAAATTTTATTTCCCATCTTACTTTTTGTCTTGTGATGACCTCTCCTGGCTAAGCTGTTCATTATCCTTGATGCAAATAGTTAAGAGTCTCTGGATCCTCGCCGTTCAACTTGGCGCAGAAATATCGCTCAGCCAGATCGCTGGCCGTTTATCACTGCATCCGAGAAGCATCGCCTGGCGAAACAATCCCGTTTGCCTGATGACATATATGTGAACTCCGTGACATTCATATTACGGAATAAGTCATCTCTGCAAAATAGCTTTGCTAAAACCCATGAATAAAGTTAAATGAAGTTTCCATTAAGAGGCTTCAAGGAATCCCATAGAAGAACATAATGAAAACAGACACAGAGACAATAGGTGCTCAACTTCCCCCCAACTGCTAATTAGTTCTCTTAACTGTTTTGAAAGCCTAGAAGTGCTGGTTGGTCTGGTTTTCTGCATCTAAAGGTTACAATATGCCATGGGATGCTGTGTTAGTCCATCAGTCACAGTAGAAAAGAGCGAGAGTCCAGGAGAACCTTAAAGGCTAACAAAATTTGTTGCAAGCTTTCAGGGGTCACTGATAAGCTCTCCAATATATAGGGCAGATGGATTCACATTCCTGGCGTATCTGTATATAACTGTACTTGTATACAGTTAGCCCCATCCGTCCTGTACAGGGGAGAGATATGCTCTCCAGCTTATTGGTCAGATTGGATGAGCTGTATCTGAAGAAGTGAGCAGTGACTTACGAAAACTCACCCCTTGCTAGATGTTTTGTTAGTCTTTAAGGTGCTACTGGATTCTTGCACTTTTCTATGCACAAAACAGACGTGTGAGCCAACTTCTGAGGCGTCCACAATGGACCTCTGATGTGGTGCACATTTGATGTATGACAATAGGTCACCCGACTTACACTCCCGAATTTGGTTGCAGTCTTGGCCTCACTCTTGCAAAGTGCCCATGGACATCTGGGGAGCTATGCTTTGGCCACGTCTGCCCTAGGCATTTCCCTTCTTGCATCTCATGTCGTTGGCACTACGGACTAAAGCCATTTCCTTTCCCCATCAGTCAGCCAGAGTCAGCCCAACTTCCCATAAGCACTTCAGCAACAAGGATTCTTGATAGTTTGGTCCAAGTCTTTATTATTGATAGTTTGGTTCAAGTCTTTATTATTACGGTACTTGACCAGTAGTCAAATTACAAGATTCATAAACACATCTGGCATTAACAAGATAAAAGAATCATCGATAACTGAAATATTATTATAAAATGTAAAACATTCCAGCTATAAGAATCATTCTGGTTTTTAAACTCACAAGCATTATCTCAAGCAATTGAGACTATCTCTACCCAAGTGGCTCCGAATCTACCCAGCTCTTCCTTGAGATAGCTTGGTCACAAATTGTTGGAAGCACCAGTGATGCTATGGTCTGTGTACTGATGCTATGGACTTTGCTGGGAGACAATCCCTCCTATGAGCATTTCTTTCAACAGATAGTGCCTTCCAATCCCCCCTCAGACTGAAGCACATACAACTGATTGGCCTCAACAGAACGGCAGTGCAACCAAGAGGAAAACTTCAAACCGAGGAATAAATTTATCCACCCAGATGGTTGCATATCGAAGCACGTAGGGCAGGGGTAGTCAACCTGTGATCCTCCAGATGCTCATGGACTACAATTCCCTTGAGCCCCTGCCAGCAAACGCTGGCAGGGGCTCATGGGAATTGTGGTCCATGAACATCTGGAGGACCACAGGTTGACTACCCCTGACGTAGGGGACATAACCAAATTTCAGAGCTAAGGGGGGGAAAAACACACCTCCCAACTATACGGCTTTTTCAGTATAGCCTGAAGGTGAATACAATGAAGGCAAGATACCAGGAGGGGCCGTTATAGGAATCTAAGTACAAATGAATAAGTATAAATACTTCCCTGCTTCCCTGCAGGGTTCTGTTGCATGCGCTTTTCCTATGCCAGCATGCAATCGGGTTGGTTAGAACGGCGAGAGCAAGCAGGTGCACTGTTATGATTCAGTTCTCTTTCTGCATCTCTTCCTCCGCTACTGTGCCCAAAAACACTTCCACAGGTGTTGACTTCCCATGTGGCAAAGGATGACAGTCATAATATTTGGGCAAAGGTCAGAGGCTGAGCAAGTCCAGCTATTCGGGATGTTCTTTTGACCATGCCTACACAGAGCATTAAAATATATGCCATCCCATTCTCTTGCTTACACAGGATTCCAGCTCAACTTTTACAGGCATGAAAACACAAGACTGCCTGTGAGTCTAGTGTTCCAGCAAGTACTACGAACAGGCAAACCGGCTTTTCTCAGTGCCCTGACACAACGCTGGGAACTAGCCCAAATGACACGTCCTGTGAGTTCATGTTCTAACAGCAGGAGGAGGGAGATGTGGGACAGGCAGCCTAAAGAACAGAGCATCAAGCAAGGTCTGGGCTTCAGTGCAGCTGGCTGCAAGGCACCAATGCTGCAGGGGCCAGCGGGGAGACCCAACTGGGGGTTTCCCCCACCATCTCCTCTCACTGCCACATGCAGAATATAAATGGGATGGGACGAGCCCCCAGCATAGAGCGGGAATCCTCAAGAAGAGATGTCCCCCCACCCAACGGGAGAGGGGAAAGGAGCTCAACCTGGAGAGTCTCTCGGGTAGCATCACTGAAGCCTTCCACTCAGACCTCACAGGTAAGTGGCCTTCTTTGGCCAGTTTCAGCCGCGGGACATAGCAAGCAAGACTCGATGGAAGTTCCTCTGAGCATGCACAGAGCTCATTCTTTTCGATCCCGAGGAAACACACAGACCCCTTGCCTGCCAAGGAGCGCTGGGAGGATTTGCAGGCAACCCAGAGGTTTCTCTTCTCCGGGATCAACGCTCCCCTCTCTCGCGCTCGCTTTGGAGCGGGACGAAAATGAGCGGAATGCAGCGCTAGCGCTTCTTATCTGACGGTTCTCAAAGCGCTTGCTTAAGGGGAGCGCAGCGCCCTGTCCAAACTGCGGACGGACCAGCGCCGAGCCTGCTGGGGGAAAGGGACGCTCAGGCTGAACGACGCCCATCGCTGCAACCGCCTCTCGCAGCGACGCTTCCAGGTGCCGCTCCGACAAGTGCCCACCGGGCTCCAGCGAGGCTCAGCCCCCCCAGCCCAGCGGACCCGGCAAGCGACCGAGGCAGCGCCAGCCCCGACGTTCCCGCACGCCGCTCTCTTGCCCGCGACGGCCTCCCCTCGAGGCAGAGAAAGTCCCACTGGAGGGGGGTTCTTGTCTCTTATTGGGGGGGGGGCGCCAAACTTTCTCCTCCTTCCAGTCGACTTCCAGCCTACTCTCTCCCCCCCCCCGATCAGCTGCAGCAAAAGCGCAAGTCCTCGCCCCCCCCCCCAAGCCCGACTCCACGTCGCCGCCTCAACCGCTGCAGGGATCCCGCTTTGGCCAGCCCAGCGCTCGCCTGAGTCAGAGAGAACTTCGGAAGCGAGAGCCCAGCGGCCGCTCGCCAGCCCATCCCGGGCTCCAACGGGGCTCCTGCGCGCAGCCCTCCCGTCCGGCCACGCCGCCTCTGCTCCCTCCGTCCGCATCCAGGCTCCTTCGCCTGCGGGGAGCCATCCCTCCCCAGCCAACCTGCCCCCGGGACGGCCGCGTTCCGCGTGGCGCGGGCGAGGTACTTACGGGCGGAGGAGGGGAGCGCCGTCCGGGCTCTGCAGCTGATGTTGCTGAAAATCCACAGGAAGAGGGCTGCCCTGCAGCTCGCGCGGAGAACCACGACCATCCTGTCCTGCCGGCCTCCCGCCTAGTCCCGGGCGGCGCCAGCTGCGGAACGGAGCCTTCCCCTGGCCCGCTCTTGGCCCGGCTGGCGGAGGGAGGGAGGGAGGCAGGGAGGGGGCAGTGTTCACCGCGGAGGGGCGGCAGGCAAGCCCCCCAGCCTTTCCTTCCTTCCTTCCTTCCTTCCTTCCTTCCTTCCTTCCTTCCTTCCTTCCTTCCTTCCTTACTCCGAGGCAAAGCCAAGTGGTCAGGACTTTGGAGGTCTCTTCGTCCGCCGCCAGGTATCCGAGGGAGCGCCCGATGAAGCCCGGTGGAAGAGAGAAAGGGAGGGGGGGTGTAACCCCGGGGCTCAGGCGGGGGGTAGGCGAGGGGTCAGCCGAGCGGTTGGAACTGTACGCACCACCCCCCTCCCTCCCGCCTTCCTTTGCAGGCGAGCCGTGCCTTGCAGACTGGCGGCGAGAGCTCCCGCGGAGCCTTCCCTGTTCCGCGGCAGCTCCGGGTTCGCGGCGCGCCTGCCTGCCTGGCTGGCTGGAGCGTGCCGGTCCCGGGAGCCGAGCGGCGCAGTCAGGGCGGGCGAGGGCGAGGGGCAGCGTCTCCCGCGCCGCAGAGGAGCCGGCTCACAGGCTCTCGCCTCCCGCAGTCATCGTCGGCCAGCCGGAGGGAAGGACTGGCGCGACTCCGGCGAGCGGCACAGGCAGGAGAGGCGGGCTGGGGAGCCGGCGGCTGGGAAAATCCTGCCCCCGCCCTCCCGCCGCTGCTCGGCCTTCCCGGCTCCTCCTCTTCCTCCTCCTCCTCCTCCTCCGGCGGCGGCGGCGGCGCCCCTCTCCAGCGGGAAGAGCCCCCTGGCCAACTCCGCCGGGCCGGACGCGTCGCCAGCCCCGAGCAGAAGGGAGGCGCCCGCTCTGCCTCGGCCGTCCCCGCCAAGAGGGCCCCGCTGGAGATCCCGCCGCAGACGCGGGGAGGCGGCCGGGCAGAGGGCTCTGCGGCGCTGTCCGTGGTGCTGAAGTTGGAGCCTTCGCCGCCCTCCCCTGCTCTCGCCTCCCCTCGGCGCCAGGGGGGGGGGGAGGAGGGAGGAGGGAGGAGGGGGCGGATCGGGCCCGCGGATGCTGACTTGGCTCCTCCTTCCTGCCCCCCCCCTTCCGAAGAAGATGGTACAGGCTCGCTCTGCTCCAACCTCCCGGGATCCGCTGGCGAAGCCGTTCGAGCAGGAAAGTCTTCCGAGCGGTCCTAAGGACTGGAAGGGGAGGCGCTCTGCATCCCGACAGTGAAACTGCGGAATGCGGATGTAGTGAGGGTGAAGGGGGGAGGGAGAGGGTTGCCTCTTGCAGTTAAAGCAGACCCAGGTTCCAGAGGGCGGGGGGGGGGGGGGAGGACCAGCCTTCAAGTAAAAGAGGGAAGTCTTAACAAACACGGATAACACAAGCAGGTGTTATCTAGCAGCCTATTGATCCGATTCCAGAGAGATTTCTAGCCCTACTTCGCATCCCCCTTCCCACCATCACCCAAGACTCTGAAAGTTTCCAGGCTCCAGCTGCAGCAAAGTAATGTGGCTTACATTCAGAGCCAATGCTAGAAGTTTGGGTAGTTTACAGTGGCCATTTGGCTGTCACGCCAAGCATGTCTTCTTCTTTAAAGCCTGGTGAGGGATATAATGAAATGAGGGAAACTGAGGCACTGTCAAGTCTAATATTTGGTTCTAATAAATTTTAAAATAAAAAAATCACAAAAATGATAGAAGTGTGTGTGTGTGTGTGGGGGGGATGTTTTCTCTCAGGACATCATTATAAGTGACCTCTGCGGGAGCCCGGAATCCAATGTGACTTCTAAGCGACATGTTCTCCATATAGGATAACAGATCTCCTCTTTAAAGAAAAAGTCCTGAAAACTTTGCACTAAAACAAATAGCCAAAGGGCAGATCTGGAATGACCAACGAGATGCAGTGGGAGGGATAGTCTGGAAACAACCCTAAGCAGGGCCTATTCTGCACACAATAGATAATGCACTTTCAATGCACTTTAGAAGTAGATTTTCCTGTTCCGCACAGGAAAATACAGCTGCCAAAGCACATTGAAAGTGCATTATCCTATGTGTGCAGAATAGGCCCAGGTCTACTTAGAAACAAATCTCATTTTATTCAGTGCAACTGACTGCTTTCCCTGGACTCCTTTTTGGACCTTCTTTGCAAGGAGATTATGAGGCCCAGGTGAGCTGAGTTACACCCTTCCAAGTCAAGGGACTTTAGATAGGAGATTACATGGAAAGGCTTTTTGCGACAATTATATTTGCACATGGAACATGTGCATGATTTCTACCCAGATGCTGGTTATACTGTGGCCATAGGTGAGCCTGTGGTCTGAAAGGTCTATGTGACCAGGCAGGGGCTTCAAAGGCCTTGGATAGAATGATCCAATTCCAGACATTTTCTGTCAACTTCAAAGGGTTCCAATGCATACCAGCAAGAGGCAGAAATCTAGTGCATTCAGGATGTGACTGTGACCTAATTGGAAGGCTGTGAATGTGACCTTCGGAAGCCCCTGGATTGCATCCTTGACATCTCCAGTTTTAAAAGGATCTGGTGTTGGATGCATGCTGAGACCTGGATGGCCACCTCTGGATCTCCCTTGGCTGATTGCTACACAATCCTTGGGTTTCCTGCCTACGCTACATATATGCCATAAGAGAAATGAAATAATAATCTTAGTGTCCTGACCTGGATAGCCCAGGCAAGCTGAATCCCCCCAGATCTTTTAAGCTAAGCAGGGCTGACTAATATTTCAATGGGAGACCTCCAAGGATATTGGTCGTAGTTCCTCCTAGGAACACTGGGGTCATGCTGAGGAGGCGATAGCAGACCCCCTCTGAACATACAATAAATAAATCCTAGCACAAATCCTGGTTCCTAACCACTATTCCACCCTGGCTCTCTCAGCATCTCTCCAGCCCTGATACTGGATAGGCCAGCAGCGAAAGAACAGAGATACATATGCCACAAGGGATCTGTCCGCATAATACGTACCACCCCACACAGACATGCGCCCTGTCCACTTTAATGAGGGACACAATTTGCTAATACAGAAAATAAGAATAAAAAGTTGGAGGGAATTCCCTCCCCCCTTCCACACTGGAAACTTCAACTGGTCCAAAGTGCAGCTGCATGGGTCCTTTCCAGGCCCCAACAGAGCTGCTCTGGATCCATATTGAAGACTGGATCAGAGTCAGAGGTAGCTTTGTGTAGTGGTTAAGAGGAGTGGCCGGCTTTGATCTCCCACTCCTCCTCCATATGCAGCTGGCTGGGCGACCTTAGGCCAGCCACAGCTCTCTCAGAGAACACTTCCCTGAGGTCCATCTCCAACACTTTCGGGTAGCTGTCTATAAGACTGTCAAAGAAATAGTCCTTTCCTCCCACACCAAAAAGGGAAGAAAAAAAGGAACCATTTCTACATTGTCCTTCTTTACTTAGATAAAGTACCTTTCCAGGAAAGAGCCCTCCTCTCCTTGCATTGTTTTGCCCCAGAAAAAAATACAAATTGACTGTGTGGATTCAGTCCGGGCCACTTTCCTTGTTCTAGCCAAGAGGGTGACCCTGACTCAATTGACTTCGCCTCTCAGGCCCATCCAGTTCAATGAAGCCCTCCCAAGATCGATTAAGACAGTAAAGCTCTTTCTCTCCCTCTCCAGCCTGGGAGTTCTCCCCTCCCCGTACATTTTCTAATGATGGTCATTTTCAGCTCTTACTTGCAGCCTCCGGATGCCCAGGATTATCGCAGCTCCATCTAAGTCCAGGGGAGGCTGTTGAATATTTTGTTCTCTCTCTCTCTCTCTCTCTCTCTCTCTCTCTCTCTCTCTCTCTCTCTCTCTCTCTCTTTGTGTGTGTGTGTGTTTTAAAATCTGTACATGTGATGACATTATAATTGCATCCCCTCATTGCAGGAAAGCTGTGCTACTCCAAAGGAAGAACTTCAGTCACTGAATATTGCTTTTCATAGTAAAATAGTACAGGCCAACCAAGCCTGATCCTGCCAGATCTTGGAAGCTAAGCAGGGCCCTTCCAGGTTAGTCTTTGGATGGGAGACCTGCAGGGATGTGGGTGGTAGTTCCTCCAAGGAACACCAGGGGTCAGGAGGCAGAGGCAGCCAATGGCAAACCATCTCCACACATTGCTTGCCTGACTGCCAGACAATCCTTGGCTCTGCTGGCTACACGGCACACATGCCATGTGGAGAATAAATACTAATACAGGCCAGTACCCTAATACATTATTACTAATCCTTTTGACAAGGACACCAGGTAGGTCAAGAGCAGCAGAAGTCGTTCTCAGATGCAAACTCACCGCCACACTGCAAGGAGACCGTGATTCTTCTCCCTTGACTAAGGAAACCGAGGGTGAAATGCAGTTGCTTCCTTGCCTAAGGCCAATCCCAGTGGCTTCAGTCCGAGATCATTGTTTCATTCAGCATTTCTTAAATACTGACTTTGAAAAGCATGCAGGGGTAGTCAACCTGTGGTCCTCCAGATGTCCATGGACTACAATTCCCATGAGCCCCTGCCAGCAAATGCTGGCAGGGGCTCATGGGAATTGTAGTCCATGGACATTTGGAGGACCACAGGTTGACTACCCTTGCTATATACGACCGGGAAGAGGCTGCATATAGTGGAGTGGTGAGTGGAGATCCTCTGCTGCCTAGAACTGTAGAGTAGTTTTTCCTTCAAATCTCCTTCAAATTTTCAATGGCCACAGGCTTTGTGAAGTATTGTGGGGAATGTCAGTCAAAAAACATTCCCAATAGTTTAGGGCTACCATTCAGGTATAAATACAAAATCATAACAAGCCTCACAGCAACATTCTTAAGATGGCCTATTTATATACATAAAATTGCTTGATAAGAGTATAAGGTAAGATGTGATACTACAAACTGGTTATGGAGGTATGTGGGAGTAATTCTTTACTGCATTGTTAAAACTTAAATTTAATTTTATTAATTTATACATTTTGTATTTAGGAATCAACCACTGAAGAAAAAATGTGAAAACGGAGTATATCTTGAAACCGTTTTGGTTGGTCCTTAAAAAATTATCAATATATAAAATTTATTGTACCAATTGCCTTGGAAAGGTTCTGCTTTTCTCGATTTATGTTTTGAACCTTTCTTCCTTTTTTCATATGGTGGTTTCTAAAGGCAGAAAAGGACTGATGCAACCAAGGACTGATGCAACTTCTGTACCAAGGCAGGACCAAGATGTTGGCATGGAGAAACTCAATGTGTGAAAGGCTGACAATTTCCCAAATAAAGTGTACATTAGCACATTTGTATTTGTAATTAATGTGTTGAAACCAATTATGTAATATATTTAATTATATTCATTTATTTGTTCATGATCGCAAAATGATCACAGTAGGGGCCTTCAATTGTTTGAAACAGTAAAAACCACCGAACTGGCGAATGTGACTGTTCGATAATTGATATTGTACCTGTTTATTAGCTATGACTTGCAGAAGCCAAAATGCCTTAGATAAATAATATATTAGCAATTATTTCCATTATAATATCATGTCACTGTGCCCTCTGGAGCCACAGGATAAATGATTCCCCTTATTTTCATATTTCACTGCAGGCCCTCTAACTCGGATGCTGTCCGCTGTGTGTTATAAGAATCTGAATAGATGAATAATAATATTTGTTACAGACCAACATTAAATATGTGCTGTTTATTCATCGTGCATTAATTTCACCTGTTTGCACGCTTCAAAGATTCTCTGCTTTTGTTGTCGTTTCCTCTGAAACTGTACAGCTTAGTCTAAAAATAACCAAACATAGTTGACGGGCAGCGGTGTGTGTGTGTGTGTGTGTGTGAAATGTTCTAGTACCTATTTTGTATTTAGATAAGAAAGATTTACAAATGTCACCAAAATCTATTTTGAGCTACCGTGGAATGCAGATTTCTCGGAGAACCTGCTCTGCAAAAGATCTGCTGGATCTGAACTGGTCTCTGCTGAAACTCAGTTTAAAGTAATACAGCCTCCTATTAACACGGCTTCTATCTTCTCTCTGTTCTTGTTCTTTCAAGCCTGTGAGGTGTAGTGGTTAAAAATCCTTATCCTGTCTCTGGTGCAATGGGCCTCACGGATCCTTAAGCCACTCCTGCTGCTCTTGCAGGCATCCTGCTTGTGGAGTTCAGAGAGGCAGCTGGTCGACCACCGTGTGAACAGAATGCTTGACTAGATGGGCCTTCAGTGGGTTCCAACATGGCTCTTCTCTTCTTCTTATATGGCTTCAAGACACAGGACTGTTTTCCTGGCTCCAAAATGGTGAGAAATTTCTGGTTGGGAAACTGGGACATTTATGGGCTCTGAGGCTGCCGCAGAGAGGATTAATTAGGCCTGCTAGGAGAGCCATTCCTCGCAACTTTTAACCAGGTTTTAATTTAAAGAGCTTTGGTCAAGAGGACATGTGTTGCTTCTCGCTCAACAGACTGTTAATCAATCAAGCGCTAATTGTTGTTCTTGGAGCTGCTTGCTTCCTGGAAGC
The DNA here is from genome assembly GCF_049243985.1 of Paroedura picta. Classification (NCBI taxonomy): domain Eukaryota; kingdom Metazoa; phylum Chordata; class Lepidosauria; order Squamata; family Gekkonidae; genus Paroedura; species Paroedura picta. Next base: position 58,103,929 of record NC_135379.1, on the reverse strand, counting down.
TGAAATATTTAGTTTTATTCAAAATGCAATATGAAAGATGGCTCGTGTCATTTTGTCATCTTGGAGAACATAAAATCTTTAAAAAATGGCTGAATTTGGTTCCAGTCTTCATCTCTCTGACAGGAATACGTCAACACCTTCCTCTCTGAAATGAAGTTTTTTGCAGGAAGAGGCTGTGGGTTTTGGCCATTTAAATCTTCCGGGCTGTTTTTATCTTCTTTTTCTTACCAACCAACCCCTGCACTCACCTCTGGGGTACTGTTTACATGGCTGTAGTGTCCCTGACACGTTGCACCATATACTTCTGGTGTGTCCTAAGTTTGAAATATTTCATCGCCCATTAGCTAATCATCTGAAGAAATTGAAATTCAGCTGTGTTAATGAGAAACACTGGATTAAAATAATACTAAATGTGAGGGACACAGCAACTATTACAAAAGCAGCAAAGTTTTTACTGGCAATTTTAAATGAAAATCTTTTACGATAGATTTTACATCTGAAACTGTTTGAAAATTTCATTTTATGCTTTGCAATTTTATGCCAATAAAGGTACTCTGATTCTGATTCTGATACACCTCTGGGTTCTTTTTTCATGCTATTTATGAAGCTTTACCTTTAAAACAAGATTTTTACAAACTCATTGTCAATTGCCTTCTTTCAATCCGGAGCCTTGAAGCTTTTAAAAATTGAATAAATCTTTTTTTGGTCTTAAAAGTGCTATTGGACTTTATTTTTGTCGTGCTACTTCAGACCAACACGTCTACCCACTTGAATCTATACTGTAAACTGCTTTCGGTCCCCACTGAGAAAGGACCCGTTCCTCACACATTGGACTTTCAAGGTGCTTTTGCAGCTGGAAATGGGACACTCAGGGGAGGACTTACAATTCTTTGCAATTGAACAAATGTTACCAGATGGTCATCACAAACTGAATATTAACAAGTTATTAAGACAAAGGGAATGCTTCTACATTTATTCATTGGATTCTTTGAGCCCACAAGGTTTTCATGAGGTTTTATTTGCGTCGAGGTGGGCAAAGGACAGGCTAGGACGGAGTGCTTTGGCAGAGCACGGCCCTCTTCAGAGGAACGGGAGAGGAAATGGAAGGCGATTGTAAGCCACTTTGAGCCACCTTCGGGCAGGGAAAAGCGGCATATAAGAACCAACTCTTCTTCTTCAGTAATATCAGGGCTCTCTCAGCCTCACCTACCTCACAGGGGGTCTGTTGTGGGGAGAGGAATGGGAAGGCGATTGTAAGCCACTTTGAGCCACCTTCGGGCAGGGAAAAGCGGCATATAAGAACCAACTCTTCTTCTTCTTCTTCTTCTTCTTCTTCTTCTTCTTCTTCTTCTTCTTCTTCTTCTTCTTCTTCTTCTTCTTCTTCTTCAGGGGACCTCCTCGAACATAAGGATTACTGATAACTTTAGTGGGATCCAGTGGAAGATGCCCAAGTGATGAAAAAGAAGGTGATCTGAACAAATGCATCCCTCCTTACTGGAGGTTTGAGGGTGGAGCCTGTGGAAGGTGGGGCTTGAGGGGGAGGGACCTCACCATAGAGCCCATCCTGCAAAGCTGACCAGTTTCTCCAGGGGAATTGGCCTCTGCAGTTAATTGCAATTCTGAGATGTCCCCCCCCCCACCCCCACGGAACCACTGGGAGGTGGTAATGTACCCTCAGGAGCAGCAACTGAGGGGTAATTAAGTCCCACCAATTTGGGAAACCATTCTAGGACTGTCAAGAAACAACACGGTTTCATGAAACCCTGGTTGAGAAAGCCTAAGTTAGACCATTAGGGTCCTCTCTCCTCTCTTTACAAAGTGGCTGGTGCTCTGCTGACTTTGCATATTTAAACTCTGCCCACAGGACCGCCAGATCCAGGGTTGGGCTTTGCTGAGCTTCTGAGATCTGAGAGGGGCAGGCTTGGCTGAACTATCCAGCTATCAGGGCAGTAAGATCACTCTTTTTTGCATGGCATGTCTGTAGTGTAGCCAGGAGACCCAAGGCTTGTCTGGCAGCCAGGTGAGGGATCCTTGGGGGTGGTTTGCCATTGGCTGCCTCTGCCTCCTGACCCCCGGTGTTCCTTGGAGGAACTGCCACTCAGCATCTTGCAGGTCTCCCACCCAAATACTAGGCAGGGTTGGCCCTGCTTAGCTTCTGAGATTGGAGGGGATCAGACTTGCTTGGTCTGCATTTGGAATCTGCAGCTTCAAGCTCAGGCATTGAGCCAGAAGTCAGCAGAAAGAAGAAAGACGATTCCCCAGAGGATGGTTACCTTGCTGGACCTTTGAAATGAGCAGACCCAAGAGATTTGTCTTAAAATATAAGGTTGCCTTTTGAAGACTAGCTTTGTTAGTATCCTTGTAGAAACCCATTTAAAGAAATACGACACTATATTGATAAGTTCACAGATCAAGTAAAAACGAAAACGAGACTGTTGTAACGAGGAACTCGGTCTGCCTATCACAGTTTATATTGTTTGAATAAAGCTTTTGCCATCACCAGCCTGAAAACTGCCTTCTCTTGTCTACTTCTCTTTAGCTGACAGGTCGTCTCTGCTTCTATCTAAGAAAGGCTGCTGCCCTGCTTCAAAATCCAGGGCAAGGGGTCAACAAAAAGCCGGGAAGGGGGGGGGAAGCTGAAACTGGAAACACAAAAAATTATTGTTACTGACAATTGGCACGATTGTTCTGAAGTGTCTCCTCCCATCCACCCCCCCAAAAAAAACCCCCGCTGGAGAACGTTATTAGTAAGCAGCACACAAAATGTACCACAAGGAGTTGTAAATATACACAAGAGCGCCTCACAGTGCACTGGTGCCTTGGTATGTTCCTGGGCAAGGTTTGTGCCTGAATTACTGGCTGTTTTTCACTTCTAGCACATCCCTTTCAGCAAAGCAGCCCCAATATACCATTCAGAGCAGTAAAACCTTCGTCTGCCCCTGCTTTGAGGCAGCATTTCCTTTAGCATCTCTCTGTCCCTTCCAATATGCCATAAAGATTGGGCTTCCTTTTAAAAGAAGCTCTGTCAGATGCGTACTGAGTCCTGCTTGGCGATTGGTCTGAGGCGCCCGGGTCAAAGAAGAAGAGTTGGTTTTCATACCCCTCTTATCGCTACCCGAAGGAGTCCCAAAATGGTTTACAATCACTTTCCCTACCTCTCCCCACAACAGACCCTGTGGGGTAGGTGAGGCTGAGAGAGCTCTGACAGAAACTCTGAGAACTGCTCTAATTGGACTGTGACTGGGCCAAGGTCACACAGCTAGCTGCCTGTGGAGGAGTAGGGATTCAAACCCAGCTCTCCACATTAAAAGCTGCCACCCTTCACCACTACACCTTGACATCCTTAGAGCTAACAGAGCCTTGCTGTTAGGGTTGCCAACAGTGGGTTGGGAAATCCCAGGTGTTTTAGAGGTGGAGCCTGGGATGGGTGGAGTCAGTGAAGGGGAAGTACCTCAATGAGTTGCAGTCACCTAGAGGCCACCCTCCAGACCAGGGGTAGTCAAACTGCGGCCCTCCAGATGTCCATGGACTACAATTCCCAGGAGCCCCCTGCCAGCGAACGCTGGCAGGGGGCTCCTGGGAATTGTAGTCCATGGACATCTGGAGGGCCGCAGTTTGACTATCCCTGCTCCAGACCAATGATTTTCTCCAGGGGAAGAGATCTTGGTAGTCTGCGGACCTGTTGTCACTCCAGGAGACTGCCAGCACCCTGAATTTCAAATTGTGTTTGCATCACCCTTATAGGGTGACCAAACCCCTCTTCTTACCTCCTGGTCTGCAATTTGTTAGCAGAGTAAATAAGGCAGTAAGGCTGCACACCCTGATTTCAGAATAGGTAAAATAATTACCATACTTAAGGAATTAATTAAAGAATGGCCATATTTGATAGTGCAGAGGAGAGACAGAGACAGGAGCTGACTGCATGTCTAACTAAGAGAGAGATAAACTGGAACTGTGGCTTTCAAGAAGAAGGAGGAAATTGCCCCTAAGAGTAGCAGTCTGGAGACAGACAAAGAATGACACTTAACAGGAGAGAAGGTCCTGACCTCACTGTCCTATCTAACAGTCTTCTTGCTGCCCCCTGCCGGGCCTTCTCCTCTTCATCTTTGTACACCAGACAGTGTCTATTCCAACACAATTCACCTCTCAGTATCTTTTACTGAAACAGGAAAACTCCGAACAATTTAAACATCTCCAAGGTGCATGTCTCTTTCCTCCCATGGCTGACTTGGCTTAGCTGCAGGACTACAGCAGTTCCTCCCCACCTCCCTTTCCATGTCTCTCCCCCCCTCCCCCCCCCATTTTGCCAGAGTGATGGGTGAGTCCTTCTTCCCGGTTGTTCTTCCCACTTTGGCCGTGGGCAAACGTGGAAGAACAATTGCATAATTAGGCATGCATGTTAATGTTATTTCCATGCGCATTACGGCCTCAGAGTCGAGTCGATGACTCATGTGCCCAACAAGAGCATAATTGGCTCATTTGGGTCATTCCTCACGTACACGGAGAGTCAGGGCCCACTGTATGAAACGCAGGGGAACCCTTGAGTGATGGGCTGCTTCAGGCTTGGTCAGAGCCAGGTCCCTGCCTGCTTCCATTCGTCATTGGCTGGGAGATGTCCATCGGGTTCAAGGCTTTGCAGAATTAATCCAGCCCTTTCGAAAAACTACCTGCCTGACCTTTCACAGTCGATTTGCTTTAGCAGGACTGTGGCAGATTTATTGATTGATTGTATCCCAAACCCTGTGTGGTGTCAAATTATCCGGCAGCCAGGCAAGAGACGTTTGGAGATGGTTGGCCATTGCCTGTCCCCATGTCATGACCCTGGTGTTCCTTGGAGGCCACCCTTCCAAGTGCCAGCCGGGGCTGACCCTGCTTGGCCTCTGAGGTGTGATGGGATCGGGCTGGCCTGGGCTATCCCGGCTGGGTTTCTGAGCTGAGGCAAAACTCATAAGAAGAGACTTTGAGAAGGTTCAGAAAGGGGTCTGACTCAGGGATGGACGCCTGAAGGGAAGAAGTCGCAGTCTAGACAAGCAGTGGAACTCATAAATTGATACCATCATTGAGCCTATACGTTAGTAAACAAGGATGGATTGCTTGACTTCAGATGAGTCCTTATCCAACCGGCTGCTGGAACTGAGGGGCCAAGGCAGGCTCAGAGGTCATCCAGGAGCAGGTGAATTCCGTTAGACACTTCTGTCCTCTAGGGTTGACAACTCTGGGTTGGGAAAAACCTGGAGATTTGGGGGGGGGGCAGAGTCTGAGGAGGGCAGGGTTTGGGGAAGGTAGGAACTCCAGGGGAATGTAATGCCATAACCCCCACCTTCCAAACTGGCTGTTTCCTCCAGGTGACCTGACCTCTCTTGCCTGGAGTTCACTTGCAACCCCAGAAGATCTCCGGACCCCAACAGAACGTGGGCAACCCCCCTTGATGAGTCCTGCTGAACTACCCTCTGGCCATGAAGGGTAAGGTGACCAGATTGTCCCACTTTTGGAGGGACGTCTGGGGGTACCTGGCAAATTGTACTTATGTTGAAATTATATATATATATATATATACACATATACACATATATATATATATATACATATACATATACATATACACACATATATATATATATACATATACATATACATATACATATACATATACATATACATATACATATACATATACATATACATATATATATATATATATATATATATACACACACACACACACACACACACACACACACACACATATAAGGTATACATATACATAATATATATAAGGTAAAGGTAAAGGTATCCCCTGTGCAAGCACTGAGTCATGTCTGACCCTTGGGGTGACGCCCTCCAGCGTTTTCATGGCAGACTCAATACGGGGTGGTTTGCCAGAGCCTTCCCCAGTCATTACCGTTTACCCCCCAGCAAGCTGGGTACTCATTTTACCGACCTCGGAGGGATGGAAGGCTGAGTCCACTGCTGGGATTGAACTCCCAGCCTCATGGGCAAAGCTTTCAGACAGCTACCTTACCACTCTGCGCCACAAGAGGCTCATATTTGAGCCTCTTGTGGTGCAGAGTGGTAAGATATATATAATCTTCATTAAGGGGACCAAATTTAAATCTGGTCCCCTTAATGAAGGGGGCCAAGTGTTGCAGAGCACAAGCCAACAGCCCTTCCTACCCCCCACTTTGAAGGCAGCAGGGAAAGCCAAGGGCCTGGGCCTGACTTCCAGAATCCCTTTGGGGGCACCTGCTCTCAGCACTTCATTCATTCATTGGGAGGGAGGGAGGGATAACACTAACAGCATGAATAATCGATAACACCATGAATAAATAATTAATAACACTAACAAGATTAATAATAATAATAATAATAATAATAATAATAATAATAATAATAATAATTTTATATATATATCCCAACCTTCTTGGTTGACTCAGGGCAGGAAACCTCAGAATAAAACAAATATAATAAGTATATAGCAAGTTAGACAAGTAAATTAATTCAGTTTTAAAATGACTGAAGTATATTGGAAGAAAGAAAGAAAGAAAGAAAGAAAGAAAGAAAGAAAGAAAGAAAGAAAGAAAGAAAGAAAGAAAGAAAGAAAGAAAGAAAGAAAGAGGGAGGGAGGGAGGGAAGGGGAAAGAGAGAGAGAGAGAGAGAGAAAGAAAGAAAGAAAGAAAGAAAGAAAGAAAGAAAGAAAGAAAGAAAGAAAATCCAACACGCTGGTCTAGGATAAGAGAGGGCCTGGCTGAGCAGCTGCACCTGTGAAAAGGTCCCTGGGGCTGCAGTTGAGAAGCAGGACATGAGTCAGCAGTGTAATGTGGCTGCAAAAAAGGCTGATGAGATTTTAGGCTTCACTGCCAGCAGCACAAGTATCCGAGTCACAAGAAGGAATCCGCCTACCCTACTAGTAGGGAGAACAGCTCAGCAAGGGATGGGCCGGGCTTCCCCTTGCTGGAGGTCTCTGAGAAGAGGCTGGAAAGTCATCTGGAATCCCCTGCTTTGAGTGGTGGGTTGTGATTGTCTATAAGGGGCAGAAAGTGCTGTCAAAAGGACTAATCTGATGAGATGGGACTAGTCTGGGCCAAACAGGTCAGCGCAATAGCCTGGAGTGCCAATGTCAATTTTTGAAGTCTGCCTAGCATTAATACTATGTACTCTGACTCTTAGCCTAGGCATAAAAGAAAGGGAGCCATAGTATTTTGTCCTCTCTTGGATAATCAGGGTCACCCTTGGTTAGCAGTTGGATGGGAGGCCACCAAGAAAGCCCAGGGTTGCTATACAGAGGCAAGCAATGGCAAACCACGTCTGGTAGTTTTTTTCCCCCTTGAAAATCCTCTGGGGATAACATAATTCAGCTGACACTTGATGGCTCTTTCAGCCACTACTGGAAGTGGGGTGGGGGGGTTGCAGCTAGGGAAAGTGTGACCTGAAGGCACTTGATAGGCACACACATTATTCTACCCTTCCACGTTCACACCCTGATGCAATATTAGAGAACCACTTTGATGTTGTGGTTAAGAGCAGTAGCCTCTACTCTGGAGAACCAAGCTTGATTCCCCAGTCCTCCTCCACATGCAATCATCTGGGTGACCTTGGGCCACACACAGTTCTCTTTGAGCTCTCTCAACCCCACCTACCTCACAGGGTGTCTGTTGTGGGGAGAGGAAGGAAAAGGTGCTTGTATGCCACAGGGTACACAAAATCAACTCTACTTTTTCTTGTAGTACGGTTAAGCCCCTGAGTAATGGACTACTGTATTTCACGTAGGAGTAAAGGTGGCTGTGAATATACCCTATGATGATCAAATGGAAGGGGGAGAAATCTCCTCTGCACAGGGCCAGTCCTTGCACCTTTCATCTACCTGACTTTATCCACTGCACGGACATCCATAGAGCATTATCTAAATCAGAGAAGTATCTATCAAGTAGACCACCATTTGTCAAGGGCAGCACATCATCAGTCCCAGATGAGATCTGTCAAGAGACTATTAACTGTAATTGAAACTTTCCAAAGCTGAGACATGGTTAATTGTCAGTGAGTGGCGGCAGGAAATCTTTGCTTCTTCTCAAAACGGCAGTCGTAAGCATGATGCCACCCGTCCTGAAACCCCAAGGAATTCTTGGTCAGAGAAAGTACAGAAACGTAGATGCAAACTGGTCCATCAAGAGTCGGCTAGGTGTACATATTTTGGAAACCCAGGGGTACAGAAGCCCCTACCAAAACTGACCTTTGGATATGATGGCCTCTTCCTTCTAACAGCATAATCTTGTACGGCAGGGGTAGTCAACCTGTGGTCCTCCAGATGTTCATGAACTACAATCCCCATGAGCCCCTGCCAGCATTTGCTGGCAGGGGCTCATGGGAATTGTAGTTCATGAACATCTGTAGGTCCACAGGTTGACTACCCCTGTTGTACGGGATTACTCCAGCCCAGTGTATCCAATGGGCTTGGAATGGAGTAACTCTTCACAGGATTGCATTCTTAGAGGCCTTCTCATCTTAGAGTGGCTGCTACCAGAGAAGGCATCAGGGAAAGCTGTGGCAGATGCCCTTCAGTCTGTTGGAGATGGATGATTATCAGGTGTATTTGTAAGAGAAGTGAGAACATTACCAGGGCTGGAGAGAACTAAGAGGGCCAAATTATAGTAGCCCAAATTATAGTATGCCCCTGTGGGCATCTTTTGCTTTCATGGATGCTTAGGTTGGGTGGAAGAAGGAAGAGGGACAAGAATCTCTGAAGAAATCTTTGTCCAGGGAACCATCTTGGCATCTATAGTTGTAAACCCTGCCAAAATTGAACAAAAATGGATGGTTGGATGAGGGAGAGTTCTTTGGGAAGATGCCTGGATCCACACCAGATAAACTCAAGGGATTTTGAGGGAAGAGGTATCTTGTATTTGGCCCCTTTGAGAGCCTGTGGAACGGATGGGTAGGAGGTCAGACGTAGAGCTGAACCTCCCATCAAGGGTGGACATCCCACTACTCCTGACTCCATGCACATTAGCAGAGGTAGGGAAATTGACAAATGTCTACCTAATACAGGAAGAGCACTGATTTCTCTGTCCACAGGCTCTCACAGCATGCATGCTAGCATCAGGTGCGGGAACAATTCTGGTGGTCTGGCATACCCCATGGCCAACAATGTAGGGATGGTAAAGAGCAATTCAATTTTGTAATAATAATTTGATTGCCAGTTGCACTCATTAAACCTAGACTAAGGTTTTGTGAAACCCTAGAGTTTCCTGAATGGGTGGAGTTAGTTAATTAATTAATTAATTAATTAATTAATTAATTAATTAATATATGTGTGTGATATAAGAAGAAGAAGAAGAAGAGTTGGTTCTTATATGCCGCTTTTCCCTACCTGAAGGAGTCTCAAAGCGGCTTACATTTGCCTTCCCTTTCCTCTCCCCACAACAGACACCCTGTGGGGTGGGTGAGGCTGAGAGAGCCCTGATATCACTGCTCGGTCAGAACAGTTTTATCAGTGCCGTGGCAAGCCCAAGGTCACCCAGCTGGTTGCATGTGGGGGAGCGCAGAATCGAACCTGGCATGCCAGATTAGAAGTCCGCACTCCTAACCACTACACCAAACTGGCTCTCATATAAGCCCATATATCACAAGCCCATATATCATAACTACAAGTACAAGTACAATGATATAGGCTAGATATCAGGAAAAAAAATTTCACAGTCAGAGTATTTCAGCAGTGGAATAGGCTGCCTAAGGAGGTGGTGAGCTCCCCCTCATTGGCAGTCTTCAAGCAAAGGTTGGATACACACTTTTCTTGGATGCTTTAGGATGCTTTGATCCTGCGTTGAGCAGGGGGTTGGACTAGATGGCCTGTATGGCCCCTTTCAACTGTATGATTCTATGATTCTATATATGATCATATATGCTCATGTTGACCCATCCACTGCCTCCCAAAATGATGGAGGGGGTGGGAAGGGGAGGGACCCTAGATGGGCATGTACATAGCTATGCTTCTTAACCATAGGTAAAGGTAAAGGTATCCCCTGTGCAAGCACCGAGTCATGTCTGACCCTTGGGGTGACGCCCTCTAGCGTTTTCATGGCAGACTCAATACGGGGTGGTTTGCCAGTGCCTTCCCCAGTCATGACCGTTTACCCCCCAGCAAGCTGGGTACTCATTTTACCGACCTCGGAAGGATGGAAGGCTGAGTCAACCTTGAGCCGGCTGCTGGGATTGAACTCCCAGCCTTATGGGCAAAGCTTTCAGACGGCTGCCTTACCACTCTGCGCCACAAGAGGCTCTGTTCTCTTCTTAACCATATTCTGCATGATTGTGTCAATTCTGGAGTCTCTCAAAGCCAGAACTATATTTCAGGGTGCTATCCATAGCAAAAAATCAAAAACAAAACAAAACAAAAATCAAGGAAAGCTGTTCTAGACTTTAAAAACTTTCTTTGCCTACAGGCTTGTGGACTGATTTTCAGATCTGATAGGAGCAACTGAGGCTCACAGAAATCCATGGAGTTCCCATGGGGTTTTAGGGAGGTCCAGTTGTTTGGTGGTCAGGGATGATTACAGGACAGATGAACATTTTGACAAGTTTCAACTACAGAGAAGGCCTCAAGTAGTACCTTAGGAAACAGGTAACTGTCACTGCATGGTTCTAGAAAGCTAGCTTTGAGTAGTAGCACCTTAGAGACCAACACTATTTGGGGGCTATTTATGTAATTTATTTATACCCTGCCTTTCTCCACAATGGACACCCAAAGTGGCTTACATCTTCCTCCTCCTCTCTTTCATTTTATCTTTACAACAGCCCTGTGAGGTAGGTTAGGCTGAGAGAGTGTGACTGGCCCAAGGTGACTCAGCTGGCTTCCATTGTACAAGTGGGGATTTGAACCTGCGTCTCCATGATTTGGCCCACCTAACTACACTGGCTCTGCAAGCTTTCAAGACTCAATGTTCCTTTTGACAGAAACATGATTCTAGGTTTCTCGCACTGTTCTAGGCATAGGATCTACGTGTCTCTAACAGAAGATTGCATTCCATGGATCTGTTGTGCTAAATCTGGTGTCTTTTTCTGGTGCAAGACCATGAAACCATGATCATGACTCAAGATGAACTTCAGTAAAAGAGGATTTTTGTTTGCTTGTTTTTTTGCAGCAAAAGAAGGAATCATAGAGCCATGGAGTTTGAAGGGATCTCCAGAGTCATCTTATTGAACACTCTGCACAATGCAGGAAACACACAGCTACCTGCTCACCCACAGTTCCATGCCCCAATTCCATGCCCAGATGATGCTCCCCAATTCCATGCCCAGATGATGCTCCCTCCCAAGGAAACCAGAATCCATGGTCAATCCGGCCTGGAGGAAATTCACCTCCCAACCACAAAGTGGTGATCAGTATTTCCCTGAGCATGGAAGAAAAGGCCACAAGAACCAAGCATTGACACAATCCCTTCTGCCCACCCACTCCCTCACAGTCTGCCTAAGTTCACAGAATCTAGCCTCTGCCTAAAAACTTCCAAAGAAGGAGAGCCCACCACCTCCCAAGGAAGCCTGTTCCACCAAGCAACTGCTCTGTCAGTAACATCTTCCAGATATTTAGCCAAAAATTCTTTTGAAGTTATTTTAAATTAATTTCAACCCATTGTTTTTGCCATGACCCTCTGGAGCAACAGAAAAAGTACTCTGCTCCAGCCTCCATATGACAGTCCTACAAGTACTTGAAGATGGTTATCATACTACCTCTTAGTTGTCATCTCTCCAGGCTAAAAATCTTGTGCTGCTGAAGATGCCCCCTTTAGAATGGATCTCTAGGACCCAGTTCCAAGAGGTCTCAGCTTGATCACCAAAATTCAGAGGTATGTGCATGTGAGAGGGGGAAACAACCAATATAAACATCATAGAAAAAAGCATAGCATCATAGAGTTGGAAGGCCCATAGAGGCCATCTAGTCCAACCCCCTGCTCAACGCAGGATCAGCCCTAAGCATCCTAAAGCATCCTATAGACTTAGGTTGGTGGGTTCCCCCCCCCCATTGTTCTCCTTTGGGATTTCCCATTGTTTTTCAATGAATGGTAACAGCATAGATGCCTAGTGAGCAATTCAAGCCCAATCAGTTGGCATCTGACATCATTACTAAGGTCAGCAGGGCTCGGCTCAATGGAGCTGCAAAGACCTGGTGTAAAATGAGCAGCCAGGGCGATGGCTTTAAATTTCTGATATGAAAGAATTAACATTGTGTGGAGTTGCAATCTTTCAGATTTGCAATTTCTGCACCACCAACCAGAAAATCATCCATTTCATAGGTGGCGTCAAAAAATCTATAAATATCCAAATGGTTTTTATATTTAAAAAAAGAATCACCCTGAGATTTCCTGCTATTGTTTCTGAAAGTCTAACTAACCACCATGTTGAATTTTAAATACGTTTTAAAGAATTTGGTCTGTTTTGAGAAATGAACCCAAAAGGTTGGCTTTGAAACGCGGAGAGAATTAAGAAGATTTAATGAGTTATTTCTCTTCTGTTTCATCTCATGCCATAATAAAAGTGTCAATGACTGAGGTTATGAATTATTGTTCTCAAAAAGGGAAGCCCCTATCCAGCCATGAGAAGTCTTCAGCATCCCTTTAGGAATTCTTTTTTTTAAGCAGACAGCTAGGGTTGAATTTCACTGCAGCTAGATTTTATACTCTGATATCGTGTTTGCTAGTGACCAATTAGAACTTTATAAGATGGAGAGAAGATACCATCCAATTAATCGTCTAGGATGCCCTGGGCCAGACATGATGGAGATCTCAATAGACTACCACAGTGCCATCCTGAGCACACTCAGACACTTTTAAGCCCATGAGAGATAATGCTTTCAGAAGGGCATAACTCTGCTGAAACTGGCACTGTCCATTTTCTCCTCTACTTGTGCCTAAGACCAGTGGTCCCCAACCCCCAGTCTGGGGACCGGTGCCGATCCATGGATCAGTCGGTACTGGGCCACGGCTCCTCCTCGTCCTCCTCCCCAGCTGCTGCCTTGGGGGCTGCCCTGCCACTCTCCTGCTGGCTCACCTTTGGTGCTCTCCAGTGGCCACCATGGCTGGGCTCCCCCTCGGCGTGGCACTGCGCAGCTGCTGCTGGCAGGGTTGCCCGCAGGAAAACAAGTGGAGCAGGGGCTCTGGGAATGGTGGTGACATCCCTCTTCAAAAGACTACCCCCCCCAGGGGACCGGTCCCCAGTGTTGACCGGTCCCCAGTGATAAAAAGGTTGGGGACCACTGCCTAAGACCATTTATATGTACCCCCACCATGGCATGCTTGCTACCAGTGTGGTGGCAGTTTGGGAAACTGAGGATTGGCTCCCCAATTCTGCCATGGAAGCTTTCTTGGTCACCTTTGAGAAGTCACCGTGCTCAGCATACCCTCCCTTCCAGGGCCACATGCATCAAATGGAGTGGAAGAGATCTGGGAAAGCCGCTCTGGATCCTCATTGAGAAGAACTTTCGGGGAACCAATGAAGTAAATAAACCCCAAGGGCGTTCCCTCAATTGCCAATAATGCATGAAATAAGCCACGCTTTTGCGATTCATTTGAATCAAAGCCAGTTTACAGCCATCAAAGTGTCCAGGCCTCTAAACATGCCTTTGAACATGAGCTTTTCCATGACAATAGCACCATTGTTCCATATCTGGATGCTTAGCCTCACCCAAAGCCCCCCAGTATCAGAGAGACGACATCTGAGAAACAAGGAATCTTGGACGAAACAACTCATCATGCAGAAGAAGAAGAAGAAGAAGAAGAAGAAGAAGAAGAAGAAGAAGAAGAAGAAGAAGAAGAAGAAGAAGAAGAAGAAGAAGAAGAAGAAGAAGAAGAAGAAGAAGAAGAAGAGATGGTTTCTATACCCCACTTTTCACTGCCTGAAGGAGCCGCAAAGCGGCTTACAGTCGCCTTCCCTTTCCTCTCCCCACAACACTCACCCTGTGAGGTGGGTTGAGCTGAGAGAGCTCTGACAGGACTGCTCAGTCAGAACAGCACTGACTGAGGTGACCCAGCTGGCTGCATGTGGACAAGGAGCAGGGAAGCAAACCAGGCTCACCAGATTAGAACCCGTCACTCTTTACCCCTACAGCACCCTGGGAGTAAACTGGTCCAAGACTATATGGTTTCAGATGACTGCAGAGGGCAGGAGAATGAGATCTACAGTCAAGCAGAGAAGACTTATTGTCCTCCCCCTTCTCAAGCACCGGAAGACCAGGACATCACCAGAGACTGAAATGGGAAACAGGCTGGAAAACAGTGCTGAATCTGAGAAAATGTGTCTTTGGATTCACTCCTCCCCCTTTTCAAGCATTTGAAGAAGAGAGTTGCCACAGTTTATCACAGTTGACATAGTTCTATCTAAGGATTTGCTGTTTGGCTAGACCACTCACACTGTGATCCCTCATAGACTACCCTGTTTGCAATTGGGCTCCTCCCTGCCTTGCATTCTGTTGTGGTTCTTCATAGGACAGTGTCGGCTACTTAATGCAATGCTTTCACAGTTTATGAAGTCTCATCTCTGTATTTGTTGTGTGGCTGTACCACTCTTACCCTGATCCCTTATAGTCTAGCTGAGTTAGAGCTGTGATGGTCTCTGCCTTGCATTTCGAAGATGTACTTAGTGGATTGTGTCAGAGAGTGAACTGTCTCTCCCTCTTGCAGGGTGTCAGTATTTGGGGATTCTTTCCTGTAAGATAAGATCTCTGTCTTACATTTTTGTACAGCTCTTTGCATTATACAATACACCAAAGAAGAGTTGGTTCTTAGAGGAGTCTCAAAGCAGCTTACAATCCTCTTCCCTTTCCTCTCCCCACAACAGACACCCTGTGAGGTTGGTGAGGCTGAGAGAGCCCTGATATCATTGAAGAAGAAGAAGAGTTGGTTCTTATATGCCACTTTTCTCTACCTGAAGGGAGTCTCAAAGCGGCTTACATTCGCCTTCTCTTTCTTCTCCCCACAACAGACACCCTGTGAGGTGGGTGAGGCTGAGAGAGCCCTGAGATTACTGAAGAAGAAGAAGAATTGGTTCTTATATGCCGCTTTTCTCTACCCGAAGGAGTCTCAAAGCGGCTTACAATCTCCTTCCCTTTTCTCTCCCCCACAACAGACACCCTGTGAGGGAGGTGAGGCTGAGAGAGCACTGATATTACTGAAGAAGAAGAGCTGGTTCTTAGATGCCACTTTTCTCTACCTGAAGGGAGTCTCAAAGCGGCTTACATTTGCCTTCCCTTTCCTCTCCTCGCAACAGATACCCTGTGAGGTGGGTGAGGCTGAGAGAGCCCTGAGATTACTGAAGAAGAAGAAGAGTTGGTTCTTAGATGCCGCTTTTCTCTACCTGTGGGGTGGGTGAGGCTGAGAAAGCCCTGATATCACTGCTCAGTCAGAACAGCTTTATCAGTGCTGTGGTGAGCCCAAGGTCACCCAGCTGGCTGCATGTGGAGGAACGGGGAATCAAACGCAGCTCACCAGATTGGAAGTCCACACTCCTAACCACTACACCAAGTGGGCTCTGAGGGTGGATTGTATATTAAGATTTGCTTTCCTCTTCCAGGCCCCCCTAAAATGTCCACCCTCGTATTGCTTAAAACCTCAACACTTGAGCAGCAGATTCTTCACGCTCTGGGTGAATTGACCACTTGCCAGGAATAGAACCGTGCATCCCTGCTTTGCACAACCTTGCAGCAAAGTAATCAGCAAGATCGCTTATTTGGCTCAGGAATGTGGAGATCAGACTTTTATGCTTCTGTATTGTACTTTGTTTTAACTGCTGCATTCGAGCAAAGGCACTTAAATGAATTGCCCCCTTGCAGATCGTAGCATGCACCCATAAGGAGGGGGTGAGTTGTTTTGTTCTGGAGGGCACTGTAGCCCCCAGTTTGGTAGCTATTGTACTTGTTGTAGTAGGTTGCCAACTTTGGATATTATTGTTCTGCTCTCGTTTGCTGGCCTGGGGGGCCCTGTTTGGTTCTCCTGCCAGATCAGTTCTCACAGAGCAGTTCTGTCAGTGCTCTCTCAGGGTGCCTGGCATCAAGAGAGGATGGGAAGGCAATTGTAAGCCGCTTTGAGAATCCTTAGGTTAGTGAAAAGCGGGGTACAAAAACCAGCAGCTATTCATCCTCTTGACTTTTCTGTATTTGTTGGGAGGGAGGCTGGATGGGAAAGCCTGTGATGATGGAGCATGGATTAAGCACTTAGGCCACCCTGTAAATTGACCAGCAGCCTGCTGCATTTCCCACCCTCAGCTTATATGCGAGTCAATAAATTTGCCCAGATTTTGTGGTAAAATTAAGTGCCTTGGCTTATATGCGGGTCGGCTTATATGTGAGTATATACGGTATAAAAAACAACTCTTCTTCTTCCGTGTCATGTTTAGTTGGCCTTGGGGTCATTTCAAGATCCGATTCTATCAAAAAGGTAATAATAATCTTCATTAACCAGGCAAGTGGCAGGAAAATGGAATCCCCTCTCAACTGTCACCCTCACAAGGCTTTCAGTGCTATGGCTGATTTCCAACCCCTGCTGTTAGATCTGGGGGGAGGAACCAGTTCCTGAAAGAGATCTGCACACGGGATTCCTTTTCTGGATCTGGAGACAGCCATGCCAGGGCCAGGGCTCCAGCTGTTGCAGGGCTATTAGTTCCCAGTGACATTTGCTCCACAGAAGAGGGGAAATGATATTTCTCTAAGATCTCAGGTTATTCAGCTGCTGGACTGAATTTAGCACTAGAAGAAGAAGAAGAAGAAGAAGAAGAAGAAGAAGAAGAAGAAGAAGAAGAAGAAGAAGAAGAAGAAGAAGAGTTGGTTCTTATATGCCGGTTTTCTCTATCTGAAGGAGTCTCAAAGTGCCTTCCCTTCCCTTTCCCCACAACAGACACCCTGTGAGGGAGGGGGGGGGGCTGAGAGAGCCCTGATATTCCTGCTCGGTCAGAACAGCTTTATCAGTGCTGTGGTGAGCCCAAGATCACCCAGATGGCTGCATGTCAAAGAGGAGTGGGGAATAAAACCCAGCTTGCCAGATGAGAAGTCTGCATTCCTAACCACTACCATATCGAAGTGCCTTTCGATATGGGTCAACAGTGTCACACATAGTAGGGGTGGGTGGGTAGAATCAGAGGTAATGATGTCTCCAGCAGTGGAATGTGGCTTGATCCCTGTCACCTCACATTTTAGAAACAAAGCAAATGAGCCTGTCCTTCTCTCCAAGTCCTCTGTCTCCACAATGACTATTGAATTTTCTGCCATATATAATTAAATGTCCAGACAACAAAGAGTTGGAGGGTCACCTTAAAGGGGGGCAGCTTGCAACAGGAGTTGTCCAGAGAAACTTCCTTAGATCAATGGGGTTCAGTGTTTCTAAACCCAAGGCCAACCTTTAAAGCAGGGAACACATTATAGTGTGAGAACCTGACATCTCAGTCACATGACAGCAAGAGGAGGAACCAGAGTTATGACCTCACCGGTGCCAAGGTCAGGACACAAGTCGCTGCTGCATTGAAATTGGCCTGTTCCAAGCCAGCTTGGTGTGGTGTTCAGGAGTGCGGACCTCTAATATTGCGAGCCGAGTTTGAATCTGCGCTCCCCCACATGCAACCAGCTGGGTGACCTTGGGCTCACCACAGCACTGATAAAGCTGTTCTGACTGAGCAGTAATATCAGGACTCTCTCAGCTTCACCCACCTCATAGGATGTCCATTGTGAGGAGAAGAAAGGGAAGGCGATGGGAAGCCACTTGGAGACTCCTTTGGGTAGAGAAAAACGGCATATAAGAACCAACTCTTCTTCAGTAATCTCAGGGCTCTCTCAGCTTCACCCACCTCACAGGGTGTCTGTTGTGAGGAGAGGAAAGGGAAGGAGAATGTAAGATGCTTTGAGACTTCTTTGGATAGAGAAAAGCAGCACTTAAGAACCAACTCTTCTTCTTCTTCTTCTTCTTCTTCTTCTTCTTCTTCTTCTTCTTCTTCTTCTTCTTCTTCTTCTTCTTCTTCTTCTTCTTCTCCACCCCTGCAAAGACCTGCTTCATTGCCTCTCCCATCTCTCAACCAGAAGAAAATCAAATAAAAAATAAATAAAATGATGCCCAAATTGTTAGCAAAGTTCTCTTTGGATGGAAAGTACAATTATCTACTTAATGTTCCATTTCCTTCAACTCCTAAAAAAAAATCAAAAGCTGTGATACTACAGACATTTCAAGCTGTCATTCTTAAACTGTCTACCTGAACACCATATTGTTCGTTCTTTGTAATAACAAAGTCACGTTCTTCAAAACGACATGAACCAAATGGAGACGGTGCAGAGGAGTGTGATGAGGATTCTCCAGGGCCAATGAGGATCAATGAGGAATGGCTGAGGGGAAGAAGAGTTCAGCCTGGACAAGAGAAGGTGCAGAGGGGACAGGATGGTTCTTTTTAAGTTCTGGAAGGTTTGCCACTTTGAGAAGGGTAGGGAGTGGTTCCTGTTTGCAGCCGAAGAGAGGACACGCAGTGATGGGTTTAAAATACGTGTAGAATGATACTGGTGCAGCAGCGATCAAAATTTGTAACAGAATGGTCTGTTTCAAGTGAACTGGACAGCTGTGTTTATGTACCTTATTAATATTCTATTTTAGAATATTAATTTTAGAAGTTTATTCTTCTATGCGACAACAGCAGCAAGATTAGAATTGGCCAAGAAATGGAAAACGCAAGAACTACCTTCGATAGAAGACTGGTTGAACAAAGTAGCTGACTTTGCCAAGATGGCTAAATTGACACTGATAGTCAACGGAAGAACAGAAGAGGCCTTTCAAGAACAATGGGGCCCTTATCTGAATTACTTAAGAAAATAATCTAAAAGGGGACTGAAACGGGGAATTAATTGTATCAAATGAAGAGCATAACCTATTCTTTTCTGTATTAATAATGTAGATTATTTGTACTGTACCATCTTTAATTTTGGAAAATAAAATAAAAATTTTGATATAAAAATATTTTATTTTGGATTGTTATGTTTTAAGATGTTTTAATTCCTGGTTTTAATGGAAGTTTTTGTATCATCTTGTGCTGGTCTATGACAGTAATAAAACTAACTTGAATTTGAACTTGACACTGGCTAGATATCAGGAAGAAAGTTTATCACAGTCAGAGTAGTTCAGAGGTAGAATTGGCTGCCTAAAGAGGTGGTGAGCTCCCCTTCAGTGACGGTCTTCAAGCAGCAGCTGGACAAATACTTCTCATAGATGCTTTAGGCTGATCATGCCTTGAGCAGGGAGTTGGACTCTACAGTTCTATGATTCTACCCCCAAGTGAACTCTGGAATGCAGATAGTGGTCCATACCTTTCAAGGGAAGGAGAGGAGTCAAGTGTATAAGGGAAAGCCAACACAAATCTGCTCTCTTCAGTGAAATGCACAGGAAAGCCCTCCTGTTCACCGGAGGCCACTGTGCGCCAACAGCTCATGCAACTCTACGAAATTTCTAGGATAATATGATGGGATCCAAGATCCACTGCTAGCTGCTACGGAACAGCGGTCAGCTGCAGATCTACCATATGGGAATCACTGTTCACTACCCAGGCTCCTCAGTGAAAACCAGCTGTTGTGTTTTTCACAAATGTGCACTAGTATGCACTTAGCTAATGTTTACTAATATGCCAGCCTATCGGAGCCAAGAAGAAACACCTCGATGCTACAGAATCAAATGGTCCATGTTAGCTGTGTCTGTTATAGCATCTTTTCCTCTAAGGCTATTGGCTTGTCACAACCTAAAATCTACTGTACAAAATGAGGAAAAAGAAATACATTGGAGATTTTAAAAACAACAACAACAACAACACCTGAAACATACTGTGCATATAAATGTACAGACCCTGCATTTTTTTTTAATCCCTTGCAAAGTACTTGGATTCCCCACCAGGTGGCATGTGAAGCGTTTCGTGGGAGCGAAACTGTCCTATAAGCCTGACTTGAGCATTGCTTTTGGCGAGAAACCTGTTCAATCCGACTTGTCCGTGATGAAATAAGGCTTCACAATGAATCCGTAATTAATCCTGAGAACTCTCGGTGGTCGTTCCGATGTTGCTGTTGTTGTTCTTGTAATTTGCCAAGAAAAGAGGAGGGGGGGATCTAGTAACAGCCTGACGAAGGAAGACGGGATCGCAGACAGGCGTCATTGTTTTTCCCCTCCGGATGCCTCGCTCTCCATCCTCTTGGACCGTGCCACGATTCGGTGATCACGCGTGGAATCGCAATGGCACTCAGAAGAGGCAAATGAGACCAAGAGGAAACATAGCTAGAAGAAGATGATGACGATGGAGAAAAAGCTGCAATTCTCGGTGTTTCCCAAGTTTGTTCTCTTTTGAAACCAAATTGCTGACTGAAGCTGCTTCCAGAATTTCTGCCTAGGCAAGCCTGACCCTATCAGATCTTGGAAGCTAAGCCGGGCTGACCCTGGCTAGTATATGGATGAGAGTCCTCCAAGGATTTGGGTGGTCATTCCTCCAGCTTGGTGTAGCAGTGGCCTCTAATACGGAGAACAATTGCTTTCCATTAGCTATTGGCTTGGTCTTTGGCAACCCAAGAGTCTTGTGATGCTGTTTATGCTCTCCTGAATAAACTACTGAGTTTTCTAGCTAGAATTCTGAGTTTGCTTTTGGGGGGCGGTTTGCTTTGGAACATGATCATTGGGATATAGACTATCGGTCTCTACTACATCAATAGGATCCCTTGCATCTATGGGATTTCCTATTGGAGGGAAAAACATTGTTGGCCAGTCTCGTTGAGAAGTAAGCTCCAATCCCAAATGCGCTTACTGGGAGGGGACCTACTTCTGAATAAATAGGCAAATTGAACCAGTTTGCTGAAGAAGCAGGATCTCATGCAGATAATTTCTTGCAAGTACAGCCTCATTGAGTTCAGTGTGGTTCACTGCCAGGCAGACAGATGTTGGATCAGTCCATTGCAGACTGCTTCACACCTCTCATATAGGAACATATAAGAAGCAGCCTTGTACTGGATCAGAACAGCGGTCTGTCAAAGTGGGTATTGTCTTCTCAGACATGCAGCAGCTGTCCAAGGACTCAGGCATAAGTCTTTCATGCCACCTACTACCTGGTCCTTCCAAGCAGAGATGCTGGGGATTGAACTTGGGACATTCTGCATGCCAAGCAAATCCCCTACCACTGAGCCACAGCTTTGCATCTCCCTTCACCACCTTTAGCACCCACTGCACCCTGGAATCAGCGAACTCACTATTTTGAACCATTGAGCTTTACCAGCCTTCTTTCTTAACTTCATTCTTGACCATCCAGCAAACAACCAGGACAGCACAAGTCACTCTCCTAGAACCAAAGCCCAAGCCTGAATTCTGTCTTGTATATGAGATGTGTGAAGCAGGATGAATTGACCTAACCCAGTATATGTTGGTTTGGAAATAAGCTCCATTGAACTCAATGTGGCTGTACTTTCAAGGAAGTCTGCATCGGGTCCTCCTCTCTCAGAGGACCTCATGTCTCTGACCTTGAATGTGGTGGTGGTGGAGGAGGAGGAGGAGGAGGAGGAGGAGGAGGAGGAGGAGAAGGAGAAGGAGAAGGAGAAGGAGAAGGAGAAGGAGAAGGAGAAGGAGAAGGAGAATTCTACCTGAAGTTGTCCCAAAGCGGCTTACAAAAACCATTCTCTTCCTCTCCTGTGAGATAAAGGTGAGGCTGAGAAAGCTCTAAGAGAATTGCTCTACAATATCAGCTCTAAGAGAACTTTGACTCGCCCAAGGTCATTAAACTGGTTACATTTGGAGGACTGGGGAATCAAACCCAATTCTCCAGATTAGAGGCTGCCACTCTTTAACCCCAACACCACCCTGGAAGAGAAAGGAATGCTGAACAGGAAGAGCTGCTGGCTGTACCAATTACATTTCTCTAAAGCAGGAGAAATGCTATCAGGATTCCAAAGCCACCATCCAATGGGAAGTATCCTGTTAAATCTGAGGACTACTCCACCTCCTGCTCCTGGCACATAGTCCATGCGGAGCACTGCCCAGGTCATGTGGCCCTCTGAAGGTAGCCCAGATTTAACATATGGACAACAGCCTGTTGAAAGGCCACTGCTGATGTCCATGGCAGGAGAAGAACAAACTCTGTACTACCTTTGAGGGAAGCTTGCCCATTGATGGTGATCTTGGTAATGAGAATCCCCCAATAAGCATTATTTTGCTTATGTCAAAGAATGTGCATGAATAGGCAGCAGGTGGGTGCCGATGGAACAGCAAACTGGCAAGCTATATCAATGGAAAGCATACTGTGCAATAGTCTATCTTTCTGAGCAATATTTGGCCAGTCTGTTGTCTGGCTGCAGCGTGAGAATGAACGATCGTTGTTCTCAGCACTCTTGATTCTTCAAGCTCTTAATATTCAGCACTTTGAGTAAAGGCCCTTCTGGGGGCAGAGGCCTGTCTCGCATTTTTTGGTAACGTTGATGTAATCTACCCTGATCCCATCAGATAGGACAGGTTATAAATATGAATAAAATTTCGCTGCGGTACTTGAATATCCGTGAAGATTTCTGAGCAATGAAGACGGCTCAAAATTGCTTCATATACTAGGGAGGAAATAATGCTTGTCTATGCTCCTATAAGTGACTTTCGTGATAGTCCTGCTTCATGTGGATCCATGAAACAGCCCTTGGCCCCTCCAAGTCAGCATTGTCTTCTCCAGGGGTGGGCAAACTGCGTCCCTCCAGATGTCCATGGACTACAATTCCCAAGAGCCCCTGCCAGCATTTGCTGGCAGGGGCTCTTGGGAATTGTAGTCCATGGACATCTGGAGAGCCACAGTTTGCCCACCCCTGGACTCTACTCAAGGCTGGAAGCAGCTTCCCAAAGTCTCAGGCACAGGTCTTTCCCATCACCTACTGCCAGGTCTTTCTTAAAAAAGAAATGGTGAAATCAGGGATTGAACCTGGGAATTTCTGCATGCCAAGCAAATGCTCTGCCACTGAGCCACAGTCCCTCCTGTGCGATAGCTTTGAACAGTCTCACACTGTGATCATAAATAGAGTCATACTTTTCAAAACTTTGGTGGACTTAGGAGGATTTCAGGTGTTGTATCTGTAGACCTGTTGAGGACCGAGCTTGAGGTCCAAGACAGGATCAGTGCTTACGGTGTAATTGTCCAATGCACAGCTAAGTCCCATCTGCCAGATCCAGTCAGCTTAAACTGAAACGGACCAATACCATGCACTGGCGGGTAGATCTTTTGTTTGCCTGTGGGGTCGGTTCAGTTCTCAATTCTACTTGCACCATGCTAATAAAGAGTCCTGATAAAGAATTCCAATTGCTACCAGTGTACGTGTCCACCTCTGAACCTACAGCTGTAACCTCAGTTTTCTTAGGATTGCATTGTTAAAGACCAATATTGAGATTAGATGGTATACGTTTTTATGAAATCTCCTGCGATGGCAGATTAGGAGCCCCCTAGCATTTCAGAGGGCCATCATAATTACAAGGTAATTGCAAAGTGATTATGAGAGGGAAAGTATTCGAAAGTCCAAAACAGTGTTATTCTCACTATCTTTGTACATGAATATTGTTTTAGACCAGCGTGTTGCTAGCCTCTGTGTGAAAGTTATAACCATCGTAAATGTTAAACCATTGCTCTAATTACCTTCCTTGTGCTTTCTGGATGTACATCCAAAAAGCCTTAAGTGTTGCTTATTAAGATAATGCAGACAGAGAAATGGTTACTTCTTTAGACTGCATCTGAGTAAGGGAAGAAGTCCACTTTGAAGAATTCTGCCTGGGAAGGGGGGGGGGGAAGGGTATCTAGTCACCAAGCCTTGGGGCAGCCGTGGCCTGGATAGTCTCACCCAAGTTGTCTAGCCCATGTTCCTTTTACGTATTCCCCATCTCCCCTATCCCAAACCACCTATAACAGGATGTGTCTAGGGTTGTGCGCTCTGGTGCGCTTTGGACACTTTGTTGATCACTGAACCCCAAAGCAGCCAGGGCCGCAGTGTGGAGGGGAGGGGCAGCGCCAGCAGCAGCATGGCAGCCAGCGCCCCTCTCCTTTGCACTGCAGCGCTGGCCGCTTCGGGTTTCAGTGATTGTCGAAGTGGCCAAAGTGCACCATAGTGCAGAACCCTTTGATGTGATAGATCATTGGCTGATCACCTGGATTGTTCCCTTATGTGGTGTTGCCTCTACAAACCTGAGTCCTCTTTGCAGACCTCATCTCCTAGCAATGCTTTTGCAGTGCATTCCTTTTAAGGCGTTCCCTCCTCCCTTTTTAAAATGCTGTCTGAAATCTCTGTTCTCGCCTCAACCTCGGAAAAAGGTGAGGCAACCACAGAATAAAACTAGGGTAAGGAGAAGTGTGAAAGCATTCAGAGGAGAAATGTGTTTGATCTTCTTTTTTATTCCGGTACAATGAACGTTTGACATATTACATTTACTTTCTGATAGTGTTTGTTTATTGCAGTTTTAAATAGTTGATTTACTTATGCCCATATTTCCTCAGCTTTTGGAGAAATCATATGTGCAACCCATAAAAATTATGGAAAACTATGCAGAAGAAGAAGAGCTGCTTTTCACCACCCAAAAAAGTGGCTTATAATCACCTATCCTTCTCTCCCCACAGCAGACACACTGTGAAGTAAGTGAGGCTGAGGGAGCCCTGACAGAACAGCTCAAACAGGACTGTGACTAGCCCAAGGTCAGCCAGCTAGCTGCTTGTGGAGGAGTGGTGAATCAAACCTTGCTCTCCAGATTAGAAGCCACTGCTCTTAACCACAATGCCAAGCTGGTTCTCTATGGGTTGTGGTTGACTGATAAACAAACACACACAGAATTCCCAGACCAGAAAATATTTTTTGCAGTGCTGTGATATGTG
This sequence comes from Paroedura picta, assembly GCF_049243985.1. Taxonomy (NCBI): domain Eukaryota; kingdom Metazoa; phylum Chordata; class Lepidosauria; order Squamata; family Gekkonidae; genus Paroedura; species Paroedura picta. The sequence goes on along the minus strand of NC_135379.1, from coordinate 58,079,074 downwards.
TTTGTAATATACAATGATAATCATTCTCTCATTCAAATATTTTTTAGGCCATGGTCCCATGACACGGTAATGAAATGGTAGCCATGGTAGGGGCCAGACTCCAAGACAAGATGGCCACTTCGACCTGTTAAGGCCGCCAAATGGGTGTCATCAAATGTCACCATTTTAACAAATTGGTGTTACCATTTTAGGCATTCTTTCTCTGATGTCTGTGCTCAAGCTGCCAATTCCCTGCTACCGCAATAGATTTTTATTTTTAAAAAAGAAGGTCCTGAGTCCTCTGTAATGATTCTCCCATCTAGTGCTAATATTCAATATATAAAAACCATTCTCGACCATAAGGCAGCCAGATAATCAATGTTGAAACAGGCGTTATTACAGCAAGTGGAATCAAATACCCTGAAAGGGTATTTTATGTTGAGATGAGAATAATGTATACCATGCAAGGGGAAGGGGGGAGCAGGAAGCAGAATCTAGTACAAAGGGACGCATTGTGCAAGTGAAGCATGATAGGTTGTTATATTTCTCTGTTGCCCCCATTGTTTTTCAACAAAATGATTGAAGTTCCCAGCCTCTTACAGTTTTATAGCATCAGGTGACTGACTCTTGGCACAGGGATGTACCAGCCATTATGCCCTTTTGATAGAGTTCTGCCTCACTTTGTCAAGTCCCCCTCAACAGAGAGCTGCCTTTTGACTGTGGAGGGTTAGAAGAACCCCCAAAGTGGTGGGACTGGAAATCAGATGTGGCAGCCGGCCGAGTAATCAGTCATTGATTTACCATGTTTCTGTTATGGAGAAAGAGACCAGGCCTATAGAGCAGGGGTAGTCAAACTGCGGCCCTCCAGATGTCCATGGACTACAATTCCCAGGAGCCCCCTGCCAGCGAATGCTGGCAGGGGGCTCCTGGGAATTGTAGTCCATGGACATCTGGAGGGCCGCAGTTTGACTACCCCTGCTATAGAGCAACAAGGGAAGTGGGCCCTAGTGATGTCTAGTGATGGCAGTGGCCATCCAGACTTCTGGGAAGGGCTGCATAACCCCTGGGGGTGCTCTTGTGTAACCCTAGGGTTCCCTGAAACACTGCTCATAAATCTCTGACATAGAAAGAACAGGGTGACTTTTGACCACCCAAGAATCATTTCATGAAACTTTATAAAGTTGAAGTCTGATGCAGACAACTCACTCCCATCCTGATTGGTGCTGACAATAGGGAGAGAGCACTCTGTCAATGAGGCCCAATCAGTTCATATTGCACTCTGCCAATGAGGGCCAATCAGTTCAGGTTGCCTGCAGATAACTCACTCCCTGCCTGACTGGCTCTCCCTGGGGGTGTGCTACCAATAGGGAGAGAGCACTCTGGCAATGAAGGCCAATCATGGGGCTTATCTGTCCTCTTATTCCTCTTCCTGCTGTTTTCTGGGTGGAAGAGGTGCTGCTGGCTTCTGTGAAGAGCCTTGATGCTGGTAAGTTGCCCCATCCTCAGCCGCTTCCCACCCAGGCAAGGGAGGGAAGCCAGCTACTTTCTTTGTATCCTGTGTTGGGCCTGGATTTCAGCTCTCTGCTGGAAGGAAGCACAGACAAGCTGCCAAGGAGGCAGAGAGAATTAGTATTTCAAAAACAGAATGCCAAGGGACAGACAAAATGCAATTAATATCTTAATTCTGTCCATTGAGTCAAGGGTTCCTTCAGGCAGTTCAAAGGCATCATCAGCAGGAATAATTCCACTACCCAGGCTTCCCAGCCTCGAGTTATTATAGGCTGTCAGCATCCTCCCATTCCTTACTATAATGACTCACAGTCTTCTGCAGTCAGCAATTGCCTTGCTAACATGGCGTGGTGCCTTTTAAACTGGAACTCTCTTCTAGCACATAACTGGATTGTTTAATTGGCTCAGGTGAGCCAGGTGGGCGGACAAGGCAGGGAGCTGCAGCTGGAGGCTGACCAGGGGAATGAGGAGCTCCTGCAACAACTTTGGAATCTAAGCCCTGGTTTGATGGCAGCTCCATTCCCTCCTGCTGGTCCAAGCTCTCTGCCTGTTGAATATCTGCTTGTGCTAAGCTCTCATCCAGCTGAGGCTCAGGTGAAACTGGGAGCTTCTGGCAAGGCGTTTCCTCTGAGAAGTCCTCCCTACAAGGACTTGGGTTCAAAACAACTCCCCATGGCCCTGCAGCTGGCCATCAGAGCACTCTTTGTTTCCCAAACCTCCCTCTCCTCAGAGGGGCTGAGGGGGATCCAGCAGCCTTCTCCACCCAGCCAGGCCCTTGGGAGATTTGGGGAAGTGGGAAGGAAGCAGCCCCCCATAACCTTACCTGTCCAGCTTGTCATTTGGGAGATGGGGGGGGAGGTGACAGCCCACCCCCACATGTCCTTCCGTACCCAGCCTGGCCTAGACTTTGGGAGATGGGGGGACAGGAATGTAGCAGCCCAACCCCCTCCCCTGTGGCCTTTGGAATATGTGGAGGGTGGGACAGTGGTAGCCCACCCCTCTACGGCCTGCCTGGCCTTTGGAAGTTGTGGGATTTGGTGGGAAGGTGGGCTGTGTAGCCACTGTTGTATGGGGGGGGGGTAGGAGAACCAGTGCCCCTCCATAACAGCTGTTTTCACCAGGATAACTGATGCCTTCCTTCCCTCCCCCTTCCCTCCCCCCTCTTTCTTTCTCTGTCTCTTTCTCTGTTTTTCATCCCGCCTTTCTCTCTTTCATCTCCCTGAAGGTTTCCAGGCCCCTAACTGGAAATTGGCAACCCAGCTGGCTGTGTATGGAGGGAGAGTTAGGAATCCAACCCAGCCCATAGGATTAGAGTTTGCTACTCTTTAACCACTTCACCGCACTGGAGCTCAAGTTCGAGTGGGGAACAGGGTGTGTGTGCCAGACCCCGAGAAGGTCACCACGATGCAGGTGCTAGTGCCTGTTGTGTCCCTTGGTGCAACGGGCTTTGTCTCTAGTTTGGGGTACAAAAATAAATTCCCCTTGAGAAAACGGCTGCTTTAGAGTGAGCTCTGTATCATTATACTCCACTGTGGTCTCTCCCCATCACAAATCCCACTGACTCCCAGCTCCAAGCAAAAAGTCTCCAGGTATTTCCCATGCCTGAGCTGGCAACCCTAGCTAGGCCACCGAGTGGCTCAAAGCTTAGTGAGAATTTCAACTCAAGTTTCCTAAATCCTAGTGTAACCCATGAAACAGCCATTTTCTTTTTCCATTCCTTGACTCCAGGGGCTAGCTCGTAGATGGATATGCATTAGTTACAGGGCCGACCAATGTAGAGTTAGCTCCACTAAATCCAGTAAAGTCAATGAGCTTACACTGAAATAACTCTGACTAGGATTGCACTGCCAAGCACTCTGTGTTCAGTAGCTCTAAGTTGAAGGTGAGAACTGTGCCCACTGAAAAAGGATCTCATTGTAGGTGACACAGGATGGCAACACGTGGGAGCCAGTTCTTGATGTTGCAGCCATCAAGTGATGGAAAGGCTCGTGTGAACCAGCCCTACAGACAGAGGCAAAATGGTAGGGAGGTTTCAGCATGTATTTTCCATGGGCTTGAATGTTCCAATGGACACCTGACGAAGGAGGCCAGCTATTCCCTGCCTCAGTGCATTTGGGGATGGGGAGATTAGTTCCGCCGTGGAGACTGGACAACTTATGTAGATGAAACGGCGTGTTTGGCAGATTAGGCATGTGATATACAAGACCTATTTCAGCTCTCTCTAGGAGGCCAGTGGCCCATTGCCTTGGAGAAGGAGGTTTCAGCCCATTTCAACTGTGGACAAGCAAAAGACTTTGGCTCTTAGACAGTCAACATGTCCTGTGTTTTCAAAGCAAGAAATATTGAGAAGCACTCTGCAAAATATTAATTTTGGCTGCATTGGTTGCTGGTTGAGGCTTGGATCAGGTTCAAGGTTTTGGTATTAACCTTTAAGGCCCTTTGTGGTCTGGGACCCACATACCTGAGCGATCACCTATTGCCTTATGCCCTCCACAGGGCCTTGTGCTCTGTGGGTATGAATTTGTTGGTAATTCCCAGCCTTTGGGAAATTTGCCTGGCCTCGACTAGGGCCAGGGCCTTCTCGGCTTGGCCCCAACTTTGTGGAATGAGCTTCTGGAAGAACTGAGGGCCCTGTTTGCAATCCGAGCAAACAGTCTTTGTGTCTAAACAGGAAAAAACACTTCAGTCTTTTGAAAATATTCTGAGATTTCATAACTTGAAATGTTTGGAAAGTCTTGTCCACCAAATGATGGTCAAGGATGATGAAAAAGGCAACCATGGCTCTTGGTTTGCTTTTCCATTCTCTAATACTAGCTTCAAATACTCTAATTCTTGTTTCCAACACTCTCCCATCAAATATGAGGGGATTTGAGGGGATTTCTGAGGATGGTGGAGATTGGGGAGGATGTGATGTCACTTCCAGGTGACACCTCTTCTCTCATCTCTATGGTCTGTCATGAAGCCTGGAGGAAATTCCTTGTTACATGGAGGACTTTTGTTCTCTCACCCATCAGTTCCTTAGGAGTGGAAAACGGGGCTGAGTTGCAAGTTAAATGGGAGGCCTAGACTTGAAATGCCCATTTAGAACACAAAACAAGAATGTCCAATGGATGGACCACTGACTCTGAAGCAAGAATCTCTAGGGGCACAACCAAATTTAAACATAACTTTAGAGCAGCCTTTTTCAAACTTTTGACCATGGAGGAGTTAGAATAGCTCCTTGAGAATACAGACATTGGCCATTCATGCCCCAAACTGAGCCTGCCTGTATCTTTAGATGCACAGCCCTTCCAGGATAGAACAAAAAAGCCCACGGACAATCTCCTCACAGCTCTGCAATATGGTTTAGGGCTGATCCTGCGTAGAGCAGAGGGTTGGACTAGATGGCCTGTATAAAGGTAAAGGTAAAGGTGCAAGCACCGAGTCATGTCTGACCCTTGGGGTGACGCCCTCTAGCATTTTCATGGTAGACTCAATACGGGGTGGTTTGCCAGTGCCTTCCCCAGTCATTACCGTTTACCCCCCAGCAAGCTGGGTACTCATTTTACCGACCTCGGAAGGATGGAAGGCTGAGTCAACCTTAAGCCAGCTGCTGGGATCGAACTCCCAGCCTCATGGGCAGAGCTTCAGACTGCATGTCGCTGCCTTACCACTCTGCGCCACAAGAGGCTCTAGAGATGGCCTGTATGGCCCCTTCCAACTCTACGATTCTATGATTCTGTTGCCAGATGTGTTGCACTGAAAGAGGGAGGGGGGTGATGCCACCAATAGCAAAGAGGCCTTCATCCGTGAAAGCCAAAGTAATTGCTATTTCATGTGGTGACAGACTGTTTGCAGGAGTACACTCCGTATTCTGCTTTGGGAATTAAACAGTGGTAATTGCGGCTTTATCTTACCTCTGAAACAGACTCTCGCATGTTTCCTTCTGCGGAAATAATACCGCAGAATCTGCTTACACTAACTGTGTTCTTCTAAACACCTCAGGTACTGAATTATTTACAGCAGAGCTGCTTATGAATTATAGAAGGCATCATTTTCAAACTCCCCCCCCCATGTTTTTAATAGGAACCTGACTGAAAAGTATTCAGATTGGGGGGGGGGGGGAGCCGTACATCAGTGCCTGGGTAGAAATTTGAGGAGGAAGACTCCGGAGACGCTGCTGCGGTGTTAACTGGTGACAGCGCAAAACCCATATTCATAATGGGAAGCCATTACAAGGCTAGTTGACTTGCTTAGCAGAAACAAAGTACTCAACACAGGGTTGAGCAGTTCAGTGCCTAAAGCGGCCGGTCACTCGCGGCGCAGTGAATGCTGCACCGTGTGGGGGGGGAGGAGGGGAGGCGCAGGCATCAGCGGGCCAGCGGGCGCACACACGCAGCCGCGGAGCTCTGCGCCTGCGTGTGTGTGCCTGCCGGTGCGCTGACGCCTGTGCCTCCCCCCCACCCGCGGCGCAGCACTCGCTGTGCAGTAACAGAAGTCGGTATAGTGGTTCTCCTGGGTTCACCAGGGCCTACTCTGCACACAATAGATAATGCAACTTCAGTGCACTTTAGAAGTAGATTTGCCTGTTCCGCACAGGAAAATCCAGCTGCCAAAGCACATTGAAAGGGCATTATCCTATGTGTACGGAATGGGCCCAGGTTTCAGTTTGAAAGCTCCTCTTGTCCATTCGAGAAAGGGAATCCACTCATAGACTGGGCAGAAAATGGCTGAAACAAACGATGCCTCATTAGAGATCCGTTCAAGATTCTCTCCTTCATTTTTTATTCCTAAGTTGTTCAAACTCCCCCCACCCCTCCTTAGACAAGTATTTCTGAGCATTTGCTTTCTACAATGAAGAACAACTGGCTTGGTGGGATGGGGTGGGGAGAGAAGAGAGGCAGCTTTGATACACTGCTCAGGAGATGTCAACATAATACCTATCCTTATCCATTGTTGTTCCTCTATATATTTATGAAACAGCCTAGGGGGTGGGACGTGTCCGGCTGTCCAAGTTAGAATAGGGCTAATCAGAGTGCAGCCAGCTTTGACCTGATTGGCCCTGCCCCTGCGGCTCCCGCCCTCCGGCCCTGGATTCTAGCCTCTTTGCTCTCAGATGCCTCAGTGCCTGACACCAGCAGCAGGTAAGGGGAGAGGGCCCTGTTCAAAGGGTCGTCTTGGCCTGCTAGGCTGGCCTTGCTAACGAGGGCCTGCTGACTGCCCGCTAAGGAACTCTGTTCTGGCCCTGTTAACGAGCTGCCCAGCCCCCGCCCGCCCCACTTGATCTGGCTGCAAGCTGCTGCCCAAAGCCACTTTAAGCTGCATGGCTGGGGGCTTGGGGAGGGGGCCCTTTCAAGGCCTGATCTTAGGAATGGGCTTTGAAGCTAGTATTACATAATACAATATGTAGTTTTTACAGGGAAACTTCCAGCTCATCTTACTGGTCCAGGAAACATTGCACATGTGGCAATGGAATGATCGTATCAGCACTTTGAAATTCATTCCAAGGTGGTTAATGCACAGTCCACTAGGCAATCACCTAGGTCAGGGGTAGTCAAACTGTGGCCCTCTAGATGTCCATGGACTACAATTCCCATGAGCCCCTGCCAGAGTTTGCTGGCAGGGTCTCATGGGAATTGTAGTCCATGAACATCTAGAGGGCTGCAGTTTGACTACCCCTGACCTAGGATATCAGAGCTAGGGGCACCAAAGGATCTAGAGTGGCCTACTCAGCCCAGGTTTCGTGAAACCCTGGGGTTCCTGACGATCCTGGAAGGGTTATGTGGGAGCTATACCACCTATCCATGTTACATGTGTTACTTTAGTATTTCGGCCTCAGTGATTGTTGACAGGCAGGTGGGCAATCCTGGTTTTAAGAAAGATGCAACACTTTCCTTGATTCATTGGCATGACCTGGCCACAGCTTTATTAAGCAACTTAGGAGTGTTGGTCTGTCATGGGTAGGAGACCTGTGGTCATGGTCAGCCAACCATGCCACCCCCTTTTAATCATCCTGGTGACCCCAAGGAATCCCATCTCATCTCCCAGCCAGGAGCCTGAGTTCCTTTGCCCTCAGGATCCTTATCCAGGGGTAGTGTCCAACTCAAGGTACTTCTGAGGGCCCACCCAACCATCGGTCCACCTTGAGCCACTGGCCGTGTGAGCTCCATGCCCACTCCCTGGGCAGGCCAGCTCACACCTCTGAGGAGGCCCCTATACTTGCAAGACCCAGGACACAAGCCGGGCCTTCCCAAAAACGCAGCCCCCCCCTACCCATTCCACTAGCTGTGACAATGTGATTTGCAAAATGCAACCTTAACCGTATAAACAGTGCAACCCAACAACAAAATTGTAACAACTGTGCATAATAATTGGGGGGGATAACCATCCATCACCAGCAGCGTGAGCAAAGAGGCTGGGCCAGTGGACGTGGTGCTATTTATGGCCCGGTCTCCATCTCCACCCTGATGTACTTGCATCAGGGCGTCCTCTGGATGTGCAGTCTGCACGTCTCCTCCTTTGCACCTTCTTTAGGTGTCTGCACTGCTGCCTGTCAATGGGGCGACTCAGGTGATTCGGGCTGCTTATTCATAGAATCTGTGCTCCATGACAATGTGCACAGCCATCTTGCACGTTTAGGCAGTAGGCATGGTTCCTGGCATCGCTTCCTATGGTGTGACACATCCCACTTCAATTCTGTTCTTCAGCCACTAGTGCGCATAATGTTTTATGTCACAACTAGAAAGCAAGCCCACTGTATGCTAAATACAGCGGGCGCTAGGATCCCCGGCCTGGGGAAAGGAGCAGGATCCCCCACCAGGGGGGGTCCCTGCTCCTTTGCCAGGTGTTGCAGGCGGCGAAGCTCCCCTGGCCGCCTCCCGGGCGACATCGGGCTTCGGGGCTGGCAAAAGGATAGCTCCGCCGCCCAGAGTGGCCCGGTCGGCTGCCTACCTGCCATGTCAGTGGCCAGGGGGTGGGCCCAGTCTGGGGCCAGAGGCCAATGGGTGCCCTTCCCCATCCTGGACAGGGCCCACCCCAACCCACCTTAATGGTTTATTTATAACGCTCCCATGGAGTGGTTAAAGATGTGCACCCCTATGCCATGATCCCAAGTCAGACAAACATTTCTCAGTGGAGACAATTCTCATGATCTGGGACAATTCCTTAGTGCACATGTGTGGAGTCCTTAGCTGCTGTACTGGTGTTGGATTACTCCGTTTAACAAATTATACATGGATTTTACTGACAATTGCCCACGAGAGCTGGCATGGTATGGTGATTAAGGTGGCAGGTTCTAATGTGAAGAATCAGGTTTGATTCCTCAAACCTCCACATGAAACCTATGGATGATCTTGGGCCAGTCACAGTTCTCCCAGAGCTCTCAGTCCCACCTACCTTACAAGGTACCTGTTGGGGGGAGAGGAAGGGAATGTGATTGCAAGCTACTTTGAGACACATGAGGTCTTGGGCCAGTTACCTTTTTCTCAAGACTCTCTTAGCCACACCTACCTTACAAGGTGCTTGTTGTGGGGAGAGAAAGGGAAGGTGATTAGAAGCTGGTTTGAGACACATGAGATCTGCTGAGTGACTTTGGAGCAGCCACAGTTCTCTCAGAAATCTCTCATCTCCAACTACCTCACAAGATGCCTGTTGTGAGGAGTGGAAAGGAAGGCGATTGTAAGCCATTTTGAGATTCATCAAGGTAGAAGGAAGCAGGGTATAAAAGCTTTACTCTTCATCTTCCCCATCCAATGTCATCCTGAAGTACCCCAAGCTTGGACCCCTTGGAAAATATATTTCTTCCAAACACTGAGGAAAGTGCTCTGCACCTTCCAAAAACTCCCCCACCAGGCGTAATCTGAAGGACATCAACGCAGAAGAGGGCATATTTCTGAAATTCTGCTCTATTCTATCATGTTTGAATCTGGAGTGGGATTTGCCAATCTGTGTTACCAGTGACAGGGCTAAGAAGGGGGGGGGGGGGGGGAGGGAGAGAAAGAACTGGCCTGAGGGAAGATAATTAATCATCAGGTAGATTCTATCAGCAAAGCTAAACCCTGGAACATCAATGCATTATTCATCAACAGTCCTCTCTGTGGAAGGATACTGAAGCTTGAAAGTTTTGCTCATTCTCACAGGCCCCCTTTACAAGAACACCAGAAAGCTGGCAAGAAATGTTGAGTTGCCAACCTCCATGTGGGTCCTGGAATTACAGCTGATCTTCATACCACAAAGATAGTTCCCCTGGAGAAAATGGCTCCTTTGAAGGGTGTCTTCTCCAGCGGCCTCTCCCAGCGGCAGTTCCCCACCACCGGTGGCCCCGCCTCTTGCCTCCACAGCCCGCCGCCGACCTCTCTTCTCAGCGGTGAGGCAGCAATTGGCGGTGGTCGGCCGAACGTGGCCGACATTGGAGGGGGGTGGATTGGGAGGCCTCCCAATTCGTCAGTCCAGCGGCAAGGGACCAATCGCGTCCCTTGCCGTCAGACTGACAATCGAAGTTCCTCCGATTGTCAGTCCAGGGGAAGGGGCCAATCGGCACCCTTCCTCATCCTGGACAGGGCCCGCCCTCAGGGGCCTTGCTGTTTTATTTTATCTGCTCCACAGGAGCGGTTAAAGATAGCTTGCTGTTCATCTCTCTCTGCATATTCAAACTCTGTCAACCATTTTGATCCCTGCTGGGGTATTTCCCCTTCTCAAACATTCTTGGATTCCGCCGCCAAATCTCCAGTAATTTCCCAGCCCAGACTTGGCCATCCTAAGAACATAGCTGGTCTAAGCTACAATTTGAGTACATCAGCACCCCTTTCTGGCCCCAGACATCACTAAAAGAACGGCTCAATGGTTGATCATTCCAGATCATTGTTAGTGTGCAGCAGTGGAGTAAGCCAGGAGCCCAGCAGCAATTTTAAGGCTAACAATATTTATTGTAGTCCATGAACATCTGGAGGACCACAGGTTGACTACCCCTGCATTAGAGGAACAGGAGGGTCTTCATCTGGGTCTTCAAAGAGCAGCTGTTCAAAAACCAGATGATGTCCTGGGAACCTCCTAACATTTTGTCATCCCCCCACATTGCAGCCATTTTGTGGTGACATCCCTTCCCCTTCTCAGAATTTCAAGTGCGCCCAGAGGATCAAGAAGTTGGAAGATCTCAGTGTTCAAACAGATTAGATGAAGGTCTCACAGATTGTAACATCTATCAAACTCAAATTAAAGCCATCCATAAAGAGCAGATTCAACCCTTCAACCTCCACTTTTGCTTTCTATAACTAGTTCCACCCTTCTGCTGCTAGCATTTTAAGGGAGAAATGCTTGCTGTTGTAGTTGTCAGCCATGTCTGGCTCTTGGCCATCCCATGTCACAGCTGTTGTCCTGATCGATTCCTCGGCTGTACCATGTTCTGGCCAGTGTCCATTTTGATTGCATCCAGCCAACAAGTTCTTTGGTTTCCTTTTTCCACTGACCAATCCTAGCATTATTGCTTTCTGCATTGAGTTGGATCACATGATAAGGCCAAAGTAAGTGAGCCAGGGTTTTGTGATTTTGCCTACCAGTGATCGATGACACTTTGTGCTATAGTATTTTCTGGTTTGTGACTTTTGCTGTCCATGGAACCCACAGAAGCCTTCTCCAACACAGGAATTCAAACAGATTGATTTTCTCTTTGACACTTTGTGCTATAGTATTTTCTGGTTTGTGACTTTTGCTGTCCATGGAACCCACAGAAGCCTTCTCCAACACAGGAATTCAAACAGATTGATTTTCTCTTGTCCAGTGTTTTCATTGTCCAGTTTGTATGGCCTTAAGTGGCTACTGGAGATATGATAGATCTAACTGATCTACATTCGGTACCCAGGCTTATGTCTTTGCTCTTCCATGTCCGGTTCAAGCTCGCCATTGCTGAGCAACCCAGAGCAATTCGATATCTTATTTCCATACTGCAATCACCACTCAATCACCACTCACATCAATTTGTGATCCAAGAAAAATGAATTATTGAGCACATTCAATCTCTTCACATCAATTGCTACTGAGACAAGACTGTTTTTTTGCAGTTGTCATTATTTTGGTCTTTTTGGTGTTTAAGAAAAGACCAAATTTCTTTCTTTCTTTCTTCATTGACCTTTCTTATCAGCTGTTCTAGGCCTTCCTTAGTTTCTCACAGCGGGGTTGTGTCATCAGCATACTGAAGAAAAGAGAAATGTAGCCTTCTTGAAAAGGCCTCCTAACCTGGTTCCAAGCCGTGAATCTTGATGGGAAGGGTTAAACCCCTTCCCTGTCTGGGAAAGCAAGCTGAGGCTTTGCATTTTCTAGGGACACGTGATTTCCTTCACCTCATCTGTTTTGACTTCTTTGCTAGCATCAGTTAGAACATTCACATATTCAGAGCTACCGTATATACACGCATATAAGCCGACCCGCATATAAGCCGAGGCACTCAATTTTACCATAAAATCTGGGCAAACGCATCGACTCGCATATAAGCCGAGGGTGGGAAATGCAGCAGGCTACTGGTAAATTTACAGGGTGGCCTAAGCACTTAATTCATGCTCAATCATCACAGGCTTTCCCATCCAGCCTCCCCCCAACAAATACTGAAAGGTCAAGAGGATTAATAGCTGCTGGTTTTTATACCCCACTTTTCACTAACCAAAGGAGCCTCAAAGTGGCTTACAATTGCCTTCCCATCCTCTCTTGATGCCAGACTGCTCTGTGAGAACAGATCTGGCAGGAGGACCAAACAGTGCCCCCCAGGCCAGCAAAACAGAGCAGAACAATAGTACGCAAAGTTGGCAACCTACTACAACAAGTACAACACCACCAAACTGGGACAGTACCCCCAGAACAAAACACTGAAAGAAAGAACTGTAAAACTGAAAAATGAAAGAACTGTAAAAATCAACTTTTCAAAGAAACACAACCCCAAGAAGAAAAGGCAAACAATGCTGCCCCTCAGGTAAAAGAAGAAACACTGAAAAAACAGTAAATCCCAAAGCACCTCCCAAAATCACTAATTTGGAAGAAGTGATTAGGAAAAGAAGGGGGGGGGGGACATCAGAATCCCTCAGCCAAACTACTGATGTCCTACAAGCTGCCAGAGTAAGCTTTTAAGATCTTTGCAGAAGGAAACTGGAGGCCACTAGCTCACTTGCAAAGAGCTCAGGTTGCAGATGCAATGCTGCGATTGGCTGGCTGGGGGCAGGCTGTTAATCAATTACCCGCATATAAACCGAGGAGGTCTTTCAAAAACTAAAAACTGTGCTGGAAAATTCAGCTTATATGCGAGTACATACGGTAATTTGGGGTGATGTCTTAAGGACCATTATGCCACTGGTGAATTTATATCTGCTGTTGCATACTCCCAAGAGGGTCTCCCAGGACAACATGCACTTTCTGCCATTCTGCTCTCTTTACGCAACCCCACAGCCAGAACCCTAAAGAAACAGGAAGGGGGGATGTGACTGCAAAAGCAGCAAGGATCTGAAAGTACTGCAAAATACTCCTTTGCTACTTTGGTACAAAAAACACACTGCCTTAGGCAGATTCATGTTATTTAACCAGAGACATCCATTATCTATGAAAAAGAGTTTGATCTCGAGATTCGTGAATGAAATTGACGCCATTTACATTACCCTGGAACTGGAGAGTGAATCGCTTATCATACATCTTCCTAACTGCCAGACAACCCTTCTGGTCAATAAAAGAAACGCACCAGCAATTTATCAAAATATGCGTCCGCAAACAAAGTACAGACACTCATAACCTTATTTAGCCTCCGCCTAGAATGACTTTCAATCTGCAAGTCCCGAGTCCCCCAGGTTGCTGTTTGGGCCTGAGAAACCTGATGTAGTTATCGACAAACATAACTATCCATCTACATGCTCCATTTCATTCCTGAACATCTGTTCTCTACAGTTGCAAACTGGGGGGAAGTTGAAAGTATATTGCAAGCGATGATGAGAAGTGGCAAGGACCAGATTTCATTGCCTGCGCCATAGACCTGTGGCATTTTGCGCTGGCAAAAGTTTGTAAAGATTGTTCAGGGATGCACAAAATCAACCTTTCCACTTGTTATGACCATCAAGGGCATTCCATGGACCTTGTTGAACATCTTGGTGAAGTGTCCAAGGCCATCTTACAGCTGATCTTCAATTTAAAAAAATACATTGGTAGGGGAAAGACAGCAGGATAATACTTATTTAAAATACTCATGTATTGTGTTCTTAAGTGCACCTTCCAATTCTATGCCCACTCCAATATGGGACACTATTTCCCCCTTACATTATTGTTACAAAATTCAGCTGCCCACTGGAACTGGTTCACGTTCCAATAGTCTCCAATAGAAAGAAGTGCTGTTTTGTTTTGTTTTTTAAACCCTGCTTTTTACTACCCTACTTCTAATCTGGAGGCGTGGGTCTGATTCCCCACGCCTCCAACATGCAGCCTACTGGGTGACCTGGGGCTAGTCACAATTCTCTCAGCGTTCTCTCGACCCCATCGACCTCATGGGGTGTCTGCTGAGGCGAGAGGCAGGGAAGGCGATTCTAAGCCACTTTGAGAAACATCCTGTCTGCTGGGAGAACTTGGGCCAGTCCCAGTTCTCTCAGAGCTTTATCTGCCCCACCTCCCTCCAGGGGAAAGGAAGAGGAGGTCATTGCAAGCCACTTGGAGACTCCTTCAGACCCTGAAAAACAGGGTACAACCCCCCCCCAGCTCTTCTTCTCATCTAAATCTTTGGTGGGGGGGGGTAGCATGGGAAAAATCGAAAGCTGGCTGCAGAGAGCAGGAGCATTAACCTGTTCTTTTTTTGCAACATGCAATCCCTAACCTTTGCCAATCGTTCTGAATTATCAACATAACAAAAGAATGATTGGCAGCTGACAGACGGGCAGGTTAGGGGGGAAATGCTGCTTAATCTGAAAGTCCTGAATAAACAGCCACCAGTTCTGGTGTCTCTTTTGTAAGTCAAACAGGCTTGGCCGCTACAATTTTGTTCCTTGTTTCCTTTGGCAGCCACACTTTGGACTCTGTTTAAAACCAAGCCACTTGGTTCTCGGTTGCTGAGTAAAAAATCTCTCCAAGTGGATTATTGGTAGATTCTTTTCTACTTTCTAATGCAGGGGTAGTCAAACTGCGGCCCTCCAGATGTCCATGGACTACAATTCCCAGCGTTCGCTGGCAGGGGGCTCCTGGGAATTGTAGTCCATGGACATCTGGAGGGCCGCAGTTTGACTACCCCTGTTCTAATGTATCATCTGTGTTTCACATCATGAGACTATTGGAACGTGAACATCCAATTTCCATAATCTAGATAACCCTTCTCCTCGTGGAGTTTTTATGTTGGACAGGGTGCATGTTCTCCCCCCCAAAGATGTTTGCTGGGATATATCAATGGGGTCCATTACAGAAGAGGCTATGTTTTCATTCTGTAAACTCGCTGGATACAACTCAACACACCATTCCAGACTGCCAGCTTCATGAGGTTCCCCATAAAGGATTTTTACCCCCTTTATTACATTCTGAAGGACTTGCAAATAAGGAAAGTGCGTTTCAATATCTATTCAATGATCGTTCATTTGAGATTACAGCCACGGTTGCTACATTTTTAACTGAAGTACTTAGTCAGGAGTAAGCTCCTTAATGTATCCTTGTTTTAACCGTTTTACTGCTGTGTAGTTACATTTTCGCCCACTCTGACATTCCGCCGTATATATTTTGTAGTATTCTGGAATGCCAATAGAGGTTAATGAAGGAAGGAAGGGAAATAACTTACCTTTACCAATGCAGTTGGAGCCAAACCAGCAAATAAGAGCCACTCTTTATTGAAACGGCCCCCACATGCCCATCTTTTCTCATGGAAGCTTGAGGAGGTGGATGACCCCGTCCTAAATGCCATGACTATTTATACTTGTATTTCCCACTCCTCCAACGGACTCGGTGCTATTAGCAATGCTAGGAGAATAAATCAATCCCCCACATGCAGAGTTGCTTTCTATAAAGTTGACTGCAACCGTAGAACTGCCTTTGCTAACTGCAGCCTTTCTATGAAGACAGATTCAGGTGGGTAGCTTGAAGCAGCAGAGCAAACTTTATAGCCTTTCCAGATGCAGAGAGAGCTTCGGGAGACACAACTTAATTCAAAAGAAATTCCATCTAAACATCCGGAAGAAGTTCCTGACAGTTAGAGCGGTTTCTCAGTGGAATAGGCTTCCTCGGGAGGTGGTGGGTTCCCCATCTTTGGAAATTTTTAAACAGAGGCTGAATAGCCATCTGGCGGAGAGCCTGATTCTGTGAAGGCAAAGGGGTGGCAGGTTACAGTAGATGAGCGATTGGGGTGTGAGTGTCCTGCATAGTGCAGGGGGTTGGACTAGATGACCCATGAGATCCCTTCCAAGTCTATGATTCTATGATTCTAACTTGCAGCCAAAGGCAGGCTTTCTCAACCAGGGTTTCATGAAACCCTGGGGTTCCTTGACAGGCCTGGAAGGGTTTCCCAAACAGGTGGGAATTTCTTTTAAAATATATTTTTAAATTTGTTCAACGTTTACTGGGTGACAGGACCATACATTACTCTTCTGCCACATGTTAGCCTGAAGGAGAGAGAAGGACACAAGATACCCACGTGAGCTTCAGAGATACGGAGGGGTGAATCCTCCCCATGCATATGTTGGTAGAGTTTAAATATGCAAAGAGGTACCAAACAGCAGGCTGTTTGAAATAATAACATTATTAGGAAGAGAGAAAGAACTTTGTATAGAAAAAGAGAGGAGGGAGAGGCCCATCTAACTGTCTGTTCTGTTCATTCATTCTGTCTGCTGCATTCATCTGCTGTTCTGGAGGCAATCAGGGAGGAAGCACACGCAAAGGAGCAGGAAGTCAGGACACTGGAGGGAGATTATTTGAAAAGCATCTGGAAGTTCTTAAGCTAACTAAATATACCCGCTCTCCATTTATGTCTAGTGTCTTAATTAATTGTGAATAGAGCTCATCTCCTGAAAACTGAGGAGGTCAGGAAGCAGCATGCATGCTAGGGTTTGTCGTCATCCTCTGGAACAGGGGTAGTCAAACTGCGGCCCTCCGGATGTCCATGGACTACAATTCCCATGAGCCCCTGCCAGCCTTCGCTGGCAGGGGCTCATGGGAATTGTAGTCCATGGACATCCGGAGGGCCGCAGTTTAACTACCCCTGCTCTAGAATGTATATGCGTTTAAGCTTGTCTTGGGGGATTTCCCCAACACCACCTTGTATTACAAGGATTTATGTTCCACAGGCTATTTCCATATAAACCCTGTTAGAGGTTTTTTTTTTTTTTTTTTAGATACATCAGTAACATACAGCTGAATAAATTGAAACAGTGATGGATTGATAAACTTTCTCAAGAGAGCTGCTTCCCTGTAACGGGGGTAATGTGTAATTTATTTAAATTATCTTGTTAAAAAAAAATTGATGGGCCTGTGGTGTGGCTGGCCTTAAAAAGAACGGCTAACATTCTTGGCCAGAAGAAAGACTGCCTTTGCAGGTGAATAATGAATGAGGCAAAAATATATCTCCAGGATTATCAAGTGGTATAGTTCTCCAGGGACTGTACCACTTCAGATTAATGCATAGGGGGAGGATAGCTTGACTGCACCTTTGCCTACATCAAAAATTCATTTCAGGTTTTAGCGTTGCCTCTGTGCCTGCCTGGGGATTTCAAAAGACCTCGGACCTATGAGGGAAATCTTCATGAAGCTGCAGACCTCACAAAGTCTTCTACGGTAGGTAAGGCTCATGTGGATTTGAAGATTGAAAGTCTGAGGGAAGGAAAAGGAAGTCTGACTTGCTAAGTGTCAAGAGGAATTGAAGATGGCATGGCAGAGGAATTTGTTCCTTGTGGCAGAGGACTTAATTTCTTTTGCCCCAGTTTTGTCATAGGCCAAATGATTTCGAAACACTGCCTGACTGATAAGTGTTAAAGTGGGACGAGGGACGATATCCTAGGCGACGGCACCTCCATCACCATCGCGAACGGTCGTCTGTCTCCGTCCGGAGGAGTTCCTCTCAGAGGCATTCCGTTTTTAGACCGGGAGAGATTATTTCTAGCAACCTTTGCAGGAACGTCCTCTAACATTTGCAGGGCCTTCACTTAGCGGGAATCCCTCTGGATCTCAATGACACTGATGAACAGGACTGGGGAGCCAGCCCCGAGCGGGTGGGGCTTGTCATGCTGTATCCGCGAAGGGTTGGGGGGACAAAAGAAAGCCAGATCTGCACAGAAATGGGCACAGGTTCCTTGAGATTCGTAGAGGTCAATGGGCACCGTCACCATGATTTAAACAGGGGGGAAAAATAACTAACCATGGGGCTGTTTGCTATTCAGGTGCTACCTCTTGATGGGAAACCTTTCAACCCACCCCCCTTTCAATAGTTCATTGTTTTTTTATTTACTTCAAATGGTGTGGCTTGCTTGAACAGCCCTCTTTCAACCGCAGGCAGCTCACCTATCAGGGAACCTTGGGTATGTTTGGGAACGGA
This sequence comes from Paroedura picta, assembly GCF_049243985.1. Classification (NCBI taxonomy): domain Eukaryota; kingdom Metazoa; phylum Chordata; class Lepidosauria; order Squamata; family Gekkonidae; genus Paroedura; species Paroedura picta. The sequence continues at coordinate 58,061,091 of NC_135379.1, read as the reverse complement.
GTTTCCACAGCAACTTGATCAACTTAAGTAGACAGAAGCAGAATTTAGGTGTTTCACGGCCCTCTTGAAAAGCCCCCCCCCCTCACCTGACCAATTCAAGATGGGGAAAAAAAACAGTTGGGGGAAAAAAGAGAGCTGTTTTTTTTTTTAACCACATTTCTGCTACCTGAAGAAGTCTGAGAGGCGCTTATAATCACTCTCCCTACCTCTTGCCACAACAGACATGTGAGGAAGGTGAGGCTGAGAGGAACTGAGGGAACTGTGACATGCCTAAGGACACCAGCAGGCTCAAAGCAGCTGACAGTCACCTGGCTAGTAGGTATAGTGGCTAAAAGAGCACCCACATTCAGAGGGAGAAGATCCCTGGATACCAGTGCTAGGAGTCAACTTCAGGGAAGGTCTTGGCCTCCGTGCCATGTTGCTAGCCCTTCAGAATGACCGCTTGGGAGACAGGATGTGGAATTAGATGGACGGCTGGTGTGACCCAGCAAGGCTCTTTTTCTGTTCTTTTCTTCCGAGCACTGCGGTCCTCGTGTCTTCTAGAGACCTGCATCCTCATGAAGTATACAGCGGCATGTATTGAAGTAAATAAGCAGAATTTAATTATTGCAAGAATGAATGCAGAGACATTCCACTTGGTGTTTACGTACTTTGAAGAAAGTTACAAATCAGCTCTGGAAACACCTTCAAAGTGAATGGATTTTGTTGTGCAACGAGCACAGTTTCCAGATGGGGTGAAAAGGAATTGGCAAGAAGCGTCTTCAGCTCTCAAGACGCATCTTGCCTTTCAAAGCAAAATCCTTTCAATGATCAAAACCATCTCCGGAGTACACTGGAGCCGATACAAAGCCTTCCTGGGGGAGAGCGAATAAAAGCACAACAAATTTAAAGAGTGTGATTGAAAAGAATTTATCATGTGAACTACGCCGAACATTCCCCCCTCTGCATCTACATTGTTGCATTACGGCTCAGCGTATTAAGATTTATCGGGAAGGCAGCTTGCAGATGTAACGAGACAGAATCAGCCAAAACTCCTTGGCAACATAAACATCCCCATAGACTTAGCTTTAGGTTGACATTGCGATCATTACAATCTCGTTTTAATGTGCCACCAACGTACACTGACGCTCGAATAACGGTGGAGGTGTGGTGGAATGTGTCATCAAGTCACAGCTGGCTCATGGTGACCCCCATGGGGTTTTGAAGACAAGAGATGAACGGAGGGGGTTGATTTGCCTTGGAGGTCTCCCATCCAAATGCTAACCAGAGCTGGCCCTGCTTAGCTTTCTGAGATGTGTTGAAATCCAGCTAACCTGGCCACCTAGGTCAAGGCAAAGCATAGTCATCCACCTCCTCCTCTTTCATCAAAAAGACAAGTCTCTGCTCCACAGAGATGCCGACCTAAATTGCAACCATAAGACAATTTACTGGGCTCATGTGTGGTGAGGACTGGCAGGTGGGAAAGCTGATCACACTGCATGCTGTGATGAAACAAGGGCAACAGCCTGATTATGAATGACTCATGAGAGTTGCACTGTCTGATGGGAAATTGGCAGAGTGATCCCAAATGGAGATCAAGACACAACTTGAACCAGCTGCTGTTCAAGCATCTCTAGTGGAGAGGGGGAGAAGTGGACGCCTGCTCTCCCCTGAAGGCACCAGGGGGAGGCTGAATCCAGGACCACTACTAGCACCTGGTCCTAGCACCTTAAAACCTGTGCTGCAGGATTACCTTCTGCAGCCTGCACATTATATAATGCCTTTTAGGCTGTAGTTTCTGGGGTTACCTGATTGGGGCTTCAGCACATAACCCATTGGGACAATCATAAAGCTCCATCAAACCTGAACTTTCTCCTGTTCAGTTTAGGCAGCTCATCAGCCTGTGTACCTGGGACTTGTATACCTGGCGTATGGGAGGGAAGGCAACATTTTGTAGCCTGGTCGTGTCAGATCTTGGAAGCTAAGCAGTTCTGGGAAGGGATGCCACCAAGGAAGACTCTGCAATAGCAGAAAACCACCTCTGCATCTCACTTCTCTGGAATGCCCATTGCTGGGGTTGTCATAAGTCGGGACACATCCAGGACACCTCTGGCTCTTGTGGGATTGATTTCCTCCCCTGGACCATGGACACAAGCTCATCTCAGCCTCCTTCTCACTTCAGGTCTGACCCCTTGAAAAGCCCCAGATGCTCACCTATCCTGCATGCAGAATCATTTCCACTGCTAGCCAGCATCCAAATATGAGAAAGTGAAAACCCAAGGACAGGAGAGAACAGAATGAGACAAGGACAGAGAAGGAAGCAGGAGTATAGAATCACAGAATCATAGAGTTGGAAGGGGCCATACAGGCCATCTAGTCCAACCTCCTGCTCAACACAGAATCAGCCCAAAGCATCCTAAAGAATCCAAGAAAAGTGTGTATCCAACCTTTGCTTGAAAACTGCCAGTGAGGGGGAGCTAACCACCTCCTTAGGCAGCCTATTCCACTGCTGAACTACTCTGTGAACATTTTTTTCCTGATATCTAGCCTATATCGTTGTACTTGTAGTTTAAACCCATTACTGCGTGTCCTCTCCTCTGCAGCCAGCAGAAACAGCATCCTGCCCTCCTCCAAGTGACAACCTTTCAAATACTTAAAGAGGGCTATCATGTCCCCTCTCAACCTCCTTTTCTCCAGGCTGAATATTCCCAAGTCCCTCAACCTATCTTCATAGGGCTTGGTACATTTGCATGCCCTTGGACTTAATTTTTAGCTGATGATACACTACCAGATCCTTTGTGCTGAAGATTATTTTAAGGAAGCATTTAAAATTCCAGCCAAGAAATAATTCTTATTAACAAAAGCAAACATTCTCAGCCATTGCAGGGGTACACAGTGAAACAAAAGACGTGCCGAAATTATCAGAGACAAAACAAAAGCTTCTGTCGAGTGACCTAACGGGGTCAAATTATTGGCCAATTGTGGTTTCCTACTATTGATTTCAAACAAGAGCATCTTTATAGCAAAAGCCTTTGATTCTAAGCAGCCTTTGGCTTAAGAAAACCCTAATAAAAACATAAACTTTGGTATTTCTTCAAAAGAAATCTGAAGGCCAATATTTTCCGTTGGCTTTCTTTGCAGTTATCGTACGCCAGATCAATATTTCATTGTTTCCCTGCCCTCCTTTAGAACATTTTTAAACATTGAACTCTGTTTATGATTCTTTATACTTGAATTCTGGAGAGGGGGGAGGCATATGGAAAGCCAGCTGACACGGCACAGAGTGGGACCATACAGTGTGCCTCTATTTTCTTCCCTATCATTGAAAGCTGGTTCACCTACTGTCAAGGTAGGCTTTCCTCCAAGGGTCTGAAGCCTGTGTTATGGATCCAAATATGGATCTTGTGAAAAAAGAATCCAATAAGTTACTGTACAAGATGGATGGAAAGGTGGGATGCTAGACTCCCCCAGGATGTGAAGGGAACGTCAGGAAGAGTTTCTTGGTATGATTGAAGGGATTCTTAGCAATGCTGTGCAGGAAGGAAAATGACAGAGGGAAACACTCATAATCCAAGAGTCAACTGTATGCAGAATTATGCCAGTACACATGAAAAACTGGACAGAATGTGTCTCTAAATTTTTATGACTTAACTGGAGTTCTTGTGCAGAGGTTAAGAGCATCGGCTTCTAATCTGGTGAGCCGGGTTTGATTCCCTGCTCCCCGGAATGCAGCCAGCTGGGTAACCTTGGGCCAGTCACAGCCCTGATAGTGCTGTTCTGACCGAGCAGTACTATCAGGGCTCTCTCAGCCCCACCTCCCTCACAGGGTATAGGTTGTGGGAAGATCAAGGGGAAGGCGAATGTAAGCCACTTCGGAAATCTTTCTGGTAGAGAAAACCGGGGTTTTCTTCTTTACTGAATTCAGAATTTTCTTCTTTACTGAATTCAGAATCGTGCTTCTATGACTGGGCAAACTCTACCCCATTAACCAGAAATCTCAATAAGAACAGCCCTTCTTCCACACAGCCTGAAGGGGCACTCCCTGAGAGCTCATATACCCCATTCTTTGGCTTGAGTGAGTGAAGGCATATTTCTCCAGAAGGCCTTTGGAGGATAATAATTATTACCCAAGTTTAGTCAGTTTACTCTCAGGTTGTCCATTGGAAGAAGAGGAGGAGGAACTTATTTTTGTTTTCCATTTTGTGCTTCGTGCTGTTTGTTTCCGTCTGCTATTCTGTTGTGTGGAGGCTTGGGTAGGATGGAGAAGAACACGTGCTTTCAATACATTTCCTATTGTGAGGAGATATTTCCGTGTCCGAACTATTTCGGATCATCATAAACTTCCACGAAGGGCCACTTGGCACTCTGGGCCCAGCGACATCTTTTGTTCATTCAGTCAAGCATGTCTGTCAAGATCTCCACCAGAGCTTAACTGGAGATGGCAGACAATTTTCCTAGGCCCAGGCCTCTCGGGAGGAAATGCATTTTACTAAGAGAGAGAATGAGAGAGGGAAAGTCATGGGCTTTAGCTGGCCTTAGCTGAAGCTCTGCTCTGCTAGTCTTTAAAGCAGGGGTGGTCAAACTGCGGCCCTCCAGATGTCCATGGACTACAATTCCCATGAGCCCCTGCCAGCGAACGCTGGCAGGGGCTCACGGGAATTGTAGTCCATGGACATCTGGAGGGCCTCAGTTTGACTACCCCTGCTTTAAACTGTGAGTAATCTTCCTGCAAATGATCCAGCCCGCTGATCAGTTTCTACTTGCTATCTTTGTTTAGAAATCAGGGATTTCCATTTGGCACAAGTTTTCTCCTCTGCCTTCCATGGGAAAGGCTTGTGAGAAAGGGGCCATTCCTATTCTGACAAGACTGCAGCTGCTGTGCAAAGCCAGGCACTGCTAAAAGCTTCATGTGACAGAGAGGCAATGCAAAATGGGAGTGATTATTAATATCTGAGGTCAGGTGTTTGACAGAGATGGATGGCCCTGCCTGCCATTTTGCAGGAGACAGTCGTTCTGAAGGCTTTAAGTGATGAGCTTAGCAAGAGGTCTGTCCCTGATTAGACGTTACAAGTGTTGTCAAAGGAAGATTTCTGCAATAATTCCCATAAAAATGGCACTATCTTGATGTATTGCAAAATCATCATTAAGCATCCTTGTAGCTGTGGCAGACTTGCAGACAGAGCCCCACTCTGGAACCAGCACGACCCACATTCAAAGGTATAATTAGGGAGATTTTTGTATGTAATAGACCACAGGGTGGGAAGACAGCATGATATAGGCTGGTCTCATCAGATCCCTGAGCTAAGCAGGACTAGTACTTGGAGGAAGGCTATTAAGGAAGACTCTGCTGTGGATGGCCATGACCAACCACTTTTGCTTCTCACTTGCATTGAAAACCCCCTGGCTAGAATAACTGCAGATTGATTGTGACTTGATCACACTTACATGCATCATGAACTAAAGGTATAGCTACTCTGACTTGGGCCTAGTCTGCACACAATAGATAATGGACTTTCAATGTGCTTTGGCAGCTGGATTTTCCTGTGCAGAACAGGAAAATCTACTTCTAAAGTGCATTGAAAGTGCATTATCTATTGTGTGCAGACTAGGCCCTGGATAGCTCAGTCTAGCCTGATCTCAACAGACCTTAGAAGCTAAGTGACTTCTGTTTGGATGGGAGCTTGTATTTCAAGAAAGCCCCTTTAAACAGCCATGCTGTGGGAGCAGGCTGCCCTCATGGCTCAGCTGTTTCGGGCATGAACCGCACGAACCTGGTTCGGTTTGTATACAAGCTGACTGGGTTTGTCATTTGCCCATGAACCTAACTGAACCATATTTTGTGGTCCATGCCTATCCCTCCTCCTAGGCTGACTCCTGCAAAGAATGCTGCTAAAACTGCACTGAGGTCCCTGCCTTCTCCAGGTCCCATCTCCAAATCTCCAACCTGGAACTGGCAACCCTACACCCATATCCCTCTGATGGCTTGGGGGGACACGGACATTCTATACCCCATTTAAGTTTTTTCCCTCCCCAAACTCTGCCATCAAGTCACCGCTGACTTATGGTCATCCCATGGGGTTTTCAAGGCAAGAGAGATTCAGGGATGGTTTGCCATTGCCTGTCTCTGTGTAGCCAACCTGGACTTCCTTGGTGGTCTCCCATCCAAGTACTGACCAGGGCTGACCCTGCTTAGCTTCTGAGACTTAATAAGACTGGTTTAGCTCAGTTGACAAATTATTTCATGCACTTAGGGAGTCCACCAAGTACTACGTCCCCCATTATGTCTCCCAAAGAGCATTTTGATCTAGTGATTAGAACCTGCTAGATCCCCAGCCCCAACGAAATCAAACTTGCCTTGACCAAGGCCAGGGCCTTTTCAGCCCTGGCCCCAGGCCGGTGGAGCATTCTGCCTGGTGAGCCCTTGCAGACTTTCAGCAGTTCTCCAGGGCCTGTAAAACAGAGTGGCTGAAGCTTGGGAAACCTCTGATTTCAGCTGCCTTCCTGCCTGGTTCCCGTTTAGCAGACTCATCTATTGCCCCTTCCTCCCAAGACAAATGGCAGAATAGGGTAAACTGTACAGTTTGTCTGCTATTTAGTCTGGATGTTATTGTATTTAAGAATGTCATTTTATAATTAACTTAATGCTGTGATTTGAAACGTTCGGATTGTTTTTTTAAATTTTTTTGTAACTCGCCATGAGCCCTCAGGAAAAGATGGGCTAAAAGCCTGAAAATAAACAAATATTTTCTGTACGCAATTTGGTTGAACTGCTAAATTATTTAACACATAAAGTTCTCAGAAATGAACCAAGAGTGGCATAATCTAGTCGGTTTTTCAGGAGGATCTTTAAAAAAATTGATTTGCAAACTTTAAGAAGATCTTAAAGATCAGCTGCGGGAATCTGTAATAAGTGGCATGTGTGTAAAGGTTGCAGGTATCAAATATACATGAAAATGTGCACAGTACCTGTGTGAAATGGAATCATAATAATTTACTAAAAAATGATAATCGTATTGTACATTATTTAACTCCCTAAAATGGATTTTCCCATGACATAGTTTCCAGTTTCTTTTTCTGTTTCCCATATTTCTTTGTTAAAAAGATTTTCTTTTCATTCATCTTCTCTAAAAATATGTGCCAAGTCTGCATGCAAATGAAGAGGGACATTTCCACTGGTCAACTGAAGGCACTCCAGGCTATACATGGAATTTAATTACAAGAGAGGCAGGCAGAATGTAATGAAAACCCATCAGACTATCAACAATGGACTTTTCAAAAGCAGGGGGAAAGTCTTCCAGAGCAGAAATGTTTTGCCAGGGGATGAAATCAAAGCTGAGATGGAGACTGGGCTATCTCACCTCAAACTGCCAAAGTGGAGTCACTGGCTTGAATGCTGCTCCGTGTAAAAAATAACTGCTTCATTCCATTAAAACCAGCAAACACATCAGGCGCTGCTGGTTGGCAACTTTCCTCCCTCATGGACTATGAGGCTTAAAATAAAAAGAAATAAATGAGGGATCCTTTGAAGGAAGCTCTCCCCACCTGGAAAGGAAGTGGAATAGTCCATTTAACCCACCCATCCCCTTTTCTTCTGCCTGTGTAGAACTCACTTGGGAAATGATGAAGAACAGAAGGTACTCTCTGAGGCATGCTGATCTCCAGTTGCTAGCGTTTTGAATAAATACCGACTCTCTGAACTATGCTCAGAATCCCATAGGAAGCCTGTTCAGATGAACAAAGATTGGTAGTATTATTCTCCCCCCCTCCCACAAACACACACACACACACACACAATTCTGGGGCTTCTTGGGGATTACAGAAAAGCAAATGTTCAAGACCGGTTTGATATGAGGTCGATCGATGTTTGAGAAAGGTCCTCATTGTTCCCATAAGGATGCTGCATGCATCAAATGATTAGTATGGATCAAGTGCTCCAGTTTGCAGGTACACAGGAGAAGAAGAAGGAGAAGAACCTCTTGTGGCACAGGGTGGTAAGGCAGCAGACATGCAGTCTGAAAGCTCTGCCCATGAAGCCGGGAGTTCGATCCCAGCAGCCAGCTCAAGGTTGACTCAGCCTTCCATCCTTCTATGGTTGGTAAAATGAGTACCCAGCTTGCTGGGGGGTAAACGGTCATGACTGGGGAAGGCACTGGCAAACCACCCCGTATTGAGTCTGCCATGAAAACGCTGGAGGGCGTCACCCCAAGGGTCAGACATGACCCAGTGCTTGCACAGGGGATACCTTTACCTTTACCTTTAGGAGAAGAAAACAGTATGGTCAGTTGCAAACGGTCCTTGCATGAGTACAAAGCCATCATTTCTTGTTGTGGCTGCTGCTGCTGGAGGGTTGCCAACCTCCAGGTGGATCCAGAGATCTCCTGGACTTACTACTGAGTTTCAGACTACAGAGATCAGCTCCCCCGGAGTAGATGCTTTGGAGTGTGGTCTCCGTGGTAGCACATCCACACTGCAAAAAGGAGAAAAGTATGTTTTTATACCTCGCTTTTCTCTACCCTAAAGGGTGCTTTGCAATCACCTTCCCTTCCTCTCCCCACAACAGAAACCTTACGAGGTAGGTAGGGCTGAGAGAGTTAGGAGAGAACTGTGACTGGCCCAAGGTCACCCAGCAGACTCCAGATGAGAGTCCAGCTCTCTTAACCATGTGGGCTCCCACTGAGGTCCCTCCTGTTCACAACGTCCCGCCCTCAAAACCTAAGTGGGGTCAGCCTTGGTTCAGATTTGGATGGAGGACATCAGAGTTGTGAGGCAGACAATGTCAAAGCACTTCTGATCCTCTTGTCTCTTGAAAACCCAAGGGCAGGGGTAGCCAGAGTATGGTTCTCCATGGACTGCAATTCCCATGAGCCATGGGAATTGTAGTCCGTGGACATCTGGAGAATGACACTCTGGCTACCCCTTCCCTACCGGGTCATCATAGATTGGCAGTGACTTGATGGCACTTTGCACCACCACCAAGTATGGTAGCTACCTTGAAAGCCAATCATATTTAAGGTCTGGCAACACCCCAAAGAGCTGACCTACTCCTCCCTCCAGAAAAGTGAAGAAGGCAGAGGTCTCATGAGACTTAACTATGAATTGAATAGTGCACACAGCAGTGTGTTAAAGACAGGAGGTAGGAGGAAATGCCACAGACTTCTTACAGCTCAGCCTTGACAAACAACTTCTGAAGAGGACAATGACAGATGAAAAAGACCCTGAAAAGGGTGAAATAATTGAAAGGCCTCCTCATAAACCTGACTGCCCTTAACCCAGGATGGGCAATGTCAAGAGCACTAAAAGAATCTATAAATTTAGCTCCTTCCGTTCTCTGCCACTCTTGGCAACTATTTGGCAGGCTCTGCAGCAAACGGGGATGTGGAGGCAAGTGAAGGTGACGGGACAGGGCCTTCTTTTGCCACCCTGAAGGCTCCAGTTCCCTGATCTCGAGGTTCCTCAGCTGCAGTATGCATCATCCATGATTCAAGTCGAAAGGGGCCCCCTGCAATCCTAGAATGGGTATGACCCCACAACAGTTGGGGGGCAACTGCAGTTCCCCCTTTTCCTTCTTCTGCTTGCCTCCAGTGCTACTGTTGCTTCAGTGGATCAGAGGAGCAGGCAATGTGTTCTATGCTGGCTCCTCTACTGGCATCTAGCTAGGTAACTTTGGAATCAGTGATGATCCCTACCAGCCCACTTCCAGAGTCACCCCCTCTGTGATGTGGGCTGAGGAGGAATGTCTTCTGTTCCTTCTTCCCCACATTCTTCCTCCTTGCCTCGTGCATTGGCCAACCCAATCCATCCTTGCATAGTCAACTGTTCTCGTTCTCTCTCTCTCTCTCTCTCTCTCTCTCTCTCTCTCTCTCTCTCTCTCTCTCTCTCTCTCTCTCTCTCTCTCTCTTCAACCCATCCTTCCTAGTGTCAGAATTTTCCTGCTAACCTGGCTGTCCCCCTAGCTTTGTAGAAATGTGTGTCTGCATGGCCCCAGTCTGCATATTTAAGTATCCACAGATGAGCCCATGTTGACTACTGGATATATTGATAATAGCCTTGGTTTTTAAAAGGGGGAGGGGCTAGAAAAGGGCTCAGAAACAAGCAATTAAACTGAGCAAGAGATTGGATCCCTTTCTCTGCCAGGGACAGCTCTTGGAGCTTTTTAGCTCAGGAAAATTACTAAGGTGGGGAGAAGAGGAAGGTCCGTAAATTTATGGAGAGTGGTGAAAGTGTCAGGAGGGAGTTGATTCCTCCTTTCATAATCATAGAATTCAAGGTGACTCATGAAATTGATTGGCAGGAGGTACCTTGTCACACAACATACAATTACGAACTGGGGGAATTCGTCACACATGCGGTGATGGGCACTTGCTTTGAAATTATGAGTCAGAACAGATTTTTCCATAACTAATACTGAGAGGCAGCGTATTCCGCGTATTGGATGCAGAGAGAAAATGGGATGGCCATTGCAGTCTTGTTGATGAGACATCTCTCAGAGCAGAATGCCAGATCAGCAAAATTTGGTCTGCTCCATTGAAGGAGTCCCTACCTTCTCATAACCCTCAACACATCAATCAGTTCCCTTTCTGGCCAATACCAAAAGCGGCCATTAATTTTGTCCGCTATGAAAGTACAGACCCACCGTCCGCTGCTTGCATCAAAATCTTCAAGTCCCAGGACCTCCTTCCATGATTAAACTCCCAGCTAGAGAAATGGATATGCCCACAATATGTCAACAGACTTCTTGCCACACACCCCCCTCCATGCCAACATCTGGGATAGGACTGGGTAAAGAGGATGTGACCACATCCTTTGTTGTTGTAATTTGGGAGGGTTTTCTTGGGTTTTCTTGTATTTTAATCTTTTACTGTGTGAAGCGCCGTGAGACCATTTGGGGAGCGGCAGTATATAAATTGAAAAATAAATCGACAGACAGACAGACAGACAGATAAATAGATAAGCAAGCAGTCTACTGGATTACAGAAAACATCTGAAATGTGGTGAACATCAACATTTACACATGAAAGTTGACAGTCCCGGAGCATTACAGAATGCAGCACAAATTAATAAAACAGTCAAGAACCAGACAGACGTTGACCCTAAAACCAGCCTCTGTGAATTTTGACAGATGTTTAAATATGGTTGTCAGGCCTAGACTGCATGCTTTGGGGAATATATATCTTTGGAGAGCCATTCACAAAATTAATCGAATTGTCTGCTGCTACCCATGAATGCCAGCATGTTTTGCACATTGAGCATTGACTGTAACATATTCTTCCAGCATGCTTTTAGTCATGGGAGTAATGTGCTGGAACTGAAAACCATGCCCTGGGTAGCAGTTGGAAGATAAGAGGAATTCTTTTGAGGGCAACCACAGTCAATAGGGGGCTTAACTCCCTTCGGCTTTCAGTGCTTTTGAAGTGCTATTCTGGAATGCCTTTCTAAAGATAGTATCGGAGCTAGAGGGAGGGAAAATACACTCCTGTTGAACTGTGAATGAATACGTCTAACTGCCTTCCCCGCACACACACATACCTTCTTGTGGAGGAAATTCATCCCAACCAATCTCCTGTGAGCAGGTGAGGCACCATCTGGAAACATACAAGAAATGGGCTTTGCTTACGTTTCTTGAAGAATGGCAAGACAGCGTTCTGTGTCAATGCAAAATCCCTTGCTTGTTCCTCAGAAATGTTCCTGAGATGATATGCCAGTATTGGTGAACTCCATTCCCAGGGGAGGTAGCTGTTGGCAGGACAAGAGCCCTTGTTACTGTGTGCTATTGTTCATGCAGCCTTTCCTGTGGGCTCAGGAAGGTCAAGAGGCAATGTCCTCTGATGCCACAGGCGATCGCTGAGACAGGGTCTCTGGTCCGCTTTCTTCTCACACCACAGGGGCGCCAGGAACAAGAAATGGTCTTGAGATGAAATGAATGCAAGAGATATTGAAAGGTTCCAGGATCTTCATCATAGGTTGAGAAATGCCTGGGGACTTTGGGGATGGAGCCAGGATGGGGTGGGATGTGGGGCAGAGAGGGACCTCAGTGGAGCATAATGCTCTGGAGTCCACCCTCCAAAGCAGCCATCTTCTCCAGGGGAACTGATCTCTGTCCCTTGGAGATGAGTTATAATTCCAGCGACTCTCCTGGTCCTTCCTGGGGATTGGCTTGCCTATCTGCAGTTCTCTCATTGACCTGGCATTTCAACCACATTACTTTTTCTCTCTGAAAACTTGACAGAAATGAAAGTTGAGCTCATTTGGACTGAGGTCTAGAACTGAGAATGGAAACAGGATTCCTCACTGGCAGCCTTCAAGCAGCAGCTTGAGAGATACATGTGGATGCTTTAGGCTGATCCTTCATTGAGCAGGAGGGCTTGCATGGTCTTTTCTAATTCTATGGGCCTATGATTCTGTAACTAATTGATTTTGTATTAATGCAGGGATTCCTTGATCCAGTTTTATCTCATCAATTATCTGAACAACTCAGGTTAACATATATATGTTTCTCTCTTCCCCAATTTATGTTCACAGCAACCCTGAAGATAGGCTAGTCTGAGAGTATATGACTGATCCCAGCTTTCATAGCTGGGTGAGAATTTGAATACAGGTCTTGCAGATTCTACTCTGACATCTGATAATTAGTTATTGCTCACTGGCTCTAGACAGCCAGGTAGAAAAAATTAATTTGTTTTTAAAAAGTGATTCCTTGCTGTCACAATTTGCCTTCTTTTATGTGCCCAGCCAATATAAAAGGAAAGTTTAAAAGTGTCATAGGACAACCGGGCAGCAACAGCAGTTGCTCCACAGGTAGGAGGTAGATGGATGAAGGTGGGTGCCAGAGATCTCACACAGTGGGCTATTAGGCAGAAGCCAAGAAGCTGGGGCCAGTGAATGTTTTTCGTGGATCCCCTGCTGGCATTATTACTGCTAAACCTACGATTGGGAGAAAACAGAGGTCCAGTGAAATTCAACGGAAGTGGGCAGCAAATACAGAAGAAAAGAAAGAGTAAAAAATACAAACTTCCTTAAGCATTCACAGATTTGCCCAGCATTATTTTCAATACCTTCAATGAAATTTTGCCAAATGTGACCAGAGCATAATCCATGCTTTTGGAAGGCTTCAGACTGAATTTCTAAACTAACAAATAGCCAGGGCCACTGAGAGGGGGAGATTGGTGGAGATAGTATTGGGGGGGGGGGTGAATCTGGAGGGCCTCTGAATCCGTGGTCAAGTGATTAATTTCACATCCATTGGAAAATGCATTTTCAATGCACTTTCACAATTCCTAGGGGGTTTTTTTATTTTCTGATGAATTATGCCTAGGGATGGGCAATGTGGTTCAGACAAGCCAAAAAATACCAAAATCAAGACTGATTCGGGTACTTTGGGGGCATATCCAGGCTGAATCATCCACCCCTGCGCATTAAATGGTCTGAATCAGCCTTATCCAAATCACAATTTGGATCCCATTGGATGATTCTGTAGCCTCTTCAGTCATTAACGTCAATGGGAAATTTTGCCATTTCATCTATTCCATGGTCTGGGGCAGGGGTAGTCAAATTGTGGCTCTCCAGATGTCCATAGACTACAAATCCCATGAGCCCCTGCCAGCAAGTGCTGGCAGGGGCACATGGGAATTGTAGTCCATGGACATAATAAGGGCCGCAGTTTGACTACCCCTGGTCTGTGGGATGGGGGGCTAGAGGAAGAGGCAGGAAATATGCAGCTTTCCTGCTGGAGCCTCTCCTCAAAAGAACCCCACATTTCCAAAAGATTGGACCAGGTGATGCTGATGCTAAAACAACATTTTAAAGATCGACACAGCCAATCAGAAGCCTTGTTGGAGAAAAACCCCACCTGGCCCCACCTACTTTCTCAAAACATTTGTTGGGTGCCAGGAAAGTTCACAGCAAGCACCATGGCGCCATCCTTAATATTTTCTCTTTCATCCCTCCCTAGGCATGTCCAATTTGATTCAATGTTGCCAAAAAGTTCCCATATTATCCTGGATTCAGGCATGAATTGGAGGAATCCAGTCCGAATCACCATTTCAGAATAGGTTTTAAATGGTCAAATCAACCTTGCTCAAATTGCCGAATTTCCCACTCCCTGGGTGGGTGAGGGTTTGAGGTAGTAGCACCAAACTTGCCATGTAGCTGCAGGAGTCTCTCCTCAAAAGAACCCCCAAGTTGCAAAAAGGCGTAGGGATCCAATCTCTGTCATTTCATATGCTGAGGGGGGGGGGGGGGAAACAGATTCTCTGGTCAGTTCTCATCGTCCTCTCTTTGCCCATGCCTATTGCTGGCCCGCTGAAATAAAACAGCCTCAGAAATGAAATAATTTCACCCTCTTATCTCTTAGCTTTAGAGCAGGGGTATGCAAACTGTGGCCCTCCAGATGCCCATGGACTACAATTCCCATGAGACCCTGCCAGCGAATGCCATGGACTACAATTCATGGGAATTGTAGTCCATGGACATCTGGAGGGCCACAGTTTGCCTACCCCTGCTTTAGAGGGTAGCTGTGCTGTTCTGCAGGCGAGCAGCTAGATTCGAGTCCAGCCGCACTTTAGAGTTCAACCAACGTTTCAGAGCCTGAGCTTTCAAAAGCTCCTTTTGTCAGATCCCCTTTCAGCTCTGAGCCTCGCCGATCGAAAAGGGCCTCCACAATTTCAGCATCCACCGATCTGTCACCCAGTCAAGACCCTTCAATCACGCCGCCCTGCTTCCTTGGCGTAATGGGGCTCTGCATCATTTTTGAACCTCCCCACCCAAGACCAGATAGTTTGGAGGCTGGGAAATCTCTCCCGACTCCTTCTTCACCCACCCATTGAGGAGTCCATTCTGATCCACAGTTTAAATTCATATTAAGGGGCTTACCCACTCAAGAGCTCATTCATTTTAAAAAAGCAGTGTACCCTTGGCGCTGACATTCAAGGAGTTAATATAGCAGGGAAATCGTGGTGTCAAAGCCCAGGACAAATGATATTGGCAAGTACTTGAAATAAATAGCTTCTGTAGACCTGTCAAAGCTTTGTCTTGAGTAATGGGGACCGCTCGTTCGTTTTTATTTTGGAGGAAATAAGGAAATTCAGTTGTCAACTGCTTTCTTCTTTCACTCTTTCCGTGGCTCTGGCTGGGTGAGAGCTTCAGAAAGTTTGGCGATGGGACTCAGATCTCCCCGGGATTCATTCAAATGCCCCCACAGTTTGGATTCAGGCGTTTTAGGGCAACTTTCACACAATATGACTGGACTTCGGGTTACCAGGTCCCGCGTAGCTGCCGGCAGGGGGTGGGTGGGTGTGCAGTCCGGAAGTGAAGAGGAGCGAAGGAATTAACCCAATGTGCTGACATCGCCCCGGATTTGACAATGTCTCTGTGACTTTGGGGCAAAAACTCTATGGTAGAATGAGCTGCTCACCATAGAGTTTTGCTCAGAAAGCAGAGGGCCGCCCCTTGACAAGCTTGTGCTGCTTCTGGGTGGCATCAGCATGTCAAATTTACTTCCTGCTTCTTCCTTCTGTGTGCCTGGTAAAGAAAGGGGACTGTGTGTGCCCACCCCTGTGCAACCACAGATCCCTGGAGGGGCAGGCTGGCAGAGTGGTGTGCAATCTCACCTTGGAACCCTGAGCCAGCCTGAATGTGGTTGTGGCAGCTCCCAACTGACCAGTGAGGCTGCCTCTGAAGCAAAGCGGTTCTGCTTGGTATTGTCCCTCCATGCTAAGGCCACAGTCTGAGCAACTCTGCCCACTCTTCCCCTTCCCCAAACAGCCTTCTGTTCCCCCCGACACAACAGTTACAGGCCAGATAAGAACCTTAGGTGGGCTTGTTCTGCTGGGTCTTTGGTTTGACATCTCTGGTACTATCAGAAAGATCTGAACAAAAGTTTTCATCAATTATATCCAGATATTTTGGAGCTGCTTCCCCCTCAACCAGGCTACCCACTTGAATCTATAATGACACTGGCCAGAGATTTTCATTATTTTGGGGCGGGGGGCATCATTTGGACATAGTATTGAGGTCACTGTGAGTGGGCAGGTAGTTGTGAGTTTCCTGCATTCTGCAGGGGGTTGGACTAGATGACCCTGGAGGTACCTTCCAACTCCATGATTCTACGATTCACTGATCTACTATATGAAAGTTGGGACATTCCACAAGCTGGAGGGAGGGGGAGATTAATAGCCATTGGGAACCATTAACCCCTTGCTATCAGGTGCCAGGTTGCCCAGCATCTTAGCCACAAACCCGTCTGCAAAAACCAATACAGCTGGATTTGTAATCCCATGTTTGCTTAACAAGACACTCTATGGAAACAGAAATGATTGGTGTTAATTCATACTGGAAACAGGGCTAGAAGTATGCTCTTCCTACAAGCAGGATGAAAGGTTATACTTTCCATAAAAATTATTATTAATAATAAATATTTGTTTTGCTGGGAAAGACATGACTAACACTTTTAATTAAAAATTGGACCAGGGATGGCACTTTTAAATAAATCACAGGCTGTTTGGATAAGAGAATTGTTGGACTCCAGGGGTGGTGGTGGGGGGGGGGAATGATCTATCTTAATGTAGGGGGGGAATTAAAAGTAATTCAAGCAGAAGAACTGCACGTTATAGTTCTCATTATTCCACAGCTTCAGAAGGTCCTAAACATGGCACGGTTGCCTCTGGTTTCATCCAGAAACGGATATAGCTTCCATTCTCTCTGTTCCCAAAAAGTTGATTTCATATCAGGATGAGGAATGGGCATGAAACCTCCCGTAGTCAGTAAGATACTTGAATGCATAATTGCTTGTGGAGCAAAACCGTTTGCTAATGGTAACAGGTTATGGGGATTTGCCAACCTTTGCTGATTTAATAATCCTTGCAGAGACACTGATGGTATGTCCAGACAGGTTGAGGCCATATCAAAGAGTGTATATCTGAAGCCATTGTTTTCTCAGGGCTGGTGTGTAAAATTTATTAGAAGAAATTTCAAATATCAGTTTATTAATTAGCAACACAGGTCTCTACAAGTGAGCAGCACAGAACATAAGAAATACTAGCTTTACTATCTAACACAGTCAAGGGTTGTACTAGATGACACAATCTTACAGTCATGAAATCGCAGGCCAGTTTGGTGTAGCAGTAGTTAAGAGTGACAGTTTCTAACATGGGCAGCTGATTCCCCACCATTTCTCCACATGAAACCGGCTGGGTGGCCTTGGGCCAGTCAGAATCCTGTTAGAGCTGTTCTCACAGAACAGTTCTTTAAGAGCTCTCTCAGCCCAACCTTTACCTCCTGGGGTATCTGTTGTGGAGAAAGGGAAGGAAGGCGATTGTAAGCTACTTTGAGACTCCTTCAGTTAGTAAAAAGCAGGGTATAAAAACCAACTCTTCTCAGCTCAAGAATTCTCTACATCTCTGTTCCTTTGCAAGTCAACGTATCATAGGTGTAAGTAGGTTTACCAGGACTACTGGTCTAGGAGGGGATCCCCTGCATTCCAGAAACACCTCCCCTCCAACTCACCCAAACTCAGAAGAATGTGATGTTGGCACACTGGGGTCATTGGGGCATGATGCTGTGTTTTTTGGAGAATATGGTTTGAAAATTCCACCATAGAGTTAGGTCCAAAAGCCAGAGCTTCAGTCCCCAGTGGCTTTGGCATGCTCCTGTCACTTCTGGGTGACATCAGTATGTTGTGGCATTCCTCCCCACTCATGGAACGCTCCTTGCTGGCAGAGTTGAAGGACTTTATAACCCTAGGGTAGGGGTAGTCAAACTGCGGCCCTCCAGATGTCCATGGACTACAATTCCCAGGAGCCCCCTGCCAGCAAACACTGGCAGGGGGCTCCTGGGAATTGTAGTCCATGGACATCTGGAGGGCCGCAGTTTGACCACCCCTGCCCTAGGGAGTAGTAAAGCCTTGAGTCCATGAGAATCCAAGCTAGTCTTTCATTCCAGTTCATAGCCCGGTTATAAAAGCTAGCCAATCAAGATATGGTCTTGCTGGAATATTCTAGAAGACTCCCTCAGCTCTCCTGATTCTCCCTCTCCCTTCCTGGGGCTCACAGGTTCCCAGGATGAACCAGTTCTCTCATTCCTTATTTTGGCCTTGTATGATAAGGGCCTTGGAGAGCAGGGGTAGTCAACCTGTGGTCCTCCGGATGTTCATGGACTACAATTCCTATGAGTCCCTGCCAGCAAATGTGGCAGGGGCTCATGAGAATTGTAGTCCATGGACATCTGGAGGGCCACAGGTTGACTACCCCTGTTGTAGAGGCCCCCATTGCAATACCTGCAGGATGGAATGGCATTGGCATCACACACATCAACCCCTGGGGAGATCAGGGAGTTCTTTGCCTCAGCAGCTGAAACAGATGAGCGCCCCCCCCCCCAGCCCTCTGCAAAAGTTTTCTCTATAAATGCTGATGCTTGAAATGCTTCAAATTTCCTCTGAAAGATTCCCTGTTTGCCGAACTGTAGGGGAAAGTATGGATATCTGAATCTGACAAGTCTAAGAAGGTTGATTATTATAGTGATGACTATGCAGCTGCCATGCAATGTAGGTCCATTCTTTGACAGCATTTGTTGACGGGGCCCAGATCTGGATGGCTAGGGATGCCAATTCCCAGGTGGGACCTGGGGATCCCCTGCAATTATCACTCCTCTCCAGACTAAAGAGACCTGTTCCCCTGGAGAAAATGGCTGTTTAGGAGGATGGACTCCATTGTATACACTGAGATCCCTCTCCACCTCAGAGCCTTTCCAGTCCTGGCTCCACCCCCAAATCTTCAGGTATTTCCCAACCCACAGCTGGCTACATATAGCTGACCCAAGCTGACCCAATCTTGTCATATTTCAGTAGCTGAGCAAGCTCAGACTTGGTCATCCCTTGGAATCTAGGGAATCCCTTGGTCACCCCAAGGAATCCAGGTAGGGTTGCCAGCTATGGCTTGTGGAAAACCTGGAGATTTCAGGGGAGGATATGGTTGGGGGGAATGGATTCAATGCCATAGAGATCTCCTTCCAAAGCAGCCATTTTCTCCAGGGTCAGCTGATCTTCATTGCCTGGAGATCAGTTATAATCCATGGAGATCTATTAACCAAAAGTAACAGTGAGTACACAGAAATGGTAAAAAAATATGCAGGTTGGTGTATTAATTATCAACAGTGAAATTAATATTTTAGTTGGATAAAACAGATTGGTTACAAAATTCGTAATTTAAGCTATTGAATACAAATATATCCCAGCAGAAGTAAGATCTATAGAAGTTTGCAAACAGAAGTCCTAAGATTCTTGTTTGGCTACTGCCTCACATTTTGGTGATTTCCCCCTCCACCCTCTTCCACCTTGTTGGTGTGCCTCCTCTCTCTGGTTCATTATTAATTGCTGCTTTTCTCCTCACCAACCCTGGGGACAGGGTCATGCATCTTCCGTTTGCCAGGAAACAGGGGGAAGCGTTCCTATTTAAAGACTGGCTCATCCCCTTCCAGGTCTCTGGAAAGAGAAGGTGTCACCTCTGCAACTTGTTCACTCATCATTTTGTGACTGCTGCACGTCCCAGTCTCCCTTGAACGTGACTCTCTCCTAACTGAAGCACACTGGGCTGCATTATCCATCCGGCAGCCATAATTCACTTGCTTGGTCCTCTCTGAATGAACTCTGCTCCCAGCTCTCCCCGGCGAGACCTTTAATCAATGCAGTGAACTTCTTTTGGAGTAGGCAGTGACTGTGTAAACAATGAGACAAGAACGAGCAAGGGTCCATTTCCTCAGGCGTGAGGCTGTCTTTGCTTCTTGACGGATGCTGCTGTGCCATGTTTCCAAGGCAAGTAATTGGAATAGAGTATGGGTTCTTTAGAAATTGTGATGTCAGCTGGGCCTTGAAGGCCAAAGTGTCTCCTGTGATCAATGTTATCAGTGGGTCCTTTCCTAGTGCCCCTGAATCTGAATCTGAAATGATGGGGAGGAAGGTAAAAGGTAAAGGTAAAGGTAAAGGTATCCCCTGTGCAAGCACCGAGTCATGTCTGACCCTTGGGGTGACGCCCTCTAGCGTTTTCATGGCAGACTCAGTACGGGGTGGTTTGCCAGTGCCTTCCCCGGTCATTACTGTTTTACCCTCCCCCCGCAAGCTGGGTGCTCATTTTGCCAACCTCGGAAGGATGGAAGGCTGAGTCAACCTTGAGCCGGCTGCTGGGATTGAACTCCCAGCCTCATGGGCAGAGCTTTCAGATGGCTGCCTTACCACTCTGCGCCACAAGAGGCTCTTATGGGGAGGAGGGAAGAAGGATCAATTCACAAATTGAAGGCCACAGTAGATCTCGGAATGCTATGATGCATGGAGATGTAGGAAAGAGGCACCATCTATGTCCTTCAGTATGAAATTGGAACCTTTGTGCACTTACATCAAGTAAAAAAGAGGAAGTATGGGGCAGGAAGAGCCCTGCTTGCAGTGCAAAGACCGCGGCACGATTTCCTGGCAGGTGACAATGGGGCTGACCTAGTGTGTTGTAGTGGTTGTATGCCAGCTTGCTGTAGTGGTTGGAAGTGCTGATTTCTAATCTGGTGAGCCAGTGTTGATTCCCCCTCCACCACATGCAGCCAGCTGGGTGACTTTGGGACAGTCACAGTCCTGTTAGAGCTATTCTCACACAGCAATTCTGTCAGAGTTCTCTTAGCCCCACCTGCCTCACAGGATTTCTGTCATGGAAAGAGGAAGGGCAGGTGATGGTAATCTACTTTGAGACTCCTTCAGCACTGAAAAGCAGGGTATGAAACCCAACTCTTCTTCTGCGCTGACAGCCTCAGTGAGGCTGACTTCTATATCACAAAGATGCTTGAGTAATTTCCCTCCCCCCCTTCCACCTTCTGCAAATGTTCTTCAGAATGGAATTGTTAGGAGTGGTTTTATAAAAGGAAAAACTCAAGTCAAGTTGATTGATGCTAATTATCTTGTTAATTTATCATTCACCGAACGTTTCTGACCGAATGTTCTAAAAAAAGACCGTCAATATCATCTGATGTTCAATATAAGATAAGGTGTTTCGAGTTTTATTTTTAAGCCGTGTTGCCTATGTCAAGTGATTCATAGGGCTGCCAGTGACAATTTGGTATAAAGAACTTACATCTGTAACTCAGCAGAGTATTACAACTGGCTAATTATGATGAATAAACTTGTCTTTATATGCAGAGTGAATTCAAGCCGTATCTACCAACCGGCGTTGACTAGCTTATATTCCAGTGGAGACAGCTTTTCTACAGCTATTCCCTAATATTAGGCTTTCAAGGTGCCTGCTAATAGGGGAGGGGCAAACTCCTAGTAATTGTTCCTGATACCCACCAATGCTCCTCTGTACGGAAGCAGGTTGGCAAATCAAGAAATCAGAGGTCTTTGCTGCCATATGATGATATCACTTCTGGCAAGATCCAGAATGCTGCAGTCATTCTCAAATTAGTGTCTGCATTAGTCATGACCCTGGAAACTGCAGACCAGTGAGTCTGACCTCTGTTGTGGGAAAGATAATGGAGCAGATATTAAAGGGAGTGATCTGTAAACATCTGGAGGACAATTTGGTGATCCAAGGAAGTCAACATGGATTTGTCTCCAATAGGTCCTGGCAGACCAACCTGGCTTCCTTTTTTGACCAAGTGACAGGTTTGCTGGATTGTGGAAATGCGGTTGATGTTGTTTACTTGGATTTTAGTAAAGCTTTTGATAAGATTCCCCATGATGTTCTGATGGATAAGCTGAAGGACTGCAATCTGGGTTTTTCAGATAGTTAGGTGGATAGGGAATTGGTTAGAGAACCGCACTCAAAGAGTTGTTGTCAATGGTGTTTCATCATACTGGAGGGAGGTGAGTAGCGGGGTACCTCAGGGCTCAGTGCTCGGCCCGTTACTTTTTAACATATTTATTAATGATCTAGATGAGGGGGTGGAGGGACTACTCATCAAGTTTGCAGATGACACCAAATTGGGAGGACTGGCCAATACTCTGGAAGATAGAGGGCGTCATCCCAAGTGTCAGACATGACCCGGTGCTTGCACAGGGGATACCTTTATCTTACAACGATATAGGCTAGATATCAGGGGGGAAAATTCACAGTCAGAGTAGTTCAGCAGTGGAATAGGCTGCCTAAGGAGGTGGTGAGCTCCCCCTCACTGGCAGTCTTCAAGCAAAGGTTGGATACACACTTTTCTTGGATGCTTTAGGATGCTTTGGGCTGATCCTGCATTGAGCATGGGGTTGGACTAGATCAGGGGTAATCAACCTGTGGTCCTCCAGATGTCCATGGACTACAATTCCCATGAGCCCCTGCCAGCATTTGTGGCATTTGCTGGCAGGGGCTCATGGGAATTGTAGTCCATGGATATCTGGAGGACCACAGGTTGACTACCCCTGGACTAGATGGCCTGTGTGGCCCCTTCCAACTCTATGATTCTATGATTCTATTCTCTCCATCTCTTGCTGGTCAATTAGGAAACCCCACCTCATGCACTGAGGTTGGGGCAGGAGCTATCAGCATGGTGTAGTGGTTAGGATCTGTGGCTTCTAATCTGGCGAGTTGGATTTGATTCCCCACTCCTTCATATGCAGCCAGCTGGGTGACCTTGGGCTCATCACAGGCCTGATAGGGTTGTTCTGACTGAACACTCCTGTCAGAGCTCTCCCAGCCTCACCTAACTCACAGAGTGTCTGTTGTGGGAAGAGGGAGAGAGAAGGTGATTGTAATCCACTTTGAGACCCCTCTGGGCAGTAAAAAGCAGAGTATAAATACCAACTCACACATCTGTGTAGAGTTCCTCCACTCAAAGCCCAAGGATGTCAATTAGGACAATAAAATCAGAGTCCAGAGGCACCTTTAAGACCAACAAAGATTTATTCAAGGTGTGAGCTTTCGAGTGCAAGCACTCTTCCTCAGACTAAGAACTGACCATCATAACAGTAGGAATATATAAGCAAAAGTTAATCCTGTTACGTTAGTAAACTGTGTCACAGCATCCAAACACGGCCACACGGTAACTCCCTGCCAAACCAGCCAATCAAATCCCTCGACCCCATTTGTAGTTCACAAAGACATATCAGAAACGTTGACAGTTTTATTTCTGATATGTCTTTGTGAACTACAAACGGGTTCAAGGGGTTTGATTGGCTGGCTGAAGGTGCTACTTCAGACCAACACGGCTACTCATTTGAAAATAAACTTAGGAGTTGTTTGTTGTATCTCTGAAGGAGTCTCAAAGTGGCTTGCAATCACCTTCCCTTCCTCTTCCCACAACAGACACCCTTTGAGGTAGGGGAGACTGAGAGAGCTCTAAGAACTGTGACTGGCCCAAGGTTGCCAAGGTTGCTGCGTGTGGAAAAGTGGGGGATCAGACCAATTGCACCATCAGCTTGCTGCTTGGATTAGTCTATCACAAACATATGCTCTGAATAAAAACCAGAACAGCATTCATTTCCATATATAATGTTGAGATAAAGAGGAAGAAGGAGTAAGAAAAATACATACAGTACATATATGTATTCAGGTACCACATTTCCTTCTCCCCCCTGTTACTGCTCTCCCCCCTGTTACTGATCTCTACCCTTTTAGAAACTGCTCTAAAAAGTGTAGAAGAACAGTATGCTAAAGGTTACCATATTGGGAAACTCCAGGGTTCTTAATGCATTTCAGATAAGAGAAAGTACCTTCCTTTTGTGGAAAAAATGATCAAAACTCTGCAAAAGCTTGTTGTTGTTGGATTTTTGGAACCCACTAGCACCAAATGCATGAAACCTGAAGTTTATAAAAGCTGGATTTGAAAGGTATCTCACAGGAAGGAAACAAGCTTCCGTGCTAATGAGACTATCTGAACTCACTAATTCATACAAATCACTTTGACATTCATTATTTTATGAGTTTGCTTATGTGCTATATAGGCAAGTGTGAACAACGTAAGAACAACCAATAGCTGACACTTTCTTGTCCATACTTCTAAGCCATGACAATTCATAACAATCCTCCCTTAATAAGACCAGATAACCATAAACAGAAAAAAGGAGTGTTGGGCACAGATTAAATCAAGTATCCATGGTCTAGCCACTTTTTATTCCATAAAGAAGTCTCAAAACAGTTTACAATTGCCTTCTCTCCCCACAAGAGACACCTTGTGAGGTAGGTGGGGCTGAGAAAGCTCTGATGTTACTGCTCTGTGAGAACAGGATTATTAGGGCTGTGACTAGCCCAAGGTCATCCAGCGGGCTACATGTGGAGGAGCAGGAAATCAAACCCAGCTCACCAGATTAGAAGCCACGACTCAAAACCACTACAGCAAGCTGTCTCTTTACCAAACCTTCTTTGCATCAGGTCTGCTTACTACCAAACCTCCTTTGCAACAGTAGTTGGAACAATGTTTAACAATCTATGTAAACCAATCCAACTGAGTCATCTACTTACAGTAGAACAGGAATGCCATGGTGTGCTAGAGAAGGAGGTGGATGGGACTGATCTGAATGACTTGATGAATCATCATTTAAATATAAATCAATTTGAAATGGAGCCAACAGGCAACCTTGTTTAACACTAAGTTCAAGGTTGAATAGGTCAGACAATTCATATATATACACACACACCATATACAACAAAACTAGACAGTAACATCAGTATGCAAGCAGGATGTTAACCATAGTAACCTTTTATCAGTTGAGGTATGTTGCAACTTCTTCCACAGCCTAGTCTGGGGGACACAATCAAAGGCCTCCTTTAAGTCCATGAAAACTCTATAAAGAATACCATATGAGAAATGCCTAATATTTTTTTCTATCAAGTGGGATAAAAACAGTGATCCCAGTCTGAACTGCAGCTCCTGAAGCTAATCTGTTTCCATCCTAGAATAGCCTTGGATGATGCTGGGCCAGTCCCAGTTCTTCCAGAGCTCTTTTAGCCCCACCTACCTCACAGGGTATCTCTTGTGGTGAGAGGAAGGGAAGGGAAGGGAATTGTGAGTTGCTTTGAGACACATGACACCAGCTGGGCATCCTTGGGCCAGTCTCAGTTCTGGAAGTTCATTCATTGTGAGATAGCATTTTAATCAGCTACAGACCACAACATTCCCTGAGCTGTGGATTTTGTTTTTGTCAAAGAGTCGACTAGAAAAATCTATGCCCTTTGAAATGGCTCAGGCTTTATTCACATATAGAACAGGCTACTTGAACTCACACTCCATTGTCTTTGACATTAAGCAGTACTTTGCAAATCTCCTTATGATTCCGCAGGTAAGATAGGTGACGTTTCCCTAGCCCATGCTTAATTTAAGATGTGTTATTCTCCAGCGCATAGCAAACAGATGGCCCGTCAACAAGTACACAAAATGCCACTTAGGTGTCTGAGCTTCAGAAATGTTGGAGTTGCTAAAAAGATATGCAGGACCCTAGGCAGATGCTTAGCAAATTTAATGCCTTTTGCTCATTTAGAGAGGCAAGGACAATGATGTGTTTATTTCTGACTCTGAGTGCCAGGCTCTAGTCGGACAAATCAGACAAAACTAAGTGCAAAAGCCCAAGAGGCTGTGACAATACAAACAATGAATATTACACAATGCACCTTGGTCCATACCAACCCAGGTCATAATGTACGTGAGAAGACAGAGACAATCAGTCATATAATACATGTCAGAATGCAATGACAAAAGCACTCCATGTAACATCTCAGACTCATAATTACCACTGGCCACAATCAACCTTTGTGAGAACTGGGAATGGCCCACAGTCACCCAGCAGGCCTCAGTTGTCTCTAAGCAAGTTAAAATCGCCTTTTCTCCCTCTCCCCATAACAGTCACCCTATGAGAGAAGTGGGGCTGAGAGCTCTGTGGGGCAGCAAGCAGTCACTCGGCCCCTGACCCAGAGCAGCCGTCATTGCCTCATTGCTCACTCCCAAGTAGCAGAGGTTTTCTGGCAGCAGGCAGGCCCCTCAGTCCCCCACTCTCCAGACCAGTGGGCCTCACTCTGACCTCTGTCTCTGGCAATGTCCAGTGGCCAAATGGCAGCTACTGGCCTTGCGGGCTTTGGGGGGGGGGTGGGCCATATGGTCGCTGGCCAATCAGGAGGGATATACTGGACGGACCGGGCCACATGCCCTGGACGGACAGGGCCCCGGACAGTCTCCTCCCAGGAGGCTGTTTCCAAAATATAAAAGGGAGCAAAAAGTGTTAAATATGCCACGTCATAAGTGATGTGTACTTCCCAAAAGACTGGGTGAAAACAGACACGCATGAAATAACATGGACTTTGACAAATGCCAACCAGTAAGACTTTTGAAATTTTAAAATGCAGGGTTTTCCGTTATAACCAGACTGATTTACTCACTGGTTATTTATATGATTGGCCACCTAGAAGATTAGTGTGAGAGAGAGGGAGACAGAGGCCTATGCAAGGTTCAACTTCCTGATGCTTTTTTTTTTTTTTTGTCTTTGAAGCGTCCTTCATCAACAAAATGACCCTGACGTCATTAGAGAGGAGCTTAATTTGTATGGGCATTTTGCATGATGGATTTAAAGTAAGATTTTAATTAGGTTCTATTGATCCTTATTTGAAAGGATAACAGAGATAAAATCAAGATGTTTATTAACGCCATACGATAGCTGGTAAAACAAGTTTCATTACTTGTAATTTTTAGATCCATTAAAAAAAAACTTATTCTAATGAGATGCTTCTAAAAATGGAAAATATGTGATTGTATAGCTTCATTGTGCATTCGCTCTAAAAGCTGAAGCCATTAAAAAAAAACCTGGGTACAGATTTAAGTATCAGACGAGTTAAGTACCTGAGGTTTGGGTGAATATGTACAATATTGCGGTTCTTTGGATTGTCAAATTGTAATGCATAAAGCAGGGGTAGTCAAACTGCGGCCCTCCGGATGTCCATGGACTACAATTCCCATGAGCCCCTGCCAGCATTTGCTGTCAGGTGCTCATTGGAATTGTAGTCCATGGACATCTGGAAGACTGCAGTGTGACTACCCCTGGCATAAAGGCTCAATTCTGAAACAAGAGATAAAGGATATGAAGCACAGAGTTTGTGTGTCTGAACTCTGTTGATGATTTAATCGTTCACAGTTGACTCAAATAGTCCAGGTGATCCCGACCCTGGTGGCATTTGGATGGAGACCTCCAAGAAATTGGATGGAGTTCCTCCAAGGAATAGGCAAGCAATGACCAACCACTTCCTGATGTCCCTGGCTCGGCTGCCAGACAATGCTTGGGTCTCCTGGCTACTCTGTACATGCCATATGGTAAATAAATATATAACTTGGATGAAATGCTGCCAAGGAAGTCCGAGGTTGCTCCACTGTTTGACCCCCTCTGTTTGTTTCTCCCCTTGAAAACCCTGTAGGATCGCCATAAGTTACCTGACTTGATGATACCTTCTCCCACCACTCGTCTCCCATATCCAATGGCACAGCATCTACTGTGCATGCCAAATCTCCAGGCAAGGAGATGGTGATGGGAAATACCTGTGCTTGAGACCATGGAGACCCACCAACACTGAACTCAATAGACCAAGGGTCTTACAGCTGAACTAGATGGGCATCCATGGGAAAGTGCTCCTGGTTTCAAGAATGAGATCCTACCCAGGTACTCCTTTAAAGTGTGCCACAGTGCCCCAAAGCTGGCTGGGATCAATGTAGCCTCTCTTCCCTCTCCACCATTTTCCAACCTGAAATGTTGCTGGTGTGTTTGTGTTTGTGTGTGTGTGTGTGTGTGGGGGGGGCAACTGACATCTCCAGCACCATTCCAAGTCACAAAAATGACATAGGGGAAGGAAGGCTCTTCTCCTTCCCATGCACCACAGTGGCTCTGACAAGAATTGGGGCCCTGATGCACAATTTAATGGAGTTCCCAGATGGTCACTCACTCATCAAGGGTCTCCAAGGCACATCCGGGGACACTTGGCCCTTAATCAGTATGGCAGGACATCACTTTAGCCCCTTGCCCCCAGGGCAGTCAGCTCAGGGAAATCTTCCCCCTCTCCTGCTTTTATGGAAACAAAGAAGTGGAACATTTACACTTTATCAGTCTTTGTCAGAATGACCTCATTGCCTTAGCCGTGTCACAGCTATGAGTCAGGGAGATAAATTTGGTACCCGTTGTACAAAGGGTCATTCTTTATAGAGAGGAGGTGTCACAGTTTTCGGTGGGAGTTATTATGTAAAATCTCAACACTTCATCTTCCAGCAGAATGTCCTTTGGAAGCCCGGTCAGCTTTATGACTACAGTTCTGAGAACTCTTTGGCAGCCTTGCCTTCACTGTGTGGCACGAATACGTATGAGAAACCGCAATGCCGGAAATGTCTGAAGCAGGGGTAGTCAAACTGCGGCCCTCCAGATGTCCATGGACTACAATTCCCAGGAGCCCTTGCCAGCATTCGCCAGCGAATGCTGGCAAGGGCTCCTGGGAATTGTAGTCCATGGACATCTGGAGAGCCGCAGTTTGACTACCCCTGGTCTGAAGGGTCGTGGAGCGCAGTGAAGAACATGCTGGAACGTTCTACAACAGCAAGCTTTAAATCAGCACAGTCTTGTAGAACCAGCCTGGTTCAGTGGTTCAGAAGGGCAGACTCTGTTCTGGAGATCCGGGTCTGATTTCCCACTCCTTCACATGCAGACAGATGAGTGATCTTGGGCCAGTCCCAGTTCTCTCAGAGCTCTCTCAGCCCCATTACCTCTCAGGGAGACGGAAAGGCAATTGTATGCTGCTTTGAGGCTCCTTCGGGTTGTGAAAAGTGGGGCATAAAAACCGACTCTTCTTCATTAATCTACTGAGGTGTGTGTGTGTGTGTTTTTTAACCCTGTTTAATTTGCAGATAGAAGCCTATGTCCTGTATGGCAGGGCTAGTCAACCTGTGGTCCTCCAGATGTTCATGGACTACAATTCCCATGAGCCCCTGCCAGTGTTTGCTGGCAGGGGCTCATGGGAATTGTAGTCCATGGACATCTGGAGGACCACAGGTTGACTACCCCTGCTGCATGGCACAGAACTGAGTCTCTGCTCTGCCGAATTCTTAGGATTGCAAGCACCTGGAGGACCAGGGGGGTGGAGCCTGAGGAGGGCAGGATTGGGGGAGGGGAGGGACTTCAGTGAGGCATAACGCCATAGAGGCCACCTGGGGACTGGTTGTAGTCTCAGGAGATCTCCAGCCACAACCAGAAGGTTGGCAGCTCTAGGAATTTTATAGTCTGGCTGCTTGAGGAATAAGTTTACATAGGCTTGTTACTTCTAAAAGAAATAGCAGCTCTTTACTGTGAGAGAACTCCCTGTTAGATAGGAAAGGCTTCTAGTTGGTCTCTAAGGTAGGGTGGAGAAAGACTGTAGAAAGCATGGCCATCCCTCATGGTGGACAAAGGAAGAGAGGGGGGGATGATTAGAAGGAAGAACCCCTCAAAGTAGTATTCTGGGTAATGAAGGAACAGCAGCAGCGTTCCAGGGGTGGTCAAACTGTGGCCCTCCAGATGTCCATGGACCACAATCTCATGGGAATTATAGTCCATGGACATCTGGAGGGCCTCAGTTTGACCACCCCTGCTCTAAGCTATGCATGTGAGCCAGGACTCATTAGTACAGGGAGAGGAGCTTCTTCCACTCCTTCTCCTCCTGCTCCTCTTCCTCCCCACAAGAAGCCCCACTCAGCATCAGCAGCAGTCTGGAACCACATGGGCTCTCGTACAGCACATTGCCTGTTTTAAGATTACAGCAGTTCTGCTCTGCTAAGGGTGTGAACTGCTCCTCTCAGTAGGAGGTGGAAAAAACAGAGGGGACGTTGGCCTCAACAGCACCAGACCTGCTCACTTGGATGAAGGCCTGCTGCCTAAAACTTTCTAGGTTACGAATCACAACAAACTACTGTCAGTTGTTCTGCAGAATACAGCAGACCGCATGCACCTCAGTACGGAGAAGAAAGTTCAGACTTGACAAGACTTCAAGGTTTAATAAACAGGGTAGAATGACACATAATCAGAAACAAAGGGGCTGTGAAACAGTTAAGAGGATGTTTCATAAAAATGCTGACAGCTGTTTAGATACAGAGGCCTAAAAAGCCCCTTGATGAATTGCAGTGACACCTGAGGGGTGTCTTGGAAGAAAGCGTCAAACGTAGTAGATAATCCCATTTTCTTCTTTAGGAACTGCAGCAGGATCAAGGCCGTGTTGCTCTATTTGTGCCGCAAGATCAACTAGGCAGTCATCGTAATCCTCAGACATTTTCTAGGCATTTCCCCAAGTTTCTCCCCAAACATAAACTCCATGGTGCCTGACCAATACAGCACAGGGATCTAGAGCATCAACCCTTGATTGTCTGATTCTCTGCTTCAAGTCCTCTTCTCCAGGTGTGTTCTCAACAATAGCAACAACTAAAGTATCATTATAACTGAAAGGTCCTCCAGTGAAACAGAAGAATGTTACTCTGTCTCTTAGCCTCAGACTTCAGAGGGGGACTGCATAGAGTCAGACAGAGCTGGGACTGGGCAGGATTTGGGTAGCGAGGGACCTCAGTGAAATACAATGCGATGAGGTCCAGCCATTTTCTCCAGGGGAACTCCTCTCTTTAATCTGGAGGTTACTTATAATCCTGGGGAATCCCCAAGGGCCTGTCATCCCTACACATGGTGGGAGCATGCTTTACCCAACATCCTCCCTAGATGTATGGTCACCACCTTGTGCGAATGGGAGGCATGCATGTATTGACCCTCTGGCTAAGTTCAAGCTTCAGATACCCACAGGATGGCTGCTGAAACCTTTCCCAGATTGAGCCTGCTCACTCATGGCGGTGGCCATTCTACCATTACCCTTAGACAGGCATAGGGAGACAGCCTGGCCTTGGTGTGCCTACCAGTCAGGGCCAGGGCCAGGGCCCCTGGGATTTGGACCTTAGAGAAGTCAGAGTAGCAATATTTGCTGCTGTTCTCTTTTCTGGGGAACTGAGGCTTGGTTCAGAGTGATTGCAGTACACGGTAATGTGCCTAGTGCTGGGGGGGGGGGGGAAACTACAATAAAGGTTTTTGAGCTCATGGGTTGATGGAAGTATAAGTTGGCATATATAATATTTACTGAGGATTGCAAATTAGCCTGTTTCCCACTGCTGCAAGGCAAAGCAAGTATTTATGGAAGTATATCTGTTGACTGGACAATTTATTATTTGTTGTCTTTTGCTTTAAGTAAACTGCATTCATTGTCATGCGATAGTGATTGTCTCATGCAGGAAGATCGAGGTATCATGCAAAATCAAATTGCCGGTGATTCTGGAAGCCAACTGGAGCCCTTCAAGGCCCACTCACTTAGTTATTTATTTCATTTCTATGCTGTCTTTCCCTGAGGGCTCAGGGTGGCTCACAACATTAATAGTTAAACAATTAACATCTGAACACATTAAACTGCTATTAAAATTGATCTATCATTTGGAAAAAAACCAAGAGACTCACCACCTTCCCCCTGGCGGGAAGAAGGTGGAATCAAGTGTCTGGATGGAATTTGCCATGTGGCATCCAGATGTTATTGTCTATGTAGGTAGACCAGTCATAGCTGATATTTCTAGTGGCCTCAGCCATAAGCCTAGGTGGAACAGCTCTGTCTTACACACCCTGTGGAACTGTTTTAGGTCCCACAGGGCCCTGATCTGCAGAGACCCAGTTTGGTGTAGTGGTTAGGAGTGCGGACTTCTAATCTGGCGAGCCAGGTTCGATTCTTCACTCCCCCACGTGCAGCCAGCTGGGTGACCTTGGGCTCGCTACAGCACTGAGAAAGTTGTTCTGACCAAGCAAGGATATCAGGGCTCTCAGCCTCACCCACCTCACAGGGTGTCTGTTGTGGGGAGAGGAAGGGAAGGCGATTGTAAGCTGCTTTGAGACTCCTTCAGGTAGAGAAAACCGGCATATAAGAACCAACTCTTCTTCTTCTTCTGGGAGAGAGTTCCACTGGTCAATTTTGGAAAGGATGTCAGAGCACGTGAAGACCAGAAATGGCAAACTGGAAGGGAAGGGAAGGGAAGGGAAGGGAAGGGAAGGGAAGGGAAGGGAAGGGAAGGGAAGGGAAGGGAAGGGAAGGGAAGGGAAGGGAAGGGGGTTTCACCTCTTCCTTGGAATGAAGAACATGACAGAGGGCAAATCAATAGGCTCTGTGATACCCTTGGATCATAAAGCATCTTTACAGTAAGGGCTGAGTCACAGCTTCATTGTTAAGCCGCATCTTGGACCTAGGATGCCTGGGCAGTGCCGGTCATGGTCTTCAGCAATGTACATATTTACCGAGGGCTGTAAATTATCCTGTCCCCCACCATTGCCAGCATAAAACCTCAGGCACGGCAAGCGCATTATGCTCTCGATTGAACCTCGCCCTGTCGTTTATTATTTCCCTCATAATTACTTAGTCCAGAAGATTTACACAGGTAGGAAAGCATTTCTTTGCACAGTAAATCAGATTGCTGGGGGGTGAGCGTTGTGGCCCCCTCCCCCAATGGCTACAGGCCCAAATCTGTATTCCCTCGCCATAGTCCATCACAACCCCCTAAATGAAAATCTCTTCCTGTCCATGAATGTAGAGACCCTGATGGGCTTAAGCAAAGCGATAAATCAAACGCTTTTGAATGGCTTGCGTGGTTCTCATAAATAATCATTTGCTGCCCTCCGTTTTTTCACTGATCTTGCACAAAAAAAAAAAATCGTTTTGTGTGTGTGTAGGGTGGGGGGGGGGATGGGATAATGCCATACTTCAAAGCATTTGTCTCCTGGCCAGTGATTTGAGATTCTTTGGGGTCTCCGGCGCCAGACTGATTTATTAGATTAAATATGATGCGTTTGATGTCTTTGAATGGCTTTGACGGCATGAGCACCTCAACGCCGGCAAATGATTAATACCAAAATGAGCTCATTGGTACACTGACTGTCTAAAGCCACTCCGCTATTGGGATGATATAGCATTATGAGTTCTTATGACTAACCAGGGGCAAAAAATTATAAAAACGCAAAACATAAAAAGTGCCTTCCTCTCCAGTATTTCTGTCACTAACCTAATGCATTATGAGAGAGGCAGGGAGCAAATGGGGAAAGAGAAAATATGCTCCAAACTAAACTAACAAGGCCTATCGGTAGGGATATACACTTTTGGATGCCCACCTAACCTAGAGTCATAGAATCCCAGAGTTGGAAGGGGTTAGGCAGGCCAGCTAGTCCAACACCCTGCTCAATACAGGACCAGGCTAAAGTATTCCTGAGAAGTATTTGTCTAGCCACTGCTTGAAGACCACCAGTGACGGGGAGCTCATCTACTACTTAGGCAACCTATTCCACTGTTGTACTTCTATGACTGTGATCCCCACCCCCCACCCCCGATATCTAAGCCAGGACCATTCTACATGTAGCTGAAACCCATTACTATGGGTCCTCTCCTTGGCTGCCAACAGGAACTACGCCCTGCCCTCCTCCATGTGACAACCTTTCATGTCCCTTCTCAATCTTCTCTTCCTCAGGCTGATCATTCCCTTTAGCACCGATGCCCCAGATCGTCCTCGTCACTCTCCTCGG
Organism: Paroedura picta; assembly: GCF_049243985.1. Taxonomy (NCBI): domain Eukaryota; kingdom Metazoa; phylum Chordata; class Lepidosauria; order Squamata; family Gekkonidae; genus Paroedura; species Paroedura picta. The sequence continues at coordinate 58,027,589 of NC_135379.1, read as the reverse complement.
CACCCTCTCAATTTTGTCCATGTCCTTTTTGAAGTGAGGCCTCCAGAACTGCACACAGGATTCCAGGTGGGGTCTGACCAATGTGGCACACAGCAGGACTAGGACATCTTGCAATTTTTGTGTGATGCCTCTGTTGATACTGCCCAAGTCCTGCCTCACTGATCATTGGTTTGCGGTGATTAAAATGAGTTCAGGACTCAAAAAACTGTGGCATTTGGGGAGTGCTCTCCGAAGACGTCTTTCATTTGGCGGGAGAGCTCGTGGAGGATGTTTTGCATGTGTTCCCCGAGACCCTCCCAAGAGCCACTAAAGCTATGAGTTTGTTCATGTCGAAAGCATCTGAAAGGCAACCTGCCTCTCCCAAGGTCCAGAGCAAAAGAGAAAACAAGAGATCTGCTTCCACTGTGCACAGTGTGGGGCTTTGCTTCTTGTATTCCACCGCACACAGCTTGTAGCCTTGGGGAAATGTCCCCTGCCTGGGAGGTAGAAGCACTCATGAATCCGAATAACTGGTTTCATTAAATCTCATTGCTTTAAAAAACAAAAACACAACAACAAAGAAGGACATTTGCCGTATTCTAAAAAGGTAATGGAATGTGTTAGAGGCACTGTAATTTTATTCAGTAGCTGCAAAGAGTTAAAAGATTATTGCTGAACATTTAAAGCAAAACAAATTCTGAGTCCAAAGGCACCTTTAAGGCCAACAAAGATGTATTCAAGGCGTGAGCTTTCGTGTGCATGCACGCTTCCTCAGACCATGGAACAAGGATCATAAGAGTACAGGTATAAGGACAGAATAAATTAGAAGCAAATTAGTGGACAGGGTCAGAACAAATACAGCATCTTGTCCCTGACTCTGAGGCCTCTGCATTCTTAGGAGTCATCTCCTTCCTAGTTTGGTTCATTTCAATTTCTGGATGGAGTGACTGGCAAGCAAGCCTCATCCTGTCAGACCTCAGAAGCTAAACAGGGCTGACCCTGGCTAGTATTTGCATGGGAGATCTCCAAGGATTTGGCCGGAGTGCCTTCAAGGAACACCAGGGATGATGTGAAGGCTGGAAAAAGCATCCCTTGCCTAGCTGCCAGACAATCCGTAGATCTCCTGGCTACGTTACCCATGCCATACAAGAAAGTTTTTTTAAGTAACTTTCTGCCATTTTAAATGGCAGCCGGCCATTTTGGCATCACAGCACACAGGCCCGTGTGCCCCACTGGGAGGCTGAAATGGCTACAAGCCACGTCACGGATCAATCTCACTCCCTTCCGCTGCCAAGCATGAGAAAATAAAATGGATCCCTAAAATGGCTGCCAGCCCTTCCGGCACTCCATTTCACTTCTCTCTGCTTCTAAGCGGGGAGGGAGGGGGGAATGAAATGGACCAGCCCGAACCCACCTGGTTCATTTTGGAGCTTTTGGCTCAATTGGATTAGGGTGTTGGGTTTGGAAACACCCCCAAACCAAAGCGAACCGTGATTTTCCGGTTTGTGCCCATCCCTAATCAACCCCAGCCGCATGAAGTTTCACGTAATCCTGAAAAAGCCACGGAGCCCTAGTTAATTTAAAGGAACGCCGATATATATTTTGGCAGTGCACTGTGAAGTTCATCCATAAACAACAACTACGGTTGTTTTGTGGAAGACGTATTGTCCTGCATTGTCTATTCAGCACTCGAGGAATCAGGGAGCATTTATTACAGACAAAGGGGCCATTTCCTTTTCCTCTACATAAAGCATCGCGGCGCTCAGCAGAGCACAGGACCCTGTATCACTGCCACTTGCAGCCGAAGCGCCTCTGCATCGCTTTTATTAGGGCGGTGTGCCGCGCACGCACCATCTGGATCAAGGAGGAAAGGAACTTCAGGAGACGGCTTAGCATGCAAGGGGCTGCCCTGGGGTCATTTTGCCGAGCAGAGGTCAAGCATGGAGCACAGACTGCGGCAGTGCTTCCCTGGGACTCCAGGGGGCAGCTGCTGTCATTGTATAACAGCGCAAGACAGCAGGCTCCACATACAAATGGACGCGGCCAAATTGTTAACCCCTTGCCGGAGGAGATAGTGAACAGCCGAGCATCCTGAGAAAGAATTTCTCAGGGACCATCCCAGGCTGTTAAAATCAGGGTAGTTAAACTGCGGCCCTCCAGATGTCCATGGACTACAATTCCCAGGAGCCCCTGCCAGCATTCGCTGGCAGGGGCTCCTGGGAATTGTAGTCCATGGACATCTGGAGGGCCGCAGTTTGACTACCCCTGCTTTAGAGAGTGGGCCCAGGCAGAGGCCTTATTCTGAATCAGACCATCAGTCCATCCATGTTAGTATTGTGTACTCAGGTTGGCAGCAGCTCTCCAGGGTCTCAAGGCAACGTTTTCTACATTGCAGATGGCCCGGTCCTTCCTTTGAAGTGGAGATGCCAGGGATTGGACCCAGGACCTTATCTATGCAAAATGGAGGCACTTCCACTCAGCCACAACCTCTCAAGGGGCAAAAAGAAGCTGTCTGCAAGATTGGCTGTTTTGTGGGTCATCCCCACCCTCCACCCACCCTAGATCAGCATCTGATCCTGGCCTGCCATACATCCTGGCCTACCTTTGTCATAGCTGCCTCTCAGGCAGGGATTGGGGGGGGGGGGGTGAGGGCTGTTTGACTGGATCTGCTGGGCTGCCTGGTACAAACCTGATGCAAACTAGGCAAACCAGCTGTTTGGTGGGCTGTACCATGCTGCAGAGCCCAAACAGATTCCAGTGATAGAAGCATCTCCATGAGATCAGCTGTTTGGGAGGATTGTGGGGAGGGCCAATTCAGATTGCTTCCCCAGAGCCCAACAAACATCTCACCTCTGGAGAGGCTTTTCTCTGTGGATCAGCTGTTTGTTGGGCTGATCCTGTAGAAATCCAGCTCTCTGCAGGATCAGCTGCTTGCCAGGGTCTCCTGGTTTGCCTAGTCTGCATCAGGTTTGTACCAGGCAGCCCAGCAGATCCAGTCAAACACCCTCCCCCCTCCCCCCCAATCCCAGCCTGGTTCCACTGACTCACAGCTATGACAAAGGTAGGGCCAGTTCGAATCAACTCTCCTCTGACACACATCTGATCCCTGGTGAGAAACCTTTTTTGTGGATTTGCTGTTTGGTGGCTCTGGATGGAGGCTGTGCTGAAAAATTCAGCTTTCCCAAATCAAGCTGAACCTGAATCCCAGTACTGAAACTGACTCTGACCAAATAAATATATTATACTTAGGCACATAGTCACGGAGCTGTCCAAACCCCCAGCAAGAGCTCTGCCATAGATTTCAGCCATAACCAGATCTGGAGCTGAAGTCAAAGAGAGGGTCCTTCCCCGTCTTTGTATAACCGGGACTACCCCGCGAGGGGGCTTACCATCGCGCCCAGTTTATACCTGATCTACGTCTTACTGGTATAGCCAGGTACAGATGTAATGAGGGAAAAAATGGGCCTAATAAGGAATTGTGTGACCTCTATCTTGCTGGTTTTTTTGCTGTTTTTGTTTGTTTGTTTGTTTGTTTTGTGCTAGATTGTATTTTATGGTTTTTTAAAAATGTTTTTACTATGTTGTGAGCTGCCACGAGCCAGCTTGTCTCAGAGTGACAGGGTAAACATCTAATAAATCAAAATAAATTTAAAAATGGAAGTGGTAGCCAACCTCCAGGTGGGACCTGGAGATGTACCAGAATGACTACTGCATACTACAGAGGTCTGATCCCCCGGAGAAAATGGCTGCTTTGGAGGGGGAATTCTGTGGCATTATACCCCTTGTTGAGGCCCCTCTGTTCCCGGAATCCCTCTCTCCGAAGTCTCCACCCCTCAAATCTCCATGCAATTTATAACCTGGAGTTGGCAACGCCAGCATGCACGGCTGTCCCACTGAACAAGACATGATGGTGATGATCGGTCTGTGTTGATCCACTGCTTAGGCCACCGTTTATTTCCCTTGCCCTCTTCCTCTCCTCCTTTTCCCCCTCTCCTTCCTTCGGTGCTTGATCTGTAGCCAACAGAACAGATTTGAGAGGTTTATTTATTTTATTCCAAGACCAAAAGGGTAATTGTCTCCCGTTACTGGCTTGGGGCATTTTGAATCACTTAATGAGCCTGTAATAGAGGTGAGTACACCTGGCATTCTTAAGTTTTATTTCTGCAGAGATAAATAATGCTAAGAGGGCTTTGGAGAGCTGGGATCCATTTCTCTGATGCTCTTTCTTACATATCAGGTGCCTCAGACTTCCCAGGGAGAAGTCTTCGGAATTTCAGAGGTATCGAGAGCCAAGGTGCCCTAAGGCCTCTAGATGTCCATGGACTACAATTCCCATGAGCTAACGCTGGCAGGGGCTCATGGGAATTGTAATCCATGGACATCTGGAAGACCACAGGTTGAGTACCCTTGCCCTAAGGGACTGTGGATCTACTTTTTGAAATCACCACAGCTAAATTGTGAGGAAAGTGTAATTTTAGAGTCGCGGCAGCTTCGGCCATCTTGTTTTTTCTTGCACTGACTACAGTTTTCACCTGCAGAAGGTCTTTCACTTCTGAAGCACAGGAATTTGGGTTTTTGATATGCATGGCTTATTTACTGCACGAGTCCCCTCCCCTGAAATATTTGTGGTGTGCATGATTCAAAAAGGATATGAAGAATGTCTTACAAGGGGGGTCGAAGAAGATGTGTGGTTAACATCTTCACATGAGGAACTTCCTGGCATTTTTCAAATTTCAATTGTAGACTTCCTGCTTATCTGGGCACATTTCCTCTCTGTTTGTCTTCAGATCAGGAAGAACAGTTAGTCTGTTAGACTGCTGGAATACTCACTTTACTCTTCCTCTTTTAACAAAATTGTTTCACAGAATCACAGAATCATAGAGTTGGAAGGGGCCACACAGGCTATCTAGTCCAACCCCCTGCTCAACGCAGGATCAGCCCAAAGCATCCTAAAGCATCCAAAAAAGTGTGTATCCAACCTTTGCTTGAAGACTGCCAGTGAGAGGGAGCTCACCACCTCCTTAGGCAGCCTATTCCACTGCTGAACTACTCTGACTGTGAAATTTTTTTCCTGCTATCTAGCCTATGTCGTTGTAGTTTAAACCCATTACTGCGTGTCCTCTCCTCTGCAGCCAACGGAAACAGCATCCAGCCCTCCTCCAAGTGACAATCTTTCAATTCATAATAAAGTCATTAACTCTTCAAGCAGCCAGTGCTGCACTCTTCCTAATATTTCAGTAAAATATATTGTCTCAGGAAATTGGCAGGTTGCAATTGGAGGAGGCAGGTCGAAGAGCTCTGTTCTGAACATGAAAGTGCCTTGTGGGGATGGAGCACTTAGATGGAATGCGACCTACGGAAGAAGAAGGGTGGAAATCCCTAAACAAACCCAAGGTCTGGGTTTCTTATATTAAAGAGCAACCGTGGAGCAGAAGCAATGAGCGGGAGGGAAAAGTAAGGTTGTCAGAATCAGCACACAGATGGAATTATGGCAGGATGGCAGGCCATCTGTGGGGAAGAAGAAGAAGAAGAAGAGATGGTTCTTATATGCCACTTTTCTCCACCTGAAGGAGTCTCAATGTGGCTTGCAATCACCTTCCCTTCCTCTCCCCACAACAGGCACCCTGTGAGGGAGGTGAGGCTGAGAGAGCCCCGAAGAAGAAGAAGAGGAGGCTCTTATATGATGTTTTTCTCTCCCCAAAGGAGTCTCAAAGTGGCTTACAGTCCCATTCCTTTTCCACTCCCCACAACAGACCCCCTGTGGGGTGGGTGAGGCTGAGAGAACCCTGATATTCCTGCTCGGTCAGAAGAGCTTTATCAGTGCTGTGGTGAGCCCAAGGTCACCCTGCTGGTTGCATGGGGGGGGGGGCAGAATCAAACCTGGCTCGCCAGATTAGAAGGGTCTGCATTTTCTTTTTTGAGAGAGAGGGCCGGGTATCTTTACTGGACATAATAAAGAGAGAAGCTGAACTGCTCTATAAAGCAGACGTCCACTGTGATTTCCCTCACACATGCTTTCTTCACTTGTTTCTTTGCCTGCCCTTCGGACTTCCATTGGGCTTTTGCTGTGTTCCGGCTCCTAATTGCGGAATGGTCCTGTTAACTGCTATGCCCTCTTTCTCCACACGGAGATAGATGCGGCATCATTTCCGCCCAGCTAATTCCAAATTAAGGAAGAGATCGATTCCAAAGCAAGCAGGCCTCCTGTCCTAATTCAGTACGTGCCTTTCGCCCCGGCTATGCTAGAGACAGGAGACTGACTCAAATCAGTGAGAACTCCTTCCATGGGAGGAAAGAATCCTTCGGCAGGAGAAGTCATTTCTCCCCTGGTGGCAGGGGCTCATGGGAATTGTAGTCCATGGACATCTGGAGAGCCACAGATTGGCCACCCCTGATTTAGCAGAAGAGCACCCCTGGCTCCAGCTCATGACTGAGGACCCAACATGGGGGGGGGGGGGCAGGCGAGCCCCGTCTCACAAGCTAAGCAGGGCTGACTCTGCGGAGTCCCTGGATGGGAGACCTGTAAGGGAGACAAGGGTCCCAGAGGCAGACAACAGCAAGTCATCTTTCTTTATATCTTGACTTGAAAAGACAGATCAGAGTCCCTTCTCTTTCTGGATCACCTCAGGACAGTCCCACCTAGGGTTGTCAGTCCCCAGTTGGGGCTGGGGGATTCCCCCCCCCTCATTTTTCATGCATTCCCCAGTTTGGGACTTTAAGAAACCAGGGGAAATCTCCCCCCCCCCCAACAGCTTCGCTTTTGCCAAGCTCTCTCAATCGCTTTCTCCTGCTTCCTTCTGCCAGGCAACTTGCTTCCACACACCTCCCTCAATCGCATGGGAGATCTGCAAAGCCAAGCATCCCTTCCCTCCACTGGCTGAGGTCTCCCCCTCACACACACACAAAGGAGGGGGAGGTAAAAAGAGAGAGAGCTCATGAGAGACAATAGGAATCAGAGTCCCCTCCAGGGCACCTTTAAGACCAGCCACATGTCATTTTAGGTAGACACTTTCACGTGCGCTCACAATTCTTCAGAGATGGGGGGGGGGGGGCGTCTGATAAGCACAATATTAACATTGAGATTGCTCTGCTCTGCTCTTTACTTTGAGACTCTCTCTCACACACACACACGCACACAAACACATGTGGAGGGGGGAGAGAAAGAGAGCAACATTTTGGAAAGGTTCCTACTACCCCCAGGGCTGATTTATCCATGTAGCACATGCAGCCCATGCTACAGGCCCTACACTTTCAGGAGCCTTTCCCCCCATGGATCAAGGTTGTCACCTCCCCCCTTTTCCCTCTTTAAGGACAGTCAGAGTGGTACCCCTTTTCCAGTGCAAGGGAGCCCTGCCCTCACCACAATTGTACAGTGTTAGGACCAAGCAAATCCTTAACCTGACTCTGGTGCTAGGAGCCCCGTGAACCCTTAAACCACTCCTGACGTCCTCCACTGGCAACCCCGTCACACTGTCTCTGCCTAACCTTCCTCACAGGATTGGACTGAGGATAAAATAAGGAGGGCAGCAGTATAAGCTGCTTTGGTGTCCTGTGGGGAAGAAAGGCAGGGGACACAGGAAGTCAATAAGCTTTGCCCCTAAAGAATCTCCTGGTAATAGCAGACTCATTGCAAAGGCCCTGGCAAGAGTTAAATGAGGAATGCATGTATTTCATGTATTCATGAGAAAGGAAATTTTGGAACCATGGGCTCTTTTGCGGAAAAACCTTTCCTTAGGCGCTGGAATAAAATTGCAGGATGTACTAACATTAGACAAGAAGCCTTGTCATTGTCGGGATGTTGTGCAGAAAACCACTGATAGTATCCTAAGTTGCGGTGTGCATTCAGAAATCCTTGTACTGAAAATATACGTCCCCCCCAATCAGTATTTCATGTCGTTATCATGATCGTCCAGGGCGGTAACATAAATCCAGACTTCTTTGGCATTATAAAAAACACAGCACTGAGATATCCATGGATTCCGCACACACACACACGCATGTTGGTGTTTATTATCAGCCGCAGCACGAGTCTTGTTTCTCACTGATTATTTTTCCCAAGAGGAAAGAAGGATTTTATCCTACTACGGCGACGCCCCCCTCCCTACATGACAAACACTTTTGTATCTGAGCATTAAGCATTAATACAATTTGTCAGCAGAAGAAAGTTCGAAATGTGATGGAGGAACGTGCCTGAGCACTCGTCGGGCGAGCTTGATGACCAGGAAAAGGTCCGAACATGCCAGAATGGCACCTTCCAAAGGATTTTTGAAAAGACGTTTGCAGAGAAGAGGGCCTCCTGGAGTGCCATACCGCTCAAGGAAGAGAGCATTGGGAGAGCATTTCGGGTAACACCTCTTCCCTCACCTGCTGTGGCAAACAGGACTCCTCCTACGAAGGACAGCAGGTGACGGAAAAGGAAAGAGGATGAGGAGGAAGGAAAGAAGATGGGTTTTTTTTTTAATACCCTGATTTTCACTATGTGAAGGAGTCCCAAAGCAGTTTCTCCCCTTCCTGCTGGGCACTGGAGCACTGCAGGAAATTCCTGCTGGATGCAGAATATCTTCCTCCCCAAAGGGCATGGCAGCCCTAAATTGTAACCATATGGCTGAAGAGACTGCAGAGAGGAGAGGGAAAAGGGTGAAATCACTCCTTCCTCACTCTTCCGAAGTTGGAGCTCAGAGAAAGGGGGAAAAATGGCTCGCAATTGGTCCCTTGCTGTCTTTTTGGCCCTGGTCCCAAACTGGTGGAATGAGCTTCTAGTAGAGCTGAGGGCCCTGTCAGAGTTACCAGCTTTCCTCAGGGTCTGTAAGATGGAGCTTTCCCACCAGGTCTATGATGGAGGCCGGGCTGTGGTCCCGGAGTTACCATCAGGGGAATCTCCAGCTCACTTTGTGCCCTGTCCATCCCTGCCCACAGCTCAGAAACTTACATCCCTGTTTATCCAACACATTGATTCAAGTGGGTAGCTATGTTGGTCTGAAGCAGTACAACAAAACAAAATCAGAGTCCGGTAGCACGTTTAAGACCAGGGGTAGTCAAACTGCGGCCCTCCAGATGTCCATGGACTACAATTCCCAGTAGCCCCTACCAGCGAATGCTGGCAGGGGCTCCTGGGAATTGTACTCCATGGACATCTGGAGGGCCGCAGTTTGACTACCCCTGCTTAAGACCAACAGATTTATTCAAGGCGTGAGCTTTTGAGTGCAAGCACTCTTCCTCAGTCTGACAAAGAGTGCTTGCACTCAAAAGCTCATGAATAAATCTTTCTTGCTCTTAAAGATGCCACTGGACTCTGATTTTTTTTTAATCCAACATGTGTCCAGGCTCAGTGTGTTTGCCCTACAAAGTCATGTCCAACAGAAGGTCTTGGTTTGTTGCCAAGTTCTGGTGGAAGCTCCTTAAGCTGCTGGGAGTGGAATAGGTACTAAGTTCAGGTTATCACCCCAAAACCAATGGGCAGATAGAGTGGGTGAATCAAATCCTGGAACAATGATTCATCAAATACCAGCAGGATGACTGGATTCATCTGATTCTGTTCATGGAGTTTGCATACAATAACTCACTCCATGCCAGCACTAGCATGTCCCCCCTTTGAAGTGGTTAATGTTGTCAGCTCACTTCCAAAGTGCCTAGCCATCCATTGTTACCTCTCTTGAGGCAGCCAAGGCCAAATATAAGCTTAGAGCAGACAGAAAGCATTTTCCTGAGCCCCCTTGGAAGGCTGGAGGTTGGACGTATCTATCCACAACATGCCTGCAATGCCAGCAGCCCTCCCACAAACTAGGTTTTAAATGTGTGTGATCTTTTAGTGTAATTGGCTCTTCCTAAGAATTATTAAAATGTTCATCTGTCTTTCATCGCAACATGCTTCACCATGCTCCTAATCTAGATAAATGGCACACTGCCCCTGGTGCTCCAGTCCCCATCTACGAAGATAACCACACCCACTATGAAGACAATAAGGTATTGGACTCTCGTCTGCATTAGAGAAAATTGCAGTATCTGGTGGACTGGAAGGCATTCCCTGTGGGGGAGCAGAAGTGAGTGGAAGCTGCCCATGTGCGGACACACAGGCTGGTCCGGGACTTTCACTCAGCTGCCCCCTCAAGCTTTCCCCAGAATCTGTGGCAGCGGGAGGTTGATTTTGAAGTAGCGGAATGTCAGAAATGCCATACTTCTGTCATTATTGTTAGTACTTGTTAGAACAGCCCATCTGTGCAGCCCATGGCAGGTTTTACTGCTCAAGTTATTTCCTTTCATTTTCTCACCTTCCCCTCCCCCTTCTTTGGTTGGTGCCTCAACCTTGGGTGCAAGGCTATGTGATCCATTGAAGAGCTCCATATTTCATGGGTTCTCACGGGAGGGGAAGTGGGTTTGGGAGTTATAAGCTATGTCTATCCTGCCATGCCTTAGTTCCAACAAGGTATTGTCAGGTTAACTTGCTTGGTCTCAGTGAACTCAGTCATTTGCTGGCTCAGGGCACTGTACAAGTATTTGGATTTAAAATAGGTAAACAAACAGATCAAAATTCAAGCTCAAACATTTGCAGCAACAATTTCTCCACAGAACATGTGTTACAGTGATCCCGGAAGCCAGGCTGGTCTGGGGGGTTACACAAGGATAAAAATGGACAGTAACATAGACTAGAATGAAATAGGATGGGTGGGGCCATAAAACAGATAGTTGAGTAAATGTTAATTTTGGCCCCAACCCAAAGCTTGGATGTGTTCTGGGATCTCATTCTTCCAGTTGGGGCCAGTATTGCCTGTTTTAGGGCAGAGACCACCAACTGATTGGTATTTGAAGAATGTAACCTTCTTTGGGGAGTATAGCTAAAAAAGCAGTCTCTCAGATATGCAGGACCCAGACTGGGGATGGCCTTAAGGAAAGAGGAGAAAGCCAGGGAGATGTCTGGGGCTTGCACAATTCCCATACCTGAACCCTAAATAGGTTTAGGGATAGTTCAGGGTGTGGGAAGTCAGGGATTTAGCATGCTTGAATTTTAATTTCTACCACGGGTGCTTCCGGCATACACATATTGTTATCATACGCTTCTACGAAGGGGCAGAGCGAACTGCAGATGTCAACAAGAAAAATGTCCCCTCTAATGAAGAACTATTGCGTTTTGCTTATATGACTGATTGCCCTTTCCAGCTTGGATGCCAGGGTAGCTTTAAAAGCAGAGTGACTGTCACATATGACTTTCAAATCAAGGGCATTTTTTGTCAGTGGGCAATCAATTATTTCCTATGCTCTTCATAAAGTTCTGTTTCTTGCCCAGCCAAGGGAAGGAACAGACACTAACCAAAGCAATTTGAAGGAGGGGATTCAGGTTGGACTGTAAAGGGGCTCACTTTTCAGGATGACACAGTTTATGTGTTTCTGTAAGTGGGTAGTACAGCTCAGTTACCTTGCAATATACAATACCCCAGCTTTCAAAAAGGGGAGCCATGCACCTTGGCAGAGATGCATTTTAGAGTCTCTCCAATATTACCTTTAATAATAATAACAACAACAACAATAAATAATAATAATACAGGTTTTTAAAAGTGTTTTTGTTCTTCATATATCAGCAGTAGGAGAGATTTTAAAAGACACGGAAGGAATAAGTTTCCGCCTGAAGTTCCAAAATGAAAATACCTTCTGTTTTCAAGAATACTTAAAAAAAACATGAGCAAATAAAAGTTCAGAAGATATAGTCATTTTCATTTGCATGGCCTGATTTCATATCCATAGAAAAAATGTGTCCATCTTTCCTTATGGAGTATCATAACATATTTTTGCACAATATTTTATACAATCTACCATGTTAGTGTTTGATCATTTTAGCCATTCAGTCGTGTCCAACTCTTGGTGATTTTCAGCCCTGGTGCCGACCTAATGGAATGAGCTCCCAGCAGAACTGAGAGCCCTGATGGAACTGAGTCAGTTCTGCAGGGTCTGTAAGTCAGAGCTCTTCTGCCAGGCATTTGAGTGGGGCCAATGAGTAGCTGGATTACTTGATTAACATCTTGGGCTCCCTCTATACGGATAGAGGGAACTGGAACTGAAATGCTCCCTTAGATACTGGAACTGAAATGCTCTGGGCTTGACACAGAGGGCAGGATTGCTTTGTTGTGTTTTAACTGCTTTTTTATGTTTTTGTAATTATATAATACTAGCTTCAAAGCCCGTTCCTAAGAACAGGCCTTGAAAGGGCCTTCTCCCCTAGCCCCTGGCCAGGCAGCTTAACATGGCTTTGGGCCGCAGCTCGCAGCCAGATCAAGTGGGGTGGGTGGGGGCTGGCCAACTCGTTAGCAGGCCCAGGACAGAGCTACTTAGCAGGCAGTCAGCAGGCCTGGAGGCCCTCATTAGCAGGCCTAGCCTAGCAGGCCAAGAGGCCCTCGTTAGCAGACCCTGCTTAGCAGGCCGGGAGGCCCTCATTTGCAGGCCTTGTTTAGCAGGCTGGGAGGCCCTCATTAGCAGGCCTAGCCTAGCACGCCAAGAGGCCCTCGTTAGCAGGGCCTCCACCACGGACCTTTGCCCAGGGCCCTCTCCCCTTACCTGCTGCTGGCTCCAGGCACTGAGATGCATCTGAGAGCAAAGAGGCTAGAGTCTAGGGACAGAGGGCAGGAGCTGCAGGGGCAGGGCCAATCAGAGTGCAGCCAGCTTTGCTGGCTGAACCCTGATTGGCCCTATTCCAACTTGGACAGCCGGACACATTCCATCCTCCAGGCTGTTTCACAAATATATAGAGGAACCATGGATAAGGATGTTGTAAGCCAGCTCCAAGCTGGCATCGCAGGAATGGGTAGAGTATAAATTGAAAAATCAATCAATCCATCTTTGCCTCAACTATTGCCACTATGTTCCATCTTGCACCGCTTCTTTTGATCGTACAATATTTTGAGCAGTGTCCATTTTGATTGTATCTAACTACTTTATTCTTTGTCGGCCTGGGTTCCTTTTTCCACTGACCATAATTGCTTTCTGCATTGAGTTGGATTGTTTGATATGCCCAAAGTAAGTGAGACGGAGTTTCATGATTTTGCCTACGTGTGATAGGTCAGGCGCTTTTTGCACTGTAGTATCTCTTTGTCTGTGACTTTTGCAGTCCATGGAATCTGCAGAAGCCTTCTCCAATGCTGTAGTTCAAATAAATTGATCCTCCTCTTGTCCAGTTTTTTCAACATCCAACTTTCACAGCCATAAATTGTTATGTTTAGGGATTAGCCAAATTGAGTGGTAGAGGGAGATTCCTTTTGGATGATTGCCTAGAAAGCGTGAGAACAATGCTACTGAATTAGGCTTGATTCCCCCCACCCCAGTCTGTTGCCAAATCTGATTGGCTATAGAGTGCTGTGAAGTTATCCAGCTCACTAAGGGACTAGCTGGATTCATCTACATGAATGGCTCAAGAAGCACTGTCTTCCCTCTCCCTTCAAATGGCTTGCCTTCGGGGAGCATAGCCATATTGGATTGACTCCGTGGTGTGATGTCATCTCAGTCCTTATGCGATACGATACGATAACATTTATTGTATGTAGCCAAAGGCCATTACAAACCACAATTAAAACAATATGGCACAAATATAAATAAATAAAACAATATTTCTCCAATATTGTGTACCTAAAAATGTAAACATGGACAACTAAGTTACAATAAAAGGGATAAAATGGTGTATCAAGGTGGAGGCTCCTGTAAAAAAGCATCAGCTCGAATCTTCCTGGCAGCCAGAGCAAAAAGTGCCACCCTATAGGAGATATAGGGGTCGACATCTGATAACAGATATCCTAAGACAGGGATTGTGGGTTCAGTCCTTATGCAATTCCCAGCCCTTTAGGATCATTAACCCTAGGATGCAATTGAGGGAAACGAAGATGGAATAATAACAAGAAATAACAAAATGGTGGGGGGATGAGGAGAGTAATGCCTACAGGCAGAATATTGCAAAAGAACCATGCTTTTAAAATGCAGGGGGGTAAATATTTGATTTGGGGCCTCCCTGAGGGGAAACATGTACACGTATGAGCTGTCAGGTTTCCAACTTATGGTGACCCCAGCGAGGGGCTTTCAGGGGAAGTGAGAAGCAGAGGTGGTGTGCCATTGAGGAAGAAAAAGAGTTAGTTTTATACCCCACTTTTCATTGACTGAAGGAGTTCCAAACTGGCTTACAAATACCTTTCCCTGACTCTCCCCGCAACAGGCACCCTGTGAGGTCGGTGGGGCTGAGAGAGCTCTGGAAGAACTGCTCTGCAAGAACTCGAAGAGAAGTGACTCGCCCAAGGTCACCCAGATGGCTGCATACGGATGAGTAAGGAATCCTATCCCATTCTCCAGTTTAGAAGATGCAACTCTGAACCATTACACCAGGGGTAGTCAAACTGCGGCCCTCCAGATGTCCATGGACTACAATTCCCAGAAGCCCCTGCCAGCGTTTGCTGGCATGGGGCTCTTGGGAATTGTAGTCCATGGACATCTGGAGGGCCGCAGTTTGACTACCCCTGCATTACACCCTGCTGGCTCTATGTGACTTTAGTTGATGACATATATCCCTTAACACAAGCCACCACTCTGAGGATGATTGCAGAACTAGTCTCTTCTAGAGAGCCAGTTTGGTGTAGTGGTTAGGAGTGCGGTCTTCTAATCTGGCATGCCGGGTTCGATTCTGCACTCTCCCACATGCAACCAGCTGGGTGACCTTGGGCTCGCCACGGCACTGATAAAACTGTTCTGACTGAGCAGTGATATCAGGGCTCTCTCAGCCTCACCCACCCCACAGGGTGTCTGTTGTGGGGAGAGGAATGGGAAGGCGACTGTAAGCCGCTTTGAGCCTACTTCGGGTGGGGAAAAGCGGCATATAAAAACCAACTCTTCTTCTTCTTCTTCTTCTTCTTCTTCTTCTTCTTCTTCTTCTTCTTCTTCTTCTTCTTCTTCTTCTTCTTCTATGTAAATACTAGAGCCTCACTGTTTGCTCAGTGGGGAGAGGAATGGGAAGGCGACTGTAAGCCGCTTTGAGCCTCCTTCGGGTAGGGAAAAGCGGCATATAAGAACCAACTCTTCTTCTTCTTCTTCTTCTAAAACCATGGCTTGATATCACCACGGGAATGGGGAGAAGTTATTACGATAGCCGCAACCCGATGCAGCGAATGCCTTATTCGAATGACTGTGATGCAAATTGCCCGGCCGTGGGCCGTGGGCCGTGGTTTCCGTTTCCACTTAGGAATAACATATATAACTATGTGGAATAATCACAAATTACATTGCATAATTATGCAGAATAGGGATGGTTGCTTTTGAATCATACCTCTAAGCACGCTGAAAGGAGAAGCCGGTCGCTGCCTCTCCAATTGCGATGAATTCTCATGGTGAACACCCTGAGTTCTGAGTGATTGGAGCAACTCATTATCCAACAGTTGTTTAATGGGAAGAGATAGGCATCTTCCTCTTATCCACAGCAACTCTCTGGCTCCCGCCCAACTCCAGGCCTGCAGTGCGTCATTGAGCAGTGGGGAACTGGACTATTTAGCATTGTTATCTTCCAGGAGATGTTGGCCATTCATCCACTCTGTCTCCGGTATTCCATCGAACGGCACAGGCTGTATGTATTAAGAGGCAGTAAAAACACTTTACATTGTAAAGGGAAAAGCCATTTTTACTTAGTCTCGGTTGTCCCCGCTGCTTACAGTCCCCATAAGACACTCGGAAATCTCAGAGGTATTTATGAGGATGTTAAAGGGGTGGCTCAAACGCATTTCCATTTTATTAATTGATTAACAGCTTTCCACTTGGTCTTACGCAGAAGGAGGCAGCAAGTGGGGGGCAGATGGTATGCATCTGAAGACGGCAAAGCACCAAATTCTGGGGGGGGGGGGGGACAACTAAGCAGACCTATAAGATGTGCCCCCTAACAGAAGTTATGGTAAAGACATCAGCCTGCTTTTGAGGCTGTCCTGGACCACTGTCCACTCTCAGCAGGTATTTCTCAACTAGGGATGCCAGTACACAGGGATCCCCTGGAATTACAGCTCATCTTCAAACTAAAGAGAATAGTGCCCCCCCTGGAGACAATGGCTGCTTTGGAAGTTGGACTCCATCGCATTATACTCCACTGAGGTCCTTCCCTGCTTCCAATCCTGCCCACTCCTGGCTTGGCCCCCAAAGTCTCCAGGCATTTCCCAACTCACACCCTGCAATGCTAATGTCTAATCACAAACCTCCTCTGGCCCCACGGGCTTTCTAAAACCACATGTCAGAGCCCAGAAAAGGTCTCAGCAGACACCAGGACACCCACAGGCACTGCCCTGGGCCCCCCGCTATTGG
This sequence comes from Paroedura picta, assembly GCF_049243985.1. NCBI lineage: Eukaryota > Metazoa > Chordata > Lepidosauria > Squamata > Gekkonidae > Paroedura > Paroedura picta. The sequence goes on along the minus strand of NC_135379.1, from coordinate 58,011,308 downwards.
CTGTTCAGTTTCAAAAGCAGCCACAAGCTGAAACACATGAGTGTTAACATTCACCATGCAGGGAGGACTCTGAGAGCCAGCTTGGTGTAGGGGTTAGGAGTGCAGACTTCTCATCTGGCAAGCCGGGTCTGATTCCCCGCTCCTCCTCCACATGCAGCCAGCTGGGTCACCTTGGGCTTGCCACAGCACTGATAAAGCTGTTCTGACCAAGCAGGAATATCAGGGCTCTCTCAGCCTCACCTCCCTCACAGGATGTCTGTTGTGGGGAGAGGAAAGCCGCTTTGTCGCGAATGTAAGCCGCTTTGAGACTCTTTCAGGAGTGAAAAGCAGCATGTAAGAACCAACTCTTCTTCTTCTTCAGTAATCTCAGGGCTCTCTCAGCCTCACCTCCCTCACAGGGTGTCTGTTGTGGGGAGAGGAAAGGGAAGGCAATTATAAGCCACTTTGAGACTCCTCCCATTAGAGAAAAGCGGCATATAAGAACCAAATCATCATCATCATCATCATCATCATCATCATCATCTTCTTCTTCTTCTTCTTCTTCTTCTTCTTCTTCTTCTTCTTCTTCTTCTTCTTCTTCTTCTTCTTCTTCTTCTTCTTCTTCTGGAGGCAAGATTACTTTGCTACCACCAGCTCTGTTTCAATCACACTTCTCTGACCTCCACTAGCATGCCGTAAGACAATAAAGCAGCATTTATTCAAAGTTGCTTACAGTGATTCCAGGAGCAGTCCATATCACTGACCTCTTGTGAAGCTGGCAGAGGGTGCCATGTGCCATTCAGTTGCAGTGGACTTACCATAACTTGATCATGGGGTTTAGAGGGCAAAAGAGGAAAAGTGGTAGTTTGCCCATACCTTCTTCCCCATCGCAATCCTAGTCTTCCTTGGTGGTCTCCCATCCAAGGAATACCCAGGGGGCGACACTGGTTCTCTTCTGAGCTCTGAGTAGTCTGGGCTCACCTAGGCTCCATAGCCTGTTAGCTTGGCAGGAAAAGTGTTTAAATATTTGGGCTCACCCTTACGGTCCAAACCTAAACATTCTTCTAGACCCTCTGGCTTCACTGGGAGGGTTGGAGGGTTGGATCTAGCTGGCATTCTGTTCCTTCCAAGAGCCAGCTTTGTATAGGAGAGCCAGCTTGGTGTAGACAGCCAGTGTGATACAGTGGTTAAGAGCAGCAACCTCTAATATGGAGAACATGGTTTGATCCACACTTCTCCTTCCCATGAAGCCTGCTGGGTGACCTCGGACCAGTCACAGGTCTCTCACACAGCTATCTCACAGCCTTGATCCCATCCAGCTTTGTCCATGCAATTCTCACAATCCTTGACATAACCATCTGGAGCGCTCAAGGTGGTCCCTTCCTCCCTCCTTCATCAGCAGAAAAACGGGTTGGATCTGACCTTTTGGGCCCTACTGTGCTGAAGAGATGATGTTTCCTCTGGAGCATCATGTACCCTTCTGCTATGCAAAGATCGATATCTACTGTGTCAGATACACCATTCACAGTTGGACTTGACTGGCTGTTCTGCTGGTTTATTCATCCTTTCCATGCGATTGGTCAAAACATGGAAAGGTTTCAGTCAAATCTCTGTAATTTGGGGTAATTTGACAGAAAGGTATTCTAAGACTGCAAATTAATTCAAGGGTCCCCATTTTTTCTGAGCCTGCAGACATCTGTGGAATTCTGACACAGGGTGGTGGGCCCAGGCACAACATGTCAGGGAGTGAGGTGATGCATAATTCTCATAGTAAATCTGCAACATTTCAGGCAGACGCTCTTTTAATCTGTATAGCGTCCTGACTGCAGACACATGGCAGGCAGAAGTAGTCAAAACATCAATCCAACGCTCACAATCCTGTAACGGTTGGAAAAGTGTTTGGCGGACTGCGCCACAATCGCATTCGGGATCTGGCCCATTTAAACAACAGGTCTGCACCACTGCCCAAAACTTGTTTGCATTCTATTAGCAATTCGAGCTCGCCTACTCATGTTGCCCCCCGGATAACCCTGGATAACTTTTAGCTGCCGGACGACCGTAGGATCTCCTGGCCACACGACACACTTGGAAACAATCTATGGACAGCGTTTGGTGTTGACGTAACGAAAGGACCACAAGATGATGTCGTTCCCTTTCTGCAGTCTTGGCTGACATAGAATTGTGATTCCCCGCTGAAATTCTCTGCTCTGCAGCCACTGCTCAGTTCCTGTTGTAGCTCCTGCTAAAATGTTCTCCCCAGACAGACAGCGCGGTATCGTGGTTAAGAGCGGCAGCCTCTAATCTGGAGAACTGGGTTTGATTCCGCACTCTTCCAATTGCAGCCAGCTGGGTGAGCTTGGGCCTGTCACAGTTCTCTTAGGGCTATTCTTGCAGAACAGTTCTCTCAGAGTTCTCTCAGCCCCACCTCCCTCACAGGTTGTCTATTGCGAGGAGAGGAAGACAAGGTGACTGTAAGCTGCTTTGAAAGTCCTTGGGGTAGTGAAAGTGTGGGATATAAAAACCAACTTGTCTTCTACAGTAGCGATCCCCAACCTGTGGGCTGAGGACCACATGTGGTCCGTCGACTAATTGGAGGTGGGCCGCAAAGGACACCTTCTCCCCCCCCCCAGCCCTTTACTTCATCCCCCCGGCCCTTTACAACACACTTTGGGTGTCATTGTCTCCCATCACTCCCAGATGGGACTATCTCGTTGCAGAGAAACAAGCTCAGGGTTCCCGTTGATTTGTCATTGTCATGAGTTAAAATTTCCATGAAAATAAAATGTTCCTTGTTCATTGTTGTGGCGTGTCTTATTTTGATGTTTAAACATTACCATAGCGATCAGAGTCAGAGAGCGTTAGGGCAGTGGTTGAGAGTAGAGGGGTAAACTACCCCCCCACACACCGGGCCTCAGTAAAATTGTCAAGCGTTGAGTGGTCCCCGGTGATAAAAAGGTTGGGGACCGCTATTCTACAGAGCTTCGGGATCTGTGTTGCAAGCCCTAGCATCAAAGGGTCATGTTACCTGTAGATTCTGTAGTTACCTGCTGTATTAAGCCTTCCAAGCTTTTTCCTTCCTTCAGGAGCTTTCCATGGCCTTCAGCTGTGCAGGATCCTAATGCAGACTATGGGCAGTGTCAATAAAGCTCTCGGCAAACAATTTGTCGGCCCAGATGGGACATCATGTTGGGTCACACCCGGAGAGAGCAGGCAGGCGGCTTCTCCCTCGCGGCTCTCATCTGCCTTTAATCTCATATTTGCATCGATTACACATTCTGAAAGCAGCTGCAAGTCAAATGCCAGAATTTCCTCCTTTGATGTTACGAGACTGGCCCGTCAGGTTCCCGAATCTAAACGGCCAGATTTATCTTTGGCGCAACCCTTCGACATATCAAAGCTAGCGCAAGGAGCCATCCTGTGGAGTCGCTTGATTCAACCCTCGTGAAACCCACAGCATCATGGTTTGATTCTATTCCACTGTCCTCTCCCCTTGCACCAAATAAAATTGTTTATTGGGTCTCATGAGCAGCCCAGTTAAACGGGTGTCGAGGTTAATTGTCCGCAGCCACTGGTTGGGGGTCAGACCCCCAGGCGCCACCTTCTTCCCCCGTTGAATGGAATGCGCAGCCGTGTGGTTGTAGCGGAGGGATCATAAAGCCTGAAATTGCACGGTGGGGATGATTCTCAGCCATAACTGCCCTTTCAGTTCCAATTATAGGTGCTAATGTAGCAGTTAAAGGTCAGCAATTGCTCCGAGCTAATGCTGTCTGTACAATGGCAACCAAGAAATTGTCCTGTCTATTGCAATTAGATGCGCTAATAGGTGGGGAAAGGTCACAACAAATGCTCCAGCAGAACGGCCAGGGTAGGGCAGCCATAAATAACATTGAATGATGGTTAGGTAGTTTCCTGCCACTGAACAAGACAATGTGCTCAGATGTCAACCCTATGCAAAACATCAAGCGTGCACATTCTCCTGAAATGAAGTGGAAACCAATTTGCATGAGGAGGAGGAGAAGCAGAAGCAGAGCTGTTGTTTTTTAAATCCTCCACTTTTCACCACCTGAAGGAGTCCAAAAGCTGCTTACAAACACCTTTCCCTTCTCCTCTTCACAACAGACACCCTGTGAGATAGGTGGGGCAGAGAGAGCTTTAAGAGAACTGCTCCGTGAGGACAGCTATAAAATAACTACAGTTGGCTCAAGGTCACCCAGCAGTCTGCATGTGGAGGAGGAGTGGGGAAGCATTTCTTGGCTACCCTGTAAATCAGCACAATGGTGCTCACAGATACCTTTCCCAGTGTCCCCAAAATCATTTCAGGAATTGAGCAGCACAGGGTGAGTTTTCTCCCCCAGCCATTGGTTGGTCATTGGCAATTTGTTAGTCTATACAGATTTTGGAGAAAGTTTGTTTGGCAACAGGCACCACCGAAGATAAGCTGAGGTAGCCAATGGAGGACTGGCTCCACCTCCTGTGGCTACCGTTTCATGGCATCTATTTTGCAGCTCCATCCACTACTACACTGTATCAAAAATCCAAAGGTGCCCACAAACTGCTGAGTCCAGGGATGGAGGGCGGGAGCTGCAAGGGCAGGGCCAATCAGGACAAATCTGGCTGCATCCTGATTGCCCCTATTCCAGCTTGGACAGTCGGACACGTCCACCCCCTAGGCTGTTTCACAAATATATAGAGGAACAACAATGGATAAGGATAGACAGCTCCTGGGCACAGAATCTTCTTGGTAGTAAAATTCCCTTCCCGTATGCATTCATTCAGCATTTTAATTGGTGATTAGGAACCAAATAAAAACATGGCTGTCCCTCTGGTTTTAGTTTAAATGCTGCTGCCACTGCCTGATCACGTATCTGGCAGTTTTCCTACTGAATCTCCTTAATAATTTTGCTTTATTTAAATTGTTTTTGCAGTGGTGGTGCAATCCACCGGGGCAAAATATTATAAATCCTTTCCCTATACATCCCCAAAGAGTGTTTAGAGCATGGGACCCAAAGGAAGGAACTACCCTGACCATTTTGGCCTTGGCCCCGGCCTGGTGGCATGCCCTGACCAAAGAGATCAGAGCCCTGTGGAACTTTAGTTCCACAGGGCCTGCAAGGGAGAGCTGGTCTGCCAGACCTATGTTTGGGGCCCGGATTAACCATCACATAGGGCTGGTCTCATTGCTGGAAACCGAGGGACGATCTGCTCCAAGAACTCTGAACACTCCCCCCACACACACATTTAAAGTAGCTGGAGGTAACTGAGATAGCAAATTGTTTTTATGATTCTATCTGATTGTTGTGTAACCACATTGTCACCCACCCTGAGCTACAGAGGAAGATTGGGTTATAAAAATAAAGGTTTATAAATTTCAATAAATACAAAACGGAGCTGTCTCTCATCAAAATAAGTTCTGTTCTTCACTTCAGGCCACTTCCTGCTACTCATTAAGTCCTCAATGAGTCACCAGTGTTTGGCTGTGCCAAATATTCTCCAGTTTCTGTTTTTGAACCAAAAATTGGCATTTGGGTAAGGCAGAACTCTCCCCCCCCCCCCACCAAACACACACTGAAAATATGTTGGGTGAATTTTCACTTGTTGATGTGGAAACATCTTACGTGGCATCCGTAGGGAGAATCTGTAAGATGTGCAACGAAACATGCAATGGGTATCCATTATGGAAGTAATCGTTAACCGGCGGAATTTAAAGGACGTGGAGGCAAGATCAGTAAACATCCAGGAGCCCAGGCATGAGGTGTGCGCTTGACTAATGAGCTATGCGCCACAGGGTACAGCCACAGGCAGCAAGCATAAAGCTCCAGCGTTGCATTATGATCTCTCTATTATTTGGACCATTCCAAAGCTTTAAAGATCAACAGTTTCACCTCATCGAGATCTTTAATTTGTTTCCCACAAACTGAAACTGTTATGAAAACTTAATGCAATAAAATGTCAAAAATCTATGGAGTTTTAATGTTTGTGGTCTTCACATACATCTTATGCAGCAATCCATTTCTCACAACTTTCCCCCCCTGCTCCTGTTTCCCCTGATTGTTCCAGGATCACTTCCTTTCTCTTCCCAGAATAGCCTAATGCTGGCAGGGGCTCAAGGGAATTGTAGTCCATGGACATCTGGAGAGCCACAGTTTGGCCACCCCTGGTCTGATGTGAGAACGAGATGATGTGATGATGTTCAACTGAGTTGGCTCCATCACTAAGGATAAATGAAGGTAATTGAGAGGAAGGGCAATGATTATTGGATTAACAATATAGGTGAGCGCTCCTGATCTCTCATGCAGAGAACAGGTTTATGGTTAGGTAGCTTATGGGTCTAAGAGCCTCTTGTGGCGCAGGGTGGTAAGGCACCAGAAATGCTGTCTGAAGCTGTTTGCCCATGAGGCTGGGAGTTCGATCCCAGCAGCCGGCTCAAGGTTGACTCAGCCTTCCATCCTTCCAAGGTCGGTAAAATGAGTACCCAGCTTGCTGGGGGGTAAACGGTAATGACTGGGGAAGGCACTGACAAACCACCCTGTATTGAGTCTGCCATGAAAACGCTAGAGGGCGTCACCCCAAGGGTCAGACATGACCCGGTGCTTGCACAGGGGATACCTTTACCTTTAGCTTATGGGTCATCGGTTCCATACCATGCAACACAGAGAGATTGGAACAAAGTTCAGAGTCCAGCAGTACCTTTAAGACCAACAAAGTTTTCTCCAAGGTATAAACTTCTGTGTGCACGCATGCTTCTTCAGATACAAACCTATGGACAATAAAATCAGAGTCCAGGGGCACCTTTAAGACCAACAAAGATTTATTCAAGGCATGAGCTTTCGAGTGCAAGCACTCTTTGTCAGACTCATGATTTTATTGTGCTACTTCAGACCAACACGGCTACTCATTTGAATCTAAACCTATGGACAGATTGGGTTATGTGACGCTATAGGTGACTGTGCCCTTGCTTCAAGCTGCATGCTTCACCTAAGCCTGTCTGCAAATCTTTTCACATGTGACTTCATCCCAATGAAAGAACTTATAAAAGGAAATAAGCAACATCTGATCCCTGCCAGTAGTTAGGAGAGTGCAGTTCCGTGTATCCCCCCCCCCCAAGTGCCTTTCTTAAACAGCCTTTAAAGCAACCAGAGAGTAACTCTATTTGTGCAGGTGCTTAACACTCACACGGTTGGGAGTACGGATGTGTGCTGGTGCTTGTGGTATTTATTGCTGTGTTTTACGAGACGGTAATTATATTTTATGGTGCTTTATTGATATTGCTTTGTAAGCCACCTTGAGCTTTTCAGGAAAGGGGGAACGAATAAATAAGCAAGTCCCAGAGAGGAATGACAGCCATTGGGAGAGCAGCAGACAGCTGACGCATTTGCCAGGAGTGCCAGCTGTCGTAAAAAGGGCCCCGTTCCCTTCAGCCAGGAAACATTTGGTGGAAAGAGAAAGTGGCTCCTACAAATCCCTCCTTTGCATGCTCTTCCTGCGTTTGCCAAAGCAGAAAATGTTCCCAATGTATCCCCACCAACAAAAGGGAGGCATTAAAAACAACTCCAGGTGGGCTCAGTGTCAAGTCTAGAGGCCAATAAACTGACAAAGGGCAAGTCCTCGGAAAGAACGACACCGGGAGAAAAGCATGACGTTCACCCCAAGCCTATGCGCTTGGTCTGATAAGCTCACATGCTGAGAACATTGCTCATTTCCCGCCCCCTTTCTTTAAAAATGAACAGGATGCTGGAGGTATTTGCTTCGGAAGGGGGTGTGTTGCCTGAAGCATGATGCCCACCAATGGGATACTCTTCTTCTGACCTCTTTGTGCTCCCTATCAGCTACTGGCTCAATTAGAAACCGCTCTCATCTGGCTTGCTGGCTCCGGCCGTCTCCCTTTGCATTTTGCCACTCGTTTCATGCATGGAAGGTTTTCTTAGCCACAGGCAAAAGCTGCACTCTCCTGCCCCTTTGCCATGTATCCTCACTCAGTGGGGGAGAAAATTCCAGGATTTATTAGACGGCTGCAGACTGCAATTGCTCTGGCTTTGGTGCACCTCATTCACGCTCTGCCCAGGTCTTCAATGAAAACATCTTTCAAATCTGTTCATGCCACTTGGTGTTGCGGTTATGAGCAGTGGCTTCTAATCTGGAGAGCCGGGTTTGATTCCCCACTCCTCTACATGCAGCCAGCTGGGTGACCTTGGGCTGATCACAGTTCTGTTAGAGCTGATCTCACGGAGAAATTCTGTTAGAGCTCTCTCAGCCTCACCTCCTTCCCAGGTGTCCTTTAAATTTCAGATCACAGTACAATGATGCTTGACATACAATAGTCTCCACCCTGCAGCAGTGAGAGCACTCCAGTCCTGGAAATGAAGTCATCGTCTCTTCAGCCCTCTTGCATCCCTTAGGCCTCACAATTCTTCCTGAGATTTGAGAAATGGTCATGAACTTCATGACTTGGGACCTTCAGAAAGGTATTGTATCTGAGGAAGGGTGTGTGCACATGAAAGCTCATACCTCGAATAAAAGTTTGTTGGTCTTAAAGGTGCCACTGGACACTAGTTTTGTTTTGCTGTCTCAGCCCAACATGACTGCCCACTTGAATTGACCTTCAGAAAGGACATGGACAAAATTGAGAGGGTGCAGAATGATGGGGATGATCCAGAGCCTGGCGACCATGTGCTATGAGGAAAGGCTGTGGGACTTGAGAATGTTCAGCCTGGAGAAGAGGAGACAGGATCACTCTCTTGAAGTATTAGAAAGGTTGTCACTTAGAAGAGGGAAGGGAGCAGTTCCTGTCAGCATCAGAAGACAGGGCTCCTAGTAATGGGTTCAGCCTACATGTAGAACGGTACTGGCTAGATAGGCAGGAGGGGGGGTTGGTTGGTGAAAGAATGACCTTGAGGAAATTAAAATTTTAAATGGTCCCTCCCTCTTCCCTCCACCCATGTGCATTTAACTTTTGCAGCTTCCTTAAAGCAGGAAATGATTTAAATGCTAAAAAGGCAGTTGCGTATTTGCCATGCAGAGGAAGATGGGGAGGTTTTCTACAGAGTGACTGTGTGGGGTGTCAGAACTGTCCCACTGTTTGTCTGTTCACAACTCTCCAAGCTGTTGCAAATAGTTACCTGCTTGGTGGCTGTACCTTCCCACAACATGTTGTGTTCTGTTGCAGCCTAAGCTGTTGAGATTCTCATTGGATCATTGAAGATTCTCAATGGACCATTCTCATTGAATGTGTGTTTGTACAACAGAACATCTTTGGAATTGATTCTTCAAGACATGCATGGTCAGCTCTTGCTGTGTAAAGAATTACTCCTGTTTGAATCCATTGAACTCAGACCGGAGTTAAGGTGCATAGGATGACATTGTAGGTGCCATTCCTGACTATGCAAAATAAACTGTTGAGATTACCCTTGGGTCAGAGATAGGAGCCTTATGGAAACTCATCTTTCAAAAGGGTAAGGAGTTCAAATATGAGTGTAGCAAAGAGACAGCAAGCAGAGAAATGAGAGAGAAAGTACCACTCCAGCAAAGAAAGGCTTCATGTGGGATAAAAACAAATCAGAAAGATCCACTTAGAGGGATTAAGCGGCTTCCAGTCGCCTTCCCTTTCCTCTCCCCACAACAGACACCCTGTGAGGTGGGTGAGGCTGAGGGAGCCCTGATATCACTGCTCGGTCAGAACAGCTTAATCAGTGCTGTGGTGAGCCCAAGGTCACCCAGCTGGCTGCATGTGGGGGAGTGCAGAATCAAACTACAAGTACAATGATATAGACTAGATATCAGGAAAACAATTTTTCAGTCAGAGTAGTTCAGCAGTGGAATAGGCTGCCTAAGGAGGTGGTAAGCTCCCCCTCACTGGCAGTCTTCAAGCAAAGGTTGGATACACACTTTTCTTGGATGCTTTAGGATGCTTTGGGCTGATCCTGCGTAGAGCAGGGGGTTTGACTAGATGGCCTGTATGGCCCCTTCCAACTCTATGATCCTGTGATTCTGTCCTGTACATGCTCTTTAAGTTCTGCCCCCAACCCAGTCAGTTTGAAGGTTGGTAAAAATTTGATTGAAGTTCATTGAAAGTTCATGCTCACTATCTTGAGTTTGTGAGCCACAAAGTCACAATCCTAACAAAACAGGTTCATGAGCCTGTTCACTTCTGCGAAGAGTGACTCATGAAAACTCACACCCTGCCACCAATCCTGATGGTCTTTCTGGTGCTAGGGGACTGTTGATCTTTTCTGCTGCTCCGGATGAACTAGCATGGTTGCCCCTCCTGATCCATAGCAACTGTTGCCTTGCTTGGTGGTTTCCCATTCAAATATGAACCCAGCCTTTCTCAACCTTTTTAACCATTGAGAACCCCCTGAATCATTCTCCAGGCTTCAAGAAACACCAGAAGTGGTGCAATTGTGCAGAATGTGGTTGGGAAGTATAGCTGTGTACATGCCCACCTGGGGCCCCTCCCCTCCCACCCTGTCCAGGCCCATCACTGGCCACTTGGAGAGGGATGTGTGGGTCCAAATGATCATATATGGCCATATCACCCCATAAATGCTGAACAAATTTTAAAATATATACAAAATTAATTGACTCCCATCCATTCAGGAAACCCTTCCAGGGCCTTCAAGAAACCCCAGAGTTTCACAAAACCCCGGTTGAGAAAGCTTGTCCTAACCAAACAGACCCAACTTAGCTTCTGAGATGTGATGCGATCGGGGCAGTAGAACTTAATTGGGCTCTGTGAGCATGCGGTTTGAGAAGAGCAGGTTGTGCAGTGCTGCAAGGTGGGGAAGGAACACTTCTGGATCCTTTTCAGCCCATCAGGAATGAATAGCACATCCTCACCATGAAGCAACCTGCCCATGGGTCAACGTGCAGTCCAACTAATGATGCGGAAAGCATCTTTCTGTTTCCAATCTGTGAACAGGACATGGACTGAACCGTTGGGGGTTCGAAAACATACCCAATCAAGAGTAGCCTGCAGTGTTTTCTGCTTTCTAGCCACCAATGGAGTACTCTAGCGGTTGCTTCTGCCAGCCACAAAGAAACAAATGCCGTCACTCAGCTGTCCCACAGCAGGCAACGCAGGGCTTTGTGAATTCCTTTCCGCTCTCACATTCCTAGCCTTTTTCTTTCTCTTGTTCCTTTCCTAGCAGGAAGTACATACCAGACCACCAACACCACCACGCTGGCATTTCACACAAACGGCCAGTTTGCCATTGTCGTGTGAGCTGAGTCCCGACAGCATCGTCCTGTGAAGTCTCGCTGCTAGCTTGTTGCTTAAGATCTGTAGTGTGCATGATTTAATGACATAATAAGTTTATCCTACAGGGGGCAGTGGAGCAGATGTGTAGTTAGCATAGTTAGATTAGGAACTTCCTGATTTTTTCCCCAAAATAATCTCCCCCTGGGTTCTGATTGGCTCAGTTAGAGACTGATCCTTTGAGCACACTTGTTTTGACTCTCCCTCCAGAGAACAGTTAGTCAGTTAGACTATTAAGAGTCTCTCCTCTTCCCCTCCCCTTCCCAAAGTTTGTGTCTCTTCTTAATAAAAAGTTAAGAAAAGTTTGTTTCTCTTCTTAATAAAATATCCAGCTGGCCACGACTAGATTCGGGGCCTTTTTGGTGGCTGGTGGAACAAGCTCCCAGAAAACACCAGGACGCTGAGATGCTCAGAGTTCCACAGGGCCTGTAAAGCAGAGTTCTTCCACCAGACTTGTGATTGAGGCCAGTAAAACAGCTAATATCTAATTCAGCCCCCCCCCCTCCTATATCACGCCCTACATTACACCCTACCTAGGGTCCTGGCTGTAGACTCCTGGATTTTAGATTTTATAAATATAGCACATTGTAAATGTGATTAATTGTAGTACAGTATATATGTTGTCTGCTGCCCTGAGTCCACCTTGGCAGAGCTTATGAATTTAAGCAAATAAATAAATGTTTCCTTCTTATGTTCCACCCCTTTGCATATTTAAACTGCCAACTAAAAGTGCTCCTGTTTCATGGCCTCCCCTCTGTTCTCTAAATTTCCACATGATGACCAAGCTGGAATGTTTCATTCACCCGTTTTCCACCTCCCTGCAGATAATGACCATGACCAAACTGTAGGCAAGTGAATAAGGCGTCTTCATGCTCCCAGAATTATCACTTGCATGTGCACATATGCAAATGTAAAGCCCACATGAGCCTGCGCATAGAACACAGATTATGATTTATTCCTTTAACCAATTATTTTCTCTTGGACCTAAAAGATCCCATTTATTGAGAAAACGTTTAAGCCCTTGGGTTAAAAATTCCCTGTGGGTACAAGGGATGGGGGGGCTGCATATGCAACCATACCAGAAAAGATTGTCCCTGCTTTTGAACATTTGAATGGCACAGAATCGCTCCCTTGGACTTCCACAGCTGCAATCATACCCTCAGAAGGGTGGTACAATAAGATGATTAAAAATGGGTCTGCAGCACAACAAACGCTGTGAGTCTAACACCTTATCCAATCCATTTTAAAGCATTTTATTACTACTGATTTCCTCTGTGTTATTTATGTTCGCTACTGTATAAAGGAAGCGCAAAGCACCGCACAGTGACAACTGAGTAGCTGAAACTGAGCACTTTCTATCTGGTTGGGTGGAGTTTATGTCTAATATTTCAATATTTCCCTCTCCCACTGATTAATTAAATTAAAGTTTGTGTGAGCTCAGACTGTGTGTTTTCCTTCAGTAAACAATTCATTTATCTTTATTGACTATGCGCTATAGGGAACATTTTATGGAAGAAGTTCTCCGGGCTGCTTTTTTTTTTTCACGAGAGAGGCTGAGAAATTAAGCAATTTCAAATTATAAGTTATGAAGTTCAACATTTCCTTTATTTGTTTTAGAGATTTTTAAATAGTCGCCGAGAGACTGTGAGCAGTCAAGTGCTTCCCCGAGGGCCCTGATCCAGTTGGAGTCTTGTAGCTCCATCGGAGGGAACGATTTAAACCATAAACTTCTGGGTAGCTGCCAGAATCCTTTACCGGGAATTCCTTTACCCCATGCCATCCACTATAAATGTGGCCCAAACGTTTTTCAGCAATATAGCTAGCTTGGCGTAGTGGTCAAGAGTGGTGAACCTCTAATCTGGTGAGCCAGGTTTGATTCCCTGCTCCTCCATACACAACCAGCTTGGGTGACTTTGGGCTAGTCACAGTCCTCTTTTTTCTCGGAGCATTTTTCTCAGAGCTCTCTCAGCCCCACCTACCTCACAGAATGTCTGTTGGGGGGAGAGGAAGGGAAGGCGATTATGAGCTGCTTTGAGACTCCTTCAGGTACTGAAAAGTGGGGTATAAGAGCCATCTCTTCTTCTTCAGACCTTGTCAAAAGTAAAATGTTGAGCAGGGTAAATACAGTCAGGCCCTGGCTGGGAGACCACCAAGGAATAACAGGGTCATTACTTAAAGCCGAGCAATGACAAACTACCCCTGAATGTCACTTTCCTTGAAAATCCCAAGAAGTCGCCAATAGTCAGCTGTGACTTGATGGCCAAAAACACAAATGAATGATTAAATAAATCTAGGCTGATGAACATGTATCATACTTTAGAATCAGAAATATTATGTCGATGTCAACAGGATGTGATTCATGGAGGAATGCGCTACTACTTCCAGCCAGCTTGGTGTAGTGGTTAGGAGTGTGGGCTTCTAATCTGACAAGCTGGGTTTGATTCCCCGCTCCTCCAAATGCAGCCAACTGGGTGACCTTGGGCTCACCACAGCACTGAGAAAGCTGTTCCAACTGAGCAGTAATATCAGAGCTCTCTCAGCCTCACCCACCTCACAGGGTGTCTATTGTGGGGAGAAGGATGGGAAGGCGACTGTAAGCCGCTTTGAGCCTCCTTCGGGTAGGGAAAAGCGGCATATAAGAACCAACTCTTCTTCTTCTTCTTCTTCTTCTTCTTCTTCTTCTTCTTCTTCTTCTTCTTCTTCTTCTTCTTCTTCTTCTTCTTCTTCTTCTTCTTCTTCTTCTTCAGGTATCATCACCCCAGGCAGAGTTTTCCACCTGTACCTTGTGGCTATTACCTCTGCTCCATAGGTTTGTGTAATTCCCTCTTGAAGCTGTCTATGCTTGTAGCCGCTGCCACTTCCTGCATCAATGAATTGCAAATGCTAATTACTCTCTGGATGAAGAAGTACTTCCTTGTATCTGCTCTTAGCCTACCGTTCATTAATTTCATTGAGTGTCCACAAGTGCTTGTATTGTGAGAAAGGGAGAGAAGTCATTCTTTCTCTGCCTTCTCTATCTCGCACATAATATTGTAAGCTTCTGTCATGTCACCCCTCAATTCTCATTTCTCAAAGCTAAAGAGCTCTGACCTCTTTAATCTTCCTTCATAAGGAAAGCATTCCATCCCCTAAATCAGGGGTAGTCAAACTGCGGCCCTCCAGATGTCCATGGACTACAATTCCCAGGAGCCCTTGCCAGCATTCGCTGGCGAATGCTGGCAAGGGCTCCTGGGAATTGTAGTCCATGGACATCTGGAGGGCCGCAGTTTGACTACCCCTGCCCTAAATCATTGTCGTTGCCCTTTTTCTGCACCCTTCCCAATGCTATAGTATCTTTTTTGAGGTGTGGTGACCAGAACTGTCCACAGTATTCCAAATGAGGTCATACATTGATTTCTAGGGGGGCATTATAATACTGACTCATTTGTTGTCAATCCCCTTCCTAAGAATCCTCAGGGTGAATGTCAAATCAATTAAAAAAGGCTGAAGATGGAGCACCAGAACCCGTGGTAGATGCCTTCAGACCCTTTCAAATTCAAATTCAAAAACCCTTTAATGGCATATAAAACATCGTGAGAACAAGGGTAATTCATAATTATAATTAATTGATAAAATTACATAGTCTAGATAAACAAAGAAAAGAAAAGAAAAGAAGCAGTAACCAACAGTAGATTCCTCCAGAATGCCCAGCAATAAGTAATTTCCACCAGTTGTAGATGCCCCTGGTCTAGACCTGATTCTTGCCTAGCCGACTGTCCTTTTGTATTACAGTAGCCAAGAATTCGACCACCCTTTCTTCTTTGCTACTTTGAATGCAGCCTGGCCTGGGGCTCTCCCACCCCTACATTCAACCTCTTATGTATAAGAGTTAGCAACAAATACATCCTAATACACCTAGAAATACGTGCCTGGACCATCAAGGAACTATATAATATAGTCTAAGTATTAGCTGTCAGTTTGTGCACCTCTCTGGACATCTCTGGACTTTCGAATGTATCATTTCTTGTATTAATAAATGTTAAGAGTTTCAAAACAAGACCAAGCCAATAGCAATGTAGATAAATAAAACTAAACAGTAGGTGATGGCAATTTAATTCTTGGGAGGATGCCTAACTTATTACCCAGTAGTCTTCCAAACAGAACAAGTAAATTTATTTTTATTGGTTTGGGATACTGATCCATCCCAAAAAATCCTCTTTCTTTGGTCCCTTTGCAGTTCTCTTCGGCCTCCTGGTGTTTCAGAGTGACTGTTCATTAATTTTGCTGATTGCATAATGAGAAAAAGTCAAGCAGCTGTGAATAGAGAAAGCTGTGTGTTGATTAATCTCCCCATACATGGGAAAAGCAGAGCAAAAGAAAATAAGATAATCAAAGGCACGTGTAAATAATGGCAGGGAAACTACTGCACAAAACACAGTGAGAAATGTCTGTATGGGATTCTCAGAGCTTGAGTTCTCCAGTGATAAAACTATGGGAGACAACAGAAGAATCGAATGGAATCCCTTGTGAACTCTGAACAGCACTCATGGAGGGCTCACTTGTAGGATTTGGGGTCAAGGAAAGGCAAGCTGGCACTTCCTAGGAAAACTGGAAGTGACATCACGATGTCAGGGAGGTATCACTCTAGGGTTCACCCAAATTCAGATTAATCCCTCCCCCCAAAGCCCAGGGGCATCACCAATTTGGAAACATCTAACTGCACAGTAAGAGGATGGTTAAATTTGGATCTCCCACTCTTTTGTAATTGCTTGCCATGGCAGCCATTTTGTAACTGGTCCTCAGAGCAGGCATTTTGGGATACTGGCCAGTCTTAGGGTTGTCAGCCCTGCACTGGGAAATGATGGGAGGTTTGGTGACCAGTGATTGGGGAGGGGGGGTTTGGGAGATGTGATGACACATTCTCTGTGACGCTCTAGGAATTTCCCCAGTCTTTATGTTAATGACCTTAAAAATTGGGGAAATTCCTAGAATGTCATGAAGAATGTGATAGCACTTCTCAGGGATCCTATAGGAATCATTCCAATCTCTGTGCTCTTAACCGTAAAGACTGCTATTCCCCCCTCATTTTCTCCTGTCCCTGAAGTTGGTGTGGTTGGGAGATGGGAGGCAGAAGTTAGGAACTGCCCACTTTCATTAGGCAAACAGCAAACCTACTCATTACCCTGCCTAAAAATGTCAAAAGTGCCTCTGGGGTGTCTTGGGGCTTTCCCGCATTCTCATTTCACTGGTATGTTCCCGTTTCATTGGAGAGGGGAGAGGTTTCGATTCATGCTTCGTTCCCTCTGCTGGTGCACTCAGTATCCCACAGGTTCATTTCCAGCATAAAAACCTACAGTTTAAATCTGCAGGGAGACATGCTGGAAATAAACCTACACGTTACTGCCTCAAACACAAGAGGGAGAACACACACACAGAACCAGGACACCAGAACTTAACAGCAAGTAAAATGAAAATGCAGGAAAGCCATGAATGACACAACCAGGGTCTCATTAGGGTTGTTGAAACAACAAAGAACATTATCCATCTACTAATTTCAGGCTTAGTTGAGGGGAATCAGGCACAAACTTGTGCTAATGTCCTGGGCGTGAGAACTTAACTTTCACCATAACCCAAATAGTTCCTTTAGCTTTTCCTCTGAGGTCTTGTGTCCAAAACCATTTCTGTCCTTATTATCTTTGCCTCAGTCCTCTTCATAAAGAATCCCGGCACATATTTTACACTCAGCGAACGTTGCATTTCACTTCAGCTTCCTTTCCACATCAAATATGACAAGACGTATATTGTTGCAAGACGAAGTTTCCTTCCCCATAATAATCTATTCCAGAGACGTAGCAGACTTGACACAAATAGGACATTTCAGATTTGCAAATCAAATTTGAATTGTTTCTTCCCCTGATGAATTCAGTTGCAGATTCAAACTTCGAGTGAGATAAATATCAGCTATTTTGGAGGTTTCTAATTTGGGGATCCATTGATAGGGGGACTTCGTGATTTTTTTGGCCTCACAGATGAACACTTGTAGGTTTAATCAGGACTGGAATAACACAAGTCTTCTGTACTTCCCTACTGTCCAAAGAGCTATGAAATACTGACGTAAGAAATGATGAATACTGAAATAATAACTTGCAATGAGTTCACTGACTCTCTACAAAATGGTGTGAGCAAAGTTTGACTGCCAGCTCCATCAAACAGAAGAACCTGGTAGCAAGAAGAAGAGATTATAAGCCTTGCCTTCTTCGGGTAGCAAGAAGAGTACCACCCTTCAGATCAGGGGTAGTCAACCTGTGGTCCTCCAGATGTCCATGGACTACAATTCCCATGAGCCCCTGCCAGTGTTTGCTGCAGGGGCTCATGGGAATTGTAGTCCATGGACATCTGAAGGACCACAGGTTGACTACCCCTGCTTCAGATGTTTTGTCAAATTGGGGGGTTCTCAGGATTGACCTCAGGTGTTGCCTTCCAAGTTAAGTATTTTGAAAGGCTGTTGTCCTATTGGCCTCCTTTCCATGGCCCTCGGCTGACTTCCATACTTCATCCCTTCCCAGTCTATAGTGAAGTCCCTACCTACCTTGTGAGGTGCATTGATATCTTTAGGTGGGCCCTCAAGAACTAGCTTCTATAGTGGGAGGGACTCATTTGGCTCTTCTGTTTTGTGCTGAGGTTATCGTAACTTGATCAGTACTGGTGTTCTACAGTCATGCCTGCTGTCTCCAAGCAAGAAGCGGTGGTTGAAAGCCCCATTATGTCCTGTGTGTTGGCTACAGAGCAAGACTAAAGGGGGGACTGGGAGCATTATGAGATCACTTCTACCCTCCCCCTATCCCCCTGGGGATATGGGTTGATCTCTGTGTTCAGAGAAACCAGAGTGTAAACTGCACGGAGCTTTTATTCCAATCCCAGGTCGATTCAGTCCCTACTGTCTACACAGAATGCGATTTCCGTTTGGATTTTGAGTGATTTAAATTTTCCTTCTGCAGCAAGAAAGATTGATCCGGAGTGACCCTACCTTCCCTACCTTGTTTCCCGGATTGGGAAAGCAAGCTCTGTGGTAGAGAACCTCTGATAGGCCATACCTGGTCATGTGACAAGCTTGCCTTAAAGGAGAAGCCCCTAATTTCTCTCAACTTCTGTCAGTTCCTGAATTTTTTCTCCCTTCTCTACCTCTTTTGATCCTCTCCCCCCCCCCTCCAAGAAAAGAAAGAGGCTACCTGCTTGGCTCCTCTCCCCCCCCCCCTTCAAGAAAAGAAAGCAAGAGGCCTGGCTCCCCCCCTCCCCTCTGAACTACCCTAACCATGTGCAGAACACTTTCCTGTTTCAATGGGGAGGGGGGGGGGAGAGGAAGACCTGAGTTCAAAGCAATTGACAATGGAATAAACAAAGTAAGTGCAGACTCTGCCCAGGACAATGGCAGGTCCTAGCTAGTCACAGTTCTCTCAGGGCTCTCTCAGCCTCACCTACCTCCCAGGGTGTCTGTTGTGGGGAGAGAAAGGGAAGGTGATTGGAAGCCAATTTGAGACACAGGAGACCCACTGGGTAACCCTGGGCTAGTCACTGACCTCTCAGAGCTGTGGCAAGAGGAAAGGAAGGTGATTGCAAGCCATTTTGAGACTGCTTCAGGTGCTAAAATGTGAGGTACAAAAGAAAACAGCTCATCTTCTGCTGCTGCTTGCCACTCTTTCATTCCTTCTCTTGCTTTGAGGCCTCAGGGCTGATGTCCATTTGGTGTCCTTGGGATATCTGCTGGCCTTGTGATCCTTCCTGGCCTTTCAAACCTTCTTCTTTAAAGCAAAAGCCGAGTGGCCGTCCAACAAATGGCAAGGCCGAGTATCAGAATGCCAGCTGTGGGTGGCTTGAATCTGAAGGGTTTGAAGCTTTACAGGAAGGGCGGGTGACATTGCTTTCAATGTGTGTTCTGGAAGAGAGGGTCAGATGGCCCAGAGAGAGCCTGGTTCTCTTTGAGTGACTAGCGGAGCAAATCAAGATGAGAACAAAGGTCTGAGAGGGACCCAGTTCTGCTTACAGCCCATCTGCTTGTCTTTCTGCATTTGTTTTTGCTGCCCGCACTGCCTGACATGTCTCCCTTCTGACAGTCTGCACCTGCTCCCCTGAAAGACCTTAAGCCGTCGATGTTTTGCTTCTGACTTGAATCAACCTCCGGCTCTCTGTTGCATCGAAACTGTTGCTTGTGCCCTCTCATTTAATCGAGAGAAATGGGTGGAACTGGTGCTCAGAGGAAGAAAGAGGAAACCAACCCAAAAACTCTTGCTTGTTACATGGTGGATATCTGCACAGATTCATGAAGCTACAGAGTGCCAGCTTAGGGTAGTGGTTAAGAGTGGCCCGTGGCCTTTCCCTTCCTTAATGGACTCAAAAACATAAGCTAGGGAATTGGCTGCTTCCATTGCCCCCCCCCCTTCCGAGGGTGAGTCCTCTTGTGGTTTCTACACCTAGGAGGGGATGGAGCCCACTTGCCTACTCCCTCCTGTCTCTCTCCCCCCTCAGCACTCCTCAAGTCTTCCTGTAAACATGGATGGTGATATCACTTCCGATGGCATTATTTTGGGAGGCATGGCAGGGAGGCATGGCCAGATGACCACTTCTGGGGTTCTTGGATGTCTGAAAAATTAATTCAGGGGGCTCCTCCATGGTCAAAAGGTTGGACAGGCCTGGGCTAGAGAATTGGACTAGGATTTGAGAGACCCAGGTTAAGATCTTCACTCTGCCATGGAAGCTTGCTGGTTGACCTTGATCCAGTCACATACCTACCTCACAAGATGGTTGTGAGGATATAATGGGGAAGGAGTATATATGTGTCTTCGTATTCCTTGAAATAAGGAGGTAGTGGCAGTGATTCCGGGGACCGTACTGAACTTTTGCCCAGGGTCCCAAATCAACAAGATTGTCCCTGATTTCAGTGTAGAAAGAAAGAAAGAAAGAAAGAAAGAAAGAAAGAAAGAAAGAAAGAAAGAAAGAAAGAAAGAAAGAAAGAAAGAAAGAAAGAAAGAAAGAAAGAAAGAAAGAAAGAAAGAAAGAAAGAAAGAAAGAAACCCAAGGGATCTGAATTTGCTGCAACTCAAAGAGAATGACAACCCAAAATGCTGGAACTCAGAGGTATCCTATGAGGTTGATAATCATAGATTCAGGATGGATGGACAATCAGGAAGGACTCCTTTACTCAACAAATGAATGGAATGTGCACCTCATTGCTAGGGCTTATGGCTTTAGAAGAAAGATTCATGGAGGATAATTCCATCAACAATCCTCACCACAGGCACTAAAGCAGGCCTCCACATTCAAAAGCAGCAAACTTCTGAATACTAGTGCTGGGGAGCAATCCTGAGAGAAGGCCTGGCCCTCCAGAATAACTGGTTGACCATTGTGGGAGGCAGAAGATTGGACTGAATAGAGCACTAGTCTGATTCAGCAGGGCTTTCCTTGTGTTCTTAAGCAGGAGGAGTCAACCTGTGGTCCTCCAGATCTTCATGCTGGCAAATGCTGGCAGGGGCTCATGGGAATTGTAGTCCATGCACATCTGGAAGACCACAGGTTGACTACCCCTGTTCTTAAGTATGTTTTCATGTTGGGGACAAACTCAACTGTTATAAGGAGTGGTTCCTTATAGGCTGATCCTGCACTGAGCAGAGGGTTGGACTAGATGGCCTCCATGACACCTTCCAGCTCTATGATTCCAGGATTCTATAATCTAGAAGTCGTTCTCTCTGTCAGTCTGTGTGCTTTGTTCAAGCCGCTCCTTGAAGCTGGTAATGGGTTAAATTATGTCCCAGGGAAACCAAGACACCATTGTGTTGATCGAGATTTGTGAGCTCATGAGTTGATGTCTCAGCTTGAATATTTAAAGGTCTCTGTATGCATAACCATTAAAGGACCAGATGTCAAGTAACAGAAGGAAAGATATTTAGAATCCCATTGCACTTGATCACTCTTGAGTCACACTCTTTGTCCTTGGTTTTCCTTTTTGTCTACCTTTATAAGAATAAAACATCAATTGCTGGACAATTAACCTGGGCAAGCCCAATACCTTCAGATCATGCAAGCTTGGCAGGGATGACCTTCACCAGTACTTGGATGGGGGACCTTGAAGGATCTGGGTGGTAGTTCCTCCAAAGAACACATGGCATAGAGCCAGGGAATGGCAAACTACCTCTGAACATCCCTGGCTACTATTTGGATGGGAGACCTCTAAAGATTTGGATTCCTCCAAAATACACTAGAGGTCATGATGCAGGCCATCGCAAACCATCTCTGAAAGGTCCTGGCTGCTGGTTAATCCTCTCAACTCCTGGCTCCACTCCATAGACCATACAATAAATAAATACAAAATGCCATCCATTAAGTCTTGGAACTACAAAGGATCAACCAGAAATGAATTGTCAAAGCAGTGTAAACTTTCACTTTGTGACATTTTGGGTTTGCTTTAGCTAATTTGAATCTATCTCTGATTCCCCCTTCCCCCTACCCAGTTCTACCATTTGCGGGCGGATGCTCTGCCGCATTGTGTCAACAGGGCATGCCAGTTGATGGGATGGATGAGTTAAAAGAGATGCTAATAAGAGCGAAGGAAACTGAAACATTGACCTTTTTAGCAGTGCTAATAATGGAACTCAAGGTAGGCACTTCTGCAAACATGTGAAAGTAAACTTCTCCGTGAGGGTATGGATTGGATAAGACCCCTTTCATTTCATTTACAGCAACGGAGCAATACGGAGTGCCAATCTGCCCTGTTTCCTCAGCAAATACTGGTTTTAAAAAGATGAAATTAAAAGCTCAACCGTAGGATTTTCTAAAAGTACAGCATATGTTCCTCTCAGCTTTTGGCTTTTAGCTCATGGTTTATGGCCTGTGGTTTTGGATGGACTGGTCTAAAGATACAAGAAGAGCGTTCTTTTGCCGTTTGTTTTACTGAAATGATATTCTCTCTCTCTCTCTCTCTCTCTCTGCCTTGCATT
The DNA here is from genome assembly GCF_049243985.1 of Paroedura picta. Lineage (NCBI taxonomy): Eukaryota > Metazoa > Chordata > Lepidosauria > Squamata > Gekkonidae > Paroedura > Paroedura picta. Next base: position 57,989,111 of record NC_135379.1, on the reverse strand, counting down.
TTGATTATATTTTCTTTTCTTTTTTCTTTATTGTAAGTCACTTTGGTCCCTCGGGGAAAGAAAGCAGGAAATAAATCTTTGAAGAAAGCTTGTGAGGAAGTTTGGACTGTAACAAAGGCACGTTGCTGAAGAGTGAAATGAGAAAACTGCCCAGAGAACACCCAAACAGAAGAAGCACATAGAGAAGCCGCTGTCCAGATCAATGGCCAAAGAGAATTTCTGGCAAGATTTATGTTGCATGGGACTCACCCCTGAGAAGTTCATGAAAAAGACATTTTAATGAAATGGGTTCCAGACTGGTTTCCATAGGGCAGTTAGAAGCATGGGCGTCACTGGCCACTATATGGTATTGTGCGTGTGTGTGTGGGGGGGGGAGGGGGAATGATGGAAGGATTTTAGTGGGGACTCAAAGGCCGGTTCATTGTGGATGGGGAGGGGAACAAACTGGCTCATGTACTAAAGTTGGTCACAAATTTGTGTCTGCTTTGTGGTTCACAAAACAATGTCCACAAACTTTAAGGCAGTTTGTGAAGAAGAAGAAAGCAGGGGTTTAAGTGGCTCCAAGGAATTTGAAGGCCTGCTTTCTGCTCCCCATCACTCAGCTCTTTGGTTTCTATGGCTCCAAGCCTTTTAGACCCCTGCTTTTTGTTCCCCACAAAAAGCAATGGGGAGCAGAGAGCAGGGATCATGGTCCAGGATGAACCGGCTCAGTTCACCAACCAACGTATCAGTTCATGATTTAGCTTGCAGTCATGAACTATGAACTGAATTGCAAAAAAAAAAAAAGTGTTCAAGTCCATTCCTAGATGTGGCCCTCTGGACCATCATTATGTGCTACATTGATGGGGCAGGGAATTGCTTATCATGAGCTGTTCTTATGACTTTGAGTTACACATCCTTTTGATCACAAAATGATGGTAGATATACAATTTATCCATTTCTGTATATATCATGTATCTTATATAATGTACATATTTTGGCATAATCTACCACTTCGCCACTTCATAGAATCATAGAATCATACAGTTGGAAGGGGCCACAAAGGCCATCTAGTCCAACCCCCTGCTCAACACATTCATTCACTTCTGAAAATATAACTGCAAAAAGGGAGAAACTAGGAGAGTGAATCTATCTTTTGTGTTACTAAAATATGTTCAGAGTTGGGCCTCAGCCACATAACAGCTTCAACAGGAATCCCAAGTCAAGAATCTGCTAGAAAAAAGGGGCAGATTTCAGAGCTTCAGAAGGCTGTGAAGGGAACATGAAATTCCACATGCTTAACAGTATTATCATAGAATCACAGAATCATAGAGTTGGAAGGGGCCACGCAGGCCATCTAGACCAACCCCCTGCTCAACACAGGATCAGCTCAAAGTATCCTAAAGCACCCAAGAAAAGTGTGTATCCAACCTTTGCTTGAAGACTGCCAGTGAGGGGGAGCTCACCACCTCCTTAGGCGGCCTATTCCACTGCTGAACTACTCTGACTGTGAAAATTCTTTTCCTGATATCTAGCCTATATCGTTGTAGTTTAAACCCATTACTGCGTGTCCTTTCCTCTGCAGCCAACGGAAACAGCATCCTGCCCTCCTCCAAGTGACAACCTTTCAAATACTTAAAGAGGGCTATCATGTCCCCTCTCAACCTCCTTTTCTCCAGGCTGAACATTCCCAAGTCCCTCAACCTATCTTCATAGGGCTTGGTCCCTTGGCCCCAGATCATCCTCATCGCTCTCCTCTGTACCCTTTCAATTTTATCTACGTCCTTCTTGAAGTGAGGCCTCCAGAAGTGCACACAGTACTCCAGGTGCGGTCTGACCAGTGCCGTATACAATGGGACTATGACATCTTGTGATTTTGAAGAAAAGTAGTTCTTTTCCTTTTTATGCTGAGTATACATTGATGTGCAAAACAAGGAAACATTGTACATGAGCAGAGAAATAGATAGATAGATAGATAGATAGATAGATAGATAGATAGATAGATAGATAGATAGATAGATAGATAGATAGATAGACAGACAGACAGACAGACAGACAGACAGACAGACAGACAGACAGACAGACAGATCTAGATACTAAAGACTGTTTTAATAAAGCTACAAGCCCTTTTTTCACGGTGTTAGACTTAAGTTAATTTTTTAATATTGTTCATGATTCAGTGCCGCCGGAATCGTTTCCTCATTCCAGGTAAAATTGTTCTTTAGCCTTGAAAATGACTTGACCATTAAACATCCACCACACTAATTTCATTCCAAACTGGGCTAAAAAAAACCCCAACGTTTGAAGCATATTAATTTTACTCGGCTACCTGCTTTGTTAATTAAACTGATGAGGCGAATTATTTGCTCATTTGAAGGCTGACATTAAGTGACATTTTGCGGTGACATCCGATATTTCTATGCTAATGGAATAACTTTTTGATTTGTATACCCCGGGTTGATTTGTGGAGTGCTTGGGCATCAGAGAAAATTATAGCAGCTGATAACAAGTAATCTAGGGTGATTTATTAGTGGAGTGACTAACATTTAGAACCCAGGTGACTCCCGATTTAGGCCCAAAGGCTCTGAGCTGAGCTTCCATTCTTGTGTTCTGGTTTGAGGATCAGGAACGTCAGGTGAGAGATGTCACCTTCCAAAGTCACAGGCTCTTTAGGGGGGTGCATTCCAGAATTCCCAGTACCACAGCACTGCATGACTGCAGATACCCTGTGGTAGTGATATGACAGCTCACCCCCGCCTCCTGCAGTGACTGTGCTGTGGCAGCCATTTTGGGGTTGTGCCCACCATAATGGGGAGGACTTTGAAAGGCAGTCGCAAACTTAGAAAGGTTGGAGACCTCCTGGGTTACAAAAGAAGAAGAAGAGAAGAGGAGCTGGGTTGTTTATACCCTGCTTTCCACTAGCCGAAGGAGCCCCAAAGCAGCTTACAAACACTTTTCCTTTCCTCTCCCCACAGCAGACACCCTGCGAGGTAGGTGGGGATGAGTGAGCTCTAAAAGAACTGATCTGCAAGATGAGCTCTAAGAGAACTTTGGCTGTCCCAAGGTCACCCATGTGGAGGAGTGGGGAATCAAATCTGGTTCTGCAGACTAGAGCATGCCATTCTCACCTACTATACCATGATGGCCCTCGGCATTCTTTGGCTGAGTGATTTTTGACTCTTTGAAGTTCCCCGGCACAGGACAGCACCTACCTGGTGCAAACCAGGTGCAAACGCGCGGCAGAGCTGCGAGCTGGCTCTTGTGACATCCTTGATTAAATTGTTAAGTTTTAAAATGATTAAATTCATTGATAGAACTGCTTATGCCTATTTTGTGGTTTTAGACTACTGAAAATCAGTGTTTGACCAGTGGAGGGCAGGGGGCCCGTATCCTCCCACCCCTGTGTGGTATAGCTCAGGGGCAGTCAACCTGTGGTCCTCCAGATGTCCATGGACTACAATTCCCATGAGCCCCTGCCAGCAAATGCTGGCAGGGGCTCATTGGAATTGTAGTCCATGGACATCTGGAGGACCACAGGTTGACTGCCCCTGCTATAGCTGATTCCTATTGATAAAGGCATGCAAATAAAGCTGTCGATACAGATGGCTGCTTAATGAGGATTCGCTCAGCTCCGGTCCTTTGGTCAGCGCTGCCTCAGAATAGCCTTGAGCTGCTCCATGCTGGAATCTGGCATGTAGAGCAGCAAAGGGCTATTAGCTGCCGCCTGCTCCAAAACTGAGAATCACCGGTTGGGGCACGGAGGGACTAATCTGAGCTCATCCCATATGTTCTTCTCCCCACAGGTGATTGACACCACCATCTGCCTGGTGGAGAGAACCTGGTGTCCAGGAATACACGTAGAGCCAACAGGACGATCAGGTATGGGTCTGGACAGCCAGACGTAGCACTGGGGGGTGGAGATAAATTGATTCAGCAAATCGAAACCTCTCTGTCCAGACATGCAGGAATGCTTCTGGCCACATGCACACCGCTTTCTTCCATCAGGGTGGCTCCAGAATCCACACTTCTTGCAGCAGAGATTTGCCTCATTCTGTGAGAGGCTGCTGGTGTTTCGGCTCATCTCGGCTCCCCCACCTGCCAGCCAGCCAGCCCGCCCGTTCACTTGCTCACTCACTCACCAACTAGCACCATTATTAAGATCAGCTTCGTGCTCAACTGCAGATGGGTTTCTGTTTCAAGTGTGTGTGTGGTTGTTGTTGTTAGGTGCGAAGTGGTGTCCGACCCATCGCGACCCCATGGACAATGATCCTCCAGGCCTTCCTGTCCTCTCCCATTCCCCAGAGTCCATTTAAGTTTGCACCGACTGCTTCAGTTACTCCATCCAGCCACCTCATTCTCTGTCGTCCCCTTCTTCTTTTGCCCTCGATCGCTCCCAGCATTAGACTCTTCTCCAGGGAGAAGGAAATGGCAAACCACTCCAGTATCTTTGCCATGAAAACTCTATGGACAGTGTGTGTGGTGGGGAAGCACAAAGACTCGGGTTCAAATCGACCTGAATTCATCAGTATCGACAGCAGGAAAAAAAAAAAAAAGAGTAAGTGCAGAATCAGCCTTGGACTTGTACTGGAAGCTCAGATGGCCCAAAAAGCTGTGGGATGTGGGCTCTTAACAGTGTGCTCAGATTGTAGTGACATCATTAGAAGGTGAGCATACTTCATCTGCCCTCATCTGTTGTGGCAAGAGCTTCCATAAGTCAAGCCGAGTTTCTTGTTGAAACCACAGCCCGTGACAAATAAAAGCACAGTCGACACAAGATTGCTCCCTTAATGCGGCGCCGGTAATATAACCCACATCATTGCTCATCATTAGAACTGTCTGTCACGGCATGATTGAAGGGCCTTTGATGCAATAGCTTGGAGGGACCCACCTTTGCAGGTATCCTTCTATGACTACCAACTGAGAAAAACAAAGTTTGCAGCCGAAGTGACCAAGGATTCGCTGTGATGCTGTTATAAAAGGGACAGTCATAGGGCTGCTGTGTCCCTTCTGGCAACTGGTGAGGAACGGGGGGGATGGGCCCGTCAAGAAAGCCCCCGCTCTCAGTGTGCAACACCTGACCCGGACAGCTCAGGCAACCCCACTCCTATCAGATCTCAGAAGCTAAGCAGGGCTGACCCTGCCTAATATTTGGACAGGAGACCTCCAAGAATTTGGATGGAGTTCCTCCATGGAATGCCACAGGTCCTGATGCAGAGGTAGGCAATGACAACGCCCCTCAGGAAGACCCTTTCCTGGCTGCCAGACAATCCTCAGACCTCCAGGCTATGCGACATGCACCACACTATAAATCCAATGCAAGACCTGAGCAAGGCTCCTAATGGTAGGATGTTTTGGAGGACAAAAAGGCACATGGCCACCATCAGCGGGAAATGACGGGCCGATATGTATACAATACACAGACACACACGCGGGTATGCTGCCTATGAACCAGGAAATTCTAGTTAGCTCTCATAGTTAATACCAGTATCTAAATCTGTCCTTCCTTAACTTGTTCATTCCCATTTCTAAGTATGTAAAGCAGGGTTGGTCAAACTGCGGCCCTCCAGATGTCCATGGACATCTGGAGGGCCGCAGTTTGACTACCCCTGATAAAGTCTGGGAAAGGCAGGGGTGATGGTGGGAAGCAAATCACCTCCTAAAAATAAGCCATATGGAACGTATGGGAACGTATGGTAAATGGCCAGTGTGTTTTTATGGCTTCTGATAACACGGCTGGAATCTAATACCACCCTACAAATATTATTAACCGTTTTCATCCATTGCGACCTACTTTTAAAGCAATCCAATCTACAGTACCCTCACTCTCAGAAAGGTGCTACAAGGAGAGAGGTAAAGGCAATTCACCTGCAACTTGATAGTAATTTTTACCCATTCTTTTGGGTTGTAGAGGGAAGTAGAGGGAGGATGGAGATGTAAAATGAAGTGTAGTTTTGTTGTCTTCTGTATTTAGTTTCAAGTCCAACAACAAGCTTTAGAATAGCGGGTGTCTCCTTTAAGAGGCTTTTCAACAGGTGTAGATTATCATCCATTGGCTTGGAGCTCCGTAATTTGGCCCCAAGTACCTTTGGAAGAGAGCCTCTTCTGGCGCAGAGTGGTAAGGCAGCAGACATGCAGTCTGAAAGCTCTGTCCATGAGGCTGGGAGTTCAATCCCAGCAGCCGGCTCAAGGTAGACTCAGCCTTCCATCCTTCCGAGGGCGGTAAAATGAGGACCCAGCTTGCTGGGGGGTAAACGGTAATGACTGGGGAAGGCACTGGCAAACCACCCCGTATTGAGTCTGCCATGAAAACGCTAGAGGGTGTCACCCCAAGGGTCAGACATGACTTGGTGCTTGCACAGGAGATACCTTTACCTTTTTACCTTTGGAAGCTCTTGGAATCGAAAGCATGTATTATTAACAATCCTATTACATCTATGAAGCTTTTACAGTCATAGCCGCAAGATGTCGTTCTGTTATAGGTTACAGATCTTTTAGGAAACCGAATTGTTAGGTGTTTTACTGTTGTGCTTGAGTTACGTTCTCTTTGAATCGCAATGGTATTTGTACGGTGTTTGCCTGATGTTTGTAGTCATTGATGTTTGACGACCGGTGGAATCTGAAGAAGTGTGTAATTTGAAACGTAATCTGAGTCATTTGACCTAAGAATCTGGAAATAAAGAAGTGGTTACTGACATCTAACACCACCCCACAAGAATGATTAAATTAAACATTTTCTTATTTCGAAAACCGTCCATTACAACCCTCTGGTAAAGCTTCCTCTGATGAGTCACTCTGTCTCCAGTGACAAAAAGTGGTGTGGACTGCTCCAGCCTGTAGGTTTTGAGACACCACTTAAGGGTTTTTCATGGTAGATTATTGATTTAAATGTTGTATTTTACGTTTGGGGTGTCATTCTGGGTTGTCTGGGTTGTCTCCTACTGAGCATATTGACAGTCCTAAACTGGGTGAAGTCCCAAATGCTGTTAGATTGCATTCTTTAGTGATCTGTTGGCTCTCCTTAGAAGTCTTACGGGAGGCCTTTGCAATCCCTGGAAAAGACAACTCAAGTCTTTTAATGGAATGATGCATGTGAATGCCAAGTAGAAAAGCCAAAGAGCAGAAGTTCAAACTCCCAACCTGAAACTCTCCAGAATGAAGTCTGACACAAAACTTGTCAGCCTTGATATTCATATCTCTTGGCAAAATTGACCTAAATCAGCTGTCGGCAAAGTTGATTGAAAATAGTTGCTCCCCAATCCCACACGAGAGAAATTCGGGAATCTGATGACAAAGCTCCAGGTAGACTTGAAAGGTAAAGTCTGAGGAAGAGTGCTTGCACTCAAAAGCTCATGCCTTGAATAAATCTTTGTTGAACTTAAAGGTGCGACTGGACTTACATTTTATTGAAAGGTAAAGACAATTTTTGGGGGTGGGCCCAAGATGCAGTTTCCAACAGGCCTGGATAAAAAAAAACCTCCTTTTCCTTTAATAGAGGCTTAATTTATGGAAATAGAGTCATGGATATAAATCATCTCACCTGATAAAAAACATCACTTTAGGACTCAATTAAAGGGACAAGACACCCCCCTCCCTCCATTTGTAACCCTAGTCTAGGTTGATTTCACCCAACTTCTGCAGAGTAAGAGAAAAATTCACATCACCTTGTGCTTTTCTGGAAATTAAAAAATATGGATCAGGACATTTCCATCCATCCATCCATCCGTCCATCCATCCATCCACCCATCCATCCATCCAATCCCACTGAGAAATGGCAAACACCCAGAACCCGGGGGTGGGTCGGAATGCTCCCCTAGGAGCAGGAGACTTGGTTTCCCAAGATGGGGTTAGAGTCACCGACTACCTGCCTGTGTTGTTCTGTTCTTGTGAAGTGCCTTTTTTAATGGAATGGTACTAGCTAGACATTCTGAATTACATAAATAAATGCATCTGCTTAATTAAATAATGATTTCATGGGGAAGAAAGGGAGCATTGTATCAACTTCAGCTGGAACTATTCCAAACTTGACCCCCTGCTCTGCTGCCACTGCTAATAGTTAAGAATGCCATCAGAAGTACTGGACACAGTAACTGTTTAGGAATATATATGAATTAAGAGCTTTTGTATCCCACTTTTTACTACCTGAAGGAGTCTCAAAGCAGCTTACAACCCTCTCCCCACAACAGATGCCCTGTGAGATAGGTGAGGCTGAGAGAGCTCTGTGAGAACTGTGACAGGCCCAAGGTCATCCAGCAGGCCTCATGTGTCTTAAAGGGACTTACAATTCATTTCCCTTTGTCTCCCCACAACAGACACCACAGAAGATAGTTGAGGCTGAGAAAGCTCTGAGAAACTGGGACTAGTCCAAGGTCACTCAGCTGGCTGCATGTGGAGGAGGAGTGGTGAATCAAGCCCGTGTCTCTAGATTAGAAGTTGCCGTTCTTAAGCACTACACAGAGCAGGCCTTCTTAGAAGCTTATCTCCAAGAAAACGTTCTTAGAGTTGCAATCTTAAGTCCTTTGATCACTGTCTAGAGAACATAAAGAAAGAAAACTCTGTAAGATAAATGCCCATCATTTCTTAGGAGGGAGAAAATGAAACCTTTTAAGACTTGCACTTTGAATACAGGTAAAGTACACACAGAGAGAGGCTGAATGTTTGAATTTGTTAAATGTTAGATGTTAATCTCATTCTTTATGCAAGGGAGTCAAGATGGCTGAAGTGATTCTCTGCTTCTCTGTTACACCCACATCTGTTGGCAGAGCTGAAATATGCAAAGAGGTGTACAGAACTGAGCTCCTTTAAAGACTAAAATAGGTGTGTGTGTTTTTTTTAAGAGAAACTACTTTGCATAGAAAGAGAGGAGAAAGATTCCTATCTGCTCAACTGTCCTATTCTGTTCATTCAGTCTGTCTCTTTTGGAGGCCAGCAGGGAGGAAGTATGCTCAAAGGAACAGGAAAACCCCAAAGAGCCAATCAAGACACTGGCAGGAAGACCCTATTCTAACTATCCTAAATGTACATCTCCTCCAATGACCCCTGCAAGATATGAAAGGTCCAAGGTAGGACCAGGCGACACTTAGACTGGGAACAAAGATCAAAGGGGGTGATGTCTGTGATGTTCACGACATCACCACACTACTTCTAGGGGAAACCCAGAAGTTACAAAGGGTAGTTCTGCCTTAAACTCTATGGTAAAACCATTGAAATTATGTTGATTCCTAGAGCTACTCTGACCTACTTCCAGGTTTCCCCCTGGAAATGAGGCAGTGATACCGGCAAACTATTTCCCTCCCCAAACGGAACAAAGAACTGCCGGCGGGAAACCTCCCATCATAGCAGGGGGCCTGGCTGCCCGAGCTACACTAAATAGAGATAAAGTCAACCACCCTAATGGAGTACAACACACGGTGTTATTGACAACAGAATGGTTTGCATAGCCCAACTCGGCAAAACACCGACAATCTACATGAAAAAGTAGCAAAAAAATAATCACATCACCCATTCAAAGCACATTTTACAAAAGCGAAGAGGAGCACTCAAAGGGAGTATGGAAATTGTACTTTCCAAAAGCAACTGATTCAGCAGTCAGTACACTGCATGTAAATTATTTAGTTGCTGGTGTAAGAAGCCTGACTATTGCTGGGGAAACCAAAGGAATCAGCTTTGAGCCGTCGAAAAGCACTTGGCCCAGCTCCTCCTCCCTCTCCTTGCCCTGTCATCCTTTTGCTTTTCTTTTTTACCTTCTGCAAAGATCTTGAGAACAAATACAAGGGTAAGTCAGAAAGTATTGCTACTCGGGATCCACACGGCTTTATTCCCTACAAAACACATTTACACCTGTCTCTGCGATCGGTGGATAACTGCAGACAAGTTCTCCGGAATACCCTTGTCTAGGGCAGAGTCTGCACTTACTTTGTTTATTCCATTGTCAATCCTGTTGAATTCAGATCGCTTTGAACTCAGATCTTCCTCTCCCCCCCTCCCCACTTAAACAGGAAAGTCTTCTGCACGTGGTTAGGGTAGTTCAGAAGGGGGGGGCAAGCCTCTTTCTTTTCTTGGAGGGGGAGGGAGAGGAGCCAAGCAGGGAGCCTCTTTCTTTTCTTGGAGGGGCGAGGGAGAAGATCGAAAAAGGCAGAGAAGGGAGAAAAAATCCAGGACCGACAGAAGTTGAGAGAAATTAGGGGCTTCTCCTTTAAGTCAAATTCATCACATGACCACGTGTGGCCAATCACGGGTCCTCTAGCACAGAGGAGAGCCCTGATTCAAAACAATGTGATTTTATAATATATTCAGGATTAAAAGCACGCTAAGATATCACACAATAAAGGTGGGGTCACTCCAGATCAATCCTTCCTGCTGCAGAAGGAAAATTAAAATCGCCCCAAATCCAAACGGAAATTGCATTCTGTGTAGAGGGCAGGGACTGAAGCTCCGTGCAGTTTACACCTAGGTCTCATAGGGTTGTGCGCGGTGGCATCCAAATAGGCTGTTCCAGGCCGACACAGCCAGCGGCTGCGCCTGCATGTGTGTGCCGAGTTACGCACCGGCAATGCACCTCCCCCCCCCCCAGCAGTGCAGCACTGGCTGCGTCGACCTGGAACGGCCGATTCGGACGTTGCCATGTACAACCCTAGCATGCCTGCAAAAAAATAATGAAAGTTACATTTGGTGGGGGAAAGGTCAGGAAAATTGCACTAAGGATGCAACGCACCTGCTCATCCCTTGAGGGAGGCAAGGGCTGTACAGCGAGAATTTCATTGGGAAATCTTACCCCAATCACCCCAAATCCCCAATCTTGCCCCTTTAGGCTCCTTTTAGTTCCCCAAACTTAAAAAAAAGACATATCAAAGGAACTCGGTCTTGAAGATGATGTGTTATACATCGGAGAGTGCAGAATTCATAAGGCAGGGGCTGAGAAATATCTGGAGACTTTGAGAGTGGGCAGAATTTGGGATGGGGGGACCTCAGTGGAGTATAATGTTATGGAGTCCACCTTCCAGAGCGGCCATTTTCTCCAGAGGAACTGATCTATTTAATGTGGAGATGATCTGTGATTCTGGGAACCCTGGGGACTGGTATTCCTATGGAGCACCCGCTTTCATGGTGCAGACTCTGGAAATGGCCTCTGGAACTCCACCACTAAAACTGGAAGAACCCAGATATGCTGCTCTCCTCCTCCTCAAAATAATTTTTCCACTTGATTTCACAGGTCTTTGGCAGGACTAATTCAACACAGGTTCACACTAGCAGTGTTCTAAGAGGCGGGAAATTCCCCCAGATGAACCCCATCCTTTCCCTGTGGTCACATATTCACAAATCATCGAACTCTCTTGGATGTAAAGATGGCCATGGGAGGGCAATATGCTGTTGGCAGCTGTCATTCAGCCCCCTCCCTACTTTAGACTCCAAGTGGACCCATTTCCTTGTGCCTGACTCCCCAATCCAGTTCACACCTGCACATTGCTCTGTGTTGCTGATGTTCCGATGTAGGACACCCGTGCGGTCGTATCCCCAGATGGCATGGGGGGGGGGGGACGTTGAGTATAGGTGTGCGGTCTTCTAAAACAACAATTTCCGTGCATGCTGTTTGTTGTGGTCAAGCGACCCCTCAGGTCCTTGTTTTAACCCTAGGGAAGGAAAGCTTTTTTCTGCTAGACCTCACTGAAGGACAGCTCTCTCTAACTTTTTATCCCATTAATTCCCTTTTACTGATTCTGGTGGGGTAGCCATGTTTGTCTGAAGCAGCAGAACCAACTTGGAGTCCAGCGACACCTTTATAGATAGGCTATCTTGGGTGCTTTAGGCTTTAGGTTGATCCTGCATTGAGCCAGGAGTTGGACTGGATGGCCCTTTCCGTGGTTCTATGGTCTTGAATAAGACTTTGCTGGTCTTAAAGATGCCACTGGACTCAAACGTTGTTCATTCCCTTTTACAAATTGGGCTTGCTCTCTACGACAACCGGAATTGCAATCTGATGTCCTGCTGCCAGATTTTGTATTATGAATCAGAATATTGTCCTTAACACAGTCTGAGTGGAGGGAGTGGGGAAATCATGGAACCTCATTCAATTGCAAAAAAGGAGGGGCATTCCTCCCTTCATAAACAGAAATCCACTGTGATCCTCTCCTTTCTCCAGTTTTACCCTGCCATGCCACATACCCCATGGGTTGTTAGGGGACAGTTCTAAATTCTATGCCTAAAAATCAGAAGTTATGGTATTGATTTCAGAGACTACCGTTTCTTTGCATTGCTCCAAACACTGTGGTCCTCCCCCCCCCCCCGTTACCAAATTGTGTCAGAAGACAAGATAGCCATCTTCCTCTTTAATGAGAATGAATATTCTGCAGTACTGTCGGGGAACTCTAAATCCCTGAACAGATTTCCACTCAAGCGCAACTGCTGAATTTAAACGTTTGTTTCATGCCCTAAACATTGAAACGATTCCACTGAAATAAGCCAAAATAAACCAGAAACATCATACCAATTCAGAGGCAATCTATTATATTTAAGAGAACAAACAGCATCCAAAGGGCCTTCCTTTTACGACCAACGAATGTTTCAGACACTTTGAATAGCTTGGGAGGTTTTAAACACCCAAGACTGCATCCTGCCATGATCATCAGGGGTCATCTTTGTGCAAAACGGGCATCACCTGTTCTGTTCTGTTTGCTAAACATCATGCCGTACAAGGACAAGTAATGCAGGGTATGCACTGCACATGGTCTACTGTATTTTCTAGAGTAGCGATCCCCAACCTGTGGGCCCCGGACCACATGTGGTCCTTCGACTAATTGGAGGTGGGCCCCGAAGGACGCCTTCTCCCCCCCCCCGGCCCTTTACTTCATCCCCCCCAGCCCTTTACAACAGTGGTCCCCAACCTCCGATCCGGGGACCGGTCCCGGTCCGTGGATCAGTCAGTACCGGGCCGCAGCTCCTTCTCGTCCTCCTCCCCCGCTGCTGCCTCAGGGGCTGCCCTGGCACTTTGCCGCCCGCTCACCTTTGGTGCTCTCCAGCAGCCGCCATGGCTGGGGCTCCCCCTCAGTGTGGCACTGCGAAGGTGCTGCTGGAAGCGCCCCCCAGTGGGTGGTGGGTAGTCAGGGGCGCCGGCAGGAAAGCAAGCGGAGCAGGGGCTCAGGCGGCAATGGCAATGTCCCTCGGCAAAAGACTACCCCCCCCCCCCGGGCCCCAGTAAAATTGTCAAGCGTTGACCGGTCCCTGGTGATAAAAAGGTTGGGGACCACTGCTTTACAACACACTTCGGGTGTCCTTGTCTCCCATCACTCCCAGATGGGACTGTCTCATTGCAGAGAAACAAGCTCAGGGTTCCCATTGATTTGTCATTGTCATGAGTTAAAATTTCCATTAAAATAAAATGTTCCTTATGTTCCTTGTTGTGGCGTGTCTGTATCTTATTTTGAAGGGATGTTTAAACATTACCATGGCGATCAGAGAGCGTTAGGGCAGTGGTTGAGAGTAGAGGAATAAACTACCCCCCCCACTGGGCCTCAGTAAAAGGCGTTGAGTGGTCCCCGGTGAGTGGTCCCCGGAGTTGAGTGGTCCCCGGTGATAAAAAGGTTGGTGACCACTGTTCTAGAGATGCAGGGCGGACATTTATAAAACAGAACCTCTTTTGCATCCTCAACAGGCTGCAGCATGGAGAATGGCAGTTTACCTTCAATTGTCCAAGTACCGCCAGGCCTTCATTAGGAATAGGAAATATTTGCTGGCTGAAGATTCTGCCAATACGAATCCTTGGCCAGCCCAGAACCAGCCATATCAGATGAAAGAGTCAGCAAATAATATCATTAGTATTTATACAATTGAACAAGGACAACAGCTGCACTAATTTCACATCATGTTTGTTACTCACAGTTTTCCCTGTGTGTATTGATATATTGTGTGTATTGTCTGTACACTGTGTGTATTGATATATTGACCTCTGTGGAAGACCCGTATGATCAAAAGGCATTAACTCGTTGGCATTTGTGGTATATGCACTAAGATCTTTTACATGTGCTTAATAGATATGTTATTCTTTTATGGTTTTAAACATTTTTGAGCTCTAATAATGAATTGTTTCTATTTTTCTATATTTGGTTTTATCCCTAAACTTTGTGGTTCTCACTTCAAAGGTTAGACCTCAACGCAGCAGGTTAGCATGCCTAGGTGGTGCGCAGGTGCTTGGGGGAATCTTACAGGGGGATCCTCACAAAGTTCAAAGCCTTGCATATTTCTGACAAGGATTCTGCAAACCGCCCACCCACATACAGAGTTCTCGGTACACTTCACTGTCAGCCACCATTCCTCCTGTTCTTGTTTTTTTTTTAATGATCTGCTCTGCCACCAGAAGGTGGTTGTTTTTTCAGAGCTTTTAAATTTTTTATTGCTATAGCCCTATAATGTTGTGGCAATTATTGTCTCTAGCCACAAAGGCAATGGGGGGGGGGCACAGTGTAATGGTGCACATACAACAAGCAAAGTTCACTGTGCAAACTGATCCCTCTTGGTAGAATGATCCAAGATTATAATGCCCAATTTCCCAGGTTTAAAGATGTTTCTTTGAACTGCCAAGACTTTTGCAATTGTGAAGAATTCTTCTAGGATGGATATCTTCTGCTGAGGTCCTCTTTTGAGGCACTTTTTAAGACGTCCTTTTGGTATTGTATGGCCTCTTGTGGCGCAGAGTGGTAAGGCAGCAACATGCTATCTGAAGCTCTGACCATGAGGCTGGGAGTTCAATCCCAGCAGCCAGCTCAAGGCTGACTCAGCCTTCCATCCTTCCGAGGTCGGTAAAATGAGTACCCAGCTTGCTGGGGGGTAAACGGTAATGACTGGGGAAGGCACTGGCAAACCACCCTGTATTGAGTCTACCATGAAAATGCTGGAGGGCATCACCCCAAGGGTCAGACATGACCCGGTGCTTGCACAGGGGATACCTTTACCTTTTACCTTTGGTATTGTGGGTCCCCTGAGGAAGTGATACCTGGTGAAACTGAGATTTAACAGGCCTTCATAAGGACATCAGTGGCTAGCCTGTAATATGATGATGTAATAGTTCCTGTCAAATTGGATTTGCATTCTCTTAAAGGAATATACACACATTAGGGCTATAACACCTACAAGTTTTCTTTTTTTTTAAGTTAAGCTCTACGATGAAACCGTGGGGGAAATGGGAAGTGTGAGGGCCTGAGAGGAAAACATTGCCAATGTGGGTGAGACCTTTAAAAACATGCACCTTCCTGGACTTCTGGTGACCATATACTGCTACAAAGACCTGGGTTCAGTTCTCTACTCAGCTATGAAACTCATTGGCAATGCAATCCTAAAACCCTGTTGTCTAAGTGCATTAATTTCCATGGTTTTAGACTGGAGAAACTCAAAATAGGATTGGGTGTGACCTCAGACCAGTCTCCCTCTGTCTCTCTCTCACCTAATCCATGTCAGAGTACCACCTTGAGGTCTTTGAAGGTCCTTGATGAATGTCATCAGAATAACAGTGTTGACTCTGTTTGCATAGTTTAAATAGGTAAAAAGGGGCAAAGCTATAGCTGTTTAAGGAATAGTTTTGTAAAGAAAGAGGAAACTGAGAGAGAGCTAGCTAACTGTCTAACTGTTCAGCAAAAATTGAATCCAATAGCACCTTTAAGACCAACAAAGATTTATTCAAGATGTGAGCTTTCGTGTTCAGGCACACTTCCTCAGGCAAAATGAAACAAGAATCATGAGAGTACATATATACAGAAAAGGTAAATTACTGGCAAATTAGTATCCATATTATGCCATATTACGCCGTATGTTAATTCTTTGCTAAAACAGCTAATCAGTCCTTTGAGTTCAGTTGTAGTTCACAAAAACATTGGAGAAATAAAATTGTCCGTGTTCCCTGTAAGATATTATCCATATGTGTTGGAATCATGCAGACGACACATCTTGCCTATTGCAAGAGACACAACCCGCATGCACCTTGGTCTTTGCTGCTTCAAACACCTCAGGCCTCACCACTGCCCTTGCCTAAGTGCATCACAGGTTGTGCTCCAGTGGGCAGCATTAGGGCAATGACGACACTCCTACGTTCAATTATAGTCTTTATGGTTGATGAATCATGATCACATATGTCTTTAGTGCTTGTGAGAATTGTGTGCTTTTTTCCCCTTCTGCACAAGAGACAAAGAAAGCCTGGGCAGAAAATGAGGAGTGCGGTTTAACAGACTTGTATATTTAGGAGACACAGCCCAGAAATGGACTTGGAGAGCCAACATTTCTCAGTGTCAGAAATATTGGTTTGTTTACCGGAGCTGAAGAGCGTAATGAATGGCCACTAAATACACTTTCTCCTGGCCCTGGTACCAGCTTGGCAGCATTAATCTTTGAAAAGCATTAAAATACAAGGGCTTTTCGAAGACCGGAAAGATGCTCTGAAGTTTCCTCAAAAGCTGTGATCCAGCATCAGTGTCTCAGGGACCGAGTCCATAGCAAGCATTAAACCTGTGATTTGAGGTGGCAGATTCCATCTATGAGCAGACACCGACATACTGCTCATGCAGAAAGTGGTGGCAGCTACAGGCACAGACAGGTTCAAGAGGGAATTGGGTAAACAGATGGAGCAGAGGGGTGTCAGTGGAAATTAGCCCCAAGGTCTAGATGGAACACTCTGTCTTGGGCAGGGATGTTCAGTATACTTGGTGCTGGGGGGGTTCCTGGAGGTGGGAGGGTTCCTGGAGGTTTGACCCCACCAGTGGACCTTCTGATTTAATGTTCAAATCAAATTCACAATATTCAAAACAATTTCAAAATGGATTCCCAGGTATATGTCCATTTTCCATTTCTTCGCCAGTGAATTATAAATCTCAGTATTGTAATAACTCAATCCTCTAATAAGGTTTTTGGATTGTTGAACATAACTTAGTCTCTTATAATATCTTGGGTGTGTAATTCAATCACAAACTGGTCTCATAAATTCAAATTTGTAGGGGTCTAACTAATATTAACTTCACTACATGTAATTCCTCTATAGCAGTAACCCTGCTATGGAGGAATTACATGTAATGAAGTTAATATTAGTGTTGTTGTTGTTAGTTGCGAAGTCGTGTCCGACCCATCGCGACCCCATAGACAATGATCCTTCAGGGCTTCCTGTCCTCTACCATTCTCCAGAGTCCATTTAAGCTCACACTGGCTGCTTCAGTGACTCCATCCGGCCACCTCATTAGTAGACCCCTACAAGTTTGAATAGGGGCCACTGCTATAGAGGAATTACATGTAGACCGTTTACACACTGGTAGCTTCACTGCCCCAGCTCCCGTTCAGGAGCACAAATCAGGGGTGGATGAGGCACACCAGGCCAAATGCTCCCCCATGTGGGTGCAGGAAGAAGTGGGGTAACCTGCCATGACTAAAACTCCAGGCTGCAGCTGGGCATGAAACCTCCAGTGCGTAAACGGTCGTAGTGAAGCATCCAACACTAGTTCAAATCCTGCTTCAGCACTCCCTGCTTTCTCCTTCCTCAATGGTTGTATCAAATCTTCAGCAAGGTGGCATCACCTCCGTGTTTGAAACTGGGTAAGTCCCTTCCACCAGCATCAGATGCAATGGCTGCCAAGGGGTTATGTCCCCACGCAGTAGAAGCAAAAGTGGGAATTGTCGGTAACCCGCTAAATTAGCAAGGAGGCCTCCAAATGCAGTTGGCTGGCAATGGTTGCATGCTAATCCCTGCTTCTTATAGAAGTTTCCAGAAGAAGCCACCTCTGCAGTCTGCAGTGTTGCAGTCTGGGAAAGGCTCCATGGTGTGCTTTGGCTGAACGTGTAGATCAGTCCTCAGAGCCTGGGAAGTGTTGTATTATGACTCTCTTAAGGGTCCTTAAGCAGTCGTGTGTATTACTGAAGAGACCTATAAGATGGCAGAACTTAGTCAGCATATGCAAAATGTGATCCGACAGCAGCGAGGCGCTTGAGATGTAAAATGCTTTGACTTGAAAAAGCTATCTAAATGCAAGATTATTATCACAGCCCAAAGATTTATGTGCATTTTCCTCCTGAAAGAGAGGCAAAGTTGTCAAAAGCTTTGGAAATAGTTTGCTTCTATACCCAATTGGGAAAAAAATACAGGAGGAGACAAAAACCAGCTACTTTTGATGTTGCCATTTTGCTGTACGTATTTGTTATATTTAAAGGGCCTTGTCTGCTCTCCTTCTGTTTGGACTCTGAATTCCAGCACTTAATTAATTAATTTTTTTTGCTTGCCTTTTAAATTCCTCACTTCTTTCTTACCCCATTTTTGTTGGAGTGTTTTGACAATTCAATGGGGCTTTCTTCTCCTTCTTGAATATCCATTTCACGCTCCTGTCCCCACTCTGACACTTCCCAGGAACTGGTTTTCTATATCCCAGCTTTCACTACCCAAAGGGGTCCCAAAGCACCTATCCTTCCTCTCCCCACCCTGTGAGAGAGCTCTAAGAAAGGAGCTCTGTAAGAACAGTGTGACAAGATCTGTGACTCACCCAAGATCACCCAACTGGCTGCATGTGGAGGAGCAGGGAATCGAACCCAGCTCTAGTAAGAGGAATCTCATAACTGAAACCCTGAAAAAGACATTCTCCTTCTCGTATGGAACATTTTCAACCGAGAAACAGCAGAGAAAGAAAAGATTAAAGCATACCCTCTTCACTCACCCCCATTTATCCTACCTTCACCCTCTATGGGAGAAAGATATCATGCTAAGCTTTGAGTCTGGCCTCTTCCAGAGTGAAAGATCCAATATGAGTGCCGCATTCTGCTCTGCTTGGCCCTTGCAGCATCTCTGAGACCAGCAAATCAGAGCCGAAATTGATTTTGGGATGTTTGTTCAAAGGATTGGACTGTATGGCATAAATTGTACAGCAAACGTTCATCTGGTCGAACATCCACAATTTGCATAGACTGGATTGCCAGCAAATTGTCACCTTTCTTCTTTGGCAGACTCCGCCAAGAGCTTTAGAAAGCAAACGTGGCTGGAAGTTCATTCCGCTATCACAGATATCGTGGAGTGGGCCCCAAATTGGGTGTGGGAAAGACCACAGTGGAAAGAATAAGCCTGAACACAGAGGACCCGCATGCATGCTCTCATGAATTCATCAACAATGTGACTCGTATCCACTTCCAGCCTGGGTGTAAACTGCACGGGGCTTTTATTCCAACCCCAGATCGATTCAGTCCCTGCCCTCTACACAGAATGCGATTTCCGTTTGGATTTGGGGCGGTTTTAATTTTCCTTCTGCAGCAAGAAGGATTGATCCGGAGTCACCCTACCTTTATTGTGCTTTATCTTGGAGTGCTGAAAATCCTGAATATATTCAGAAAATCGCATTGTTTTGAATCTGGGCTCTCCTCTGTGGTAGAGGACCCATGATTGGCTACAGGTGGTCATGTGACAAGCCTGCCTCAAAGGAGAAGCCCCTAAGTTCTCTCAACTTCTGTCGGCCTTGGATTTTTTTTGTGCCTTCTTCGTCCCGTCCCCTCCTTCAAGAAAAGAAAAGATTTTTTCCTCCCTCCTCTGAGTTTTTGGATCCTCTCCCCCCTTCAAGAAAACAAAGAAAGAGTCTTCATTTGCCCGCCCCCCCTTCTGAGCCTCCCTAACCACGTGCAGAAGACTTTCCTGTTTCAATGGGGGAGGGGGGGAAGAGGAAGACTCGAGTTCAAATTGATCTGAATTCAACAGGATTGACAATGGAATAAACAAAGTAAGTGCAGACTCTGCCCTGGTTTGGAGTATCAGGCATTTGGAGTAGCTATAAGACCCAGATGTGAATCCCCATTTTGCCCCACCACTTTAATATTTCTGTCCCTGTTGGCATCTGAACTGGACTGTGGGCCAGTCCAGTTTGCTCAGCCAACCCACCTCAAAGGGTTGTTGTGAGGAGAACAATGTAAGGTCTCAACCGAGGCAAAAGGTGGAGAGCAAATGAATTAAATAGGCCCAATAAATGCTAAATGATTAAAAAAATATCCCAGGAACATGACAAGAGATAATTTGGTTTACTGTCTTAGCAATAATTATATATTTTTTAACGTAGAGAATCCATAAACTACATCCAATTTTGTGTCAGATTCCGATCTCAGTTCCCCACCCCCACCCCTCCGAGCACAGTTCATTTTCTAAGGCAGGAGAAACCACGGCCCTAAAGCCATAAACGAACAAACCTTGTCATTCCAAAGAGCCTTAAATTTACACCCCATAACTGCATTTAGCTTGATAGAATCATGCATGTCCTTAAAGTTAATTGTCCAGTAAAGCACTTTCAGGATCTAGGTCATGATAAAGCTTCCAGTTAACCCCCCCCCCAGTGGTACCTCAGCTGAGCCTGGGAGGGCCCCCCACCTTTGATGTCACAGTCCCAACATCATTAGCTGAGTTTCCCACCATCCTTGACACGATGTCATAAAGCAAGACAGTCTGAATGATCCATCAGTCAGGGCAGGGAACTGGACTAAATCTACAGATATATAATGTCCCTGGATGAGTTTGCCCAAGCACCAGATCCATGGCAGGGTCAGATGATGCCCACATGGCACCTTGTCCTGCTTATTCTGGCATCTTGCCTCCTAGAGAGGCCTCACACCATTCAGCCACAGTTTGCTCTTTCTGCTTGGCAGAGAAATGGGGGCAGCTGGTGGCTGGGACTGGCTCTACCAGTCCTGGACAGAGTCTGCACTTACTTTCTTTATTCTATTGTGAATCCTGTTGAATTCAGATCGCTTTGAACTCGATTCTTCCTCCCCCCCCTCCCCATTGAAACAGGAAAGTCTTCTGCACGTGGTTAGGGAGGCTCAGAAGGTGGGGGGGAGGGAGCCAAGCCTCTTTCTTTCTTTTCTTGAAGGGGGGGGGGGAGAGGAGCCAGGCAGGGAGCCTCTTTCTTTTCTGGGAGGGGAGGGGGAGAGGATGGAAAAAGGCAGAGGAGGGAGGAAAAATCCAGGACCAACAGAAGTTGAGAGAAATTAGGGGCTTCTCCTTTAAGGCAAGCGTGTCACATGACCAGGTGTGGCCTATCAGAGGTTCTCTACCACGGAGCTTTCTTTCCCAAGTGAATATTGAGGATTTTCAGCACTCTGAGATATTGCACAATAAAGGTAGAGTCACTCCGAATCAATCCTTCTTGCTGCAGAAGGAAAATTAAAATCACCCAAAATCCAAACGGAAATCGCATTCTGTGTAGAGGGCAGGGACTGAATCGATCTGGGGCTGGAATAAAAGCTCTGTGCAGTTTACACCCTGGTGTAACAGACAGCACCTAGAAAATGAGACTTTAAGTGCTAACACAACAGCAGCAGTGAGTGAAGAGTTAAAAATCCTCACTAGTTAGACAGAACCAGTGTCACAGGCTGCTCTGAGCCCTGTGATTGGCCAGCCACAGCTTGAGTGGATATACTGGCTGTGGGATGGAGGGAAGGAAATTCAGCCTGAGAACAGTCTGACAAAGGTCTGATTCTTAGCAGAAATCCTCTGAGGAGACACTCTAATGCAGAGGTAGTCAAACTGCGGCCCTCCAGATGTCCACGGACTACAGTTCCCATGAGCCCCTGCCAGAGAATGCTGGCAGGGGCTCATGGGAATTGTAGTCCATGGACATCTGGAGGGCTGCAGTTTGACTACCCTTGCTCTAATGAGAGAAAGCAGATTTTTTTATTGATAGCTTATCTACACAGTGTCTGAAAAACTGTGGCAGTTATTTGGCCCTGAGAATTTGGATAGTCATGTGTTTACTCCCAAATTAGGCCAAAGTGGTGGGAGAATGCTTTTCACAAAGAAGAGGAGGACCCATGCTTAATTTGCAAGGGGAAACCAGCAGCATAGTTCTTAAGACAGATGAGTGTGAGAAAGAGCTTCAGTAACCTCATTAAGCAGTGCCCACTTTCAAGGAACCAGAGGGAGTTCAGGGGGAATCTAGGGATTAAAAGAACAAAGAAAACTGGCCTGTTTTGGGAATAAACACAATGAAGAGACATCTCAGTTTGAGGAAACTTTAACATCTGAAAGAAAAACCCGAGAACATCTGAAAATCCTGTAATTAAGAAGGAAAAGCTGTAAAAGAACTGCTTTGAATAAAGAAAACTGATTCTTCAATTCCAACTACTCAGACCCTCTTTGTTAACAAAATCATTAAGTTGTTGGTTGGAAAAAATGCCTCAGTGACATTCTGACCAAGGGGGTTTGTGGTTGTTGTTTTTAAAAGAAAAGATGGCTCTACGTATTCCCAAAAGGTTTCATAGCCTTATAAATTCAAAAAGATTTAAAAGAGACGGGGTGGGGTACTGACCTTTTATAGAAGAAGAAGAAGAAGAAGAAGAAGAAGAAGAAGAAGAAGAAGAAGAAGAAGAAGAAGAAGAAGAAGAAGAAGAAGAAGAGTTGGTTCTTATATGCCACTTTTCTGTACCCAAAGCGGCTTACATTCCCCTTCCCTTTACTCTCCCCACAACAGACACCCTGTGAGGGAGGTGCGGCTGAGAGAACCCTAATATTACTGAAGAAGAAGAGTTGGTTCTCACATGCCACTTTTCTCTCCTCAAAGGAGTCTCAAAGTGACTTACATTTGCTTTCCTTTTCCTCTCCCCACCCTGTGAGGGAGGGGAGGAGGAGTGAGCCCTGATATTCCTGCTCGGTCAGAACAGCAGGTTGCATGTGGGGGAGCACAGCTCGCTAGATTAGAAGTCCGCACTCCTAACCACTACCCCAAGGTACAGAAAGCTACTAAGACAGCTCGGTCCCTGAGGAAACAACATTTGTGGGGAAAGGGAAAAATTACCACACTGTGGGGAGGTACGTAGAGGCATTCATCAGATTCCTGAGAGCTTTTTAAAATCAGTTTATCTGGATAGACTCATGGCATGTCCTTAAAGGTAATTGTCTGGTAAAGCACTGTCAGGATCAAGGTCTTGATAAATCATAGAATCCTAGAGTTGGAAGCGTCATCTAGTCCAACACTCTTGCTCAGGGCAGGATCAGCCTACAGTGTCCATTATAAGTATCTCTCCAGCTGCTGCTTGAAAAATGCAAAACCTTCCTGCTAAATCCTTTAATGGCACCTCAGCTGAGCCCAGAAGGGCATCTCACTTTTTATGTCACAGTCCCAACATCGTTACCTTGTTTTTCCTCCATCCTTGACACACCATAAAGCATCCCATTCCCATTGAATGATCCATCAGTCAGGCCAGGGAACTGGACTAAATTCAGATGTATAATGGTCCTGGAAGAGTTTGCCCAAGCACCAGATACATTGCTAGGTCAGATGAGGTCCACATGTCACAATGTTCTTCAGTTCAGCTGCTTATTCTGGCATCTTGCCTCCTTGAGACTTCATACCGCTCGGCCAGAGTTTGGTTTTTTAATGTTTGGCAGAGAAATGGGGGCAGCTGGTAGCCAGGACAAGCTCCACCAGTCCTGGTGATGATCAGTATGCCAAGGCAAACACCAATGGCTTCAAAAAAAGTAATCCTGGGATTCATAGTATACCACAGCAATGTAGGATCATCCTTTGGGGAAGCAAATCTCACAAACATATGAGAACATATAAAGAGCCTTGCAGGATCAGGCCCGCGGTCCATCTAGCCCATGAAATGTCCAACTAGTTCTTCTGAATGGCCAACAGCAGGACATGGAGGCTGAGGTCTTCCCCTGATAAGAACTTAAGAAGAGTTCTGCTAGATCAAAGAAATGGTCCATCTAGTCCATCATCCTGTTTCACACAGTGGCCAACCAGTTCCTCTGGATGGCCAACATCAGGAAATGGAAGCCAAGATCCTCACCTGATGTTGACTCCTGGCTCTGATATTCAGAGGTTTAGTGATTTCCTTTAATTTCTCCTGACATTTCCTGACAATCAGATTCATTGCCCATCAACTGCTGATCAGCTTCAAGACACATGAAATGGCTTTACACCGGATCAGGCCCTTGATTATAATCATGATTGTGTGCTATGCCTCAAAGCAGCTCTCCAGGGTCTTGGGTTCAGATCGTTCATATCACCTGCATCCTGGTCCATTTTAAAGTGGGGGTGTCAGCCCTGAGCCTGAGATCTTCTGCATGACAAGCCAAGGTCCCCCCACTGAGCCACAGCCTCTCCCCCTATGCCGATGTTGGCACAGGGGCAGTGGGCCTGCATGACTCGGAGGAGGTTGTGAGATCTACGGCTTTCCATTTGGCCGCAATGTAATTAAAAGCTGTTTGCCTGAGTTGCTTTTCTGAAAAGGAACCAGCATGCGTTGAAGGGATGAGAATAATTTCCCAGACTATTTACTGAGCAGCTCATTCCAAGCGAACAACAATCACCACCTAGTCATGTGCTCCCAGTTGTTTTTTTTTTAATTTTCACCACAGCAGGTTTGTTGACAGCTGATGTGTTTATTACAGCTTTATTAAGCGCCCCTGTCCCCAACTGATGTTCAAATAAAATTACAGATCGGCAGCAGCAGGAGGACTCTGAGTTCCAGGGAAGTATAATTGCTTCTGGAATCCTTCTCCCTGGCATGGCTGTTTATGAGCCCTTCTCAAAGGCTGAGAACACAGGTGACTACAATAGAAAAGTAAACTGGACAGGAAACATTTGATGACCTCCTTGTTTATTTTGCAAAGATTCACTTTTTAATGATGCAGCTGTGGATTCTTTCTTTCTCCATAATTAACTGCAATAGTCAGAGCAGCCAGCCTCCAGGTGGGCCTGTAGATTTCCCAGAAATACAACTAAGCTGCTGGGATATGGGGCCTGTATGGCATTCCATCCCATTGAAGCACTTTGGCTCCACGGGGTCCATTTCCAAATCTCTGGAGTTGGCCAAGCTAGCTTCAAGCCAGCTGCCAGCTCCCATCTGAGGAAGAGGTGGGACTGTAGGGAAAGGGTATGCAACCCTGGGGTTTAATTCCAAAGAACCGGGACTCAAACCATGTTAGAATGAACGGAATCTGCATCCTGAGTAGCCTCCGTTGAAAGTATCACTCAATACATTTAGGGGGAGTGCTTCAGCACCACGGACAGCTCCTTGGCTTTCTCCACTGGGCTTTCTAGCTGCCTGGAGATTCATTTAAATCAGGGGTAGTCAAACTGCGGCCCTCCTGATGTCCATGGACTACAATTCCCATTCGCTGGCAGGGGCTCATGGGAATTGTAGTCCATGGACATCTGGAGGGCCACAGTTTGACTACCCCTGATTTAAATAATAGCACTTCCAGGGCATGTTGCAAACTGGATTTAACTGTGAAAAGGCAAACACCATTTGCAAGCAGTTGTTACGGTGGATTGGGCTCCTGAACCTACCTACAGAACAGCAAGTTCAAGTGGTCGAGCTTTCCTTGGTTTCTATCACTTTGGACTGCAGGATGCAAGTTTTGACTTCTCCACTTCCCTTCTCCGTTTACTTAGAAACCGAGTGCATTAAGATGACGCCTCTTTGTAACCTGGCTCCCTGGGAAGCATTGAGTCCAAGGGGATGTGAACTCTCCCTTACAGCTACAAAGAATAGTTCATTTTTTTCTGACACCCTTTTGGTTTCCCTTGAAATTCCCCAGAGGGTTGATTCAGATGTCACTTCCAGTAGAAGTTGAATGACAACTCTAATCTGGAAAAACTTTCCACTGGACTAGGGAGTTGGACATCACAGTAGAGAAAAGAGAGCCAACCTGCTACACTCAATTGGTTCCTAAATGGAGCAAATGGAGCAAAAACTTCCTCTGGGCCTTGTATTATTTTAGGTCTAGAAATGACAAAAGACCAGTTAGTCAAATGCGGTGACTTGGCCTTTTGCCAAGACCATCCCTGGAGACTGGGCATATTTCCTAAGTTTGGGCCTCCTGGCAGAAAGCTGTGGCCCCCTTTTCCAAGCCTGTCAAAAACCTGATGATGGATCTTTGAAATGGCCATTATTTTCACTTGGGGGGGGGGATTTTAGAGAATGGAGCCATAGGTGTACCAGTTGAAAAGGCACAGTCAAAACTTGGCAAGGCCTCAGCCAAGCAAAATGTGCAGGCTGTCACAATCTGGAAATGTGGCTGGGCGTGTTGGCAGGATATAAATAAGCAAAAGGGTAGAGCACCAGCTGCTTAAAGAATAAACTAAGAACAGGAACAGCTTTGTAAGTAAGAGAGGAGAGAGACAGTTCCAACTGTCTGGCTGACTAAAATTCTCTTAGTAGGACGTCTCCAAGACCCATTATGCTCGGGGGTTTTAGCGCGCATTCGGGGTGGAATGGCGGCAACTAAAATCACCGATAACACACGGTGCCGGCTGCAACTGGCAGCAGATTTGATGCACGCCGCTGAAAAAGCCGCGTTAATGGAACGCGGAAGAAAGCGCAGCTTCCGGGTGACCAGGGCGCAACCAGAAGCGGTGCCGGGGTCGGTTACTCTGGGTTTTGCCGCTGTTGCGTCCCGTCCCGTGCATAAGCGGTTTGCTTCGCTTCTTCCCCCTCTGCGTTTTCCATGTGACCCGAAATTGCCATTTCGGCGGCTGTGCATAATCGGCCCAACTGAGACAATCTGGACACAGAAGCAGCAGGTCTCGAACTTGGCCAATCAGGACACAGGAAGGGACTATTTCAAAAATTTCCTCTGATGCCCCCTCTAGGATATTTCACCAGGACACAACCCTCTTAGAGATTAAAGTCTCGTTAATTTGCTCCTGTTGAAGAAAGACAGTGTTAAAAGTCTAGGTTATCCTGGGTGTAGTCTCCACGGGGCTTTTTATCCACCCCCAGTTCGAATGAATCCCTCCCATCTACACTAAATTTGATTTCCATTTTGATTTTGGGTGCTTTAAATTTTCCCTCTGCAACATGAATGACTGATCTGGAGTGACCCTGTCTTTCCCCCATGATATCCTGGAGTGGATATAAGTCTCAATATCTGAAAAACTGTCATGAGTAAATATGTAGATGGCTCCTTTTTACATTAGTGCCTTGTGCCTTGGAGCAAAGCAGTCTTCCCTGGTTGGTGAGGGCATCAGTTCAAAAACTTCCTGTTTCCCGGTTGCAAGGCTTGTCTTAAAGTGTCTTATCCCAGGTGCCCTAACTGCTCTTAGCAGAGATTTGCCCCCTGTTTTTTCCCCCTCCTCTGCTGTCTCCAATCCTCCTCCCCTCCCTCATTCAAGAAAAGAGACTCCTGCTGCACTTGGCTTCCCTCCCTGCTCTGAGCTTCCTCTATCAACTGCAGGACACTTTCTGTTTCAATTGTGGGGGGATAGAGGAAGACCCGAGTTCAAATAAACCTGAATTCAGCAGGATCCACAACAGAATAAACATAGTAAGTGCAGAATCAGCTGCAGTGACTGATTCGAAGTGATGCTCTGATGTCAAATAAATGTTTTTCAGATATGATGACAAGATTGTGTTTATTCAGCTTTACCAGTCACAATGAATGCTGTTTGCCAGGCCTCAGGATCACTGGTGCTTATGTAAATAAAATGGTGCCCCATCCGCTTCCTAAATGACAAACAACAACTGGCCCAGTAATAAAGAATTGAAACTGGATTTGGGAACGCTTTGTGTGGGCAGATTCACGCCCCCCTAAAGACAATGCGGCGATGTGCGCACCCCTCCCCCTCTGGTAAGTCCGGGAAGTGATTTTCATAAACAAGTGTTTGATGCTCTAGGGCTAAGAAGACAAAATAATAATAATAAATAAATGTGGAGAGAACAATGTCTTATAGCTTTGCCGGGAAATTAAGCGTGACAAGAAAATTGTCTAAGATGAATGGTACATCAAATGCTCTCTCTCCACATATTTCTGTTTGAATGTACCTATTTCACTGTAACAAAACGAAACAGTGGCTTAGCCGGGAGGGTTTCATTTCTGAGTAGCGATATTCCAAATGGCTCAGGCATAGGGCGGACTCTGATGTTGTTGTATTGAGAGGGACTTTAATTACTAGCAATGGACATCAACTGGAAAATTCTGATTTGGTGTGGAGTTCGAGGCTTGGGGTATTCCCGAACTGAATGCTAAAACCGGGATGACCCAACCCCAACTCCAAAATGAATGGACCTGGTTCAAACTGGACTGTTTAGAAGAAGAAGAACAAGAGTTGGTTCTTATATGCTGCTTTTCCCTACCCGAAGGAGGCTCAAAGAGGCTTACAGTCGCCTTCCCATTCCTCTCCCTACAACAGACACCTTGTGGGTTGGGTGAGGCTGAGAGAGCCCTGATATCACTGCCCGGTCAGAACAGTTTTATCAGTGCTGTGGCGAGCCCAAGGTCACCCAGCTGGTTGCATGTGGGGGAGTGCAGAATCGAACCTGGCATGCCAGATTAGAAGTCCGCACTCCTAACCACTACACCAAACTGGCTCTCTAGCTTCTGTACACTTAGAAATGGGGGGAAGTGAAATGGAGGGGGGGGGTCTGGAATTGGCTTGCTGCTCTCTAGGCCCGACAACCTGTGAGTCCCACTGTCAGACCGAGTTGGCTGCCAGCCCTTTCAGTGTGCTGGATCTCCCCCCACCCCCACTTTCCAAAGGGAAGGAAGTGATCCAGCAGGATGGGAGGAAATGGTGTGGAAGTGGGATTCTTTGGCCTGAACACTCTGCGGTGCACATCTCTTGTTGTAAATTAGTTGCATTTATTGCTTTTTACACATGTAATACAAAACGGCAGTATTGTATAAGGAAGCAAAGGGCATCAAGTCCGGTCAATCTGTCAGATCGATACAGAGAAAAAGGGAAAAGTGAAGAAAGGCTGGATAGGATGGTCTTTAATGATGCAAGACTCGCACCGTGGGAAGTAAATGAAACTGCTTCTGGCTGAGTCAGCTTGTTGGTCAGTCTTGCAGAACACGGTCAACACCTAGTAGTCCTAGTTCCCCAAGGGCCCACACGTAGGGCTTTCTTGACCCGGTTGAATGGAATCGTTTTATCTGGGAAGGGAAGACGGCATGGCGTAGCCGGATCTCATCATCAAGGAAGACTCCGCAGAGGAAGGCAATGGCAAAACTACCTCTGCTTCTCGTTTCCCCTGAAAGCCCCTTGCTGGGGTTGATCTAACATGACTGTGACTTGTTGGCACTTTACACACCCACACAGGGTGCTTCTCCTAGTTTCCTGGGAGTCTTCCAGAGAAGACAGGAATGTAACGCGTGACCTCCCCTCGAGAAGTAGATAAAATGCCCGGCCACTATTCACAGTCTCCACCCTTTGTCACAGGGAGATCCCCAAATTGCCATGTCCTACCTCTGAAAATGCCAGCCACAGTTACTGGTGAAATGTCAGGAACTAAAACGACCAGACCACAAAGCCCGGAATCCCCATAACAGCCAGTTGACTCTGACTGTGAAAGGCTCTGGTGATTCAAGTGTCTTGTCGCTGGTAGGCTGGATCCAACCAACTCTTCTGCCATTGAAGATGGGTGAAATGATGCCCTTGGACCCGCCACCCACCCAAGCCTACTCTGGTGATCATAGAGGGTTGCCAGCTCCCAGCTGGGAAATTCCTAGAAATCTGGGGGCTGAGCCTGGGGAAGGCAACATTTGGGAAAGGAAGGGAGCTCTGCAGGGACATGATGGCCATACAGTCCACCTTCCAAAACTGCCCTTTTCTCTAGGGCAGGGGTAGTCAAACTGTGGCCCTCCAGATGTCCATGGACTACAATTCCCATGAGCCCCTGGGAACTGTATTCCATGGACATCTGTAGGGCTGCAGTTTGACTACCCCTGCAAAATGGACCACTGTATCCTGGAGATCTGGTTGTTCTTCTGGGAGAACTTCAAGTCCCACCAGGAGGCAGGCAACCTTATGATCATGGGACAGCTGTCTGATACTGAATCAGACCACTGGTCCCTCAAGGCCGGTATTACCTACTCAATCTGGCAGCAGCTCTCCGGGATCACAGGCCAAATTCTTCAGTGCAACCTGAAATCTGATTCTTTAGACTGGGGATGGCATCTGGGACCTTCTGCATGCCAAGCAGATTCTCTACTTCTAAGCCATAGCCCCCTCTCAGTAAGGCCTCTGGGATGGAGCCAGTAGTAGTGTATGTCTCAAGGAGGGGTAGGGGCAAGATTCACAGAGAAATGTACTGATCTGGATTTCTCTGGATAGCCCAATCTTGCCAGATTGTGGAAGGTAAGGTTGGTACTTGGAAGGGAGATTACCAAGGAAGTCCAGGGTTGCTATGCATTGGAAGGCAATGGAAACAACCCTTTTTCATATCTTGCCTTGGAAACCCAATAGGAGGGGAAGCCAAACGATGGCTCTCTAGATGTCCCATCAGGTCATCTATAGACATCTGGAGAGCCACCATTTGGCCACCCCTGCCCTATGGGGCTGCCATAAATCAACTGCTACTTGGTGCTTCTACCACCAAAAAAGCTCCTTGGTAATAGAAGAAGGAGAAGGAGAAGGAGAAGGAGAAGGAGAAGGAGAGTTGGCTTTTATATGCCACTTTTCTCTACACGAAGGAGCAAATCCTAGTAAACCGATTCTTACAGATGCCCCCAAATTACCTTGAATAGCTACAATTTAGATTCAGGATTAATGTCCTGCATTTGTTTTAATGGCAATCATTTATATGCAGAGGGAAAATATAGGGGGACAATAAGGTTATTAAACTGCAAATGCTCAATTATGTAAGGTGTACGACAGTCTGCCTTCAATACAGAGAAGCCAGGATTACGATCACGACTGTTAACGGAGGGGATCGCATTAATATAGAACTTTATCAATACTAATTAAACTCTGTGACCTTTAGTCGACCAATCTAATCAAAGTTAACACAGAAGTTCGCCAACAGAAGGTCTGCTGTAACTTAATTTGCTCCAAAATTAATCCTTTAAGACAATTATAGCTCTTGACAGTGGTAAAACTGACAATTTCCTTGTGCATTAAGGTATTGACATGGACAAGTTCACTGTAAATTATGTTTAAAGTTGTAATCTCCCTTTTATCAGGGAGGCCCAAGTGCTACGTGTTCATTAACCTTTAGATTATGTGTTGATTTTATAATAACAGTATTAGCCCTTTCTATCGCTCTTACAAGGTTTTGTAGTCACAGAACCTCAACAGTTGCGGATAGATTGGAATTCACAGACTGTACTAAAGTGAACAGTCCTGTAGGGAAAGCTCATCCTTGTGTGTGTGGTGCAAAAGGTGGGAGAGACTCCTGAATTCCCAGCTCCTCTGATATTTCTTGAATCATG
Organism: Paroedura picta; assembly: GCF_049243985.1. Classification (NCBI taxonomy): domain Eukaryota; kingdom Metazoa; phylum Chordata; class Lepidosauria; order Squamata; family Gekkonidae; genus Paroedura; species Paroedura picta. The sequence goes on along the minus strand of NC_135379.1, from coordinate 57,957,988 downwards.
ATGCAGGAACTGCAGTTTAGCAACCGCAAAGCACTGTCAAGTTGCAGCTGAGTTACGATGACCCCATAGGGTTTTTCAGCCGAAAACAAGCTTAAAGTCGGCGGGTTATATTTTAATCATTACTAAGCATTGTATTTTAAGCCAATTACTCCGAAACCAGCTGTAAACATGGTTGTCCTGGAAAATATTTGTGCAGTTTATTGATTTACATTGTCTGGGCTTACATGGTTACTGCAAATGCTTTTTGTATTATGACATTATACCTGGCTGAAGCCCCCCTGCTGTCCAAACCCCACCTTCCTCAGGCTCCACCCCCAAATCTCCAGGAATTTCCCAACCCAGAGTTGGCAACTGTAACCTGGGAGATTTTTACTTTGCCCCAGCCCCCCCTCCTCCTTTCAATGGCCTGTTGAAAAACAGAGTGACAGCCCTGAGCTGTGTTGGGCTATTGTGAAGGGTCATGAGAGATTGCAGGGGGTTTGCTCCAGAAACGGAAGTTTCTCCCCAAATGCAATCTTAAAACAGGCCTTCTTTCTCCATTCCGAGACTGATCTTTGCAGCATAATCACTCACAGCTTCTCAATCAATCCTTGTGATGTAAAGCAGCCCCAGCTTTGTGGCCAACACTCACGCCAAGACATCTTGAGACGCGGAGCAAAGGCCACTGGGTTGTTGAATAAAACAATCTGATGTGCAAAGCAAATGAGTCGAAACAAGAGGAAACAGATGTGGCTCATGAGACAGCAATGGAAAAAGAAGAGGGCCAAACCAACACCAGGAAAAGGACACGGACAGCAGAGGCGAGGAGGGAAATGGAAGTCTGGGAATGGAAATAGCACAAGGAAACTTTTCTCGCTTGCCCGTATCAAACTACAAGGAGCAGGAACTGATACTTTAAATGGTCCCCGAAACATATTTTTGAGCTACAATATCTTCTAATTCCATGTTTTAACATATCAGTATCTTTCCCACTCATTCAGCACGCCTGTCTAGGTTGCCAGCTCTGCACTGGTTACCTATCTGCTCCCGGATCAAGTTCAAGGTCTTGGTTATGACCTTTAAGGCTATATGGAGCTTGGGTCCAGCCTATCTATGGGAATGCTTGTCTCCTTATGCCCTCTGCAGGGCACTTCACTCTGCAGGTATGAATCTGCTGATGGTCCTGTGACTCCGGGAGGCATGCCTAGACTTGACCAGAGCCAGGGATTTTCCGGTCCTGGCCCCTACCTGGTGGAATGAGCTCCCTGAAGACCTGTGGGTCCAAACAGACCTCTTGAGGTTCTGGAGGGCCTGCAAAATGGAGCTCTTCCAAAAGAATTTGGTTGAGGTTGGGCTGAACTGCTGGGGTTTAAGAACGGGCTCCCCTTCTCTCCAGGCTTAAGATGAAGTCTTAATCAGTTGAGCCATGTTACATCTTCCCTGTCTACCATTTTTGGCCACTAGAAATGTTGGAGGGGAAAAACCTTTATACATTTGTACCACCATTTTATTACTGTTGTTTTAAATATTGTTAATATTTAGGGGATTTTTAAACTAAGGATGTTTTATAATTTGGGATATTGTTTTTATAATATGTTTGTGAACCGCCACGAGCCAGCAAATGCTGAAAGTGGCAGTGTAGAAATATAATAAATGAATACATAAAATAAATACCTGGAGTTTTTTTGGGGGGTGGGGAGCCTGAGGATAGCTGAGAAGGGTAAGCACCTGGGCACGGGATCATGCCACTGAGTCTGCTCTCCAAGGTAGCCATTTTCTCCAGGGGAATTTATCATGGTTGCCTGGAGATCGGGAGATCCCCAAGTGCCAGCTGGAGGTTGCCAACTCTACTTGAGTCTCAGCTTTCATCCTTATCCTCCTATTAAGAGGGTTTCCTATAACATCTCCCTGTCAAAGTCTATCTACTAGGAAGCCTCCTAGCACATACTAGTGCCTGCAACTCAGGTAGTTCCTGCTGAGCTAGGTGGACCAATAATCTGACAATGTACATTTGAAAGGAAGGAAGGAAGTACAGTGTGCTGTCAAGTGGCAATGTGGACTGTGCCATTTCATGTCCTGTTAACAGAGCCCATCACCTCTCCCAGCCCAGCTCTACCGTATTGATTTGGGGAAGGGGTTTTCTTTTTTGAAAAGTTTACTTCTTACAAAAAAAGCCAACCATCCCTCTAATTTTCTTTTTTTCCCCTCCTGTTTTTTAAAAGAGGATTTTCTCTTTTATTTCTCTTTGCAGAGAAATCAGTGCACAGGGTGGCCCTGCAGCAGGAGGATAGCAAGCTTCAGGGAGACATTACCCTCCTGGGCAGAATTCTGAAATTTTGCAGGACCTCCCTTTGGATCCTTCCTCTTTTCAGTGTTTGTTTTTTTCTTTTCTAGTAAAACAATTTGAAACAAATACCCCCCCCCCTTCCCAGGAAAATATATGGCTTGCTGAATTTCAGGTGGACTTGGATAAACAGTAATTAAGATCCGTTCTCCTAGGAATGGTACATCTTTAGCAAATTCAGAATAAGAAAGTAGACAATGTGTGATACCTTATTGCAAAGGAAAGGTGCCCTTTCTTTGCTTGATGATGGTATCTCATGTGCAATGTCACATGCTCACCAGGATCCCCAAAAGGTATACTTTGTCCCTGGTTTTGAAAACGCTTAAATTACCGCTATTGAATTTTCATCTGTTCTTTAATTGATAGAAAAATGTAAAGGTAGTTAACTGCTTAAATTAAAAAGAACAACAACCTGTGATTGGTGTATAGATCTCACCACAATATTTTTTTTTTTTTTATAATGATTTTTTTTATTTTCATAAAGATAGAAATATAATCATCATTTGAGAATATACGACCCCACATTGACTCCACAGTGATATAAACTTTTGCCCAAAACTCTAAGAGCCATGAGTCTAAGAGCCGTCCGCATTTTCACTACATTAAAAAAAAAAAAAAAAAAGGCCTGTTTAGATATACAAAAGAAAAGTTATACAATCTAAGAGCTATCCTAGCAGATATTTCTAGGTTTGAGTTAGATGCTTAACATTAAACATTTCTTATAGCACAGTATGAGTTTTGGCCCTGTATCAATACCCTGATGAAGGGAGAGGAAAGTAGGGCTTTGCCTTAAAGATGTACAAAGAAAAAAAATTACAAAAGGATTTCATAATTTCTCCTTATCCTTAATACAGATACATCTACAAACCATTTATACTTGACCCATTCTAAGAGCCATCCTGAAAGGTATAAGTTGAGAGCTTTGCATTTTCTACAGATCAATATGGGCTTTGGCCCTATAACAATACACCAATAATAAAAAAAAATAATAAGGGGGGAAAGCCCCATTTTATATTTCCAACGCTAACGATTATATTACCTATATGCCTACTAAGAAAAAGAAACAAGAGAGAAAAAAGGCACTGCTTCCCCTTTTTCATAAAAGTAGCAATGTAGAATACAGTATATGTTGTTAATACAGAGAATAATAAGATTTCCAGGTTTAGATTAAATGCTTAACATTAAACATAAAACAATATAAGCTTTCAGTCTTATATAGCTTCTCCTTATCCTTGGTTCTGATACATCTACAAAACAATTTATGCTTGACCCATTCTAAGAACCATCCTAACAGATATATTTTCAGATTTAAGTTGAAAGCTTAACATTAAACATTTTCTACAAGTCAGTGTAGGCTTTAGTCCTAGGACAATACACTAATAGAAGAAAGAAAAAATAAGGGGGGAGAACCCCATTTTACATTTTCAGCACTAATGATTATATTACCTATATGCCTACAAAAGAAAAGAGACAAGAAAAACAAGAAAGAGACACTGCTTCCCCTTTTTCATAAAAATGGAAATATAGAATACAGTATAACATTAAACATAAAACAATATGAGCTTTCGGTCTTCTTAAGGGGGTCTCATCTCGAGGCTTGCTACATCTTGTCGTTCCCGTAAAATTATATTCTGTCCCATAGGCCTTTGGCGTAGAAAGTGCAGTTGTACTCTTTCCCGCAGAGTATGCATCGATAAATCTTGAGGCCGTTGCACCTCCTGGACTCCAGTATCAATACAATTTTTTCCCCAGAGAGATCCTTTAAATCGGTTTCTTTCACTGCAGATCCATATTTCTTTTGATTGATTTTTGTACACTGTTGCTTTGAGATGGCTGTATGTCTTTTTAAAAAGGGTGTCCTTACCTGGGCTGCAGAACTCCGGCATCCCATTTTCCGTCTCCAGAATTTCAGATTTCTCTTCTACTGTTGGTTTTCCACCTTGTTTAGAGCTGTCATCAGCCACTGTTATTGATCCATTATTCCTGTTAAAGACGTCTTCCTTGGCATCTTGGATCTCCTTGAAGATATGAATTTCAGATTTCTCTTCTGCTGTTGGTTTTCCACCTTGTTTAAAGCTGTCATCAGTCACTGTTATTAATCCATCATTCCTATTGAAGACTTCTTCCTTGCCATCTTGAATCTCCTTGGAGATATTTTTGATCAATCCATCTAAGAATACTTTGTAATCTTGGGTTTGTATCTCTATTAGATGAGCCAATCTTTTTAACATAGACATGATTTTGACTTTTAAAAAACCCGGCCTCAAACAATTTTACAAGTGGCCAGTAGAGGTCCTCTGTTTTATCCTCTAATGTTCCGGCACAGGCATGTAACGTATTAAAGTCAGTTAAGGCACAGAGTTCTCGTGAGATTTTCCCATTCACAGCTCTTATCTTCTTATCTTCGAAAACCAAAACAATTACAATAAGAGCTTTTGCCAATTAATTCGAGTTGATTTGAGTCCTTCTTCTGCTTAGTTAGGAGAATTAGCCTGCCTCTTAACGAGGTGGCTTCAGGCAGAGCAGAGTAAGAGGAGGGGGGAAACAAAGGGCTTTGATGCAGGAAGAAAGACGAAGAAAAAAAAAACGAGAGATACTTGCAGTAAATGATGTTTTGGAACTCAGCCGATGTCCTCCCCTCAGTTCAAAGCGTTCATTTGTAGTAAATCATCATGTAGGGTTGAAGCAGATACTTTAAGATTAAAGAAAGAAAAGAAAGTCCGAGGTAGAAAATGGCAGTCGTCCTCTGGACCTGGAACGCTGACAGCCTATAATCCAGGGAGATACACTCCCTAAAGGATTGGAGACGGCCCCAAGAACTTCCTGGGTAGAAAGGTGAGGTGGGGTTTGCGTACCCCTCCTCTTTTCTGCCAATTGCTTGCACAATTGACCCCTGTCAGGCTTCAGAGATAGCAGAGCAGATGCCCTGCCACCCTCTCAGGACGACATCTTTAGCCACACCCCGATCTCACCACAATATTAATGTGGCTTTTCCTTTGTCTAATCCAAGGCTCTTATATCCATCTATGAATCATAAAACTCTGGATTTGTAACATGGAAAAGAAGAGCCTTTTTTGTACCCCGCTTTTGACTAATTGAAGGAGTCTAAAGAACTGCTCTGTAAGAGCAGCCCTAAGAAGATTAGGTCACCCAAGGTCACCTAATTGGCTGCATGTGAAGGGGTGGGAAATCAAAGCCAGTTCTCCAGATTAGATTCTGCCATTCTTTGCTCCTAGCTGGCTCTACTCCTGGAGCACTGACCCTTCCACTGATAAAAACTTTCCATTGGGGGAAGGTGCTGGCATGAGTGGGACAGATCCACAGGGTCAAATGTCAGACCTTTAGCCTTCCCACCATTTAGGAACATAATCCAAATGTTTTTTCCCCAAAGAAAAGCTTGAGTAAAAGGTAGCCAGCAATTCATGTCTGCATATTAACCAATTTATTGATTTATTTATATTTTGATTTATTGTTTTTTCATGCAGGAGTACCACTAGCCACTGGGAATGGCCCAAACGAGGTCTACTCAGAAGTAACTTCCATTTTATTCCTGGGGCTTACTTCCAGGAAATTCCTTCTTGGATTGCCACCATTGTGTTAAATCCAAGACTCTACTTTTGAGTCTCATCCAGCAACTGGTCATGTGATCTGAGCCTACAGACATTATGTTTTATGTGTACTGACCCAATGGGACCATAACACCCTTCTGTGAAGAAATGGTGATGTTGGGTGCAGTACAAAGGGAGTAAAAGAACTAACAGGGACCATATTTTCATCATGGGTTCCCAGTATGGATCTGTATCATCTTCACTCAATTCTTCAAATTGCCAGGAGGTAAAAGAAGAAGTAATTTTGGCTTCTCTTCAGGTTTAACTGGGAGCCATTTCAGAGAAGAATATTCTCTTCTCCAGGAAGAGTGTGGAAGTCACGTCTGCTTTGATGTCTCACAAGACAAATGTGATAATTCCTTCCAGTGAAAGTTTCACACCTGCTTAGCAAGTGCTAAGAGCCGTGGAGCACAGTAATTAGCACACATCAGAAGGAAGCCACAACATAGTCCCCCTGGAGATCTCACTTTCATTCATGGCGCTTAACTTCACAGAACTGACAATGAGCCCAAACTCAGTGCACATTGGTTTCTAGGAAGCCCAAACGTGTATTCTTTTTACTTTTCTTTTATTTCAGTATTAGGCATTGGTTTTAGTGCACACAGAGCAAAGCTGTGCCATGGAAGTTGCTATGGAAGCGGGGGAGTGAAGGGGAACTCTCACAAACTCTAGGTACAGCCTGGCCAGGGAAAATCATAGAATCACAGAATCATAGAGTTGGAAGGGGCCTTACAGGCCATCTAGTCCAACCCCCTGCTCAACACAGGATCAGCCCAGAGCATCCTAAAGCATCCAAGAAAAGTGTGCATCCAACCTTTGCTTGAAGACTGCCAGTGAGGGGGAGCTCACCACCTCCTTAGGCAGCCTATTCCACTGCTGAACTACTCTGACTGTGAATTTTTTTTTCCTGATATGTAGCTTATATCGTTGTACTTGTAGTTTAAACCCATTACTGCGTGTCCTTTCCTCTGCAGCCAACGGAAACAGCATCCTGCCCTCCTCCAAGTGACAACCTTTCAAATACTTAAAGAGGGCTATCATGTCCCCTCTCAACCTCCTGGAGGCGGTGCCCATGGCTGCAGTTGGCTTCTGCGTCTTCTTCAATAGTGGATGCAGAGCACTGCTGTTGGGATGGCAAGGGGTGTACCTTGCTGACCACAGGAGGAGCTCTAGCCAGGCAGGGGATGGAGGAGACGAAGGAGGGTGGTGAGTTCAGCTGCCAATGGTAACAGGTCCCAGCTTCAATCCTCAAGGACTCCAGTTAAAAGGACCAGACAGGAGGGGATGTGAACGGCCTCTGTCTAATACCCCAGAGCAGTGGTCCCCAACCTTTTTATCACTGGGGACTGGTCTATGCTTGACAATTTTACTGAGGCCTGGTGGGGGGGTAGTCTTTTGCCGAGGGACGTTGCCGCCTGAGCCCCTGCTCCGCTTGCTTTCCTGCCAGCGCCCCTGACTTCCCGCCGCCCGCTGGGGGGGCGCTGCCAGGAGCAGCTGCCATGCTGGGGGGGAGCCCCTGCCATGGTGGCCATTGGAGAGCACCAGAGGTGAGCCGGCGGCACAGTGGCAGGGCAGCTTCCGAGGCAGCAGCTAGGGAGGAGGACAAGGAAGAGCCATGGCCCGGTACCGACTGATCTACGGACCAGTACTGGTCCCCAGCCCAGGGGTTGGAGACCACTGCCCTAAAGCAGGGGTAGTGAACAAAACGCTGTCAGGGTCGCATGGGAATTATAGTCCACGAACATCTGGAGGACCACAGGTTCACTACTTCTGCCTTAGAGAGTTGCTGCCCAGTCTGAGTAGACACTTCTTACTTTGCTGTGCCAACGGTCTGATTTAATATAAGGCAGTTTCACATTGTCGTATGTTCATGATGTAACTGTTGTCACTATACCATTAGGTCTGTGACAACAACCCATCCAGATATTCATTTCAGTTGTTCTTAAATGACAAACGTGTATGTGCGAACCGAGTCAGTGCTAAGCCAAAATACCAGAGGGACACTGTAGTATCTCCTTGTTAATACCTAAAGCCTGTGCCATTTAAGTGGTCCTTGGGTGGGTATGGTGCTTGGGAAGAAACATGAGTCATGTCTTGACACCTGCCTACCTAAAACATTTACTTGCAGGCTATTTAGAGGAAGCCGTACATCAAAGATATTTAAAAAGCAACATATAAGTTTATCTCGCCTCTTTTTTTTCCTGAGTTAGAGCAGTATTGTTCCACCCAGCATGTTCATAAATCAAATGATAAGCTCAAGGGGGTTTTTAGAAGCAGAGGATAATCATCCAAGAATATAGCGTTTGCCGACTCTTGTGGCTTTATTATTAGTCTTGTGATATTTGGTACCTTATCTTATTGAAGGTTTCAGCTCCTGGGAATGAATGATTATAAGGAAATCTATGCCTCACTTCATTTTAAAACCACCCCCAGCCTGGCAAATTCCCAGGAACTAGCATTTATAAACATGAAGGGTCTGGTTTGTGGGGTGCAAGTAGGGTTACAAACCTTCAGGTGGAGGCTGGATCTCCTGCTATTACAACCAGGGGACAGAGATCAGCTCCCTTGAAGCTGGAGATACAACTGAATGTGAGGAGCTGATTATAAAACAAAACGAGCATTTATTATGAAGGATATATAAGATTCACTACAGCTAGAAATGGAAAATGTATGAATGACAAAATGATGCAAAACTGCAAAGAACAGATGTCTATGCAATAATGGGAATGATTATGGGGGAAATAATAGCTATTAATAATGATAATAACAATAATATCCCACCCTTCCAGTGCTCAAGGTGGGTTACAGCCTTAAAAAAAATATATATATATATATATATATATATATATATATATATATATATATATATATATATATATATATATATATATATATATATATATATATATATATATATATATATATATATATATATATATATATATATATATATATAGTTAAATCATTAAAACATTCTAGCTCATCCAGTCACGTCCTCAAGTAAGTCCCAGATGGGGGAGGTTTGCCAGGTGCCTATCTGCCATGTCCTCTCTTTCCTCCCCTAGCAGTGAGGCCAGCTACTATGGTGGATGTTATTTTAGGCCTCAAGTATAAGCCCAGTGGAATAGCCCTGTATTGCAGACCCTGTGGAACTGATCTCTGTTGGAGCTCATTCCACCAGGCTGAGGCCAGGGCCAGAAAGGCCCTGGCCCTGGTTGAGGCCAACTTCACCTCTTTCAGGCCAGGGACCTTGAGGAGATTTTGTTGTGACAATCTCAGCACTCTTGGGGGAACTATAAAGGAAAAGCTAGTCCTGCAGGTATGCTGGTCCCAGAAAGATATCAAATTTTACATCAGGCAGACACTAAGAGAAAATTGTCACTACATGTTATTCAGATGGCATGTAACTCCAAATGACATTGAGAAAGTACATAAGAACAACAAAGGGAACTTGTGGAAGTATCAATACATAGACTTCTTTCTCAAACAGGTTGTTAATTTGGCCATTACTACTTATTCAGCAAGATTGTTTTCCCATTCTTCTAAATATGGACAGAAGTCTAGTTTCCATTTTGCTGCATGTATTTGAATAGCTCTTCTATTGAATTCTAGGGTCACCCAAAGAGGGCACCCCCAACTAACCCTATTGTTTCCAAATGTGGGGGGGGGAGATGTTCTGGCCTTGCTGCTGGAAATAATGTGGTCAGATGGGGTACTCTCTTTGACTGTGTGTAGAATTGTCCCCCCTGGTCCAAACCTTTTTTAACTTGGGAGTTCTTTTGAGGAGAGGTTCCTGCAGCTGTGCTGCATATTTGGTGTGTCTATCTCAAACCCCTGCCCCCCCTGGCCATGGAATAGCTAGAAAAGGGAAATTGGGTCCTTTTAAAGTTTAAACTGCCCAATCTCTGCATTGCGACACCCAAATTGTGGCTTGGTGATTTGGCCAAGGCAGTTTAACTTAAGGGGAAGGTTGATTTAGACCACAGTGATTTAGACCCCAAGTGTCTGAATCAACATTGATTCAGGTACTTTTCAGACTATCTGAACCGAATCATACATTTGTCAAGACATCTCAATGGCACCACTATAGCACTGAAGCACCATACTATATGGTGCTTATATGAATTATATGGGGCTAGTGCTATAGCAACTTGAAACATTTTTAAAAACTCTGAGGAAGATTGCCAGGCAAAAAAGGGTTGGGGGACTTGGGGGAAGGGGTTGAAATAACCACAGCATTTCAGAGACACTTAATGGACAAGAGGAAATCTGCTATATGAAACCCCTGCCCCTGTATCACTTTACTCCAAATGGGGCCAACAACAAACATCTGGTTTAGAATGATGATGTGAAAATCCATAATGGCTTTATAGCTCCAGTCAGGATTGAAGGGAGATTCTGGGGCTGCCACAATATCTCCTTGTGCCGTAGCTTGTCGAAACAGGTCTCTTCTTGTCCTCTCCTTGCCTGACACATCCTGCTTTCATTGAATTAGCTAATGATTTGTAAGACATAGCTAGCCTTGGAGGATCTTTTATTATTCGGGAGGTAATTAGTTTTAAAACTGCAAGACAGTTTATCTTTGTAAGGCAGCACCAGCCTTTGAAAGTGTAAATAGAAAGGTTGCTAAATTCAAACACATCTTCAACAGTCTCAGTCGTTCTGCAATTTCCAAACCTGTCTCTGCGGTTTACCTTCTGGAAATATTCCTGTGCCATATTGTGAGTCAAGAGCTTTCACTATGGAAAATGAGCACTCACCTTTTCAACATGTATTATAACCCAATGATTCCAGGATCGTATTGATCAAGAAGAGGTGGCAACAATGTTTATTGGAGGTTTATTGGTTGTTGTTGTTGTTTTTTTAATATCCATTACAGCATCTCAAGACAAAAGACTTAAGGGGCAAGGGGCAAAAATGGTGGTCATAGAGCAGGTCAGGGGAAGGAGATGGAAGTGGACATTAAAAAAAACACACAACATATGCTGAATTCCAAAGATGCACATTCAAGGTGTAGTGGTTAGGAGTGCGGACTTCTAATCTGGCAAGCCAGGTTCGATTCTGCACTCCCCCACATGCAGCCAGCTGGGTGACCTTGGGCTCGCCACGGCACTGATAAAACTGTTCTGATCGAGCAGTGATATCAGGGCTCTCTCAGCCTCACCTCCCTCACAGGGTGTCTGTGGTGGGGAGAGGAAAGGGAAGGCGAATGTAAGCCGCTTTGAGACTCCTTCGGGTAGGGAAAAGCGGCATACAAGAACCAACTCTTCTTCTTCTTCTTCTTCTTCTTCTTCTTCTTCTTCTTCTTCTTCTTCTTCTTCTTCTTCTTCTTCTTCTTCAGCAGTCCACTGTTTGTTTCTTAGCTATTAAAGGCAACTCTCTCCTTAACTAATAATTTGACATCAGTCCACATTTCAGAGTGGCTTGAAAAAAAAAACCAAATTAGCTCCCAATTTGATCGCCAGTTATGAGCAGGACCTATTTATTCAATGAGCTGGTTGGGTGCGTCTGAGTGAAACCAAGCGGGCTTTCCTCTCTAAAGCAAAGACGGCTCTCGTATGACCAGAAAACCCAAGCCATGCAAATGAAAATCCAGCTGAATTAGCAGGATCAGGTTAAGATGCCCACCAGCTTTGGTCCCGATCATGTCCCCATGAATCCTTCACTTTCTCCCATGGGAATAAACAAATGGTTTCCAATGAGATCAACAAGGGGGCGTGAAGAAGTAGACAAGAGCCCCCCACTGTAGTGAGGGTCAAAACTTACTTTCTATCAATGACCTCGGATGACCTCTTATGTTAGGGAACAGCCTTGACTGACCTCTCCCAGTGGCCCTAGACGTACCCTGAAACACAAGAGGTGCATGCAATAATCAAGCGTTCCCTCCATCCCCACATCTCACCTGACTTCAGAATAGGAATTTTACTAGTCAACCATCATTACCACCCCCACAGTGCCTAGCCTAGCCTAATCTAACCTTGGCTGGACTGACACATTGTCAGATATTGTGCATGCCTTCTCAGGATAATCCAGCAGAATGCAATTGCTGTAGCATAACTCTAGTGCAGTCCCTGTCTGTGCAGATCCTTAGATTGGGGAATTACTGGTGGGAAACAAGGCACTGCAAACAAAGGAGGATGGGAAGCAGCTACACAAAGCAAAACAGCATCCAAAAGCAGTGTACTGCGATGTCTATTTCTCCACCGCAGCTGTTGAGTGCCTTGTAATGCATTAAGGTTTTTACATTGTAGGCCTAAGCAGAGTTTCATCCTACAGAGCATATTTTGGATTCAGGGAACGCAGAAGGGTGTGACTATGCTTTGAATCGCATGGTTAGATCACCGGTTGCAAAAGATTCCTCAAAGAACGATTTTTCATTATTGTTAGTCCTTGAGGTGCACACCGCCCTTTTCCTGATAGATATGAATGATGGAGGACCTCAAGGGAGGAGAGAGTCCCCTCCCTTCTCTTGGGGCTTGTGGCAAAATTCAATTTTTGGCACGGGGAGAAATGATTAATATCACATCACCCTCCCACGTGGAGCGGCTTTGTTTTCAGGTTCACCAAGCAGGGAAGCAATACGAAAGCAGGACCCTGCATGTCAGAACCAGTTGCTCTGTGCATGCATGCTCCCCCCAAAATTAAAAGGTATGAATGAATAGCTAGGCACAGCATGAGGACATCTGATTGGCTCGGGTAATGACGGTTTTTGCAAAGAGTGGAGGAATGAGAGAAAAGACAGTGCCTAATGTTTTCTACCATGGTCACCATCCCACCAATAATGGTGACCTACATTCCTAGGCCGTCATTACCACATCCAGGCAGTGGGTGGCCTCAAAGGACGCTGACATGGGCTAGTTCTGCACTTATGTTGTTTATTCTGTTTTGGATCCTGCTGAATTCTGATTGATTTGAACTCGGGTCTTCCTCTATCCCCCCACAATTGAAACAGAAAGTGTCCTGCACTTGATTGAGGAAGCTCAGAGCAAGGAGGGGAGCCAAGCGCAACAGGAGTCTCTTTCTTTTTTTTCTTGAACGGGTGTTAGGGGAGAGGGGATGGAGACAGAAGAGGCGGGGGAATATATCCAAGAGGCAAACAGGAGCTTCTGGAGCTTCTGCTGAGAGAAGTTAGGGCTTCCCCTTTAATGGAAGCCTTGCAACCTGGGAATAAGGAAGCCTTTGAACTGATGCCCTGGCCAACCAGGGCTTTTCTACAGCATTGGAGCAAGTTAGTTTGGGACAAGCAGAGAGCTGCTCCTTTACTCGTGCTGATTTTTCAAATATCGGGGTTATATCCACTCCAGGATATTACAGGGGAAAGGTAGGGTCACTCCAGATCAATCATGCTTGCTGCAGATGAAAAATTTAAATGGTCCAAAATCAAAATGGAGATAACATTCAGTGTAGATGGCAGGGACTGAATCGACCTGGGATTGGAATAAAAGCTCCCTGCAAATTCAGCCCTGGATTGCCCAGGCTAACCAGATCTCATGATCATAAGCAAGGTCAGTCCTGGTCAGTCCTTGGATGGAAGTCCAGGGTTACCACACAGAAGCAAGCAATGGCAAACCACCTCCAAAGGGCTCTTGCCTTGGAAACCCTCCGAGGTCATTCTAAATCAGGTGTGGCTTGACGCCATTTTCTTCCACCACCTGAAAGTGACCTTTGCTCCAGGAAGGAGAGATACATACATCTGAGCTGTGCCTTTGACACTTGGTTGGGGGGAAGGCAGAGTATGCATATTTTGATGATCTAAGCTGAACTCTCTCCCCCCCACACACACACACCCCATCCTGTTGCAGACAGGAAGGTCTGAATGTGGCCATCAGTGGAAGATCCCTGGAAGGACCCCAAGGGCTTTGAGCCTGTGCCTTTTGGGTGAGTTGATGCAATGGATCTGGAACTAGGCCAAGAGGCAGCTGCTATTTTATGTTTTTGTTCATTTTAATTATGTGTTTGTAAATGACTTCAGGTCTCCATTGGTGAGAAAAACAGAGTGGGAGGGGGAGAGAAAATACCTCAGTAAATATATAGATAGGTTTAAACAAAACAAATACCAACCCCCCACCCACACCCCCAACCCCCCCCCCTAGCTACAATAGGATGATTATAAAGGGAAAGCCCGACCAGGCAAGTCAGATGTGTCAGATTTTGGAAGCTATGCAGTGCTGACCTTGGTATAGAATTTGGACAGGAGACCTCCACACATTTGGATGGAATTACTCCAAGGAGGTTGTCAGCTCTGGATTGAGAAATACCTGGACAGTTTGGGATGGAGCTGAGAAGTGGTCGGGCTTTAGGGTGGAGAAGGACTTCAGTGTTGCATGCTGCTATGGAGTCCCGCCTCCAACGCAACCATTGTCTCCAGGGGAACTGACCTTTTTAGTCTGGAAATGACCTGAAATGGTGGAGTATCCCCAGGTGCTACCTGGAGACTGGCATGCCTCCAAGGGGTCATGATGCAGAGGCAGGCAATGGCAAACTGCCCCTAGACAGCCCTTGCCTGGCTGCCACACAGTCCTTGGAGCACCTGGCTACGCGACACAAGCCAGACGATAAATGAATACATTGCAAAGGGTGCTCCCATTTGTTTCAAGCGCTCCTACTGAAAGGCAAGGAAAAGCATTGATTCTATTTCCCTGAGTATCGCTGAGACCCAGTGGGATGTAGCCGTATGGCAAAGAAGCTGGATGAGGCAGGAAATCCTGGCTTTAAATCTCACCTGAGCTTTGGGTTTACTGGACATTGTTAGGGAAGCCACTCAGCCTCTGCCCACCAGTAATACCATTTTCCACATGTTGGGTTGCCAGCTCTTGGTTGGAAAATACCTGGAGATATAGAGGTTGAAGCATGGAGAGGATGAAGTTTGGGGCATGACAGGACCTCGAGGTGATTCAATGCCATAGAGACCCCTCTCCAAAGCAGCCATTTTCTCCAGGGGACATGACTGTGGTCTTCAGAGGATCAACTGTACTAGTGGAAGATCTACAGGTACTACTCGGAAAGTGGCAACCCTAACAATATGAAGCCTATCTTGCAGGGTTGTAGGCTATGTTTCATTGCACCTGTCACCAAATTTTATCTAGCAGTTATTAACCTTAAAATAAGCAAATAGGTTTTCTGGACTGTGTGGCCATTGTATGGTAATTTTAGTCCCTGATATTTCACGTGTAACTATAGCTGACATCTTCAGAGATAGGACACGACAAGATGGGGATCTTTCTGAGCCCAAGTGTGGAGTGTAGGGACAGTTGAGGGTATTTTGTTTATTTTACAGGGTGTGTGTGTATGTAACAAATCACATTATTGTCTTATATGGGAGTCTCCCAGGGGCTGGACTAGAATTAGAAAGCTCCTTTCCTGTGTCTGGGTAAAGTTCATTAGACAGTCAATCAGGAAGTGTTTCTTCCTGTTTCTATATGGAGTTCATTAGAAAGTCCATTAGTCAAGGACTTGCCTGTCTTACCTCCCAACCTGAAAGCTTTTAACAATCTGTAAAAATAGGGAACATTTATTTTCTCATCATATGTCATGTGCATGGTATATCCAGGAGTTCTGGCAGCCAGGCAAGAGACATTTGGAGGTTGTTTGCCATTGCCTAACTTTGTGTCATGAACTGTAACATTGCGTCATGACCCGTAACATTCCATGGAAGTCTCCCATTCAAACACTAGCCCAGGTCGACCCTGCTTAGCTTCTGAGAGCTGACTTGCCTGGGCTATCCAGGTCAGGATAACAGGGAACAGAAAGGTAGGGAGGAGAGAGAGAGTGAGGTAACAAAGAGGAAAGAAAATATATAGTAAAGCCAAGGCTGCAGTTAGTGTCTCCTTTTTATTGAAATAGCTTCAGACGGTTCTTCTGGCTCTGATGAAGCTTATCCAGGCTTTCAGGCCCATTGTATCTGATTTTTCTTTTATTCCTCAATTCCACGTCTCCTCTGCCCAATGTTCTCTTCTTGACACTTCATCCAACTTCCAGCATCGTAAAGATACCTCTTTAGCTGCCAAGCACCCACGGAAATAAATTCTTTATCAGACCTAAGGAGGGAGCATTGTTTAAATGAGACGGCTGAAAGAAAAATGCATGCCGGTGGACAGAAACAGGTTAATCCGCCTTCTGCCGTATGAGTGAACACCAAAAATGGATTGCAGAGCAGCCTGTGATGGGGCCACACGACCCTCGCAGGATTTGAATGGGCATCAAAGGGATCTAAATAGATACTTTGCCAAGTTAGTCTGGAATCAAAGTTCTTGATGGACTTGAAGGCCATTGCTTGGGGGTCGGTGATTCTAGTCAGAAGATAGGGGGCCAGAAGATAGGAGGCCAGCTCAGGGATATTGTCAATCTCTCCCTGGATTCCGGGGAGTTCCCTGAGCAGTTAAGGGAGGCAGTGGTCCGCCCTCTCCTGAAAAGATCCATGCTGGACCCGCGAGACCCAGACAGCTACCGCCCAGTATCGCACTTAGCGTTCCTGGGCAAGGTGGTTGAAAGGGCCGCGGCAGACCAGCTCCTGGCATTCTTGGAAGAAACTTCGGCACTCGATCCATATCAGTCTGGCTTCCGACCTGGCCACGGGGTGGAGACGGTGCTGGTCGCCCTGCTGGATGATCTCCGTCGCCAGCTGGATAGAGGCGGGTCGGCAGTGCTGGTTCTTCTGGACCTGTCGGCCGCTTTTGACACCGTGGACCACGAATTGTTGGTCCACCGCCTCGCCGAAACGGGGATACGGGGCACAGCTTTACGCTGGATACGCTCCTTTCTCCAGGACCGGACCCAGAGGGCAGCAGTGGGGGATGAGTTCTCGCGCTCCTACAGACTTCCATGTGGAGTCCCACAAGGCGCGGTCCTCTCCCCCACATTATTTAACGTCTTTATGCGCCCTCTGGCCCAGCTGGTGCGGAGTTTTGGACTGGGTTGCCACCAGTACGCTGATGACACCCAGCTCTATCTCCTCATGGACGGCCGCCCGGACTCTCCCCCGGAACCATTTGCCAGATGTTTGGAAGCGGTGACAGAATGGTTCGAGCAGAGTCGTCTGAAACTCAACCCCTCCAAGACGGAGGTCCTGTGGCTGGGACGCAGGGGGCAGGATCAGGAAGCGCGCTTGCCCACCCTGGGAGGGGCGCATCTTACCATCGCGTCCCAGGCCAGGAATTTGGGCGTGATCATTGATGCCTCCCTAACTTTGGAGGCACAGATCAAAAGAGTAGCAGGCCAGGCATTCTTCCAACTTCGCCAGGCCCGACTACTAGCGCCCTACCTGTCCCCCGAACACCTGGCCACGGTGATCCATGCAACGGTCACCTCCAGAATAGATTTCTGTAACTCGCTCTACGCGGGCCTTCCCTTGTCCTTGATCCGGAAACTTCAGCTAGTGCAGAACGCAGCTGCCAGGGTCCTCACTGGTACATCTTGGAGGGCCCATATCCAGCCAGTGCTGAGGCAGCTGCACTGGTTGCCAATTGCTGCCCGGATCCGGTTCAAGGTTTTGGTTTTAACCTTCAAGGCTCTACGCGAGTTGGGACCCACATACCTGAGGGACCGCTTATCGCCCTATGCCCCCCGTAGAGCTTTACGTTCTGCGGGAGAAAATCTATTGGTCGTCCCCGGCCCTAGGGAAGCACGCCTGGCCTCGACCAGGGCCAGGGCCTTCTCGGTCCTGGCCCCTGCCTGGTGGAATGAGCTCCCGGGAGAACTGCGGGCCCTGCGGGACCTTCCATCGTTCCGCAGGGCCTGCAAGACGGAGCTCTTCCGCCAGGTTTACGGTTGAGACCAGGCTTAACACCTACGCCCCCCCGGGACCTGAGGATTGGGATTAGACATGAGTACCATCAGTATCCCCTCTCCACTTGCTAAGGGGGAATGGGTAGTTGATTAGCCGCTCTTGCCAGGTAGTCATTAATATTGACATGTTATTTGGTTTTAATGTATTTTATGGGGTTTATACTGTTGTAACCCGCCACGAGCCGCAAGGGAGTGGCGGGAAATAAATTCAATAATAATAATAATAATAATAATAATAGTAACAGCTTCTAGTAACAGCCACCTGATGGCAAAGAAGAAGAAGAAGAAGAAGAAGAAGAAGAAGAAGAAGAAGAAGAAGAAGAAGAAGAAGAAGAAGAAGAAGAAGAAGAAGAAGAAGAAGAAGAGTTGGTTCTTATATGCCGCTTTTCCCTACCCGAAGGAGGCTCAAAGCGGCTTACAGTCGCCTTCCCATTCCTCCCCCCACAACAGACACCCTGTGGGGTGGGTGAGGCTGAGAGAGCCCTGATATCACTGCCCGATCAGAACAGTTTTATCAGTGCCGTGGCCAGCCCAAGGTCACCCAGCTGGCTGCATGTGGGGGAGTGCAGAATCGAACCTGGCATGCCAGATTATAAGTCCGCACTCCTAACCGCTACACCAAACTGGCTCTCTCAAAGGGCTGTAACATGTCAAAGAAGGGGCTGACTTGTTCACTGTGGTTTTACAGACAAGGGCCCCTCCCACACACATGGGATAATCTACTTCTACAGTCCTGTTGGCAGCAGGGGACATAACTCCCAGTAATAGATTTAAACAACATGTAGAACAGTCCTGGCTAGATATCACACAAAAAAATCACAGTCAGAGTAATTCAGTCATGGAATGGGCGGCCTTAGGAGGTGGTGAGATCCTCTTCACTGGCGTTCTCCAAGCAGTGGCTGGGCAGATACTTGTCATGGATGCTTTAGGTTGATCCTGCACTGAGCAGAGGGTTGGACAAGATAGCCTGTCTGGCCCCTTCCTATTCTATGATTCTGTGATTCAAAAAAATCAAAAATATTATTAAAAATATAAAGCTATGCAGTATAAACAAAATTATAATGCAACAATCAGTGAACTGATGAACATTAAAGTTAGAACATTAGTTAGATGAACATTAAAGTTTAGGTACATTCAGCATTAAGCACTTTCTCCATTTCCCAATGGGAACTGATTTCTTCTCCTTTCCCTTTGACTTCTTGTTCTTATTATTAATTTAATTTAATGTATATACTGCCCCTCACTGTGGCATCTCAGGGTGGTGTACATGGAATAGTAGAACAGGTAGACTGAGATATTTGTAACATTATGAACAGGGAACATAAGGAACATGAACAATCAACATCAATCAAAATTTTGGGAACATTGTACACTGGTTACCTAGAATCATAGAATCATAGAATAATAGTTGAAAGGGATCTCATGGGTCATCTAGTCCAACCCCCTGCACTATGCAGGTCACTCACTACCCTATCGCTCATCCACTGTAACCTGCCACCTTTGCCTTCACAGAATCAGCATCTCTGTCAGATGGCTATCCAGCCTCTGTTTAAGAATTTCCAAAGATGGAGAACCCAGCACCTCCCAAAGAAGCCTGTTCCACTGAGAAACCACTCGAACTGTCAAGAACTTCTTCCGGATGTTTAAATGGAATTTCTTTTGAATTAATTTAATCCCATTTGTTCTGGTCTGTCCCTCTGGGGCAAGAAAGAACAATTCTGCTCCATCCTCCATATGGCACCCTTTTAAATACTTGAAGATGGTTATCAGATCCCCTCTCAGTCGTCTCCTCTCCAGGCTAAACAGACCAAGCTCCCCCAACCTTTCTTCATACGTCTTGGTCTCCAAACCCCTCACCATCTTTGTTGCCCTCCTCTGGACATGCTTCAGTTTGTCAACAAGTTTGTCTTCAATTGGGGTGCCCAAAACTGAACACAGTACTCCAAGTGAGGCTGAACCAGAGCAGAGTAAAGCGGTACCATCACCTCCTAGGATCTGGACACGATACTCCGTTTGATAGATCCCAAAATCCCATCTACCTTTTTAACCACTGAGTCACACTGCTGACTCATGTTCAATGTATGGTCTACTTAGACTCCTAGATCCTTTCCACACATGCTACTTCCCAGACAAGTCTCCCCCATCTGATATTAGTATATCTACTTGCAGTAGATCCGATTGGAGGGGGTGACAGCAGACGAGTAGCGGCTTTAGGTTGGGTCGGATCAGAAGTTGCTTGGCAGGGGAGCAGGTGGAGGGAGGCCCTTGTCGTTGCCCTCAACCAAAAGCCTGGTGGAAGACCTCCGTTTTGTAGGCCCTACAGAACTGTTTGAGTTTCAGCAGGGCCTGGATTTCATTTGGGAGCTCATTCTACCAGGGTGGGGGCACAGATAAGAAGGTCACAACTGCAATCAACTCACAACTAGGCTTCTGCACTTTGGCATGCTTCTGCATCCATTCAAGCCCGAGGTGACCAGTCAGCGCACACACCCAGGTGCAGAGCTCTGTGCCTGCATGTGGGCAACAGGTTGCGCACCACCACCATTGCCGCCCCTCCCCCCGTGCTGCAGCGCTGCCTCAGGCTTGAATGGCCGCCGAAGCAGCTGAAACGCACCAAAGCACCCAAGCCTACTCACAACCCCTGCCAGGGGCTTTCAAGGCAAGCGGGATACAGAGGTGGTTTGCCATTGCCTTCGTCTGCAGAGTTTTCTTCGATGGTCGACCATCAAAGAACCTATCTGACTTGGCTTCCACCATCTGACAAGCTTGGTCAAGACCATGACACCTTCCCATTCCTTCCATTCTCCCCTTTGACAGAAATTAAATTTCTGAACCATGTGTCATCTTATAGAATCCCCCTCCCCCCCCCAAAAAAACCCCACCAGAAAAGGAGATAAACAGCTTCAAAATGTATCGACGTGGTGTGTAATTTGATATGACTTTCCCATCTCAAGAATAATTTGACTGGATGTCAAGTAATTGGGCATCAATACAGACTCCTTTGTGTGATGCATCAAGATCTGTATATCTTTCCAAACACTGAGGCCTGGCAGCAAATGTTGTTTCTCAAGTTAATGTGATTTCAGATGTGCATATCGATTTTCCACTTTGTTTGTTAGAGTGAGCATTATTTTGATTAGGAGTGTTTTGTTTTTGTTATTTCTTCCCCCACACCACCACGAAAAAGAATAAAGTCGGGACAGCTTGCATTTGACCTTTTTGGATATCTGAAAAAAATATTTGGCTAAAAACTATAGTATCGTTGGGATCTGGACTAGATCTCTATGATGTAGGGGGTGAAATAATATTTTCTTAATTATTGTTCTGTAAAGAGAAAAGCTTGTTGTACCAGACTGTTTCGTAACAGAAAGCCCAGAAACTTGTTTTGGACTGTATTTTGAAATGTTACCAAGGCTGGTATGTTCTATTCTCGAGGCCGGGTGAAATTGTTTATATGAACAAGAGAACTTTTGTAATCTTCTCCTGGTGACTTAGCACAATGGTCCTGTGGGATGTGCAAGGGGTGGAGACCCCAGGTTATTGTATGACCCAAAAAGTATCATCTTTCCCGGCCTTCAATGGAATATTATAAAGTCTCATGAAATCCTTTGTTCTGTGCACCAATTTGGTTGAAGAAATCCCTTCATTGAAAAGATTAACAAAATGGGTGTGTGATATTCTTGGCTGAAACAAAAGTGAGCTCAAGCCCATCTACCTATATGACTAACTAAAAGCCCACCCCTAAGCACCCTTTGACACACAAAATGCCAGGGGATATAACTCTTTAAGTCTTTCTGACCAGGGACTCTACGCAACATACCTTTAAGTCTGTGAAAATCAGCTTTCCTGAAGTCCAGTCTATAAGGTACGACTACATAAAGGTTTTCTCTTTCCCACGATTGAACATTCCAAAAGCACATGGTCACTGCTACCAAGTGTGCCCACTACTTCCACCTAATCTACAAGTTCTTCCCTATTGATGAGAATCAAGCCTAAAATAGCAGAGCCCCTGGTTCCCCGCTCTACTTTCTGGGAAATGAAGCTGTCAGCAAGAGTCTGAGTCAGGGGTAGTCAAACTGCGGCCCTCCAGATGTCCATGGACTACAATTCCCAGGAGCCCCCTGCCAGCAAATGCTGGCAGGGGGCTCCTGGGAATTGTAGTCCATGGACATCTGGAGGGCCGCAGTTTGACTACCCCGAGTCAATCATCAAACCTTGGCATCTTAGCCATGACGCCACTGGCTCCAACTCACCTACGGATGCTTTGTTTAATCTGGCAAAAGCTCTCTGGCAGGTGGGGGGGAGCAGGCATAAGAGAAAACCACAAAGACCACCGCTGTGCCGATGCTCCGAAGATGCTGCGAATCCCTCAGTCTGGTGATGCATTGGGGAAATGAAAAGCGGGGGGCTTGGGCAAGGTCCACCATTATTCATTGACTGGTTTAAAATTCACACTATTGTTTCCTGGGTCTCTGTGGCATAAGGGATGGCCCATCATCACCCAAAGAGATCCACATTTACGTCACCTAACAACCATTTATAAAGTATGGAGGGTGCTTTGGCAAATGTAGGGCAGATCACTCCGGGGACGTCTTTCCCCTTGATGGGAACCCAGTGCAGCCGACATTTTCCCCATCTCCTCCACTGCATCCTCACAACCACCCTGTGAGGTAGGTTAGGTTGAGAGTGTGCAGCTGGCCCAAAGTCACCCAGCAAACATCTACAGCAATATGGGAACTTCAGCCTGACCCTTGAACCTCTATACTATGCTGGCTACCTGAGATCCTTTTAACTGGAGAGTGAACCAGGGACTTGAGGTAAAGAATAAGAATTAGAAGAACAAGAACAAGAAGAGTTGGTTCTTATATGCCACTTTTCTTTCCCCAAAGGAATCTCAAAACGGCTTCCATTCGCCTTCCCTTTCCTTTCTCCACAACAGACACCCTGTGAGGGAGGTGAGGCTGAGAGAGCCCTGAGATTACGGAAGAAGAAGAGTTGGTTCTTATATGCCACTTTTCTCTACCTGAAGGAGTCTCAAAGCGCCTTCCCTTTCCTCTCCCCACAACAGACCCCGCTGTGAGATAGGTGAGGCTGACAGAGCCTCACAGAACTGCTCTGGGAGAACAGAATTATCGGGACTGTGACTAGCCCAGGGTCACCCAGCTGGTTGCATGTGGGGAAGCGCGGAATCAAACCCAGCTCACCAGATTCGAAGCTGGATGTAGCGTTTGTTGGGGGTCGTATGCAGATATAATCCAAAGCACTTGGTCCAAACACTGAAAATGAGAGCCTGTTCCTCTCCAGGAGTATTCAGGTGATGCTGCTTCACAAGTGCCCATTTTGGGCTCAGAGGAATGATTCATCCAACTGTTGTCAAGCAGCCTGCGGGGGGGCTTTCCACACAAGCATCAACATCGCCCGCCCCAGCACAACCCTAGGAAAAGATGGATCTCTCTTTTCCTTCAAAGTAATGAGCGACTCCATCTTACCACAGAAGAAAAACTTAATTTTCTTGTGGGAAATGAAGCAAAATATATTATTTCAGCTGGTGGCTACTTCTGCCCTTCTGGCAAATTCTATTAGAGATCAGGCTGTCATGAATCAGATTTTCTGAGTCATCTTTCCTATATAGTACTATATTATATTATCCTCTGTGCATTTTAATGTGATTTTGGGAGATGTAGAGGTATTGTTTTCTTCCTGATTTTCATACTCCTCCCCCCACCCGCCTTTCTTTTGCTGGTATATTGAATTTTGGCACAGAAATGTTTGACAAGTACTTGCATAGCAAACATTAATTTTAGACGTGTTCCTCACACTGTGCCCTGTTACTTCACAAGGCAGGCCCCACATCTCGAAAGCTTTACAGGTGTCTGATTTTGGTACAGATCATTTCACGTCAATATTCCTAAAGATAGCTTGAAGCCGGTGAGAGGGAAACGCCAGCCCACAGGCTGCTAGCCAGTTCCCACAATTGCCTTCTGGGTTTATACAGCATAATGAAATATTCATCGGAAGGGCCCATCACCCTTCAGAGAGATTCAAATTTACTACGCCATTCTCACAAACATTTATAAAGTATTTACGGTGGATTGGCAAATACTTGGCAGATCACTCCGGGAATGTGCATATTAGAGATTTAAGCTCGTTTCATTAGCACCATGAAGTCTCCTGAGAATAAAATCCACTGCTAAACGCTAAAGAATCCGTTCTGGCGGTTGGACTAAATAATCCTTTGTACATTCACACGTGGAGACTTCAGAGACATGAAGCCTTAGGACCATTCAAGGTCCCACAGAATCCTTTTCTAACAAGTGAGAGCTAGTGAGATATTGTGGTTAGAGGAGCCTTTCTCAATGGTTTTACCCAGGGGTGACCATCCAGATCAGGGGTAGTCAAACTGTGGCTCTCCAGATGTCCATGGACTGCAATTCCCAGGAGCCCCTGCCAGCATTCGCTGGCAGGGGCTCCTGGGAATTGTAGTCCATGGACATCTGGAGGGCCGCAGTTTGACTACCCCTGATCCAGACGTCCATGGACTACAATTCCCATGATCCCCTGCCAGTGTTTGCTGGCAGGGGATCATGGGAATTGTAGTCCAAGGACATCTGGAGGGCCACAGTTCACCCCTGGAGAATTCCTCTTAACAATGCAGAGATTTATAACCCGCCCCCTCCCTTTGTTGATACACCTTGTTTCTCCTGCAAAGCAGTAGAAAGCGTCCTGGGAGTCATCTTGCTTTCTGTCTACCTGGTAGTGAAAATGAAGGAGTGAAAGGAATGGGTTCACAGAGAAAGTAAAGCTTGAACGGATGTTTCAAGGGAAAGGAAGGAGGAACCCACCAAGGATTTTTGGGAGAAAGTTACAAGCATAAAGGGAAACAAAAGAAGGGAGTCTCTGAGGAGAGCCAGAAAATTGAAGAGAGATGACGAAAGCTGGGTTGGAGGACCAAATGTCTTGGACCGAAGGCTCCAGCAAAAGGGTCCAAGAGGTAAAGCTCATGTAAAGCTCAGGAAACTTTGAAAGCTAATGATGTGCTGCCTGGAAGCACAATTCCATTCTTTAACTGTTCTTCCCGACCCCACTTCCTTTTATCCACAACTTAGAAAGCCGTCCTCCTTTTAATGATCCAGGAAGAGCCTCAGCCAAATAGGCGTCCAGTTCCCCTTCCCCCTAAAACTGAAGACATCCCAAAGAATTAGGGAGGTAAAATATATTTACTTTTCTTTCTTTGAAGGGCGCTGATGTTAGAGTCTCGGAATTTTCTTTTCAGGTGATCGCCCAACAATGGACTTTGGAGGAGATCTAGATACGGAGAACGGGATTCACAAAGACCCGGGGAGCCTTCTCTGGTTCTGTCTCACAAGCTGGATCCGCTTAAATAAGGGAGTCCTTCAAAGCAGCCATTTCAGTCTGAGGTGTATAACTGAACTATGGCTTAAGATCTGTCCTGTTAAAAACATCACAACAAAGACTGAATAGCAAATAGTGCCATCCCATTCACTTCTATTCAGCCAGCACGGTGTTGGGCTTAAGAGTGGCAGCTACCAAACTTTCGAGCCAGTTTAATTCCTCACTCCTCCTCTGCATGCAGGCAGCTGGGTGACCTTGAGCCAGTCACAGTCCTGTTAATGCTGTTCTCACAGAGCGGTCCTGTCAGGGCGCTCAGCCCACCTCCCTCACAGGGTGCCTGTTGTGTGGAGAGGAAGGGAAGGTGAATGTAAGCCCCTTTGAAACTCCCTTGGGTACAAAAAGCGGCATATAAGAACCAGCTTTTCTTCTTCTTTAGTTGAATGTCTTTCTTTTAAAAATGTCATTTAAGGCTGCCCTTCCCTACAAGGCATCTCACGGGGTTTCCAAAACACATATCCATAGAATATAAAAATAGAGAAATTCAATATACTTACAATGAACTATAGAATAGAGTTATAATCATTTTAAATTAATGGTGCCCATTCTATCTGAAACATCTATTTCTGGGGAAGGCATAGCTGGGTGGGGTCAGGGGTCATGTGGGGAGATCAGTGCACGTTAACAGTAATTCCGGCCTCAGCCATAGGCCTGGTGGAACAGCTCTGTCTTTCAATCCCTCTGGAACATTTCAAAGTTCTCCCCAGGGCTCTGATCTCCTTCCAGGGGTAGTCAAACTGCGGCCCTCCAGATGTCCATGGAGTACAATTCCCATGAGCCCCTGCCAGCGAATGCTGGCAGGGGCTCATGGGAATTGTAGTCCATGGACATCTGGAGGGCCGCAGTTTGACTACCTCTGAGCGTTCCACCATCTGGATAATCTGGGAAAGTTTATTTTCTCTATCTTCGGTGAGACTTGTCGATTATTTGTTGATATCTCGCAAGCTATCGTATGTTCAGACTGAAAATCACCAGCTGTGAGTAATAAAGGTTCCCTGCCCTCCCCAAATGAATCCGAGAACATTGTCGCTCTTACCCTGCCCTTTATCCCTAAACCCTGCTTTACGTTTCAACCTGTTTCCCCAGCAGCTAATGCTCTCGACCTTGCTTCTGATCTTGACGTTTTCTACTCGCTAATGCTCTGGGGACCGCATTCGGCTCAAGGTATGTCGACTGAGAAGCGAAACTAGCCACTATCTGTGGACCAAGTACATCGACGTCTGACAGATCCGAAGGGCAAGCGCTCTCAGCAGCAGAGGCTCTGAGGCCATGCCCCGCAAGTTTTTATGGATGCTAATTTTGGACCGGGGCCAAGATGAATGGCTGACATCTCAAGCCCCACCACATCATCGAATTCCATTGCGAACTTCCTCAGATACCTTCATAGGTACCCCAGCTGCCCCCTGTGCATCACCCTTGGGATCGCAATACATCCCTGCAGCTCCCACCTCCCAAACTTCCAAGCTTCCTTCTCACAATCCAAAATTTAACCTCGAGCCTACAAATCCTGGCTGCCTTCTTGGTGGTCTTGGGCGACTGGCTAGGGCATCTTCCTTTGTTCCAACTGGAGGGGTGCCAGCCTAGCCCTCCCCAAAGAAGCAATGCACTTGGTTATGGCCTGCCACAGCAAGCAACATCCTCAGGTGCTTCCACCACTCAACGGAGATGAAGGGGGCCTTGTGAGGACCAGCACTATCACGCCATCCATCCCAGCCAGCCTACCTGTCTCAGGTTACTTTCTTCCCTGCATGTTCCTCTATGGACGGAGGAGGATGGGACGAAACAAGCTGATTATTATTTAATGAATTGATTTGTATGCGGTCCTCCCATGCAGGCTCAGGGTGGTGTAAAGACGAAGAGCTGTTTTTTCACGATGCCTTTTAACCACCGGATGCAGTCGCATAGTGGCTTGCAATTGCCAGCCCTTCCTTTCCCCACAACAGTCACTCTGAGAGGTTGGTTGGGCTGGGAGAACTCAGAGACATGTGACCAGCCCTAGGACACCCAACATGGCTTCATGGGTGGGAATGATAAGTCGAACCTCGGTCTCCGAATTCGAGGCCAGAATTCTTAACTGCTACACCCAGCTGGCTCTGATTCTGTGTTTTGCATCTGAGATGCATGTGCCCGTGGTAAAGGGGAGGCCCACATCAAGCCACAGTATCCAGAATACAAGTTCAGCTAATGGTACCACTGAAGGAAAATATCATTTGTCTATACTGCTGGAGAACTCCTGGGGAGCTTGAACCGAGCAGCAACAGGAGGTGCTAGAGAACTGGTTTTCCCCTTGTTGCCTTAGCATAAAGTTGTTGTGTTCTGTTACCGCTTTGCAGTTGTTCTCATTCCACAACCAATTTGGCAGTTGCCACTTTTCTTTTCTTTTTTTTGCATTGTCTAATGTTCGTATGAAACAGCAGGAGGAGGGTTATCGGTTTGCTCCTTCTGCAGTTTGGCAGAATCGGAGGCCAGAAAGGTGCAGTGCTCGGTTTTTGCATTGTTGTCCTTTGCAACCAATGAGAACTTCTGTAGGGTTGATGCCTGCTGTTTATGCTAATGGCCTATTGATGTTGGTGCCAAAGCAAGCCCTTTTGAAGCCCAAGCCAATGGAATAATCAACTACCATCACTGTGAAGGGCTCCTATTCCTCTTCCTCCCCAGGCAAAGCAATCTGATTCTTATGCAGGCTGGTTCATCGGGTGACTGTCAGGAGCTGCCATGACAAAAGGAGGGAAATGTAAGATCTGAAGGTCAATTCTTTTTGTCAGGAGACAGCAAGCATTCCCGGTCACCAGGATGGTGGGTTCTTGCATATACAAAAGCGATTCTTGTATATACCAAAGGACTTCATTGGCCTCAGCCCAAGCTATTATGAAAATATATTTGGGTTGATCCCAGCAGGGATCATTTCTGTTTTCTAAGTCTTTGGAAGAATTTCGTCTTTCATAAAAGTTAAAGGTAAAGGTATCCCCTGTGCAAGCACTGGGTCATGCCTGACCCTTGGGGTGATGCCCTCCAGCGTTTATGGTACATGGGGATTAAAAAAAGGAAACTGTGGACTGTCCTGCCTAAAAAAACAGCTGTACAGGAATACATCCTCCCTCACGGAAGCACAATTTCAGGCAGGCTACCCTGAAAACCTTTCTTTCCCATAGCATAATACAGCCTGGTGCCGTGCACATGTTGGAAATGTGAAAACGGTTCCCCAGGGCGCTGGGGGAGATGCGGGAGAGAGAAATTATCTTCTCCAACACATCCCCGTTGGCATACCTGCTGGTGGACAGCCCACTTTATGCCTGCCTCACCAGCAGATGCCCTTGCCCCAAGAAATCTGGTCAGCAGCAGTTGTCACCAGTCCAGTCAATGTAGTGAAGGGAGAGAGAAAGGGAATATTCATACAGCGGAAAAGGAAATACCAACAAAAGCTGAAATCAGGCTTTTTCAACCATTTTTGTGAAAGGCTGGGGTTTCTTGAAAGCCCAGGAAGGGTTTCCTGAATGGGTAGGAGTTAATTAATTATAGAGATAGATAGATAGATAGATAGATAGATAGATAGATAGATAGATAGATAGATAGATAGATAGGTAGGTAGGTAGGTAGGTAGGTAGGTAGGTAGGTAGGTAGGTAGGTAGGTAGGTAGAGATAGAGATAGAGATAGAGATAGAGATAGAGATAGAGATAGAGATAGAGATAGAGATAGATATGTAGGTAGGTAGGTAGGTAGGTAGGTAGGTAGGTAGGTAGGTTGGTAGATAGATAGATAGATAGATAGATAGATAGATAGATAGATAGATAGATAGATAGATAGATAGATAGATAGATAGATAGATAGATAGATAGATAGATAGATAGATAGATTTTATTGGGTGATATGACCATATATGGTCATGTCAACCTGTCCAACCATTCCAGAATGGCCAAGGATAGGCCTGGAGGGGTTGGGGAGGAGCCCTGGGTGGGTGGGTGTGTACACAGACTTGCCTCCCAACCATCTTCTGCACCATCAAGCCACTTTTTTCGAAGCCTGAAACCTGAGAGAGGCTGTCTGAAGTCATGTCGTCAGAGAAGGGGGAGGAAATTGAATGAAACCATTGAAATAAATTTGAAGATAATACCCAGAAAAGAGCACACCTCTGTGGTTGGTTCATGGCATTTAGTGATGAGAGAGCTGATTGTCCTGAACATGGCAGGTCCACTTAGATACCAATTTGTTAAGGCAGCCAGTCAATTAAAGCAGTTGTAATCCCCTCCCCCACTTTAATAGAACAGTCGTGAGATCGTGTGTGTGTGTGTGTGTGTGTGTGTGTGGAGTTGATACTTACTTCAGCAGAGGCCCACGAGGCATCACCCCACATTCTGCAGGCAACACCTTTTCAAAACCTTTTCAAAAACAGTTTCCTCCGTCGTACAATGTTGCTTGGCTGGCACAGCGCCTCCAAACAGTTTTTCAGAACTTTCCAAAGCTTTATTGCTGTGCCTGGACACTATGGTCGCCATTTTGTCATGGTATCCACTTCCTTTTTCTCCAGATTCCCAAAATACATGACTATACATGAAGTCTGGGATCCCTGCTCTGCTGAAAACAGTAAAAACATGGAGAATAAAGCACCTCCTTTTCAGTATGGTAGAAATTAAGCAGGTGACTACAAACTCAGGAGAAGAGTAAGGCTTTTGCTTGGTTCCTGAGGGACAATATATTTGATGCCAAGTGACCCTCTTGGGGCCACTGTTGAGAAGGCACTATCCCCTATGCTCATCTGCCTTGCTTCTGAATCTTGGCGGTGCATAGAGGAAAGCCAACGTGTATAGTGGTTAAGGAGCAGTAGACTCTATACTGGCGAACTGGGTTCAATTCCCCACTCCTCCATATGCAACCCACTGGGTGACCTGGGTGACCAGCTTTCTTAAAGCTGTTCATGCAGAGCTGGGCCTATTCTGCACACAACAGATAATGCACTTTCAATGCACTTTAGAAATAGATTTTCCTGTTCTGCACAGGAAAATCCAGCTGCCAAAGCACACTGAAAGTGCATTATCTAATGTATGCAGACTGGGCCCTGTTCTCTTAGAGCTCTCTTAGCCCCAGGTATGTCAGAGGGTGTCTGTTGTGGGGAGAAGAAGAGAAAAGGGTTTGTAACCCCCTTTGGGACTCCTACACACAGTTAAAAGCAAAGTGTAAAAACCAGCTCTTCTTCCTCTTTGTCTTCTTCATCTTCATCTTTGTCTTCATCTTCTTTTCTGCAGGTGGGCATGATTGGTGGGCAGGCTCATGTGGGAACAGATAGACTCATCCTCTGTGAATATGAGGGAACTAGTTGAAAGACTGGCTCACTCAGGGGGAAGGGGTTGATATGACGATCACTCCTCTTTGTTGAATGAAGCCCCAATCTTGGATCCAATTCCGTCTTGACCTCCTGGCTGTTGGGCAGGAAATGGACTGGGAAGGCACCATCATCTGTTCCTGTGGTTCTGGTAATGGACCTCCCTCCTGGTTGACCACATTTGTCTTGTTAACCCGCTCTAGGCGATCAGTTCTTTCTAAGAACATGGCCATATGTGTAGATAGACAGGCACACTCTTAGCTCAGGTCTCTTTTTATCTAGCCTGGGATCGATTTTTGAACAGAGAGCTGGGGGAGGGGCCGTGAACATCAAATTGTTCTTTTAAAAACATCAGAAAAGTATGATAAATAATGGCTCCCATTCTGACAATTCATCATTTTGGATGCTTTCTGCTTCCCTTCCTGCCACATTGATTTGCCCAAGGAAGGGAGTTGATAATTGGCGATTTTGCTGTCTCATAAGGTAATTTATTTGAAGCAATGCATCTGTTTTCAAACTATAAATTTAAATTGCTAATATTGAAGTTATTCACTCCAATTCAAGCCGGTATTCATTATAGGCCCCGTGAATTCGCCTCCGCTGCCCGTTAACTGTTATCTTAATGAGTTTTGCATGGAAAGAAAGGGGCGGGGGAGACATTTATTAATGGTGCCCCGGCTGCATGAAGGAAGGAGCGAAATTGGACAAAGCCCTTTAAAAGCTACTTGGAAATTATTGTGGTCTTCACCTCTTTGTAGAAAAGCCAGTGTTGATTTTGTAATTAATAAGCAATTTGAATTTTGAAGAGGAAGTTGGGCTGTTCTGGCTAGGCACATTTTTTAAAGGGTGGAAGAGAAAATCACCCTTGATCTAGAAGTGACCTGATTTTTCTAAAGACAATAAATATGGAAAGACCCTTCCATGGGCAGGGTGGGTGTGCCCGATTGGTAGAACAGAGTAGAGCAATGGGATCCTGCGTTGAGCAGGGGGTTGGACTAGATGGCCTGTATGGCCCCTTCCAGCTCTATGATTCTATGATTCTATGATTCTATGATTCTATGATCCAACTTGGTCTCTTTTTTGTTTTATGAGTTGGCTGACAGGAAGTATTCATCTGGTTTACTTCCTGGTTATGTCACTGGAGTTAAACAAGGTAGGTCGCTTAAGAATGCCATGGAGCCATTGAGGTCTGTTCCAGTTGCCATTCATGTTTCATGGACAGGTTCAAGTTTTGGGGTTCTCTCTGAACCCACCCACCCCAGTCCCTGTTTCAGCTTTGCTTTGGCCTTGTGTATTCAAGCCTGGAAAATTATTTATTTTGGTGCCATTGTAGTGTTTTTTTGTGCCACTAACAACACCCCCCCGCGCACAAGCACACGCACACGATTTCAGTGCCAATGAATCAGTGCTATATACATTATGTTTATTGTACACATAAAGATGGTATACATTGCCCATACAAAGTGGGCAAGAGGTGTCCACAGCACAAATCTTTAACACTTTGCTCTGTCTAATATTTCGGAAAATGCCTCCTGGGCGGAGACTGTCCAGGACCCGTCCAGTCTGTCTGGACTCTGCTTCTGGTCCTGGTGGCCAATGATTGGCCCACCCCCTCAGGCCCACCCCCACAAACCCGGTAATGCCAGTTGCCACCATTTGGCACCTGGATGTCACCAGGAACCATCGCTTCCCTGGGACCAGGCTCCCAGGGACTGACAGGGGGGAGCTGGCTCCACCAGGGCTCCCACTGGGCCCCCAAGGGCCTTTACATGGATTTCCTCCCTGTGCCCGAGGCTTCCCAGGCCACACAAGAGCCACCAACCCTTTTCCGGCCGGGGGGGGAAGAGGGCAAGAGGGCCATGCTAGGCCTTACGCAGCTCGGGGGCAGAAGGGCAAGGGTGCTGCCTGGTATGGCCATGCCAGACCTTTGCATTTGCTGGGGGAGGGTGGACCACTCCTGGGGAGGGACATGGCAGAGACAGCACCAGCCGAGCCCCAGCCGGCCACGCATCTCTCTCTCACTCTCCCTGCCTCTACCTGTGTGTCTGTGGCAGGCCACCTCTTCTGCAGGCCACCTCTTCTTCCTGGCCAGCCCCTTGCCTACTGCTCGTTTTGACTGCGCAACGTGCACATGCCTGCCCAGGGAGCTCAGCACTGCTCCTGCTGCTGCTGCCACTGCTTCTGCTGAGTTGCACCCTCACTGCAATTCAGGCACTCTTCCCATAGGCAGAGGGGCCCCCACAATCCCCTCCCCCTTTGCCAGACATGTAAAGCGCCACTGCCCACCACCTGCCCCTGTGCACTCTTTGCTCGGTGCCCTGCCTCCCACCCCCAGAACCAGCCCCCGTGGTCCGTGGCAAATGGCCCGGCTCTCTGGCCGACGGTACCCTCGGGTGAATGTACGTGGCACTGCCGCCCAAGGGGTGCCAATGCGGGGGTTACCCTTCACGTCTGGAGATCATCGAGATGCCACTGGGTTGCGGCCGAGGGGGGGTGAGAGCCAGTTTCCTAGAGGCAGAGGAAGACATGTGAGGGATGCTTGACTGACCCTGGCCCCTGCTTCCCTACAGATTGGCTTCCTTTGCTTCTCTGAAATCATGTGGGAATATTAGGCTGGCTTCCAGAGGGCTACCTGGCTAGGCTACCCGAAGGGGGGGAAAGGAAGTGAATTCCCACCCGCAATCCCCCCCCCCCCGGTCCCAAGAAGACCTGCAGTGGCCTCCCCAAGCCTCCGTGTGCCTTTTCAAGCCAGAGGGAGGCCAGAGCAAACTCCGATAATCCTTCCCCCCAAAAAAAGACCTGCCGAGCTTTCAAGAGGCTGCAACGGCCCTTTTGGGGGAGATCGTCCCGCCCACTCTTTCTCTTTCCCTCTTCCTTCCCCTACCTTTATATTTCTTTCTTTATCTCTCACACACTTCTTTCTGACACTTTCTCTCTCTATTTCTTTCCATCTATCTCTACCTGCCTCTTTCTTTTAATCTCCCATTCTTTCTCCTTCTCTCTCTCTCTCCCTCTCCTCTTTCTCAGTCTCTCCTATCTACCTCTGTGTCTTTCTCTAATGTTCTCTTTCTTTCTATCCCTCTCGCTCCCTTTCTTTTTCTCTCTCTTTCTTTCTCTGTTTCTCTCCCTCTCTTTCTCTCTCTATTGGTCTCTCTCTTCTTTCTCTCTCTCTTACTTAATCTCTCTCTTTCTTACTTTCTTTCCACAAGTCGCAGACACTAACACTTCCAGACAGTACGCTCCCCTCCCCCCATGCTAGCACCCATTGTATTTACAGCTTTAATTCTAGTGATTCTATAAAACGAAAAGTGATAAGCAGAGAACCAAAACGGTGACCAAAATATGAATGGAATAAATATGACCAGTATGGGTTTATCCCATCTTTCCTTCAAGATTCTTATGATTCTCCCCTCCTCCCTCATCTTTATCTTCACAACAACCCTACAAGGCAGGTTCAATAGAAGGGCTAAACAGGAAATGGGAGGAGCCAAGACAGGATCTCCCCATCAAAGCTGAGAAGAGCAAATCATATCAGGGAAGTTGTGCATCAAGAAGAGCATTTGAGTCCTTTTGCACTGTTTTCATGACCTAGATGTCCAGTTGCCACTGTTACAATTGAGCTCTAGGTCGGGGGTCATCAACCCCCAGTCTGCAGCCCGATACTGGGCCGCGAAGGCCATGGTACTGGGCCGCCGGCAGCCGCGCCTGCTTCTCCCCCCACAGCAAGAAGGAAGGGAAGAGGCAGGCACAGCCGCTGGCATGCCGGTGATGCAAATGCGCACACGTGAAAACGCACATGCACGGACTGCGCAAATGCGCATTAGCACCACCTGGTGCTGAAAACGTGCATACGAGGCAACTGCGCGTGCGCATTTGCGTGGCACCTGAGCCGCCGGCTCTCCCCTCACCCCTGGGGGCTGTCCCTGACCTCAGAAAGGTTGGGGACAGCTGCTCTAGGTGACCAAGATAAGTCCCCCTGGAGAAAATGGCTGTTTTGGAGGGTCATAGTCTGATCTTAGTCATCTCATGATCAACTGTAATAACAGAAGTTCTCCAGTTCCCGACTGCTGGTTGGCAACACAACTCAACCTGCAGTGCCAATTTGCTTTAGCTTTTGTCCCATGATCTCTGGAATAGCCTTTTGGGTAGCTGAAATAGCAAGCTGAAGCTACCCTCTTCTTTTTTTCCAAGACAGGAAAAGCTGGGAGGATCCAACCCTTCTAAGATGATCCTCTTGGGAAATGTCAGCTTTCACTGTGCAATTGGTGTGGATGACAAAGAGGCCTGGGATTTCTCGTTGTTTCATTCCCTCTTCATTTTCTCTTTATTTAAGCCCACTCCCCACTCCCACCCACCCCTGAAGGTCGCTGTTTAAACATGCGTCTGAAACAGCAGCCTGTGTGGGTTTTTATTGGAGCCCTAATGCATGATGTTAACTGGCTACATAAAGAAGGGAGACACTACGAAATATCACAGCTCTTTTATGCCAGGGCTGGGTTTTCTTTATTGGTTTCTGTCTTTGCTTAAGTTTCCTGGAGTCTAAATGGGTTTCATTTAAACCAGAGGTGATCAATAAAGCCAGAAATCAGACGGGAGGCCTTCAAAGCACAGAATGCAGAATAGAATTGATGCCCAGAGCTCGCCAGAAAAGAGGTGCGAAAACGGCGGGTGTTCTCGGCTTTATTAGCGGTGGCAGTCTCCTTTGAAAAGGAGCTGGAAACCCAAGACTGGAGAACCGGCAGATGCATTCCCTGAAAGAGATGCTGTGTGATAGCTAGAAGATAATTGCTCTGGTCCAATAGAAGAGAATCTATGCCTGGAATCCACACATGCTGCTGAGAGAAGCAGCATCCACGACCATGCACTGATGTTCCTCTGGCCCTGCCGGACTGCCAGAAGGTGTCTTTATTGGCAGATGGGCAGCCTTTTCTGTGCACGGCTACAGGTGGATCTCAGTCAGTGTCCTGAATTCCATCGGGCAATCCTGTCTGCTCAGTGCTCTTTCACTGCTGGGAAAAGTTACTGCTCTCTAAAAATAGCCAATGCTGCTATTCAGAGCAGCCTAGAAGGCCCTCCCAGGGCCGGTATCCGCTGGTTGAAATAAAATTAGCCATCACCACTCACCATCATGACAGTACAGGCCCTTCTGGGTTCTGTTGGAGCAAACAAGGAGAGCCCCATCACCATCTGGCATTTTTCTTCTGAATAAAACATTGACAGACAAATTGAGATGTCTCATGATAAGTCACGGGATGGGTCCAGCTGTCTGAAGCAGCCGGCAGTGGCTCTCCAAGGCCTCCTGGCTTAACTTTCTGATGAGGTTGGGTACACAAAGGCTGAGTGAGAGAAATGGAGAAAAAAAAGAATAGTTGCTTGTTATACCCTGCTTTCCTCTACCTGAAGGAGCCTCAAAGCGGCTTATATTCACCTTCCCTTTCCTCTCCCCACAACAGACCCCCTGTGAAGGAGGTGAGGCTGAAAGAGCTCTGATATAACTGAAGAAGAAGAAGAGTTGGTTCTTATATGCTGCTTTTCTATACCAAAAAGAATCTCAAAGGCCCATTATGCACGGAGTGGAAGGTCCGCATTCGGGGTGGAATGGCGGTGGCTAAAATCACCAATTATGCACGTTGCAGGCGACAGCCAGGCACAGAGTCAACGTATGCCGCCGAAAAAGCCGCGTTAGCGAGATGTGGAAGAAAGTGGAGCTTCCCGGAACCAGGGCGCAACCAGAAGCAGCTCCAGAGTAGCCGCGTGCATAATCGGATACTCTGGGTTTTGCCACCGTTGCGTTCCGTCCCGTGCATAAGCGGTTTGCTTCGCTTCTTCCTCCTCCGCCTTCTCCATGCTGCCATTTCAGCAGCCGTGCATAATAGGCCAAAGTGGCTTCCAATCGCCTTCCCTTTCCTCTCCCCACAACAGGCACCCTGGGATGAAAGTTAGGCTGAGAAAGCCCTTATATTACTGCTCTGAGAGAGCAGCTCTAACAGGACTGTGACTAGACCAAGATTGCCAAGCTGGCGACATATGGAGGAGGGGGGATCAAACCTGGCTCACCAGATGAGAAGCCGCTACACTTAACCAGTACACTACGCTGTCCCTTGAAATGGTATAAAAGGAAAATAATCTGTTAAAGAACCCCTAAATGTTCCACATTCAGCATCAACAAGGTGAATTTACTGAAATAAAATAAACCATAGTATATATTGAATACATCATTAAAACAAATATTTATATCATTTGATTTGTATACTGCCCCTCTCAGACTGGGTTTCTCAGGGCGGTGAACATCAGAAAGTGTGTTTCGTCAGAACAATAAAACAATACATAAATCATCATAAAACATGCAGAACACTTTTCTGTTTCAGTGGGCGGGGGGAGAGGAAGACCCGTGTTCAAATTGATCTGGATTCATCAGGATCTACAAGGGAATAAACAAAGTAAGTGCAGATTCAGCCCTGGTTTGATGTATAGTTTTAATATATGCTTCCAGTTGGCCTCAGCCATAGGCCCAGTGGAAGAGTTCTGCCTAGCAGTCCCTGAAGAAATTGAAAATGATAGAAAATAGGATGATTTCACAGCATGTACAGAATGCTATTTATAATTTGTTACTATGTAAACAACAACAACAATAACTAAACCAGCAACAATATTTGCCTCTTCAGCTAATCACTCACGGCAATAAGGAGGGAACTCAGATGTCCCCTCCCATGGGGCACACTGGCACCCTCTGGAAGGAAGGAAGGAAGGAAGGAAGGAAGGAAGGAAGGAAGGAAGGAAGGAAGGAAGGAAGGAAGGAAGGAAGGAAGGAAGGAAGGAAGGACCTGGGTGGCTCCACCGACCACCTTCGACCCCAGCCACAACAGAGGAGGATGCCTCTACATCTCGTCCTGCCTCCAAGGCCCAACTTGGACTGGTACCAGGCCTCTTCTACTACTGTGACAGGACCCTGATGAAATTCAGGTGCCCTCCTCAGCTCCAGGCATCCTCCATGATCTTGAGCAGACCCAGGGCTATTCCTGTCATCTCCATCACTGTGGCTGGGCCCTGCATCCTCTGCCACTAATCCCAGTTCGGGAACCACTCTCTGAATCCTGTATTTGCTGCCAAGTCCACAGGTAGCTGTGTTCCTTTTAAGTGCCTGTGCAAATGCTTAAAAAAAAACAATGTGGGGGGATGCCATACTGCTTTTTAAAAAATATTTGTTGTGAACCTTAGGAGTCCCCCAAGTTTGCAGGGGAGAAATCTGTTTTGTGTCAGTGTGGTCCCAATCCCCAGTTTTAGATATCTGCAGATAGGAGCCAGATTTTGCTATTAGATATATGAAGAAGAAGAGTTATTTTTTACACCTTGCTTTTCAGTACCTGAAGGAGTCTCAAAGCGGAAGACAGCCGCCTTCCCTCCTTCTCCTCTCAACAGACACCCTGCGAGGTAGGTGGGCCTGAGAGAGCTCTGCAAGAACTGCTCTGTAAGAACAGCTCTAATAGGACTTTAAACAAGAGGTCACCCAGTTGGCTGAATGTTGAGGAGTGGGGAATAATTGCCTTCTGTGTCTACTCAGCTGAGAATGTATTTCCTTAAACAAGATATTTTTTCCTCATAGTTGCCAGGCCGAATTATTTATATGAAGTCGGGGACTGGATAATCTCATCCCAATTGGATAGGAGGGGAAAGTTACGGCTGGAAAAGCTTTCCACTGAAATCAGTGGAAATGAAAAAAAGAACTGAATCACTGAAATAAACAGCATGCATAATTCTTTTTTTTTTAACAGAGCCAAATCAAGGTGCTTCTTTTTAAACAAACAAAAAATATTAACTGGAAAATGCAAATGTTCACTTCCCAAGGGCTGTTAATTGTGAAAGGAAAAGTGGGATGTATCAGCTTAAGGTAGGACTCCCTGACAGGGCTTAAAGGATGAATGAATACACCTTTAACAATAAAATATAGTCACCTCCCCCCCCCCCGAGTCAATTATTCTCCAAGAACAATAGCTTATAAACAGCATATACATGCTGAGGAAAATTGAGGGAGGTGGTGGCACAGGACCAGCACAGCGTGTGCTTGTGATCTGAGAGAGGTAATTTGATTTTTTTCCTCTTCCCCCATTACACTTTTCTATTTATTACTGCAAGGAATAAACAAAGCAATTAAGTGAATAATAAGGGTTATCTAAGGCCTTAGCCCTCCTTGCTGAATTAGGCCTATTGCAGCTTTAACGGATCGCATCGCTTTTCTCCCAAGCCAATTTATTTTCACCCCTTGTTCGATGGAAGGTGAGATGAGCCACTCCCTCACTTGCCCTCTTACCTACCTTGCAAGGATGTTGTGAGGGTCAAATGGGGGAAAGAGAAGACAGTACGCTCCCCTTGTAGGGAAGAGGCCAGGACACTGGGAGGGCATTTCGGCTCTCTAGTGTGACCCCAGCATGGTAGTACAAGAACCAAAACTGAACCGGAGAAACCCACAGGCAACCCAACTTATATACAAAAGCCCCACGGCTGTTGGCCGGTTTCACTTTAAACTGACTGGCTTGAGCAGACGGGATCTAGCCGTGCATCAGTCAATTATGGGGCAGGTTTACAATCCTGCCTTGGACCTCAAGCTGGATCCTTGGCAGTACTACATACAGACACAACCGGCAGGATAAGAATGCACTAGGGCAGGGGTAGTCAAACTGTGGCCCTCCAGATGTCCATGGACTACATTTCCCATGAGCCCTTGCCAGCGAATGCCGACAAATAATCGACAAGTCTCACCGAAGATGGAGAAAACAAACTTTCCCAGATTATCCAGATGGTGGAACGCTCAGGGGTAGTCAAACTGCGGCCCTCCAGATGTCCATGGACTACAATTCGCTGGCAGGGGCACATGGGAATTGTAGTCCATGGGCATCTGGAGGGCCGCAGTTTGACTACCCCTGCACTAGGGAATGTTGTTAATTTGTATCTACTAGAGTGGGTGGTGGGAGATCTCCTGCTGTTACAACTAGTCTGCAGGATACAGACATCAGTTCCCCTGGGCCTCTTCTGCATGATGGATAAGCTGATGAAAACTCACTGTTGTTTTTCTGATCTCTGCACAGAAGAGTTAATTTACTCTGCAAAACTGATTTTGCTCTGCATCTTCGGT
Organism: Paroedura picta; assembly: GCF_049243985.1. Classification (NCBI taxonomy): domain Eukaryota; kingdom Metazoa; phylum Chordata; class Lepidosauria; order Squamata; family Gekkonidae; genus Paroedura; species Paroedura picta. The sequence goes on along the minus strand of NC_135379.1, from coordinate 57,918,415 downwards.
GCTTTAAGCGTCTTTTAAGCGTTGTTTCTGAAAGATGCTTTTCACCAATTCATTTCTCTCCTGCCTGCCTGAGATGATCTATTAGCCATGCAGAGAAGCTTTTTAGTTATGCAGATTAGTGACTGCATTAGAGAACAAAGCGGGGTTGGCAAAACTGCAGGGGGCAGGGCTATGAATTGTTTCTTGCAGAGAGCATTGGAACATAGTTTTTCAACAGACTATATTCAATGCAGAACGATTGTAATATAATAAAGCGGTCTAAACTGGTTGTTTTTTAAACTGTTTTATTTGGCTCCATGCAGAATACCTCCTGGAGAACAGACAGTGGAGTTGGCGGCATTAAATTCCGCTGTGGTCCCGACCATTGCTAACCTCCACACTCCCCAGGCTCCATCTCCCCTCTGGAATTCCCCTGCCCAAAGCTGGCAACCCCCCACCCCACCCTCATCTATGCAGACATAAGAAACTCCTTGGCTCTAGCTATTGAAATCAGGGGAAACTATGTCTTCCGACAGCATTCCATAATAATAGGAAATTGGGTTTTTATTCCCTGCTTTTCACAACCCAGAGAAATCTCAAAGCAGCTTACAAATGCCTTCCTTTCCCCACTACATACACCCTGTGAGGCACAGGAGGCAGGACTGAGAGAGCTCTGACAGACCTGTACTATGAGATCAGCTCTAATAGGACTGTGACGAGTCCAACGTCAACCAGCTGGCTGCATGCGGAGGAGGAGTGGGGAATCAAACTGGCTTGCAAGATTCGTACCTGTCACTCATAAGCCCAACACTGTGCTGGCTGAATAGAAATGAATGGGATGGCACTGTTTGCTATTTAATTGTAAATCTTTTCTTGTCTCCCAGTTTTGTTTTTTGCATGATGTTTTTAACAGGGCAGATCTTAAGCCATAGTTCAGTTATACACCTCAAACAGAAATGGCTGGCCCCTTGCTTAGCCACGAGACCACGCTGGCAATTGTCCTCTTAAAGGTAAAGGTAAAGGTATCCCCTGTGCAAGCACCGAGTCATGTCTGACCCTTGGGGTGACGCCCTCTAGCGTTTTCATGGCAGACTCAATACGGGGTGGTTTGCCAGTGCCTTCCCCAGTCATTACCGTTTTACCCCCCAGCAAGCTGGGTACTCATTTTACCGACCTCGGAAGGATGGAAGGCTGAGTCGACCTTGAGCCGGCTGCTGGGATTGAACTCCCAACCTCATGGGCAAAGCTTTCAGACGGCTGCCTTACCACTCTGCGCCACAAGAGGCTCTTGTCCTCTTAGCCGAAGCCAAATATCCTTTTTTGGGACTGGGTACAAACTTGCAATGCAGTCCACACCCACTGGATTCAGTCCAGAGGCCAGTTTCTCCGAGGGCAAGGACATTTCCCCCTCCCAGAGCAGCATGAATCTCCCCCCCCCCCAGTTCCGAGGGAACCATGAATCTCTGAAACAACGATTTTGCATGAGCAGGAGATAGAGAACCGAATTAAGTGTGTGGCTGACCTTCTGGAACCCCACAAGGGCACATTTTGATTTCCCCTTGCCTGCTTTAAAAGGGAAGAGAAGGGAGGGTAACCGCACGCCGGCAGCCCTTCCTCATTCAAAATTATTTTAGTGTTAATGTATTTTTAATGACTCCCATTGTTTTGGGGAGCTGGCCTCCATCTTATTATCTGGCAGCTAAGGGAATACGGAAGCGGATCAGCAGTGGGCCTCTTCTCAGACCACGGGACTCCCAAGCGGGCTTCTTAGATTAGAAGCCAAGATGAGAAATGGGGTCACCCAGTAGTCTCCCATGGCAGAGCGGGGATGAAAACTGGCATCTCCTATATCTTAAGCTGGCAGGCTAACCAGGACATTGGCTGGGACAGTCTGAATGAGGAACCAAGCATAAGTGATATGCTGCAAACTTTGCTGTTTCCTTTTCCCAGAGTTGTTGCAGTCCTCTTTCAACTTGCCTGCCAAGGAGTTAGGAGCCGACTACGACCGTGCTCTCCTCCTTTTGATTGATCAACTCACCGCTGAGTCTGTGAACTCTTCTTGAAACTTTGAGCTAACAGAGGGTGGTATGGAATCTTTCTTTAAGGACTTGTGCAACAGAAGCCAGGCTCATCCTCATGTGCAATAATCAGTGCATGAAAAGCGAGAATGCGTGAACTCTCAAAAGAGCAGCTCTTGTTGAGAAGAGCCTCCAAAGGGCTTACAAACACCTTTTCCTTCCTCTTCCCACAACAGACACCCTGTGCGGGAGGAGGGTCTCAAAGAGCTCTGAGAGAACTGAGATTAGCACAAAGTCACCCAGCTGGCTGCATGTGGAGGAGCGGTGGGGATCAGAAACCCGTCCTGCATATTAGGGACCACACCTCTTAACACCAAGAGGCCAGAAGTTTCAAAGCCTCCAGATAGATTAGCTTAATGCAGGACTCCTGTAGTAAAGTACTAGGTGAACAAAATCCCCTGGTCCAGATTGCACTACCTGGAGGTCACCTAGAGGTTGAAGGACTCCCCAAAGCAGGATTATATATTCTTTGGATACAAGGGACATGCTCTCTCTTTTCTATTGGCTTTTGAACTTTGGCTCTTCTGGGCTCAAGCCATAAAGGACTAAACCTTGACAATGGAACTTGCATGTCGAGGGACAATGGGAAGAAACCCCAAAGTCTGAGAACTAGATTCAAAGAGGGATTTTAAATGCTGCTGCTTCTAAGGATTGCTAGACTCACCTAATTCAACACAATTTAGAACTAGCATTGAAGAGGGGTGGCCAAACTGTGGGCACCCCAGTGTCCACGGACTACAGTTACCATGAGCCATTGTAATCATTGTCATCCACAGACCCACAGCCTGACCACCTGCATGTACATATGAATATACCCTAGTCCACTTTGAGCTATAGCCTAAGTCAGGGGTAGTCAAACTGCAGCCCTCCAGATGTCCATGAACTACAATTCCCAGAAGCCCCTGCCAGCATTCGCTGGCAGGGGCTTCTGGGAATTGTAGTCCATGGACATCTGGAGGGCCGCAGTTTGACTACCCCTGGCCTAAGTGATGCTTTGCAATAGACAATCAAGCGTTACTTAGTGTATAAAGCAACCACCATATTGAGGTAGGTTAGATGTTTATTGGACATTCTGAGGATGTATTAATATGGACAAACTATAAAACCATTTATTATCATCCGTAGGAAGTGATCGCTGAGGACGGTTTCCTGTTGAAAACGGGTAGATTCAAATGGGTAGCCGTGTTGGTCTGAAGTAGCACAATCAAATCAGAGTCCAGTAGCACCTTTAAGACCAACAAAGATTTATTCAGGGCGTGAGCTTTCGAGTGCAAGCACTCTTCGTCAGACTATGATCTTCTTACATGACGGAATATTGTTGAAAACGGGAACGTTGCCTGGGACCCCGTTTTGATCACTTCTCACGTACTTTGGACGAGTCAACTACACAAAGACCGTTTTGACTTGTGAAATACATTTATTAGCCAACCGACAGTTTTCCTTTTTTGCTTCGCTGGAACAACTCAGAATTTAAGCAAAATAAATCTGAAGTTTGATTTCCAGGACAGGAACATGCAGAGTGCACAGCATCTCAGGCAACCCCTGAGATGCTTTGAACAGAGATCACAGTAATCAAAGATAATTTATAGAGAAGAATTCACCCCTCCCCCATGCAATAGAATATGCAAAACTTAGAGTTCACAAAGGAAAGGGCTTAACTTCAAAGAAAAAAATCTAGGAATGAGAACAGGAGCCTAAGCATCCTTTGATCTCAGCTTCCACCACACTATAACACCAACCAAACATAAACTGCAACAATCTAACCACCATTGAACCTGAAAGTGACACTAAACCTATTTAACCAGTTTTTAACCCCCCCCCCTCAACTACACTCAATATGTTTTCCTCCTGGGGAGGAATCTAGACAGCATCCTAAAAAGCAGAGACATCACCTTGCCAACTAAAATGCGTCTAGTCAAGGCTATGGTCTTCCCAGTTGCAATGTATGGCTGAGAAAGTTGGACCATAAGGAAGGCCGAGCGTCAAAGAATTGAGGCTTTTGAACTCTGGTGCTGGAGAAGACTCTTGTGAGTCCCTTGGACCAGTGGTTCCCAACCTGCGGTCCGTGGCCCGTAAAGGCCAGGGCGCCGGGCCGCGGTTCCCTCTCCCCGCCCCCCCCGCAGTAAAAAACTTCCCAGGCCACAAGCTTGCGGCCCGGGAAGCTTCTTACTGCGGGAGGGGGGGAGAGGGAATAAGGGCCGCACTGCGCATGTGGGACCACTGCCTTGGACTGCAAGGCGAACAAACCGGTCAGTCCTAGAGGAGATCAGCCCTGACTGCTCCTTGGAAGGCCAGATCCTGAAGATGAAACTCATGAGAAGGAAGGACTCCCTGGAGAAGAGGCTAATGCTGGGAGCGATCGAGGGCAAAAGAAGAAGGGGACGACAGAGAATGAGGTGGCTGGATGGAGTCACTGAAGCAGTTGGTGCAAACTTAAATGGACTCCAGGGAATGGTAGAGGACAGGAAGGCCTGGAGGATCATTGTCCATGGGGTCATGATGGGTCGGACACAACTTCGCACCTAACAACAACAACAACCCCCCAACTCACTAGTAATACCACCCATACTAAACGCACCACACGACCCCCTCATTCAAAATCATCTGACTGCCATACAAACACAATTGACTCCTGTCTTCTTATTTCTAAATTTCTTTTTATCCTTGCTCAGCCTGATGCTGGTAGCGACCATGGGTGTGCTTTTTATTCATGATTCCCCCCCCCCCTTACATTTGGTATCCACATTGTCCAATTTTGTCCTGTTTTACAAAAGACTGGTAAAGGGGAAGGGCTCATCACTCCTAAATTGCAGAGACCTGGAAGTGAAAGAGTTAGCTCATCTGAGCAGAGTGAGAAAGTGTGGCAAGCAAGCCCAGCCTCTACACAGCCAAGCCGCCTAGCCTGCAAACATACCCCTTGAGGTGTTATTTGTTTTCACTTGCAATAATTTTTTTGTCATACCTGATTGTATTAGTTCACATTATGTAAAAGCCTCTTGTTTGTGTGTTTGTGTGTGCCTTTTATTGTTGTTCAAACAACAATACTGATTTATAACCAAAACAAAAGGTTCATTGCTCAACACTTAATTTTGCATTATGTCAAGGGGGGGGGGGAAATGCAAAAGAATTTTTGCGGCTCGTTCCTGTAATCCGTAGGGGGGAGGGGAGCATAATGGCACGCCTGTGATTGGCAGGGGTAAGAGGTTTTAAATTAGCCCGTGGGACTGACATGTTTGGCGCAGCCGATTCCAACAGGGTCAGAAGCTGAAGGGAGACTTCCTGCAGGGGAAGGAAGTTAACAATACAAATCTTGCTGCTCTGACAGAATAGCGAATCTCGACCCGAATCAGCAAGGTAGCCTTGGGGAAATTATAAATGCCACTCCAGCCCCCCCCCCAAAAAAAACCCCTTACCTGACAAACTAATCAAACTAGTCACTCTCTTTTCTCCCCTTCTTTGTTGCGTAGCAGAGTTAATACATTTGCCTCCTTTAATGTATTCCTGAAGTTTGCCAGATAGGAAAACTAAAGTTTCAATACACAAGGAAGCTGTGGGCAAACTGTGGCCCTCCAGAGGTCTATGGACTACAATTCCCATCAGCCCCTGCCAGCATTCGCCTGGTATAGACACTTACTTTGGAGTGCTGGATGATAGCTGGACCAGCTGCAGAATATGCAGATGCCAAATCGTGGAGCATCCAGGGCAGAGTCTGCACTTACTTTGTTTATTCCATTGTCAATCCTGTTGAATTCAGATCGCTTTGAACTCGGGTCTTCTTCTCCTCCCCCTCCTCCCCATTGAAACAGGAAAGTCTTCTGCACGTGGTTAGGGAGGCTCAGAAGGTGGGGGGGAGCCAAGCAACTGTCTTTCTTTTCTTGAAAGGGGGGGGGGAGAGGAGCCAGGCAGGGAGCCTCTTTCTTTTCTTGGAGGGGAGGGGGAGAGGATCGAAAAAGGCAGAGGAGGGAGGAAAAATCCAGGACCGACAGAAGTTGAGAGCAATTAGGGGCTTCTCCTTGAAGGCAAGCATGTCACATGACCAGGTGTAGCATATCAGAGGTTCTCTACCATGGAGCTTTCTTTCCCAGTCTGGATATTCAGGATTAACAGCACTCTGAGATTTTGCACAATAAAGGTGGGGTCACTCCGGATCAATCCTTCTTGCTGCAGAAGGAAAATTTAAATCGCCCAAAATCCAAACGGAAATCGCATTCTGTGTAGAGGGCAGGGACTGAATCGATCTGGGGTTGGAATAAAAGCTCCGTGCAGTTTACACCCAGGTCACTGACACAACCCCATGCAATGCCAAACCCTCACAACAATTAACAATGAGCAGATTTTTAAAAGCACTGTAACTAGTGATTAGTTTTTGCCAGTGGAGGGAAGACAGTGATCAAGAGACAGTGGTTCGGCGTGAAGATGGAATTGTCTGTACAAGGATTACCAGCTTGGTGTAGTGGTTAATAGTGGTGGCCTCTAATCTGCAGAACTGAGTTGGATTCCCTACTCCTCCACATGCAGCATGATATAGGGCACAATGGGTTTAAAGAGATGAGACAGACCCTTTCCTAATTTTAAAATTTGAACCCCCCACATTATCTTCCATGGCTCCCTCAGGACCTACTCTGCACTCCCAGCTCCATATTGCAAAGATAGATCCACCATCCCAGCCACTTAAAAACCTCTTTTTTTTTTGCTAATCCTGTTCAAGTGGATAATTATTAAAGCTCTAAGAAGCTTATAAATCCCGTGATTTATTACTGTGCTAATCTCTATAAATGGTTGATCCAGCAGTACGGCACGTAAATATGTTTTTCTCCCTGCTGGCAATGGGAAGGCCAGGCTTAGAACCCACCTATGGTGTTTGGTGGGAAAGAAAAAAGAAACAGACATTACAACGACACTCTGTTTAAGCCTCAGCTCTTTCATCCTCAGATTTTTTTTTCCAGTGATAAATGAGAGACAATAATCCCAGTTGCTCCTTAAGGTTTAGGTGGATACCTAGTGGGGATATAGAGCCTCTTGTGGCGCAGAGTGGTAAGGCAGCGACATGCTGTCTGAAGCTGTCTGCCCATGAGGTTTGGAGTTCGATCCCAGCAGCCGGTTCAAGGTTGACTCAGCCTTCCATCCTTCCGAGGTCGGTAAAATGAGGACCCAGCTTGCTGGGGGGTAAACGGTAATGACTGGGGAAGGCACTGGCAAACCACCCCGTATTGAGTCTGCCATGAAAACGCTAGAGGGCGTCACCCCAAGGGTCAGACATGACTCCATCCTTCCGAGGTTGGTAAAATGAGTACCCAGCTTGCTGGGGGGTAAACGGTAATGACTGGGGAAGGCACTGGCAAACCACCCCGTATTGAGGGCGTCACCCCAAGGGTCAGACATGACCCGGTGCTTGCACAGGGGATACCTTTACCTTTTAATGGGGATAGATAGACTAGACCTTCCAGCATGGTCTAGCAGTTAAGAGCAGGGGCCTCTAATCGGGAGTTTGAGTCTCCATTCCTTCACATGCAGCCAGCTGGGTGACCTTGGGCTAGTCATACTTCTCATAGGGTTCTTGTAGAGCAGTTCTCTCAGAGTGCTCTCAGCCTCATCTACCTCACAGGGTGTCTGTTGTGGGGAGCTGAAAGGAAAGGTGTCTGTAAGTCACTTTAGGACTCCTTTGAGTAATGAAAAGTGGGATATGAAAAACAGGTCTTCTTCAAATTCAGAGGAAGCCTGGTCATTGACTTCATAAGCGTCCATAAAGGGAAATTATTATTCATTTTTATAGTGTCATCATACGTTCAAGATGGGCAGAGCTGGGAGCACCTCATCCTCTCACTGAAGTCATGGCATGGATAGGGCATGCCAGGGCAAGAGCGGAACGGGGCACAATGGAGGTTGAACTTGGTGGCGTGATCTCCCGGAAGAGATCCGAGCCCTGAAGGATCTGGTACCGTGCGGTGGGGCTTGTAAATTGGGGCTCTTCCACCAAGCTTTTGGCTGGGGCCACTGATCCAATAACATCTAACAGAACCCCCCTTAAAGAATGTTCCTGTGTCTACATTTTAACCTGGCAATAGACCTATTCAAAGGGATGGCACCAGAAAAGCTAGCTGTAATCGACATGGCTGTTACTTATAGATAGTTTCAAATGGTTTTATTATGTATCGTTTTGTTTATATTATTAAGAAGAGGGTAACTTGACCTTCATCTTCAACCTATGTATTGATACGTTCAGGTTGGTGATGGAGACTACAAATCTTTATTAAGCTTCCCTCTTTTGGCTCCTGCTAAAGGCTGCTCTTAGGGCTGGGCTACACATTACCTGGGACAGAAGCCAGAGAGTCCATTTCACCTTGGGAAAACTGTGTGGGAGGCAAGGCTGAAGTCCCTTTTTCTCTGACATCATGTCTGTGAGCCAAATCAGCCTCAGGCCCACATGAGAATATTAGTTACCTGATGTCAAATCTGTTCCCCGATGTCGAATCTGTCCCCAAAAAGGACAGCGATGTCTAACGTGTAGTTTGGCCTGATTAATGTCCATGCCAAGAAAGCACCTCTCCTCTCAGGCTTTTTCTGACCCACCTGGGATTGCACTGGTGATTTAGAGCTAGGCAAAGCAGAGACTGGTGGCCTCAGGAAGTGCATATTTTAGAGGGTGGGCTCCAAATCAGATCCCTTTACATCAGAAAGACTAACTTGGAGCAGCACCAAACAGATTTTTCTTTGCCACACAGCAAGCCTTTTGATGTTGACTTTAGACATGAGTGCATTCCTCATAATAATTTGACCACTGAGGAAGACCCCTTGGGCTCCAAACGTATTTGGCCTATTCTGTTTGTCTATTCCATGTGCAGTTAGAAATGTGATGTTTTAAAAGTATGACTGTGTTTTTAATATGTTGTATTAGTTCACTTTACGTAATAAATATTTGCAAAACTAAAAAAAAATTGCAGCTCAACCTTTGGGTCCCTAACTTTTCTGTTTAGGTTGGGGTTTGTTTTCCCTTTCTGGTTTTCCATTGAGAAGTGAGGGCTGCCAAGCCTGCACCAGCAGATCTGGGATTTGGGAGGCGATTCCTGGGAAGGATGGAGTTTTAGGGAATGTGACATCACACCCATTGTGACACTCTAGGAATTACGTCACTGAGTGGTTTTGACTTCACAAATCACTGGATGTCGTTTCTGACCCAGGCCTTTTCTCCCACTGCTTGGAAAAGCATGGGTGGGGGGAAGAATCAGTTCACAGGAGAACTTCTGCTCTAAGGGGGCGAATGTTACCCCAACACTGGGTCACGGCGGCTTATCGGACACAACTGAAAGAGGGAAGGAGACAGTGAAGGCTTTTCCTCGCTCCACTAACCTGGGACTTACTACAATAAAATCAGAGTCCAGTAGCACCTTTAAGACCAACGAAGAAATTTCCAAGGCGTGAGCTTTCGAGTGCAAGCACTTTTTGAGCACTTGCACTCGAAAGCTGATGCCTTGAATAAATCTTTGTTGGTCTTAAAGATGCTCCCGGACTCTGATTTTATTGTGCTACTTCAGACCAACACGGCGACCCATTTGAATCTGGGACTTACCGGTCCATTTTCCCCTCGATATGCCATAAATCTTTTTCTGACTGCATATTTCCATTGATTGTTTTCTCACCATAAGTGAAGATTAAAAAAAAAAAAATCTTATAGCGCAATTTTTAATTTTGATTGACACTGCCTTTTCTAAATGAGGCCAGCAGGCATTCAAGTAGAAATCCACTCCCCCCCACACACACACACACACACAAAACGAGCCCCACCTTCTACCCCAGTCCTGGGGAAATGAAACACTTTGCTTCTTAATTTTCTGTCTGTCATGCAATTATTAAAGGTAAAGGCACCCTACGTGCGTGAGGGAGAAAAAGACATGGCAGACCTATATTGTGTTCCCAGCTCAAGAACAATGACCAGTCCATTTAGAAGTTAACGTGAATGGTTTCATGGGTGGTGATTATACCACGGGGGAAGGCCCACCTGCCTAATGCACGTTCCCTTCCTCGGGCAAAACGGTTCTTAAAGGATGCCGCCCAAAAATGACATGCAAATCATGGCCTGCGTTTGCTGTCGCAGCCGGCAATCTTCAGCGCTCGGTCCGTCCCGAGTCAAGCTGTGTCCCAAATGCAGCTCTAATCAGTTCTTTACAAAAGCTTGCGAGCCAAGCCTAGCGGCTGGTGGAGATCAGGCCCCAAAGACCTTTTCCTTCACTCCGACACGCTAAGTGTTCTTTTTTCTTTCTCTCTCACACTGTGTGGATTATGGACCTTTAAGCAGAGCCAGCAATTTTCACCCAGGGTGCTTCTCAGCACAACAGATTTCCTTTGATTCTCTTTCTAAATCTTCCCAAGGCTTGTGCCTTTTCCTCCAGACGGAGGCCCTGTGCCTGGAACCACCGGGTGTCAAATAGAGATTCGATGGTTCCTATCTTTGCAGCCCAGCATTACATAACTTCCCCCTCCCCTCCTTGGAATGTCCAAGATGGCTTCTCTCAGGCCGAAATATTTTAAACCTCTCCCCAATTTAACAACCTGGGAGTACATTCTTTGTTGCTGGTAGTTTTTGGATCTGTTTTTGCCTTGTTTCCCCCCAAGTTCTTTTGGGACAGCTTTCACCCCAGTCATTTTCAGAAAGCTGATTTTGAGCAGCCTTTTTCGTTGGGCATAATGTTTTTCTTTGTTCCACCCACTCCCTCCTCCACCAACCCACTTTTGGATATTTGAGCTGTTATCCTCACCGAACCACTCCCTCTCCACTCCCCCCACCTAAAGATAAGTGGGTGGTTTTTGCATTGGTCTATATACCATTGTAATGATAGCTTAAGCAGGTTTTCTGAATTCCCCTGTCATTGCAAAGGTATATTGATAATTGCTATTTTAGGGCTGCCTTTTTAAAACAAATGACAACTCTGTGAGAGTAATTATGTACATGTCAAAAGAAAATGTTCAGGTATCTATGAAAGGACTCAGGTTTATCAATGATGTAGAAGAGTTGAACATGTATTTGTCTGGTTACTTTGTTGTCATTGTACTGTGTAATGATTTGCTGACCATATACCACTTGGTAAATATGTGTTATACTCTGGTTTCTCTTCAGATTGCATAAATATGTATTATAATTGGATATGTTTGTTCAATTTGTATCAGTTTGAATAACATACTGGACAATGGCATTGCATTAAAAGAGTATGCTATCTTTAAACAGCCCCGCGGCGCAGAGCGCTGCGGACTGAGTAAAGGAGTAAGGGCTGTGTGGGAGGAGTTAGGGCGGGCCCTGTCCGGGATAAAAACTTGGAGGGGCCAATTAGGAGCCGCGAAGTGTCCATCCCGGCGAAGCGCAGCTCCCCATGGGCTGCTTCACCCGCCCAGGGAATCTGGCCGGCTGCTCCAGACAGCCACAGGTGAATCTGGCCGGCTGCTCCAGACAGCCACGCCGCCTTCTCCCGGCCCATCTAGCGCCCATTTCATTTGCATCTGAAATGGGCTTTAAATCTAGTTTACTTATATTTGGTGGTTTTGTATTTAGTAAAGGAAACTGGGTATTTAATGGATATTTGAACATTTTCTTCTGACATGTAAATAACTAACCCTGGATTACTGCAACTCTCACTGAGTTTTCTTCTTTTTCTTGTTTGCATTGTCTACCTCTGTGTCCTCTTTTTGCTTATTTCTGACATGGTATATTGAGCATTCGGAACAGGGGAGGTTAGGTCTTGTTTTCACTTATTTGAATATCATAATAGTAACACCTTGTTGAGCTCTTTCCCCTCCCCAAGTTTCAGTCCCCAAGACCAGGTAATCCTAGGTCCATTCCGCACGACTTTAATATAGCACTAGTCTTGCATTTTGTTTTCGCCACAAAAAGTACATTCTGCATGACGTCGTGAGCCATCTGCAACACTTCTGCAACACTAGCGCGAAAATTGCTTCGTTGTAGTGATTTTCTGAGGGTGAATCCAGAAAACTGGATTCACCCTCAGAAAATGGCTACATTACTGCCAACAACCAGCAACACTTGTGAAAAAGACCTGTGCGTTCACAATGTAGCGGTTGCAACAAAGTCCCTCCCCCTGGCTCTCTCCTCCAAACTTCTGGCAAAGTGATCGCCATTTTTTTTCCTCGGAGCAAGCGGGGAAAGCAATGAACCAGCGAGGCTTCATTCACCCAGCGAGGCTTCTCCGGCTACAGTCCCTCCACAGAAGTGCTTTAAAGCTCCCCTAAGTCCCAAAGCACAACACAGCCCCCTGTTTGCCAGTCCCCTTTAATTTCGGCCAAAAATCGCGCCCGTGCGGGGGGGGGGAATTTTTTTTCCAAAAATTGCTTCCTTTCTAGCGATTCCTGCGAGACCGGAAACCTGTGGGGAATGAATGAAACACTACTGGATTCCACTACAAATGAATGTATGCAGAACGCCGAGATTCCGCTATTTAAAATAGCGTTATCGCTTTCTGAAACCAATTGGCAGCATTGGCCCTTGTGCGGAATGGGCCCTATTATTCACATATTTACTAACAGAAAAACTTGATACAGCACAGGAATGGACAGCAGAATTTTAGTAAACCAGAAGGATCTTTTCTACATTTTCTTTTCTGGTAAGACCATTACTTGGAGAAGGTGGAAGCATGCAATATTCTAATGATAAGAAATGCTCAGAGCCAAGGAAACAAATCCATGTTAAAAAAAGAAGAAGCTTTTTGTTTGTTTGTTTTAGATCGACCAAACGTCCCCCTTCCTTTGTTTTTGTTTTTTAAATATTAAGTCTGGTGAAGAATTCTGTAGAATGTTTGCCCCTCTCTTTTTTTGTCATTTGAGCCATTCTTAATAAAATTAATCCGCGGGTTTTGTGTTTGCATTTGGTTTTCCCGTCAGGCCAGTGTGGAACTTCTACCTACTCGGTGCTCTCAGAGACCTATTAGGACCCTCGTTCTTCTTACAGATGCAATCCTCCAAGCCCTGGGGAGTTCAACAACTGGCTGCATTAAAAAAAAAAGACATTTGTGTGTTCAGAGAGGGCGGTAGTGGATTTATCCCAATGTATTAATGAATCTTTCAATAATTTAAGAAACCAGATGACAAGGCAGCTTTATGAGTATCAAAAGGAAGTGAATTTGGTATGCAAAGAATGTATAATACATATTTATAATAATGTTAAGGCAACCAACCCCCTGCTGTATGCCCTTATGCTTTCGAATGTTAATTGTCCTCATTCGAGATGCATCTCAAGATGCCTGATGGAAGCCTCTCAGCTGGGGTACAGTTTGTTGCCACTGCCACCCTCCCCTTCCTTCACTTCTTTCTTTCCGAGAAATGCTAGGGACAAAAATCATGTTCTTTGTGTGGTTTCTGCAGACACCTCTGTGCATTCACCAAGACATGCAGCCCAGCCGCCTGCATGTGCCGGAGTGGGGAATCAAACCCGGCTTGCCAGATAACAATCTGCCACTCTTAACCTCTATACCAAGCTGGCTCTCAATAAAAGCAACTTTCCATTTAAAAAAAAAGCATTGTTCCACTTTATTTTATTTATATTTTGATTTGTATACCACCGCATTTCCTAGGAACCCGCGGCAGTTCACAGAATAAAACATTAAAATGCAGTACAAACCCAGTAAAACCCGAATTTACAGTAAAACAAGCAAGTGGTCAAACATATTTCAATAACCTATCCCACTTTGGGATATAACTAATCCCCAAAATCTACAAAATAGCAAGCAAGAAGGAAGCAGGTCCTTCTCTGGTCTACCCAGGGTTTCCACATCCCTCCTGGCCACTGGTGGGGACGGGAAAACATGGTTTCCAGCTCTAGGTTGGAACTCTCCTGAGGATTTGTGGGTAGGCCTGGGATTGCAGGGAACTGTTTTCCCTACCTGCTCACTTATCACTGTCTTTTGAAATGCATTTTGAAACATGCATCTTTAAATGATATATATGTCTATTATTTTTGAGACTTCTATATTTAGATTTTTTAACAGGACTCCCTGACAAGGAATAGGCAAAATTTATAGGGGTCAAGTCTAATGAATTATTTTTTCCCCACTGTACCAATTCCCCCCCCCCCCCATTCTTCATCTGTGTGGCTCTTCTTCCGGGTTTCTATCAAGCTGCCCATGGTCACCATCCCATCTTGGAGGGTTCCTCTTATTGAGGGCCAAACTGTGAGGGATTAAAATGTGAAATTTGCTGTCAGAGGATGCAGTGAGAGAGGATCATGGTTTTTCAAGGGGATTAGACAGATCCATGGGGATATGTCTATCAATGGCTTCTAGCCATGGTGACCAAGGGGGACCTCTGAATCCCAGAGCGAGGAGTTTGGTCTCTCTGCCCTTTTGTTGGCCCTCCAGAGGAACTGGTTAGCCACTATGTGAGACAGGAGACTGGACTGGATGGACCCTCACTGGTCTGATGAAGCAGGGATTTTCTTTTGTTTTTTGTCCAAACCACAAAAAGTTCTTTCTGTCTGTCTGTCTGTCTGTCTGTCTGTCTGTCTGTCTGTCTGTCTGTCTTTCTTTCTTTCTTTCTTTCTTTCTTTCTTTCTTTCTTTCTTTCTTTCTTTCTTTCTTTCTTTCTTTCTTTCTTTCTTTCTTTCTTTCTTCCTTCCTTCCTTCCTTCCTTCCTTCCCTCCCTCCCTCCCTCCCTCCCTCCCTCCCTCCCTCCCTCCCTCCCTCCCTCTTTCTTTCTTTCTTTCTTTCTTTCTTTCTTTCTTTCTTTCTTTCTTTCTTTCTTTCCCTCCCTCCCTCCCTCCCTCCCTCCCTCCCTCTTTCTTTCTTTCTTTCTTTCTTTCTTTCTTTCTTTCTTTCTTTCTTTCTTTCTTTCTTTCTTTCTTTCTTTCTTATCCACTGAGGCTGCAAATGAAAGTGGGGGAATAGCTTCTTTTGGTATTATTATTTTTTAAATAAATAAAATAGTTCTTCCCCTGGGGGGGAGGGCACCCACCTCTGTCTAACTAACTAACTAACAACTCATTGAAAAGGGGGGTCTCGATGTGAGCTCTGCCTGACAAAAGCTGATACCAGAATAAGAACTGCCCATCTTTCAAGTGACATGGGATTCCAATTTTGTGTTTTCTAGAGAGATTGTTTTTAGGGAAAGCACCGCTTCCCCTGGTGGTGAATTCTGGTATGGATGCAAAATTTAGGTTTCCATCCCCAAGTCAGGAAATTCCTGGGGGTTGGAAAGGGGAGGAGAGGGACTCAGTGGGATATAATGCCAGAGACACCAGCCCCCAAAGCAGCCATTTCCTCCGGGGGAACTGATCTCTTCTTTTTATTTTGTTTTATTTCTTGCTGAGTCTCAAAGAAGATTACACCGCGTGAGTCAATACAATCAACAAGACACTCAATGAACAACGAAATAGGATTTGGGTTGTAGAACCAAGTAGATACCTTGAAAAACCGAACTACAACAAATTACACAAGATTGCATGTTAGAATTGAAAATTGTGGCAAACTATATACAATGGTAGAGCCTCTTGTGGCGCAGAGTGGTAAGGCAGCCGTCTGAAAGCTTTGCCCATGAGGCTGGGAGTTCGATCCCAGCAGCCGGCTCAAGGTTGCCTTCCATCCTTCCTTCCGTCGGTAAAATGAGTACCCAGCTTGCTGGGGGGTAAACGGTAATGACTGGGGAAGGCACTGGCAAACCACCCCGTATTGAGTCTGCCATGAAAACGCTAGAGGGCGTCACCCCAAGGGTCAGACATGACTCGGTGCTTGCACAGGGGATACCTTTACCTTTATATACAATGGTATGCACCACAGTCCCTAGTACTTTGAGAGCCAGCATGGTGTAGTGCAGGGGTAGTCAAACTGCGGCCCTCCAGATGTCCATGGACTACAATTCCCAGGAGTCCCCTGCCAGCATTCGCTGGCAGGGAGGTCCTGGGAATTGTAGTCCATGGACATCTGGAGGGCCGCAGTTTGACTACCCCTGGTGTAGTGCTTAAGAGTGGCGGCTTCTAATTTGGCAAGGCAGGTTTGATTCCCCTGTCCCCCTCATGCAGCCAACTGGGTGACCTTGGGCCAGTCACAGTTCTGATAGTGCTGTTCTGATTGGTGCAAGTGACCAAGTGTGAACAAAAGAGATTTCCACAACCCACACCACCCCCATCACCCCATCACTGCATGCCAGTACCCACGTTAGAGCTTTATGCTCCCAAGCTGGGGACCGCTTGGTGCTGGTGCCTGGCCCAAAACTAGCATGCCTCTTGTTGATCAAAACCAGGGCATTTTCAACACTGGTCCCAACGTCATGGAGGTCCAAGCACTGCAGGGCCCATTACAGTTCTGCAGGGCCTGTAGAACTGAATGGTTGACAGTAGGTGCCTTTCATCATTGGCCTCCAGGTCTACCCCACTTACCTTCTTCAAGCCAGCTATAGACTGTTGGGTTCATCTTTTTAAAGTAAGATGCTATTCGTTTTTAACACTTTTAGATTAATATCTGTTCGTTCGTTCATTAATTCATTAATTAATTCATTCATTCATTCAATTTTATACTGCCTCTCTCAACACCCCCATCTCAGGGCAGTAAACAACGTGAGCAGCATTCGGTACAATAAAATTCATAAGCAATTAACAATAAAAAACAGCAATTCCTCATTTGAGGACCGTGAATTCCAGCAGGCAGAAATGAACTTAATCCGCTTCAGGGCCTCTCCATTCATCCATAGTTTAGGAGGGGGACAGACTTTTGCCATTTCAAAAGAAAAGGGTACGTATGTGTCATTTTGTACACCAAGATGCCCTGAGATTGGATGCAGGGTTATGCATATAATGAGTGACGTTTCGGGGGGGGGGGGATGTACACAAGATGTCATAGTCCCATTGTATACGGCACTGGTCAGACCACACCTGGAGTACTGTGTGCAGTTCTGGAGGCCTCACTTCAAGAAGGACATCGATAAAATTGAAAGGGTACAGAGGAGAGCGACGAAGATGATCTGGGGCCAAGGGACCAAGCCCTATGAAGATAGGCTGAGGGACCTGGGAATGTTCAGTCTGGAGAAAAGGAGGTTGAGAGGGGACATGATAGCCCTCTTTAAGTATTTGAAAGGTTGTCACTTGGAGGAGGGCAGGATGCTGTTTCTGCTGGCTGCAGAGGAAAGGACACGCAGTAATGGGTTTAAACTTCAAGTACAACAATATAGGCTAGATATCAGGAAAAAGTTTTTCTCAGTCAGAGTCGTTCAGCAGTGGAATAGGCTGCCTAAGGAGGTGGTGAGCGCCCCCTCACTGGAAGTCTTCAAGCAAAGGTTGGATACACACTTTTCTTGGATGCTTTAGGATGCTTAGGGCTAATCCTGTGTAGAGCAGGGGGTTGGACTAGATGGCCTGTATGGCCCCTTCCAACTCTATGATTCTATGATTCTATATCCCAGCCAAATTCAACTTGGCATTTGCTGCTTTGTGTTGATTCACAATACTTCAAATGACCCCAAGCACTCCTGAAATTCTACAGTACTGAAAAGGTATCTCTTAGAGTTTCAAGAGTGCTCCCAGTTTGGGAGAGGCGGGGAGTGGGGAGGGTAAATCACCACCAAGCATGCTGGAATAGCACAGACAGTTCTCCAATCTGCCTTAGAAACACGGAGCAAAGACGACAAGCTGGTAAATGTTGAGTAGGGTTGCTAGCTCTCAGTTGAGGGATTCAAAATCAGTTTGGGGACGGGTCTTGGGAAGGGCGGGACTTGGTAGAGAAGGAACTTCAATACAGCAAAATGCTACAGAGACTGTCTTCCCAAGCAGTCTTTTCCTCCAGGAAAACTGATCTCTGTCATCTGGGGAAGAGTTCTCATTTGAGGGAGTTCGACAGTCACCATCCAGATTCTGGCAACTCCAGTGCGGAGAGAACTTTCTGTTTAAGTCAACATCGGTGTCCCTGGGTGCAGAGCAAAGCCTTTTGATTCAGTGTGGTGGGACAACCCACCTCTCCAGAGCCAGCTTGGTGTAGTGGTTAGGAGTGCAGACTTCTAATCTGGCATGCCGGGTTCGATCCTGCACTCCCCCACATGCAGCCAGTTGGGTGACCTTGGGCTCGCCACGGCACTGAGAAAACTCTTCTTCTTCTTCTTCTTCTTCTTCTTCTTCTTCTTCTTCTTCTTCTTCTTCTTCTTCTTCTTCTTCTTCTTCTTCTTCTTTCCCAGGTCTTAGAGATTGGAGGAAAACTCCTCCCCACTCCAATGCCCAGCAAGACGGATCACCTGGACAGGGATCGGTGGGAAATTAGCATCACTGGCAGCTTGGCACTCATTTGGCATGGGCTTGCCTCCAACCCTGGAAAGGCAAGGCGGGCTAATGTCGAGACACTGGCAGTTAGCAGCAGTTAGTGGATAATTAATGAGTCACTCGGAATAGTTTATTGCAATAACAGTGCGCTTTTTATTTTTTTAAAAAGGAGGGGAAAGCGGGCAGCTGATGAACCAAATACACAGCTGCAGAGCCTTAAAAAGGAAATCAGTCATCGCAAAGCAAATGCTCTATTTTCCCTATCAACAAGAAGGAAGGAAAGAGGTTCTGCTTAGTAAAGGCTAAATTAGGATTGCTGACTCGACACTGGAAAAGTCCCAGAGATCTAGGGTGGAGTCTGGAAGGGCGGAGTTTGAGGAAGGGAAGGGGTCTCAATAGGGAAAAGATGCCCTGCCTAGAAAGACCCAGCAGAATTGATTTCCTGCCCCTCCACATGCAGCCAACTGGGTGACCTTAGGCTAGTCACAGTCCTGTTAGTGCTGTACTCCCACAGCCTTCCTGTCAGAGCTCTCTCAGCCCCACTTGCCTCACACGGTGTCTGTTGAAGGCGATTGTAAGCCGCTTTGAGACTCCTTCAGTTAGTGAAAAGAGAGGTACAAAAACCAACTCTTCTTCTTCTTCTTCTTCTTCTTCTTCTTCTTCTTCTTCTTCTTCTTCTTCTTCTTCTTCTTCTTCTTCTTCTTCTTCTTCTTCTTCTTCTTCTTCTTCTTCTCACTCTCCAAAGCTGCTGTTTTCTCTAGGGGCTCTGCTCTCTGTTGCCTGTCAGATGGAAGTCCTACTTACGTGGCAGGCATATCCCTGGAGTTTTGTGCACACCAGGACGTCTGCATTGCCATGTATCGCCCGCATTTCATTTTTTAAAGGCCTTGCCTGTCATTTCTCCAAAGAAATGGAGAGAGTGGTGACATGGAACCCTTGAACTTCTTGGGACCTCCACTCTGCTGCCAGTGAAGGTTCCCCTGGCTTCCTCGCCAGAAAGCGCCGGAGCATCCTGTCAGTGGTGCTGGTACTGAGTAACTCGAAAGAGTGGTGCTAGGGGAATGAATAAATTGGGCCTCAGTGCTGCCTGAGGTTTTTCCAGGCAGACGATTCTGAAGGGCCAGCACCTCCTGTCTCAGAAGCCAGGAGGGCAGAAATGATGGGAAGGAGGGGACGGTGGATCAGACATGGTGGTGAGGGGGGGAAACCCAGACAGAACATTTGTCATTTTGAAATATTTTCTCTGCTTCGTCGCCTGAGGTTCAGCTCATGGAGTTTACTCTGCTTTTTAACAAAGAGGCTGGCTTCCTACTGCTGAAAGTATTAATTGAGCAAGCGATTAGTTGAGACTCCAGGGTGTAAACTGCACGGAGCTTTTATTCCAATCCCAGGTCGATTCAGTCCCTGCCCTCTACACAGAATGCGATTTCTGTTTGGATTTTGGGCGATTTAAATTTTCCTTCTACAGCAAGAAGTGACCCTACCTTTATTGTGCGATATCTCAGACTGCTTTTAGTCCTCAATATCCATTTGGAAAGAAAGCTCCGTGGTAGAGAACCTCTGATAGGCTACACCTGGTCATGTGACACACTTGCCTTAAAGGAGAAGCCCCTAATTTCTCTCAACTTCTGTCGGTCTTGGATTTTTTCTCCTTTCTCTGCCTTTTTCGATCCTCTCCCCCACCCCTCCAAGAAAAGAAAGAGGCTCCCTGCTTGGCTCCTCTCCCCCCCCCTTCAAGAAAAGAAAGAAAGAGGCTTGCCTCCCCCCCTTCTGGGCCTCCCTAACCACGTTCAGAAGACTTTCCTGTTTCAATGGGGAGGGGGGGGGAGAAGAAGACCCGAGTTCAAAATGATCTGAATTCAACAGGATTGACAATGGAATAAAGAAAGTAAGTGCAGACTCTGCCCAGGCCAAAGGACGCATATCAAGTAAATCAAGAAAAAATGCTTTGGATCTCACCTACCAATGTTCTTGAGTGTGGCCCCTTCCCCAGGCTGGCTGTATAATGTGATAAGGTTAGGACTGACTGGTCTCTCCTGGCACCCCTGGAAGGGGGGCTTACTGGGAGCAACAGAGAGGCCCATCCAATGTACAGCGACCTGTCTACATCACTGATCATGTGACCTGGAAGTGGCATCATCCTATCTTGAATGTCAGGGTGACACTTTTATCTCGGCAAAAGCTCTATGGTAACTTTGGCTTCTACCACAGAGTTTTTTACCAGTGCATTGCCCCAACATCCTAGACATGATGATGTCACTTCTGGGTCATGTGGCCAGCGACATAGAGATATCTCTGCATGACCAATAGATTCACTTCTTTTTGGGGTGATAACTCCTCCCTACCTGCTTGCCAGCTAATCTAAGGTGGGATGATGGGGGACCTCCAACTCCACCAGAGGGTCTGGTAACTTTAGATGAGGTTAGATAGAAGGCTCTGGTGTGGGGGGGAGGGGCCTATGCCTCTGCTGCCACCACCTGAGCCTGAGGGCGGTATAAAAATGTAATTAATTATTTCTCCTGCACCTCTGCTGCCCTCCTGTTTCCCATCGCCCATCTCAGCCTCACCTACCTCACAGCATTGTTGTAAGGATAAACAAGAGTGGTATGAAATAACACCCCACTCCAAGTTCCTTGAAGGAAGTCAGGACAAAAATCAGTTAAGGAAATAAAGGTAAAGCTAAAGGTATCCCCTGTGCAAGCACCGAGTCATGTCTGACCCTTGGGGTGACGCCCTTTAGCGTTTTCATGGCAGACTCAATACGGGGTGGTTTGCCAGTGCCTTCCCCAGTCATTACCGTTTACCCCCAGCAAGCTGGGTACTCATTTTACCGACCTCGGCAGGATGGAAGGCTGAGTCAACCTTGAGCCGGCTGCTGGGATTGAACTCCCAGCCTCATGGGCAAAGCTTTCAGACTGCATGTCTGCTGCCTTACCACTCTGCGCCACAAGAGGCTCTTTTAAGGAAATAGGAAGACATAAATGCAGAAGAACATTAATATGATGCATCATGATACACCTTACAGATTTTTCAAAGCTGCTATTGTTCACCCTCAAGTTTATATTTCTGTCATTTAGAAATAACTCACATAAGTCAGTTAACTCTCTCCTTCCCTTTTCATCCATTGATATATTCTAATATCGGACTCCGTGTTCTATTAACATCTGATATTGATCTGTCTTGCATCAAATATGTAAGTTTGCTGTTGACCCATATTCCACCATCAGTTCTGTGTGTGTATATATATCCCACCCTTCCCCAAGGGTTCAAGCAGACTGCGTTGATTGAAAAACATACGTTTCAATATGCACATTCTAAAATATTCAAATTCTAAAAAAATCTAAACATTCAGACTCAATTTCTCAAGGCCAGTTCCTCGCTCCACCCCCATTTTCTGCAGGCTAACGTCCAGTTTAAAGTCTCAAGATTGTTTTGTGGGTCTTCTGACCCATTTATTTCCTGCGTGCCTAAAGCCAGCCAGCCCTTATGGCAGGGGTAGTCAAACTGCGGCCCTCCAGATGTCCATGGACTACAATTCCCAGGAGCCCTTGCCAGCATTCGCCAACGAGGCTGAGTAGGCTAAGTGGGAACTGGAACCCGAGTCCTCCCCATTGTGACATTCATTGTGCCAAGCTGACCATCTAGCAGTGCAGGAGACCTTAATCTTGTACTGCTAAATCTGGGTTCTCTTGGGGCGGGGGGAGGAAATCAAATTCTTAGTGAATTTCTTCACCCCAGAGACTTTGTGGATATGGATCAACCAGGGAATTGTACTCTTCCCAGATCCAGAAATGAACAGGACCTCACACTGATTTGAGAAAGTCCGTTTCACTGAAGATCCAGGTCTCCTAGCTCCACCTTCCAGCTCACTCCCTCTTCCCCAGTGTGGACCACAGCAGATGCTCAGGTTGGGCCTTCTCCATATTATATATTCAGGTTGTTCTTAGTCTATGTTTTTTCAAAGAATTCTAATAAGCATCCCAGATAGGCATTTAGGGATAACAACAAATGGGAGAACATTTGGAGAGGGTCATTGTCCTCATTCCAGGGAAAGGTGCCCCTTCTCCCTCTCCCACCAGCATCAGTTCACCCCGGTACTTCACCTCTGCCTCCCCACAGATCAACGTACTCCCGAAGCCTAAGAGCAGGGGTAGTCAAACTGCGGCCCTCCAGATGTCCATGGACTACAATTCCCAGAAGCCCCTGCCAGCGTTTGCTGGCAGGGGCTCCTGGGAATTGTAGTCCATGGACATCTGGAGGGCCGCAGTTTGACTACCCCTGCCTAAGAGAGATAGATATACAGGCCTCCTCACACCTCAGGAAATCAAATGGCAATATGTTCCATGTCCTCATTTTGTGTGTTTCTCCCCATCAGCCGTAGCGTGCCAGGTTTCAGAGAGATCGCCAACTGTACGGCTGCCCCCTTAATCCCATCCCGGCTATTCACTTTCATGGCTTCTTCTGGCCACTCATAATATACATTTATTACCTTTCCAGTGAAATAATGTCCAGCCTGATTTTTCCATTTACTTAAATGTCTTCTTAACAATATTTTAGGCTTGGGGGTTCTGAAACGTCACCCTGTGGCTACCTCCCCCCCCCCTACTTTGATTGGGCTTTTTATTGGGCTTATTACAAATTTTGAAGGCTTCCATCCAGCCCCATCAAAATTACCCTTTTGTCCAGGAATAAAATAGGGGGAGGAGTGAAGAAGTGCTCTGTATAGAAACCATCTCTCCCCCCCCCCCCCCCATGTCAGATCTTATCCAGAGGAGTGTTTTGGGCAAGGTAGGTTTCCTCATCATTCTCAGTTTGTGTTTGCCTAGCCTGATCTCATCACCGGAGGGGGGAGGCCAGTACTAAACTGACCTGGTTCCCCAGAGTGTTCCATCCTATGCCCAATTATCCTCCGTTCCCTTCTGCTCATCCAGTGGGCCTGTACGGGAATAGTTTTAATCGCCATCATTGTGACTTAGTCATTGTTTTAATGGGGTTTTAATGGGGAATTTTAATGGTTAATATATTGTATTTGTATTAAAATGTTGTGAACCGCCGCGAGCCGGTTTCCGAGAGCGGCGGTCATACAAATCAAATAAATAATAATAATAATAATAATAATAATAATAATAATAATAATAATAATAATAATAATAATAATAATCTTGGAAGTTAAGCAAAGTCAGCCCTGGCCATTATTTGGATGGGAGACCTCCAGAGAATATCAGGATTGTGGCAGAGAAGCAGATGATGGCAAACCACCTCTGAACATCACTTGCCTTGAAAACCCTACCGGGGCAGCATGAATCAGCTATGGTTGCCAGCTCTGGGTTGGAAAATAGGTGGAGACTTTGGGGGTAGATTCAGAAGTGGGCAGAATTTGGGGTGGGGAGGGACCTCAGTGGAGTCCACTCTCCCAAGCAGGCATTCTCTCCAGGGCAGGGGTAGTCAAACTGCGGCCCTGCAGATGTCCATGGACTGCAATTCCCATGAGCCCCTGCCAGCATTTGCTGGCAGGGGCTCATGGGAATTGTAGTCCATGGACATCTGCAGGGCCGCAGTTTGACTACCCCTGCTTCACGGGAACTGATCTCTTTAGCTTGGAGATGAGTTATAATTCCAGGGGATCCCCAGGTCCCACCTAGCGACTGGCATCCCTGAGGCAGCTGTGACTTGACTGCGACAATCACAAGGGTTTTGGAGCCCTGACCTGGATGGCCCAGGTGAGTGTGGTCTCATTAGATCTCAGAAGCTAGGGCTGGCTTGGATACGAGACCACCAAGGCTTTCTACGCTGAGGTGGCCAACAGCAAACCCCCCTCTGCTCAACTCTTGCCTTGAAATCACTTTGAGGGGCCACCATAAGTCGGCTGGGAGTTCCTAACCTTTTCCACCACCACCAGAGCTTCGTAGGAACTCATGGGCATGGATTGGCCCTTAAGGTCAGGTGATGGACAGCACCGTCCTACGAACACAGATTCAGGCAGGTTGCTGTGTTAGTCTGAAGCAAGATAGCAACGTTGGAGCCTGGGGGCTCCTGTGGTTATCAGCTGTCATGAGCATGCAGGTATCAGAAGAAGCAGAGGCAGAAGCAGAAAAGCTGGCTTTCATGGGGTGTGCGTTTACAAGAAAGCTGCTACTCAGAATTAAACTTTGTTAGTATTAGAAGAAGAGTTGGTTTTTATACCCCACTTTTTATTGCCCAAAGGAATCCCAAAGCAGCTTACAATTGCCTTTCCTTACTCTCCCCACAGCAGACACCCTGTGAGGTAGGTGGGGCTGAGAGAGCTCTGACAGAACTGCTCTGTGAGAACAGTTCTAACAGGACTGTGGCTGGCCCAAGGTGACCCAAACTGGCTGCATATGGAGGAGTGAGGAATCAAACCCATCTGTCCAGATTAGAGGCCACCACTCTTAACTGCTCTGTGAGAACAGCTCTAACAGGACTGTGGCTGGCCCAAGGTCACCCAAACTGGCTGCATATGGAGGAGTGAAGAATCAAACCCATGTCTCCAGATTAGAGGCCACCACTCTTAACCACTACACCAAGCTGGGTCCTGGACTCTGGGGCCGTCCTAAATAGAGTTACACCCATCTAAGCCAGTGAGCTTCAATTAATTTTGACGGATGCCGGTCTGCTTAGGAGAGCAGTGGGAGAAGTCAGGAAGATCCAGTCAGACAGCCCAGGCAGGAGGCTCAAAGCTTCAATCTCTGTCCACTAAGAATTAGTATGCTGGTGGAACAGACTGACTGAAGGGGGTGATTGGTTTGAAGGCTGTTTCTTCAACCAAGCCATGCAAGGGACAGCCTGGGGCTCTCCCCCTCCAGCAGGGAGGCACCTCACAAAAACAGCAATGCTTTTGTTATTTCTGTCTTCAATAGGCACTGCACTTTGCAAGAGAAGCTCAGCCCCAGCAGATATCACAAGCAATCGCCTTACCAAGGTGTGGGCACAGATTTATTGTTCCATGCTCCTGGAAAAGGCACAGAAGGATAGCCAGCAACTCTGAACATGACGCGTTTGTTTCCCTTCACTGTGCGGGTTCTCGCCGGGACGGAGAAATTGGCATAAAATGTAATTTTGGATGCATTTGCAGATTCTAGTCCCCCCCCCCATCCCTTCTCTGAACTGTTTCCTGAGCCTCCGTGTTAAATGTAAATGAGATGTTTTCACTCTTGTCTGCTTCCTCCACCCAGTGAGCAGCAGGAAGGGGAAGAGAGAGGGAGGAAGGGCTTGCTTGAGCATTGCACGCTTTAATTTATTGATAAAGGTGAACACTAAAAACACAACATGTGCTTTCAGCTACTTTATAAATGTTCTTCTGGAAGGAAGGAAGGAAGGAAGGAAGGAAGGAAGGAAGGAGATGATAGATAGATAGATAGATAGATAGATAGATAGATAGATAGATAGATAGATAGATAGATAGATAGATAGATAGATAGATAGATAGATAGATAGATAGATAGATAGATAGATAGATAGATAGATAGATAGATAGATAGATAGATAGATAGATAGATAGATAGATAGATAGATAGATAGATGACAGGCTGTCTGGCTGTCTGGCTGTCTGGCTGTCTGGCTGTCTGGCTGGCAATAGGTAGGCATGTAGGCAGGTAAATGATAGGTAGGTAGGTAGTTAGGTACAATCATAGAGTTGTACCTCCAGAGTCATCTAGTATAACTCTCTGCAGAACGCAGAAAATTCACAACCACCAGCAGTTACCTAATTCTCACACATAACAATCAAGCATTCCAGAAATTCAGGCCAGTATTAATTGGGTCTCGTTATGAGGGTTAAGTCCACAAAAGAGTCTGGAACTTCCTAGAAAATTTGGAGCAGGGTTCACCAACACCAACCCCTCTCAATCAAGTCAGATACCAAACGGAAGGCGATGGATCCGTTGTCTAGGGTCACCTGTAACCATTCATGAAAGGAGAACACTGAGGCAGATCCATATTGGAAATCTAGGTTTGAGAGCTTGTGCAATACTGGAACAGTAATTAAGCAGGGAGGGTGATGGAGCTTTTGGATCCAGGCCCAGCCTTGCTCAAATACAAAGGGACAGTCAGGGCAACCGTTAGGTGGAACCAATTTCCAAGTCAGTCATGTTTTTCTCCCACCTTCTCCTTGAAGCCCACTGCTCAGCTCAGCTCGCTGCTGGGTTTAGAAGACAGTGGAAAACTGTTTTAAAACTTCTCAAGCTTTCGGTTCGGAGCCCGGCTGTTCCGGGAGCAGACTCTTCAAAGACCTGAACAAGCTGCCTTGAGACAGAGGCTGTCAAAACCGTGAAAGTCCAGAACTGAGAGAGAATGACTCAGTTAATCTCCTCGGATTTCACTGAAAATACGTTGGACTGTGCGAAAAACCAGTTGGAGTGTTTTTAGCTTCACATTCACTGAAATTTAAATTTTTCAGCAAAACTTGAAAAATCCCGTTTGCTACCTTCCAGGTGGCACCTGGAAATCTCCTGCTGTCACTGGGACCTGTTTCATAGAATCCTAGAATCATAGAGTTGGAAGGGGCCATGCAGGCCATCTAGTCCAACCCCCTGCTCAACGCAGGATCAGCCCAAAGCATCCTAAAGCATCCAAGAAAAGTGTGTATCCAACCTTTGCTTGAAGACTGCCAGTGAGTTTCCCTGGAGGGAATGGCTGCCTTGGATGGTGGACCTATGTAATTATGCTTGCTAGATCCTCGATCATTTATCAACTCTAGTAGAAAGCTGTTATAAGAATTAAAAAGAGGAAAACAGCAGTAATTTGAGGGTTTGGAGCAGGGGTAGTCAAACTGCGGCCCTCCAGATGTCCATGGACTACAATTCCCAGGAGCCCCTGCCAGCGAACGCTGGCAGGGGCTCCTGGGAATTGTAGTCCATGGACATCTGGAGGGCCGCAGTTTGACTACCCCTGGTTTGGAGACTCAGGTGAAGCTAGGCCATATTTTATGTCTCATGGAGACAGTGCTTTTGTGGGCGCGGCTAAACTAAACTTAGAGAACATATCCTGTTCCACTGCTCTGCTTATGCAGAACATCTGGGTGCAAACAGGTGATTAAGCAATCCCCCCCCCATAACAATTCAGCTTGCTAAGTTTAGCACCACTGCCATAAAATACAATAAGGTCATGTTAAGTTTTATTTTTAGGATTGGTCTTAATGGTACTATACCTAATGACCCTGCTGCTTTGGTCTCTTATGATTTGGCTTCGATAACTTGGTCTGAACAACTGTAATAATAAACTTTGACTTGGACCTTCTGGCATTATATCCTGCTCAGATCCCGCCCCTGCTGAAAGATCTGCCCTCTCTGGGCTCCACCCCCAAATCGTCCAGGTATTTCCCAACCCATCTCTGACAATCAATGCCTTTTCTTTGACAGTTTTCTCTGCTGTTCTGCTCAGCTTCAAGATGTCAACAAAGAATCCTGCGTGTGGAGCCACCCTTTACGTTCTGTTTCCCTCCCTCCCTTGCTCTCTCACTCTGACTTGTCTACCTCCTCCTGACATGACTCAGTGACAAAAGTTGGCACCAAAGGCTCTCAAGTCACCATAGCAATTTAAGCCACTTCTATTGCATCCGATCAAACGGGAGCCTTTTGTGAGGTCCCGCAGTGATCTTCTGTGCATTTCTCGTCCTGGAGTTTGCAGTTTTAATTCCTGAAACTATTAAACTGGCAATAAGTATTCTACTTTTAACAGCATGCTGGGGCTCCGAAATGACAATTTGGACTTTGGTGCCAGGTCGCAAAACGTCTTTCAGCAGTTAGCCCTTTAAACGTCACTCCCTCCTTGCCACCTAAAACACCTGTATTAAAAGCTAATTTAGGGCCATGAGAGGTAATGGGATAATTATCCTAAAGTCAGAAAGTCCCACTTTAGGACAAGTACTTCATATACTTCGTATACTCACACTAAAAAGGGAAACTGCCAGTCACCCACCAGTTTGCTAGCTGCTAATTAGCAGCTGAAAGCTTATTCTTTTCATTAATCCACTCCCCAGTGGAGAAGTGAGGAAGAAAGGAAGGCTATCATCACGTTAAGGACCCCTCGAGTGATGGCGACCAGCAAATTTATGACAAAAGCCTTCATAGCAGTATGGGGGTGGGAAGCACAAGAGGCCATATTTAAATTAAGAACATCAGAAGAGCCTTAATGGACCAGACCAGTAGTCTATCTGGTCCAGGATCCTGTCTCACACAGTAGACAACCAGTTCCTCTGAGGTCCAATCACAGGGCAGAGAGGCCAAGGCCTTCATAAGAACATGAGACTAGATCAGTGCATCTAGTCCAGCATCCTGTCTCACACAGTGGCCAAACACTTCCTCTGGAGGGCCAACAACAGGGAAGAGGCCGAGGTCTTCATAAGGATATCAGAAGAGCCCTGCCTGCTGGATCAGACCAGGGGTCCATCTAGTCCAGCATCCTGTCTCACACAGTGGCCAGCCAGTTCCTCTGGAGGGCCAACAGCAGAGCATAGAGGCCGAGACCTTGTCCTGTACCATTTCCTCAGTTGTAATTTGCTGGCATGTTCTGCATTTGTGGTTTTCTCCAGCACTGGCCAGACGTCTATTCGCGGCTTGCATCTTGCACTTCTCTTGGGAGAGAGGGTGATCCCACCTCCCACCCTGCTTCCCCTCCGTTTTTTGAACTGAGCGTGTGAAATAACGCAATCATGTCCTAAAACGATCAAAACAGGAAAATGCCCTCCCTTTTAAACCCTTTTTGCATATGCATACATGTATCCATGCCATCATCTTTGGGGCCTTTTCTAGCTCTGACCAGAACGCATTTCCCAGTCAACAGATCCAAATTAGCAAGCAAAGATTTAATGACAAAAGTGCGAGGTACTCATTGCAGACATTTTATCGTGTAAAGTACCCTTCTGCCAGCAAGGCAAATGTAAGTGGGGTGCAAGGTACAGAAGCAAGATGGTGAAATCCATGTGCAGCCAAAAAGGAAATAGAAGCTGTCAGATTTTCTGGCACTTGAAGTGGGAGGGGGAGCCATTATCCGGCCAAGCCTTATACATGCAGAGAGATTGTTGCAGATAGAAAGATTGGCAGAGAAATCCACGGTTTAAAGAAAGATTCTCTCTCTTTTTTAACAT
Organism: Paroedura picta; assembly: GCF_049243985.1. Taxonomy (NCBI): domain Eukaryota; kingdom Metazoa; phylum Chordata; class Lepidosauria; order Squamata; family Gekkonidae; genus Paroedura; species Paroedura picta. The sequence goes on along the minus strand of NC_135379.1, from coordinate 57,889,020 downwards.
TCTGTGAGACTACTTCAAAGGCATCAGGAACCTGTATGACTAGGCCCCCCAAATAAATCCCTTCCCCATTGCACATGGCAGGATTATCACATGGGGTAGGGAGCTGCTTTTGAACATTTAAAAATGGCATATTACAAAGTAGAGATCCAAAGTCTGCCTGTTGTGCGAGAGGAAATCCAGGAGTCCGTTTCTAAAAGCCAGGAGAGGGGCTGAGACTCTTTACTGTCAGAGAAAAGCTTTTGAAAAGATCTCTGGGTAGGGGGTAAAATGGAACAGATTATGGTAAGGAGACTGTATAGCAGCAGCTTTTATCACTGTAATAAGTCTTGGCCATGATCTGGAGTGTTTTTCTCAGCTTTGGCTGCTGTTTCAGCTGTGTTTGCTTCATTCATATCTAGCCCCAGGGACCTTGGTTACTTCCAGACTGGACTACTACAATGTGCTCCGCTTGGGCCCTACCCTTGAAGATGGTTCTGAGGCTGCAGCTGGCGCAGAATGTGGCAGCTAGCACTGCTGGTCAGGGACAGTTATCAGACTCATGTGACCTCCACATGATGGCAATTACGCTGGCTGTGATCCAATCCAAACCCAGGTGGGTTTTGACCTTTAAAGCCCTAGATGGTTTGGGACCAGAGTCTCTGAAGGACGATTTTCTCCCATTTGTTCCTGCCTTGGTATTAAAAGCCCAGGGAGAGTCCCTCCTGACATTCCCGTCAATTTTAAAAGCTCATTTGGTGGGTACATGAGAAAGGGACTTCTAAGAGGTTGCCCCAGGAAGGTGCAAGCCAATTTTGATAAAGAGGGGGCAGTTGAAAATGAGGGTTGTTTTTTTTTTAAGTAAGAAAAGCTAGGTTTTTTTGTACTCTGCTTGTTGCTACCCAAAGGAGCCTCAAAGCGGCTTACAATCGCCTTCCCTTCCCACAACAGACACCCTGTGAGGTAGGTGAGGCTGAGAGACCTCGGAGAGAACTGTGACTGGCCCAAGGTCACCCAGCTGGCTGCATGTGGAGGAGTGGGGAAAGGCATCGTCATATTCTTCTTCTTTTTCAAGTTTTTCCCACCTGGGAGCTCACAATGCAGGCACACAGGCACACCTAATGCCTCCTCTTGATTAAAAAGAGGAAAACAGCAGTAATTTGAGGGTTTGGAGCAGGGATAGTCAACCTGTGGTCCTCCAGATGTCCATGGACTACAATTTCCATGAGCCCCTGCCAGCATTCGCTGGCAGGGGCTCCTGGGAATTGTAGTCCATGGACATCTGGAGGGCCGCAGTTTGACTACCCCTGGTTTGGAGACTCAGGTGAAGCTAGGCCATATTTTATGTTCTGGAGCCCGATCCCAGCGTACAGAACAGATCCCAAGGACCTTTGCATTCATTCACCAGCAGGTCATGTCCTTCACATTTATTCCGACCCGCCATCACTCAGGGCCAACGGGGTGGCTCTTCACTCCCCCTTCACGGAGGCCTGCCTTTCTTTTTACCTCAGCTCTCGGAACGGTTCTGTGCCCGCCGCATGCCCTTCAGCCTTATTCAAGAATGCGTTCGACATCTCTAACTCTCGTTTATGCGGCTGGCTTCCCTGGCTGTGCTTGACAATTCACTCCTTGTGTTTACTGCCCTTTGAATGAAGTAGTTTTCCCGGAATTCAGGTGCAGTTAAGTGATCATCATGGTTCTGCTCTGTTTTATGAGGCAATAATCCGGATTGGCCGAGCCATTTATCCCGATACAGAATAATGCCGGCGAAACAGGTTGATGGCATTGTTATTGTTCTTGGACTCAAAATAAGGTTTTAAATAAACTGTTTTGACAAGAAGTCATTTATCGAGGGCTGGCCCATGTTAATCATACCGTTCTGCATTAGATAAATTTGCAGTTTACCTATCCAGGAGAGAGAAAAGGGGGTTGTGTAGCCGTGCGTGCGCGCATGTAAAATCCAGAGTTGTCAAAATTACTTTCCGAAGTCTACCATTCTACATTCTTGGACCACTTCTTGCATACTTATCCTAAGGAGAGTTGCCAGCTCTGGGTTGGGAAATACCAGGTAAGTTGGAGGCAGGGCTCCAGGTGGTGAGGGACTGCTTTCTCCAGGGAAATGGATCTTTATTGTCCAGAGAACCATTGTAGTAGTGGGAATTCCCAGGCCACACTTGGAAGCTGGCAACACTCTATATCAGGGGTAGTCGAACTGCGGCCCTCCAGATGTTCATGGACTACAATTCCCATGAGCGAATGCTGGCAGGGGCTCATGGGAATTGTAGTCCATGGACATCTGCAGGGCCGCAGTTTGACTACCCCTGCTCTATAGTAAAGGAGTTAGACATTTACAAGCCTACCCTAAAGGACTTCCAAGCCATTGGGAACCAGGGTGGTGTAGTGGTTAAGACTGTTGGCCTCTTATGTGGAGAGGTGTGTTCGATTCCCCACTCTTCCTTCACATGCATCCAGCTGGGGGGTCTTAGGCCAGCTGGTTCCCCCAGAGCACTCTCAGCCTCATCTACCTCACAGGGTGTCTGTTGGGGGGGAGAGGAAGGATAGGCAAATGTAAGGCAGTTTGAAATTCTTTCAGGTAGTAAAAATTGGGGTAACCCCCCCTCCCCTCAGCTAATATGGTCTGTTTGCCTAGCGTGTCTTCGCCCAATGACATTCCAGGCTGCCAAACCTTTTTATGTGCTTTTGTTTTAGCTGCAGCAAAAGGAAAACATCACAAGGGGGCCAAGTGTTTTAATCTCCTGTGCCGAGAATAGGGTTTAAATAGCGTTTTATGCATCGACCCCACGTCTACATCATAGTGCTGGCTAAAACGCCTGGGCAGAGTCTGCACTTACTTTGTTTATTCCATTGTCAATCCTGTTGAATTCAGATCGCTTTGAACTCGGATCTTCCTCTCCCCCCCCCCATTGAAACAGGAAAGTCTTCTGCACGTGGTTAGGGAGGCTCAGAAGGGGGGGGGAGCCAAGCCTCTTTCTTTCTTTTCTTGAAGGGGGGGGGGGGAAGAGGAGCCAAGCAGGGAGCCTCTTTCTTTTCTTGGAGGGGAGAGGGAGAAGATCAAAAAAGGCAGAGAAGGGAGAAAAACAGGACCGACAGAAGTTGAGAGAAATCAGGGGCTTCTCCTTTAAGGCAAATTCATCACATGACCACCTGTGGCCAATCACAGGTCCTCTACTACGGAGGAAAACCCCGGTTCAAAACAATGTGATTTTATAATATATTCAGGATTAAAAGCACTCTAGGATATTGCACAATAAAGGTAGGGTCACTCCGGATCAATCCTTCTTCCTGCAGAAGGAAATTTTAAATTGCCCCAAATCCAAACGGAAATCGCATTCTGTGTAGAGGGCAGGGACTGAATTGATCTGGGATTGGAATAGAAGCTCCGTGCAGTTTACACCCTGGTCCAATGCAATATTGCCCCTCCTTCAGTGCCATCTCCAGGACCTGCCCCTGAAAGTCTCCAGGCCAGCTCTTGGGTCCCTGACATGGCATGGGGTCACTGGGCCAACACTTACCACATCACACTTATAAAGCAAAACTCCAGGATTGATGGCTCTTTGTGTCATTGGTCCATCAAGGATATGAGGTCAACGTGACCTATAATCTTAGTCAAAACATAATTTCTTAACACATCTGGAATGCACTGTACAATCCATTTCACTGTAGGGGAAAATTGTATCTTACAAACATTTCTTAATACAGAAAGAGATCATACTGAGGGGCCACCTCCTTGCCTATGTGCCCCAAAAAGTGCTTTGCTCACCACAGCACTGATAAAGCTGTTTGAGCAGTAATCTCAGGGCTCTCTCAGCCTCGCCTCCCTCACAGGGTGTCTTTTGTGGGGAGAGGAAAGGGAAGGTGAATGTAAGCCACTGTGAGACTCCTTCGGGAAGAGAAAAGCGGCATATAAGAACCAATTCTTCTTCAGTAATATCAGGGCTCTCTCAGCCTCACCTCCCTCACAGAGTGCCTGTTGTGGGGAGAGGAAAGGGAAGGTGAATGTAAGCCACTTTGAGACACCTTCGGGAAGAGAAAAGCGGCATATAAGAACCAATTCTTCTTCTTCTTCAGTGATATCAGGCTCTCTCAGCCTCACCTCCCTCACAGGGTGTCTGTTGAGGGGAAATGAAAGGGAAGGCGATTATAAGCTGAGAAAAGTGGCATATAAGAACCAACTCTTCTTCTTCTTCAAATACCAACTGGTTGGTTGTCTCTGGCCCCAAGGAAGTATGTATGGCCTCAACCAGGGCCAAGAGATTTTCAGTCCTGGTCCCCACTTGGTGGAACAAGCTCCTGGAGGAGATCCAGATACTTCAACAATACAATAGTCTCAATTTGGTTGCTTTATTTTCAAATCAGCTATGATTTGATCTAGAACCCAATTTATTTGTCTTTGTGACAGTCCACAGTAACCATAAAATATTTACAATATTGTTCTGCACATGATGTTTATTTATTTTTACAAATTGCCTACCCTTCTTCAAAGCCTGGGGACGAATTTTTCCCCCCTCCCGCCTTATTGATTTAGACAGAAACACATTTAACTTTTCCGAAAGCATGGCAGTGAACTAAAGAAGTGCCCCTTTAGAAGTCAATAGAAATTTTTCTGTCTATTTGTTTAAAGGTTGTTACCGATCATTACTAATTTTAAATATACTGGTATCTTCCCTAACTGTCAGGAAATACTGTTGCTAAAAGAGATAAATGCTGTTTACACGACCAATTTGTCATTTTTGCTGAAGACCCTACCAATTTGAACCATTATCATATTGATTGCTATCATTTGAAATGTCACAGGGAACACTTTGTCTTAAATAGTCTTCTTAGTCAGAAATGTTTCTGAGTGTTGCAGAAAGCTACAAGGGAAAATGTGGTAGTAAATTCAGGTACACTGTCTTCATTATTTCTGCATCTCGGCATAAGAGGGAAATAGCCTCATGCGGGAAGAATGTGAAGATTGTATCTCTCTTGGCTTGGCCAGAAGAAAATCTAGCCAGGGTAGAAATGTCAGATTTCCAGTGGACCAGGCTTCCCATTTGCCTGGCTAGCAGGGAATTACCCCGTCTCAGCCACAATCTCCTGTCCTTGAGAAATTAAGCAATGGATTTTTAAAAAATGGCTTCCATAGTGATGCTCTAGAAAGTTATCCTAGTCTCTATGCTCTTTACCATAGAGATTAGGAGAGATTCCTAGAGCATCCTCCAGCAGTGACCTCACACCCTTGCCAAACTCCAACTTATTCAGGCAATGTTCCCCATACTTCATGGCATTTTCTTTGGCACTACTGGGAACCCTAAGCAGGTACTTCAGGTGCGTAATTTTTTTATAAGAATTTTTTCCATTCAGGTCTATTGGACCCCCAATTTTGTAGTATTTCCAAAAAAAATCCCAGATCCCAATACGGGCATAATTAGATCTGGGATTTTTGAGCCCAAGAAAAAAAAATACTGGTTTTTTTAAGGCATCCTGATCCTGGGATTGTCACGATTTCTCGGTTTAAACCACACTGCAGGAGAAGCTGGCCACAGGTTCTGTATGCTGCAGAGAGGTCTGTCCCCTCCACATGCAGACCTGACTGGGATTACTTTTTCTGCAGTGCAGTTTAAACTGTTGTGAGAGAAGCTGGCCCCAAGCTACACATGCCCCACATCTAAGAATCCCCCCTAGTAAATATCATAGACACTAGGTCAACCAGGGCAGAGTCTGCACTTACTTTGTTTATTCCATTGTCAATCCTGTTGAATTCAGATCTCTTTGAACTCGGGTCTTCCTCTCCCCACCCCCTCCCCATTGAAACAGGAAAGTGTTCTGCACATGGTTAGGGAGGCTCAGAAGGGGGGGGGAGCCAAGCCTCTTTCTTTCTTTTCATGAAAGGGGGGGGGGAAGGAGCCAAGCAGGGAGCCTCTTTCTTTTCTTGGAGGGAGGGGGGAGATGATCGAAAAAGGCAGAGGAGGGAGGAAAAATCCAGGACCGACAGAAGTGGAGAGAAATTAGGGGCTTCTCCTTTAAGGCAGGTCTGTCACATGACCACCTGTGGCCAATCACGGGTCTTCTACCATGGAGGAGAGCCCATATTCAAAACAGTCTGGTTTCTCTAATCCGAATCTTGAAATATTGAGCATTAAAAGCACTCCAAGATATCGCGTCATAAAGGTAGGGTCACTCCGGATCAATCCTTCTTGCTGCAGAAGGAAATTTTAAATCGCCCCAAATCCAAATGGATATCACATTCTGTGTAGAGGGCAGGGACTGAATCGACCTGGGGTTGGAATAAAAGCTTTGTGCAATTTACACCCTGGCTAGAGTGTCACCACGAAGTGACATCACCTCCTCCCTAAACCCTGCCTTCCCCAGTGACCACCTCCCTAATCTTCTCACGTTTGCTGAGAGAGTGTGGGTTGGGAACCTTACTGACCTACCTTTGAGGTGAAAGCCAAAACAGGAAGTGGACACATAAGTCTTTTCAAGGACTCCTTGTTAGAACAGAGACATAATCCTCATATTGCTGCTTTTCTGTTCTGTTTGCTCCACTGCTATTTCCACGAGACCAATGAGAGTGGGAATCATTGCGATTGGCATGCAAATCGAGGGTGTCAGGTGTGTCGATTCAGCGCCTCCAAACACTCGTAAACCCCTTCCATCTGGAAGCACAATAAGAATTCGCCCAATTTTCTTTACATTGTTAACAAGTACAGAACGCTTCAAAGAGGAAATGGAACAGGAATAAGAATGAGCCACCTGCTTTCCCCACTAATGCGAGGACCCAGACAGAAGAAGAAGAAGAAGAGTTGGTTCTTATATGCCGCTTTTCCTACCCAAAGGAGGCTCAAAGCGGCTTCCAAGGTAACAGAGGCCGGTCAAACAAATTTAACAGCAACATTGATTTCTCATCTCTCCCTGGCTGGGAAGGGGTCATCTATCAGCATCACTTGAGCCAGATTCACGGTCCGTCCCACAAACAGGAGGATTGCACATGTTCAGCAGAATCCAGCAATAAGTTTGAAGAAGAGTTGGTTCTTATATGCTGCCTTTCTCTACCAGAAGGAGTCTCAAAGTGGCTTCCAATCACCTCAGTGGCAAGCCCAAGGTTACCCAGCTGGCTGCATGTGGGGGAGTGCAAATTCAAACCCGGCTCACCAGATTAGATGTCCACACTCCTAACCACTACACCAAGCTGGCTTGGGATGTCTGAGGGACCCTGTTCATCACACAGAGCCGTGCTCATTGCAATGGAGAGACAAGCCACAGGTACTCCTTTTTCTGCATGTCCATTTCTGCTGCTTCTGTTCATTGGTTGATCTGAAATATGCAAAGGAGGACCACAAAACCAGCAGCTGAAAAAATTAATAGCTTTTGGGGGGATGAGAAACAACTTTGTAAAGAAGAGAGGAGAGAAATACTCCTAACAGGCAAACTGCCTAACCTTTCTGGAGGGAAAGCAGAAGAAAGTGTGCTCAAAGGAGCTAATTGGATTACTTAAAAAGACCAGGAAGTTCCTACTCTAACTATGCTAAATATACATTTCCCTTCCCCCTTCATTTAGAAAGGTGATGAGCAATCTGCCCCCACCCCCATCAATGAGTGGAGCAATTCACTTTCTGGGCAGAACAGAACTGCTATAATCTTTTTAAAGGACCTGAAAGACCCTGCGATGTTCCAGATGACTGCTGAGCAGGGCTTCTGGTGTTAGTGAGTGGCCGCTCACACCCCCAGTTTAGAGGGGACCCTGGTGATGGGCAATACCCACGAGGGGCATTTCTGAGCCCTTTGGAGGATACAGGAATTGTCGGGGGTAGAATGTCCCCTTTTCTGAAAATTCTACAGATTTCAGAAAGACATATCTGACCTCAAAGGCCCGAATCCCTACTCCAGCCTTTCTCAACACTTTTACCATTGAGAAACCCCTGAAACATTCTTCAGGCTTTGAGAAACCCCAGAAGTGGCAGGATCGTGCAGAAGATGGCTGGGAAGCAGAGCTGTGGACATGCCCCTCCTCTTCCCACCCCTTCCTGGCCCATCATTGGCCATTTTAGGAGTGGGGGATGCTCAGGTAGGCATGACCATATATGGTTATATCATCTGATGATGATGATGATGATGATAATAGATAGATAGATAGATAGATAGATAGATAGATAGATAGATAGATAGATAGATAGATAGATAGATAGATAGATAGATAGATAGATAGATAGATAGATAGATAGATAGATAGATAGATAGATAGATAGATAGATAGATAGATAGATAGATAGATAGATAGATAGATAGATAGATAGATAGATAGATAGATAGATAGAATAATTAACTCCCACTCATTTGGGAAAACCTTCCAGGGCCATCTAGATACCCCAGGGTTTCACTAAACCCTGGTTGAGAAAGCCTGCCCTACAGATTTCTGTAACGTGAATATATGCGAAAGCTCCAGAATGTCTCTTGGCAGCAGGAACTTGGTGAGTCAGAAGAAATTTTAAAAGTAGGCCTACCAGAATCAGTTGTGCAGGTCTTGAGCAGAATGGGAAGAATTCATCAAAGTCAGAGGTTGAAGATTCAGAGGTGGAATTCTGGACTCAGCTCTGGTTGTTTTGTAAGTTTGTTTGTTGAGATCAAGTTACAATCGACTGATGGCAACTCCTTATGGGGATTTCAAGGCAAGAGACATTCAGCGATGTGTAGAACAGTCAGGGTCACTTAGCAGTGGAATCAGCTGCCTAAGGGGATTGTGAGCTCCCCCTCACTGGCCGGCCCGCAGCAGGATACGTACATCTCATGGATGCTTGAGGCTGATCTGCATTGTGCCTGGGGTCGTACTGGATGGCCCCACCCAACTCTACGATTCAATGATCTCTGGTCTAGAAACTGAGATATGAGGAGATCAGTGAACAATTGGGTTGGGGAAGGGGGAAAGCTAAATGTTCCCTTATGCAACAGCCCATTTATGCACATGACTAATCTGACATGTACATCTTCTCTTCTCTATTGACTTATATAGACATGAGATTTTGCCTTTGTACCTGCATGTGCATGCAAACGTCACATGCCTGTGCCCCTTCTCACATCAGCCCATGCGTAGGCAGAGCTTTACCCGGGCTTATGCCTCCCAAACGTAGTGGAAGGATGAAGCAGTGTTCACCCTCCTTCTCTGTCCACTGATCTCTACCTACATTGTATGCTTCTTTCTCCTTTTTCTGTTGCCTAGTCTCTGGTTCTGTTCTTGCCCCTGTGTCTCCCTACCCATTAATTTTCAGCTAGTCTGTGGGAGGCCTGTGGGGTTGTGTTTTTTTTGGGGGGGGGGTCTTGTCCAAGGCATTGTTAAATCTTCCATCCCCTAAACATGATGTTTTTTCCCTCCCAGTGTAGCGTAGAAGAAAAAATGCCACATTTTTCTGCCAGAACGAGTCTCAAAGTAGCTTACAGTCGCCTTCCCTTTCCTCTCCCCATAACAGACACCCTGTGAGGGAGGTGAGGCTGAGAGAGCCCTGATATTACTGCTCAGTCAGAACAGCTTTATCAGTGCTGTGACTAGCCCACGATCACCCAGCTGGCTGCATGTGGGGAAGTGGGGAATCAAACCCATCTCACCAGATTAGAAACTGCTGCTCTTAACCACTACACCACGCTGTTGTGGTTAAAGAGTGTCAGCTTCTAATCTGGATAGGTATGTGTCCCACTCCTCCAAATGCAGCCGGCTGGGTGATCTTGGGCCAGTCATTGTTCTCTTAGGGCTATTCTCTTGAGCCCCAGTTTTCTGGGAGAAAATTGGGATCATAGATGTTCCCCCAGTATTTTTCAGCCTGTGAGCACTTTTGGAATGCTGACACATGGCAGTGAGCACAAACACAAAGTGGCCAGTGTGGGAGGCAGGCCACAAAATGGCTGACGTTGGAGGGAAAGCCAACCACACACATAGAAGAAGTGTAGGGGACCAGAGGAGTCAAATTAAAAAATATGCTAGGAAAGAGAAGTCAGAAAGAAACTAAAGCCAACACTGTAGGCAGCTGTCTCTGAACTGTTATTTTAACCTGCACCATCAAGCAGATCTCCAGTGGACAATCAGAAGACTTTCTGGGCAGACACCTCACCTGACTTCACCCACTTTCTCAAAACACTTGGGGGCTTTACACACCGGGATCTTTGTTGCAAATTGGTCACTGAATGAAAAATCGCCATTTAAAATAGTGGAATTCGTCGTTATGCATACCTGCCTTTGTAGTGGAATCCAGTTGCGTTTTGTAGCGTTTCCCACAGCTTCCGGTCTCGGCAGAAATCGCTAGAAAGGAAGAGCTATTGCCAAGCTCGTCCCGCCCCTGGCCGTCAAGCAGCCAATGGGCAGCCGTTAGCATGCTCCCAAACAGCCCCTTTCCCTTTAAGAAAGGTTTTTTTTTTAAAAAACAGACCCATTGTAACGAATCTGTGTAGATTCATTGCAACGGAGAGACCCATCCAGCTGCCTAATGTGTTTGAGCTGTCGTTTGATCGTATGATCGTTGCCACGCTGCCTCGAGTGGGGAAAAAAAAATCCCCCCCCCTCTCACGGGCCCGATTTTCGGCTGAATGAATGTGTAAAAATTAATGGGAAAATACATCAGCAAACGGGCTTTTCTGTGGTTTGTGCTTAGTGACTAAAGGTGAAGGACTGAAGCCAGGGAAGCCTCTAAACAGAAAATGGCGATCGCTTCGCCGGAAGTTTGGAGGACAGGCTCAAGAGGAGGGACTTTGAAGAAACCGCAACAATGTTAACGCACAGGTCTTTTTCGCTAGTGTTGCAGATTGGTTGCAAGAGTGTAGCGCTTTCCAGAGGGTGAATCCACTTTTTGGGATTCCCCTGAAAGCGCTACAAGGAAGCGCTTTTTGCAGATTGGTTTCAGGTGTGTGGCAGATTGTCTACGACGTCGTGCGTTATGGCAAATCAATAGCGTTTCCAATTGGCAACCATTGTGCGATTTTGAAGGCGTGCAAAAAGCCCCTTGGTGGGCACCACAAAAAGGATTGGCAGGTGCCATGGCGCCCCCAGGCACCGTGTTGGAGACCCTGTTTAAAATTGACAAAGAACCAGAGACAGTTTTGCACTGGGATTCCCCTTTGACTACGACAATGCTGTTCTACTTAAAAGAACTCTTTGCTTGGATGTCCTATCAAAGATTCAAGATGTTCTTTGTATTCACAGCGCGTCTCTCGTGCATCAAAGTTTGCTTCTGCCTCCTTTCTTCCCTCAAATGATATACATATGAAACTGATGCAATTTGTGGTACACAGAATATTGTCAAATAAATTCATACACGGCATTAAACTGTGTATTAAAGGCATTGTAAAGAACAAGGGATACGGAAAACAATCAAGAGGAATTCTACAAAAGGCAGAAATGGGGAACGTGGATTTAAAAAAAAAACCATTTAACTGGTAGAATCAAGGCTCAAGCACGAATGGAGCAATAACCATCTCATCTGACAAACAGGCTGTTTTTATTGTGAAGGAATGAAAGAAGGAGCTGCCTAGACATTAAAGATCTCCGTGATCTTGCCAGCTCTACAGCAGAGATGTAACGTGAAGGAAGGAGTTTTCTTTTATATTTCTACTTTTACACTGAACCCTGGAGTAGGCAAGGGAGGTTGGGTGCTTAAACGAATAATGCTACTATGAGTTTGAAATGCAAATGCACTGCTTCATGGGATTGATAGTTCTCCTGCCCCCAGAATAAAGTTTCCTAGGCAACCATGCGACTCTTTGCCCAGCATCATGACAGATAGCTGTTCTGATCGGCTCCCGTTGTACATTCATGGCCCTGTAGAATATGAAGCAACTGGTTCAGGAATGCCAGTATAAGCCACTACCCTAGATGTTTGAGGGGAGGGGGCTAGAGAAGGAAGAGGTTTAGGGAGGAAAGGCAATTCTATGAGGTATAAAGCCATAGATTCTACCTTCCAAGATGGCCATTTCCTTCAACAATTGCAAGACTGTGATACGCACCAAACTAGAAATCTATACACTACCTAGAACCATAGAGTCTGAAGGGGCCATACAGGCCGTCTAGTCCAACCATCTGCTCAGTAAAGGGCCTACAACAGAGGACCGGCTGCTGAAGATTCTAGGGTTTTGTGGAAATGGCTAAACTCACATAACTGATTAAAGAGAGAACAACTTCCTTTATGGAAGAAAATCTCTTAATGACTCCTTGCAGGGAAGGGTGAGGGAAAATAGAATCATAGAATCATAGAATCATAGAGTTGGAAGGGACCTTCTGGGTCATCTAGTCCACCCCCCTGCACTATGAAGGACACTCACTTTATCGCTTACCCCTTGTCACCTGCCACCCTCTTGAATCTTCACAGAATCAGCTTCACCATCAGATGGCTATCCAACCTGTTTAAAAATGTCCAAAGATGAAGAACTCACCACCTCCCGAGGAAGCCTGTTCCACTAAGAAACCACTCTGTCAGGAACTTCTTCTGGATGTTTAGATGGAATTTCTTTTGAATTAATTTCATCCCATTGAATCTGGTCCATTCTCTCTCCCCCCCCCTGCCCTCGGGGCAAGAGAGAACAACTCTGCTCCATCCTCTATATCAGTGGTCCCCAACTCCCGTGTTGGGGACTGGTACCGGTCTGTGTACCAGGCCTCAGTAAAATTATCAAATGTTGACCGGTCCCCAATGATAAAAAGGTCGGGAACCACTGTTCTATATGGCACCCTTTAAAATACTTGAAGATGGCTAACAGATCCCCACTCAGTCCTCTCCTCTTCAGGCTAAACAGACCAAGCTCCCCCAACCTGTCTTCATACGTCTTGGTCTCCAAACCCCTCACCATCTTTGTTGCCCTCCTCTGGACACGCTCCAGTTTGTCAACATCCCTCTTCAACTGTGGTGCCCAAAACTGAACACAAGGACTCCAAGTGAGGCCGAACCAGAGCAGAGTAAAATGGTACCATCACCTCCCGTGTTCTGGACATGATACTCCGTTTGACACAGCCCAAAATCCCATTTGCCTTTTTAGCCACCGAGTCACACTGCTGACTCATGTTCAATGTATGGTCTACTAAGACTCCTAGATCCTTTTCGCACATGCTACTGCCAAGACAATTCTCCCCTTATATGTTTTTTCCTACCTAAATGCAGAACTTTACACTTGTCCTTTTTGAATTTCATTTTATCCAGTTCTTGAGCCTATCAAGATCATCCTGTATTCTGTGGCTGTCTTTAGTTGTGTTTGCTACCCCTCCCAGTTTAGTATCATCTGCAAATTTAATAAATATCCCCTCTAATCCCACATCTAAATCATGTATAAATATGTTGAACAACACAGGCCCCAGGACCGCTCACTGGGGCACTCACCTTGTCACTCTTCTCCAAGAGGATGCTGAGCCATCCACAAGTACCCTTTGGGTACAATCAGCCAACCAGTTATTGATCCATATGACAGAATTAGGGTCCATACCACATCTCACCAGGTTGTCAACAAGAATATCATGTGGAATCCTATCAAAAGCTTTATTGAAATCCAGTAAATTACTTGATGATTCCTGGCTTCAGTTGACCAAACAAAGCAAATTTGGAATGAATCTTAAGTTCAGTTTTAAGATGTAAACTTGGTATACATGGATAAATCTGAAGGGCAGATTATAGTTTATGAACTGATTGGCTGGAGATTTTTAAAAAATACCATTAAAAAGTGGATAGATCTGCTGTTTTTCTCTTCCCCCACCCCCACCCCCTTCTTTCTTTTTTCTGCTCCTTTTTGCTCTTTTAAAATCTGTATTAAAATATTTAATAAAAATGCTTGGTGTGGGAGAAGATAATGAGAAGAGTCCTGTGGGACCAGACGAATGGTCTCTGTAGTGCAGCATCCTGTTTCTCACAGGATCCAACCAATTGCCCTGGTAGGCCAATGAACTGAGCACCGAGACCCTCCTAGATCTGGAATGTGCTACTTCAAAATATGGTGGATTCCTTTAGTCACCAGGGCTACTAGTTGACAGTGGAACTACCCTCCATGAATCTGTCTCATCAGGAACTGTCTCATCAGTTGCTGCAGGCCTTGCAGGAGCTTTCAGCTTTCTGCAGGGCGTGCAAAGAGGATCTCTTCTGCCAGGTCTACGGTTGTGCCTGGGCAGACAGGTAGATCAGGGTCACTCCTATAGAAGCAGTAGTGGTGAATTCTATCTGCTCCCTCTTCCTCTCACCCCCCCCCCCCCCGCTACCAATATTAGGGCATTGTTAAATTTGGGACAACTTTACCGTCAAGTCTTATGGTTTTTATGCATGAAATCTGTTTGTATCCATTTTAAGGGGATTTTACTGGGTTTTTAACAGAGGATTGTAACCCACCACGGGCCTTCGGGGAGCGGCGGACAATAAAAAATAATATAAAATAAAATAAATTGATATAAAAGTATTATTATACCACTACTAAGAGGAAAGCCCATTTTAAAAATGGGCAGTGAAAGGGGAGGCATGGGGAGGCGAGTGCCGTCTTCCGCAGCCAAGAGCCTTGCAGCCAGGAGGCTGAGTGAGCGGCTCGCACTCGGCTCCTTGAGGCGGGCACTCCAGGGACTGGACCAATCCGGATGCGCCCAGCTTTGCTGGGCGCATCCGGATTGGCCTGCTGGAGGCGAAGTGCTGGGGAGACCCGGACAGACCGGACAGACCTGGACAGTGGCTTCTGCTGTCTTGGACAGCACTGTCCAGGTGGCTATTTCGGAAATATTAAGAGGAACTATGGTAAGGATTATTGTTGTTGCTGTTGCTGTTGCTGTTGTTGTTGTTGTTGTTGTGTTGTGCTTAAGAACAGCAGGCTCAGATATGGAGCTTGATTCCCCACTCCTCCTTCACCTGCAGCCATCTGGATGATCTTGAGCCAACTGTAGATCTCATCTCACAGAGTAGTTCTGTCAAAGTTCTCTTTGTCCCACCTACTTCTCAGGGTGTCTGTTGTGAGGAGAAGAAGGGGAAAGTGTTTGCAGGCTGCTTTGGGATTCCTTCAGGTAGTGAAAAGCAGGGTCTAATAAAACCAGCTCTCCTCTCTCTGCTGCTTCTTTAAAGCCGCCCATGTTCACTGCCATGGCAACATCTACTGGCACTGAATTCCACATCCAAAGTACTCATCGAGTAAACAAGTTCTGGGTTTTTTTGTTTGCTGTCTGTCAGCTCCCTTGGATACCCTGGAGTTCTACAGTTCAGTATTAACTGAATGCAAGAGCATATTAAATATAGATTCCTTCTTAAAGGTAAAGGTAAAGGTATCCCCTGTGCAAGCACCGAGTCATGTCTGACCCTTGGGGTGACGCCCTCTAGCGTTTTCATGGCAGACTCAATACGGGGTAGTTTGCCAGTGCCTTCCCCAGTCATTACCATTTACCCCCCAGCAAGCTGGGTACTCATTTTACCGACCTCGGAAGGATGGAAGGCTGAGTCAACCTTGAGCCGGCTGCTGGGATTGAACTCCCAGCCTCATGGGCAGAGCTTTCAGACTGCATGTCTGCTGCCTTACCACTCTGCGCCATAAGAGGCTCATAGATTCCTTGTTAGTCTCACCCTAAAATGAGTAGCTACATTCTTATTAAATAGGCTTCATTTGGAATTCAGAGCAAACACACCTATTTGACCCAACATTAAGATTTCTTTTGTGGTAAGACAACTTCCGTACATAGTTGCATCTCGCAAATAGAGCTTTACCTGCTACATTTTTTGTATCAGGCTTTTCTTACAGGCCATGGGCTTAGAAAGTTGTAACTTGAATGGTTTTGCTAGCAAGTTATTTTTCTTTTTATGTCCTCATATGTTGTAGGCTCCAATTACATTCCAGGTATCATTATCTGAGTCACACATAGACCGTTTACGCACTGGAGGTTTCATGCTGGGCTGCAGCCTGGAGTTTTAGTCATGGCAAGGTTGCCCCACCTCTTCCTGTACCCACGCGGGGGAGCATTTGGCCCGGTGCATCTCATCCGCCCCGATTTGTGCTCCTGCATGGGAGCTGGGGCAGTGAAGTTCCCAGTGCGTAAACGGTAATACAAAGGTGTAATACTATTTTAAGTTTGCTCATGGCTAGCAACCAGCTGGAGATGGGAGGGGAAGAGATGTACCTTTTACTGTTCTGCTGGCAAGCATAGAATGTCTTGTTTACAACATTCACTGTCATCCTCCACATTCCCCCCCTCTCCCCCCAAAAATGATTAATTGCAATGTGGTCGAGATATGAAGCTGCTGTCATTTACCTTTCCCCCCACCCCGTAGCTTTGGAAACTTTAGTTAGCATTTCTAGGGGGTCAAGGTCTCGGTGCCCTTCAACCTTGTAGCCTCGTTGTTGAATCATTTGTACCAAAGTCTTATCTGACTGTAGTTAATTGTCAGCATTAAACTAAAACACGGGCTGCTTATTACTGAGAAATTCTAATTACTTGCATACATTAGCTTTAATTCCCTGATAAGCAAAGCTCGGTTGTATTCACGCCGACTGCAAAGATGGAATTAATTGGCAGCAGGCTGAAACTGCAAAACTCGATCAGCAGAGGAGGGAAGCAACATTCCAGCAGGGCAGGAAAGGCAGCCTGACTCCACCTTCTGGGGAACGACGAACAGTTGGGCCACACTCCTCAGTTCCGAGTGGAGTTTTGCTTACCTCCATGAACCTTCCCCCAACATTGATTTCTTTACCACATGGCACGTGTGTGGTGTAGCTGGGTAAGCCAAGGATTGTTTGGCCGCCGGGCAAGGGACGTTTGGAAGCGCTTTACCCTTGCCTGCCTCCAAGTGTCGTGACACCTAGTGTACCTTGGAGGAACCACCACCCAAATCGTGGCAGGTCTCCCATGCAGATACTAGTCAAGATCAGCCCTGCTTAGCTTCCAAGATCTGATGAGCTTGGGCTTGCCTAGGCCATCCAGGTCAAGACTGATAGTGGGCAAGCCATGAAACTTTGAGTTGCAGCAACCATCCCTTTCCCTGCATGGGGCTTTCCTGGACGTGACATCCGCTCACAAGCTGCCAAATTCAACATGATCTGGATAACAGAGAAGAGAGTGGGAAGAGGCTGGACTGTTCATCCTCTTGAGCTGCCTCCCTGGAGGGCTATGGCTTTTTGCCCCAAACCTTCTGCTGGAAATCTTCATGAAGAGCTGGCTCGCTCCTCAGCAGTCCAAGAGTTGGCAGAGCCACCAAAGTTTATGGCTCAGAAATGTGTGGCTCTGTTTAGGATCACGCTGTTGGGCAGTGAAATCCAGTGTGGTGCCATAATGAAAGAGCTGGACCAGAATCCGGGAGACCTACGTTCAAGCAATTACTCAACCGTGTAGCAACATGGGCGAAGTTGGACCAGGAGCTTGATTGCAGCTTAATAGTACTGACAAGGATATTGCGAGGATAAAATAGAGGATAAAGTGAACCACCCTGCGAACAGATGATTTGGGGGTAGAATAATAGAATAATAAAGTTGGAACGTACCTCCAGGGTCATCTAGTCCAACCCCCTGCAGAATGCAGAAAATTCGTAACCACCTGCCCACCCACAGTGCCCCCAATTCCAAGTCCAGATGATGCCCCCCCAATCTCTACTGCCCACCCACTTACAATCTGCCTAAATTAAAAAATCAGCATTTCTGTCAGATGGGCAGGGGTAGGGGGTCCAGTGCCCTTCCGAAGCGGCCGTTTTCCCAAGGAGAATTGATGCCTTCTTTCTATTCTCCCTTCCCTCCCCCATTTCTTTGTCTCTGGATGGCCTGTATGCCCCCTTACAACTCTATGATTCTATGATTCCATCACACATGAAGCTGTGAGTCTCCTATGATGAGCAATGGTGTCATGTTCATGTATGCTCCTTTTCCTCCCCTTTACCCCAAACTTCTCTTGTTAACATTTACGGGGCAGGCAACCGTTAATTTTATTTCTCCTACAAGGCCATAAAACCTAAATGAGTCTGTGTTGAGATTTTAATCATCAAAATAGCCCTGACTACTGATATTTTAAAAATTCCTTGTACATTATATATTTCTTTCTGATTGCCATTAGACGGCATACCATCTGTTTATGGCTCTTCCTGGGCCATTAACGCAGGCGTTCTGGCTAGCAAGCAATGCACTGAACAGCTAGTAAAATCATGATGAATGAACACCTTATCACTCGGTGCTTTCAGGACATCAACAGTAGTTAACATGATTGCCCTCTTGTTTGAGACACGGAGGTGCAGGGTCTTAAGGAGTTCATGTATCCTGAAAGGTTGGCACCAGGGCTGGTTTTGCACTTACTTTGTTTTTTTTTCCGTTGTGGATCCTGCCAAATTCAGATTGATTTGAACTCGGGTTTCCGCTATCCCCCCCCCCCATTGAAACAAAAAGTTTTCTGCACATGATTAGGGAAGCTCAGAATGGGGAGAGGTGGAAAGCACAGCAGACATCTCTTTCTTTTTTGATTGGTGGGGGGAGAGAGGATAGGAGACAGCAGAGGAGGGGGGAATAAATCCAAGAGGCAAATCTCTGCTGAGAGAAGTTAGGGCTTCTGGAGTACAGTCACTTTAAGAAAGGGCGGGGAGCCTTGCAACGTGGGAACCAAGAAGCCTTTGAACTGATGCCATGGCCAATCAGGGACAGGCTGCTTTGCCCCCAGGCACTTTATTTGCACAAAGCAGGAAGCTGCACACGTCCTGATGCTGGTTTGTTTAATTATTTAATTATTATATTTATATACGACCCTCCCCAGAGGCTCAGGGCAGTTTACATGGAACATATGAATAATACATGAAACATGGAACATATGCACAATAACATGAATAACTGTACAATAATATTAATGACAATTGTAACAATATAAACAGTGTAAACAATGCAACAGTGCAACAGTGCAAAACAGGTCCAGAGCATTCTGGTGAAGTTCTGAGAGGGAGGGGAGCAGAGGCCCTTCAGTCGCTGTTGGTTGTGCCTGGTTTCAACCAAATGCTTGGCGGAAGAGCTCCTTTTTGCAGGCCCTGTGGAACTGTTTAAGCTCTGTCAGGGCCCTGATCTCCTCTTGGAACTCATTCCACCAGGTGGGGGCCAGAACAGAGAATGCTCTGGCCCTGGTCGAGGCCAGGCGGACTTCTTTAGGGCCAGGGACCATTAGCCGGTTGGTGGCAGTGGAGCGCAGAGCTCTTTTAGGGGCATAGGCAGGGAGGCAGTCCCTCAGGTACACTGGGCCCTGACTGCAAATGGCCTTGAAGGTAATTACCAGGACCTTTAGTCTGATCCGGAATTCAACTGGCAACCACTGCAGTTGGTGGAGAATGGGCCGGATGTGGGACCTCCACGGTGTTGCTGTGAGGATCCTGGCTGCTGTGTTTTGGACCAGCTGTAGTTTCCGGGTCAAGGCTAAGGGCAGGCCTGCATAGAGTGAGTTACAGAAGTCCAGTCTAGAGGTGACGGTCGCATGGATCACTTATTTTTCTTTTCTTTTTTTCTTTCTTACTATCTTTCTCCCTGTATGTATTTGCTGTTCAACCATTGCAATTGATGGAGAATGGGCCAGATGTGGGCTCTCCACAGTGTTGCTGTGAGAATCCTGGCCACTGCATTTTGGACTAGCTGTAGTTTCTGGGTCTAGAGATGACCGTCGCATGGATCACTGTGGCTAGGTGTTCCGGGGCCAGGTAGGGCGCTCGTAGCTTGGCTTGGTGGAGATGGTGGAATGCCAGCCGTGCTACCTTTGTGACCTGGGCTTCCATTGTGAGGGAAGGGTCCAGAATCACACCCAGGTTCCTGGCGGAGTGAGCTGTAGTGAGCTCTACGCCATCCATGGTGGGCAGGCACGCTTCCTCACATGGGCCCTTCCTACCCAGACACAGGACCTCCGTCTTTGAAGGATTGAGCTTCAGACGACTCTGCTTGAGCCATCTCGTCACTGCTTCCAGGCAGCTGGCTAATATTTCTGGGGGAGAGACAGGGCGGACATCCATCAGAAGGAAGAGCTGATTGTCATCTGCATATTGATGACAATTAAGTTTGCAATTTTCTTTAAAGTTCTTCATAATAATCCCCCGTGATCATCCTATGTCCTTTGAGAAACTCATTTTGTTTGGAGTAAACCCTTGCACTCATGAACTGGAACCCTGTAGTAATACTTTTTGACTTACTCTCATGTATTGACAGAACTCAGAATACAGTGATCAGCATATCAGGTGGGCTTTTTACCCACCCACATTTCAATCTCATACACACTGAATTTGATTTCAACTTTGATTTTGGGTCCTTTATATTTTCCTTCTGCAACAAGCATGATTGATCCGGAGTGACCCTACCTTTCCACCGCGATATCCAGAAGTGGAAATAACCCTCGATATTTTATATTTGATGAGAAAACGGCCAGGGAAGTTACACCATGGAATATTTTTCCTTTGTAACAATGTGTCTCCTCATTCTTCATGTATTATGAGAATTTTAATGTGATAGTGCGTCTTAATGGGGTATTAATATGTAGTTTGGACAGCATTTATATATAAAGTATATACTAAGGCATGACAATGTTATGTTTCTGGAAGCTACTTAGAGCTACTGAGAGCCAGTTTGGTATAGTGGCTAAGAGTGGTGGCCTGAAATCTGGAGAACTGGGTTTGATTCCCCACTCTTCCTTGGCATGCAGCCCGCTGGGTGACCTTGGGCCATGCACAGGTCTCTAAGAGCTCTCTCAGCTTCAACTACCTCACGGGGTATCTGTTATGAGAAGTGGTAGGCAATTATATGCTGCTTTGAGACTCCTTCAGGGAGTAAAATGCAGGGTACAAAACAACCCAGCTTTCCTTCTTAATTTTTGACAAGAATTTTGAGAGCTACCATTCACAAAATGATAGCTCAGCGGGTGGAGTCAACCACAAAATGGACATTCAGTGGGCAGAGCCAACCATACATTGTTGGCTTGTTCCAAAATTATGCTGCATTTAGAACAGTTCTGCAGTTCTCAGATGGGGAAACCTGCTCTCTTCCTTTCCCCCCAAAGCAAATCACCACCTCACATTGTCACTTGTCCTGCAAAAGTGAGGGGGGGGGGGGATAAATTACCTGTCAGTTTCCTTGGAAGAGGCTTATCTGAACTCTGATGCAGAAGGAGAGTGGCATTTGTTCTCGCCTTTTCCTGACATAGCGTGTGCACTTTTGAGAAGGAGGAAGATGACCAGAGGCAGATGGGCAAAGGTGCTGATGCCACTGTTTTCCTGATTCATGACTGATCTACATGAAATTAGTGCATGTGTCTGCTAAGAAACCGCTTACTGTGGCTGCTGGTATTTTGGACAAGGCCACCCTGGCGTCAAACTTAAGTGACTCGCCTGACCTGCATATAAGGCAGCGTTAAGAGGTGTTGAGCCTTCTCTTTCCCTTGTGCCAGTCCAGCCACTAAGGACTTAGTTGATGATGCTCCACCACCAAGAGTGTTGCCTTACCAGTCCTCCTGTCTGCTTGAGCCAATTATTATAGCATATTGTATGTTAGTGTCATGTTCCATGTCGATTCCCTCAGGGTTTTGTATGTGTGCTTGGCGATTCCCATCTGGGAGATGCATTCCCCATGGCCGCCCCTCCGATTGCAGGCTCTTTGTTCTTTCACCTGGCCTTCCTGTGGTGACTCTCCTTCCAGTATGCAGAAGTCCTTATCTTCTCCGTTCTCCTTGTAAGCAAGCCTTATGTTTTGTGTTGGGATGTTTTCACACCTGCTATTGGGTCAGACTAGACGTCTCAGATTTTCACACTCTCTTAGATCAAATGGCCTTTTCCTGGGAACAGGTTTTCCTGTTCAGCTTTGGGGGCTGGGGCCCAAACCTATATCAATCCTGGCCCCCTTAGCTCTCCCTATCTCATGGAGTGTCTGTTGTGGGGAGTGAAAAGTATGGTGATTGTAAGCCACTTTGAGACTAGGTAGTAATAAAGTTGGGTACATTTTTAAAAGCTCTTTTTCTCTATTAGTGTCTTTTACCAACAGGAGAAGGCTTTTTTTGTTTCATCTGGCATTCCGCCAGTAATGATTATTGGCCCTCCTTCTAGTGCTGTTGGTTTATGTCAGGCGTAGCCAAACTCTAATACTCCAGATGTCCGTGGACTAGTCCAGGGTTAGTCAGCCTGTGGTCCGCCAGATGTTCATGGACTACAACTCACATGAGCCCCTGCCAGCGAATGCCTTTGGACCTTGATTGGGTGGAAAGGAGGCATAAAAAGGATTTGAATGAATGAATGAATAAATGAATGAGAGTGTCCCAAGGTTTCTTTTCTGCTGCAGAAAGCAAGATGGCTGGCGAGGGGATCCCGTGGTTTAATCCACATCCCGTATTATTCATGCTCTACCCGAAAACATTTTGAAAATCAAAGGGAGCGAGTGGCAGAGCTAGTCCTTGACTGGCTTAATAAAATTAACAGTGCTTTTAAAGGTCAGGAAATACACCTGAGCTTAACATTTCTCTAAACATATTAAAAGGATAATGTTCTCTCACATTAATTTTTAACAGCAACTATCAATTCAACGTCCTCCCGAATTAGATCCAGGGTAGAGTTTTATCATGCCGTTTCCAAAGAGTTGCCCACGATGCAGTACTCTAGTCTGATGGGAGAGTTTTCTATCGCCTACAGCTGTAAGAGAGCGAATGGCAGTTCTTGGTGAGATGCCAATAAACAACATTCCGATTTCACTCCTGGTTTTCCTGAAGACTAGAAAAAAGTTAAGTTTTTCTGACCTGTTCATGACTCACCTGGAAAAAGAAATCAAATGAATTGCCTGTGTGTTCATGGCCACCATGTCCCTTAGTGCAGTTGTACCCAACCTTTTTCGGGCTGGGGACCGGAGGGGGAGTTAGAGGGAGGCCCGGGGACTGGTGGGAGAGGGAGGCGTGGGCGCCGGTGCCCGCAAACCAGCAGGCGCACCTCCTCCCCCCCCCCCACGGCTCAGCACTCGCTGCCTCAGGAGTTATCGGCTGCTTCCCAGCATGGCGAGCACCACACTGCAGGGGGGAGTCGCGAGTGCCGGCACCCGCAAATGCACAGATGCAGGGAGTGAGCACTGCAGGGGTGGGAGGGAGGTGAGGTGCGCATGCTGGTGGTGCGCTACGGCCCGCTACCGAAGCCTCCATAGCCCGGTACCGGTCCGTGGCCCGGTGGTTGGGAAACACCACCTTAGTGGAAACTCAAGACTCAATGTAGGAGTAATACTAGGTCTATTAAAATACCGTTCTGTGGAGATATGTTAAACATCTATTTAGCCTCTTGCCTGCCTAGAAATGTGGGTCAATTTTAAACAGCAGGCCACAGATTGCTGCCTAGATATGAACAACCCCACATTGGCTTAAAATTCGGCTCACATAATATCATGATGAACCAGTAGGACCAGTAAGGAGAGATGCTGAGACCCGCTAAGGGAACTCCCATGACCCACCCACTCCCTGGCCATGTCAGCCAATCAGCAGCCCACCTGAGAGAAGCCCTTTGCTATTAAATGAACTACCTTTGTCCAATATTATTGTATTACGTAATATACATGTCATATGTAATTTTATGTCATATGTACTATGTGTGTATGCATCACTCTTTCTTGTCTATATTCTCTTGTGAGGCAATTAGGGTTTGGGGGTCAAGTTAGGGAAGGTGGAGATTGGGGAAGGGAAGGACTTTGTCAGGGTATATTGACATACAGTTCACCCTCCAAAGCATCCATTTTCTCCAGGGGGATTTATCTCTGTTGTCTGGAGATGCCATTCAATTTCCACCTACAACTTGGCCAGGTCACCCAGAAAATGTCATGGCAGAGTGACCACCAGGACATGTCCCAGAGGACTCACCAAATATCACCAAATATCTCCCAGATATCTCCAAGATGGCTCTCCAAAATTGTTGGGAAGATTTGGTTATGGTGGGTTGGTCAATGGCCATTAACGTGTAGTAAGTTTCAAGTAAGAATCCAGCTGCTGTTTCTGGTCATGATGATGGATGTTCCTGTTGAACAGTCTCAGATAGTTTGGTGTGGCAAGGAGGAAAATTCCCACACTTGGCCCGGACCCTCCAAACATGAATAATAAATAGTAAATAAACATGAAGTTGCCTTGAACTGAATCGATCCACTGGTTTCTCTACTCATTGTTTACTCAGACTGGCAGTGGCTCTCCATGATGCAAAGCAGTGGTCTTTCCTATCACCTACTTCCAGATCCTTTAAACTGGAGATGCTGGGGCAGTGTCAGAATCTCGAGGTTTCTGACATGATTTATTGTTGTTCTTTGAACCTGTGTGTAACCGTTTTGAAGTGTATTCTGTACTCCTGCTGTCTGTATCACTCTCAGTCTGCTCTCCAAGGTCACCGCTGCCGCTTGCTGTCTTGTCTGGAAGGCCGCCCGGGCCCTGCACCTGCATCTCTTCTGTTATGTCTGAAAGTAATGTGAAATGTAATGGATCTGGGAAAGGCGGGAAACTGGGGGATAAGTGCTGCAGTTTGGTTTGTGTTTGCCAGATTCGCCTATGTACATCAAGGGAGTTCTGCTTGAATAAACTACCATCTTGAAACAACAGTGTTTTATTTACAAGTCTGCAATCCTGACAGGCAGGGATTGAACCTGGGACCTTCTGCATGTCAAGCAGATACTCCATCACTGAGCCACAAGCGCCCATTTTGGGATGAGCCCTGGCTTGTGGCAGCCATTTTGTGGCGGTCCTTGCCCCTATGGTAGTCATTTTGTTGTGGATCCCCCTTAGAGTTGCCAGCCTCCAGGTAGAGCTTATAGATCTCCAGAAATCACAAGTAATCACCAGACTAAAGAGATCAGTTCACCTAGAAAAAAGAACTGCTTTGGAGGAGGGCCCTATGGCATTGTAACCCCCACCCCGATATCCATCCATCCCCTCCCCAAGCCAAATCCCCAGATCTCCAGGAAATTCTCACCCCAGGGCTGGCAATCTTAAATTCCCCACCTTTTTGAAATTCTGGAAGAGAGGGAACTCATCAGTTCTCAAATATTTTTCAGTCAAATTCAATTTGATCCCTTTGTTATTTTTTTAAAAGAACTTCTTTTAGAAATAAGAATAAAATGTTTGTGAAAAGCATTCATGTTTACTCAGTATCTAGTCCCACTATGTATAAAAAATACCTTAAGAGTGCGTCATCACTAAGAACTCCCAATTGTGTTAAGCCGTTTTGGCAGCATGGAATGGATGTTCTTTTTGAATAGCAGGAATTGTACCTTGACAGATTGCCGGGCGAAAACGACTGAACAGTTGGCCATTGCAGTTCGAATGGCCCTGCAGGACTTCAGAGTTGGCAGCGCTCGCTGGGCACAGGAGGTAGCTGAGCTAAGGAGCTCCTAATTTTGAAATCGATGCAGAAGAGCTGTGCAGTCCTGCTGTGTCAATGCAGATGCAGACTCAATGATGTCCAAGTCAGAGGCCAGGAAACAGGGGCCTCCATGTCTCTGAGTCCCCTTACAGTGGCATGCTTAAAACACAGGTGTACCAAGCATGCCAGGTCTGCCTATTGAGCTGACCAAGTGTTCGTCAAGCAGTTTCACATCTCTTGGCTCTAGAATTTAGCAGGCCAGGTAGAAGGGAATTCAAGCTAGGGGGATGTGATAGAAATGCACCCTGTGCGTTGAAAAATTCCTGGAGATTTTGGGTCAATAAATTGACTGAATTATTTAAAGCGTGGGACCATGGGTTTCTTATCCTCTTTTTTGTGCTTGCTCAAGTCTGGTGCAACATTGGAAAGAATACACGGCCTTTCTTCTTCTGCACCTGAGCAGTCAGCAGCATATATTTAACCAATTATAGGAAGAACTAATTTCCCTATTAGCTGAGTTCACACATGGACAGCAAGATATTAAAGTAGTAAGTCTCAACTCTAAAAAGCTCAAGCTATTTTTTAAAAAAATCATGTGATATTTAAAATCTGGAGGTGGCAGCAGCAGGCCTCCAGGGTCTCAGGTAGAGGCCGTTGACAACACCTGCAATCTTATCCTTTCCATAAGAGGTGTGTGGATTGAATGTGGGGCCTTCGGCATGCAAATCAGAGTCTCTACTACTGTCATAGCTAGGGTGACCTTCACACAGGTGGCCCTTGGAGATCTCCCAAAATTATGACTAATCAGATTGCAAAGGTCTGCTTGATGGGTTGACCTCTGTGGGTGCTATGCCTCATTGAGGTCCCGCCCCTCCATGAGCCCCACCTTCCTCAGGCTCCACCCCCAAATCTTCAGGAATTTTCCAACCCAGAATTTGCAACCCTAGCTAGGGCCCCTCGCCCCCGATTCACCAGATATGAGGGATGACGTTCCACAGATGGATGGACTGGTGATCAGACACTGATGAAGGTGAAATTCAGCATGAATGAAATGCTTTTTGTCCTTTGGCAAACACCTGAAGAATTCCAAAGGAAACCAAAGGCATTTTAACTGAGTATGCTCAAGGGAGCATGGTACATCCCTTATTTGTAGGAGTTAAAGGTAAAGATATCCCCTGTGCAAGCACCGAGTCATATCAGACCCTTGGGGTGATGCCCTCTAGCGTTTTCATGGCAGACTCAATGCGGGGTGGTTTGCCAGTGCCTTCCCCAGTCATTACCGTTTACCCCCCAGCAACCGACCTCAGAAGGATGGAAGGCTGAGTCAACCTTGAGCCGGCTGCTGGGATTGAACTCCCAGCCTCATGGGCAAAGCTTTCAGACAGCTGCCTTACCACTCTGCGCCACAAGAGGCTCTGTTGTAGGAGTTGCTGGTGCATAAAAGGCATTCAGAGAATTCCACTGGGACTCAAAGACATTGTGTGTAAACATTTCCATTTCCCATTAATTGCCATGTCTGAGAAAATCTGGCCGGGGCAACAAGGACAACCAAAGTCCACTGAGAACGTTTCCTAGAAGCAAACGGAAAATTGCGAGGGTGGGTGGGGGGGAGAAGCTGGATGATTATTATGGCATCAAGAGGACACATTAACTGAGTCACCAAGACAAGAGTTAAAAGGACCTGGGGGGGCGGGGGGAGGGGAGAGAAGAATTATGCAGAACCCAGAAAAGGGAGGGGAAAAGCTTTCAAATGAGAAAATAATGTCCCCTGAAATCCTTTGTTCGCCTGCCATCTTCTCCATGCTGAATACCCTGCCATTTTAATGAGTTTCGAGACTTTCAAAGGGAAGTATTTAAAAATGGAGTCAACATATTGGGGAGGCAGGTGGTCATTTTTCTCAGTAATGGGCGATGATATGAGTTCATTTAGAACACGAAATTGAATGGAAGGAGAGTCCAAACACCAAAGCAGAGCAAGTGAAAGCCTTCTCTAAACGATATTATTGGAGTTGTGTGAGCATGTGTGTGTGTTTGTGTGTGTGTGTGTGTGTGTGGCTCAGACTGCCCGTCGAGAGCAATTAACTGTTTGAGTAGGATTTTCAGACTTTTAAAAGTGGTCAGGCTTTTCTCCCCCCCCCCCCCACCTCCAGATGAAGCATTACAAAAGGAGAGTATCCGCAGACAGAAAAATGGAACCGTAGCACCTCTTTGACGGACAAGCAATGAGAGAAAATGTGCCATAATTTCCAGACACCTGCCTTCACCTCGCGGTGTGGGATCTCAGCAAGACGCCAAGTAAAGTGTCTTGAGAAATGGATCTCATCAAATGTACCAGAAAGATTTTTAGGTTGCTTTTTTTTTTTTTTAGGCAACATTACCTCAAAGGGGTCAAAACACAACATACCTGGCCAGACTTGTAGACTGTGCCTTGTGGAGGAGTCTTTTTTTTTTTTTTTAAGGAAAAGCTGTTTAAGTTACTGTGAGGGAGATGTGGGGATGAAGGCAGAGTCCTGGATCTATGTGGGAAAACAGGAAATAGAATGGAGAAGTTGTAGAGTTTCCTTCACTGGATATTTCAGAGTTGTGCTCAAGGGAAACTTCCTGAAAACAGACAGGGGATGGTTCTTGGGTTCTTGTGAAGAATAATTTTTGATACCCCACTTTTCCATACCTTAAAGCGACTCAAAGCAGCTTCCAGTCATATTGTTTTCTTCCCTCCACAACAGGTACCTTGTGAGGCAGCTGAGCTGACAGCAGAGATAACTATGACTGGCCTGAGATCACTCAGCAGCTTTCATGAACAGCCGTGAGGAATCAGAGTTCTCCAACTTAGGGCCGTTCTGCACAAGGACCAATGTTGCCAATTGTTCACAGAATGCAGAAACCCTATATTAAATAATGGAAATTCGTCATTCCGCATACCTTTTTTTTAGTGGAATATAGAAGTCCCAGTAGTGTTTCATTCATTCCCCACAGGTTTCCGGTCTCGCTGGAATTGCAACAAAGCAAGCGATTTTTTTCCGCGCTTCTTCCCACCCTGGCCGTCAATCAAATGAAACAGCCAATGGGCTGTTGTGTTCATGCTCCCGAAAGGCCCCTTTCCTTTTAAGAACTGTTTTTGTTTTAACCAAACACACCCGTTGCAACGAATCTGTGTTCAGTCATTGCATCGGAAAGACCTTTTTGCTGGCGTAGGAGCTGGCGATTAATCATTTACATGCTCCTCAAGTAGAACCCCCCCCCCCATGGGCGCAATTTATGGCCGAAATTACAGGCAGTGCTGAACAGGGGGCTGTGTTGCGCTTGCGAACTTAGGGAGCTTTGTTTTACTTTTAATCACTTCTGTGGAGGGACTTTAGCCAGAGAAGCCTTGCTCATTCATTGCTTTCATAGGTCTAAGGGGGAAAAAAATGGCGATTGCTTCTCCGGAAGTTCAGGGCAAGAGCGGGGGAGGGACTTTCTTTGTACCGCTACATTGAGAACGCACATATCTTTTGTTTGTTGCAGCTTGTTCGCAGAAGTGTAGCATTTTTTTCAGGGGGGAATCCACTTGTCCCGATTCCCCGAAAAGCACTACAACAAAGCGCTTTTTGCGGGAGTGTTGCAGATTGTGTGCGACGTCATGCGGAACCTTGAATTTGTAGCATTTACCAAAGGTAAGACTTCTGCTATATTTAAGTCGTGCGGAATGGACCTTAGAGTCCACCTCTCTTAACCACCAACTACACCATGTGAAACATCCCTTTGCTCTAGTTCAGTAAAGATTGGCTTATTGCTTTGGGAAAGAGATCTTTGTTGAGGAAATGAGTGGATATCAGGAAACCCATTGGCATAATCTTGTTGAAGATCACTAATGCAGTTCTTTTGTTTTTATCACTGTTCCATCTCCCAAGGAACTTGAGGTAGCGCAGCAGCTCTGTGATGTAGGTTAGGCTGAGAGATAAGAAGAAGAAAGCCGAAAAAGGATTGGCTTTCAGAATTTAGGTCTTCTCCCAGAGTTACTGTTCTGAACAGGTCATCTGATTAGAAGGAGGCAAGAGACAGAACTCATGGAGAAATACAATATGCAGCCTCCTCTGATGGTGATTCATTCTACCAGCTCATGTGTAAAAGGTACTTGGATGGTAGGCAGTATAGGACTGATTAATGATCTGTTATTTATAGATTTGCCTGATCTGGGTTTTTGGGAGAAGAAGAGGAAGAGAAGAAGAAGCGTGGGGGGGGGGGGGGAGTTATACACAGCTTTTATTTTATATAGTTGATTTATATACCGCCCTCCCAAGCTCATCTACTCAGGGCAGTGTACAACAATCACGATCAATAACAATACATTATTAATTAAAATAGTTAACAACATTTTTAAACCACATAAAAACAACATCTGCTTCAGATACACGATCAGCTACAAACCCACCATGTGATCTGTGCTTCCTCCTCAAACTCCTGTATTAGATTTCGAAGGGCCAGTGGGTTATTGACCACCATGGTTTTATTGTTTTAGGAGTCTGTTTTTTAGGCGTCTGTATCAATGAATTTCCAGATGTGTGTTAATGGGGTTTTAATGGAGTTTAATGCAAAGTGTTGTAACCCACCACAAGCCAGTTATGAGAGTGGTGGGTAATAAGTCAAAATAATAATAATAATAATAATAATAATAATAATAATAATAATAATGACATCAGTGTTTTTTTTACTACTTGAAGGACTCTCCATGCAGTTTACAAACACCTTTATCTTTCATTCCCAACAACAGACACCCCGTGAGGTAGGGTGGAGCTGAGAGAGCTCTCAGAGAACTATGACTGACCCAGGTCACTCAGCTGGCAGCATGTGGAGGAGTGGGGAATTAAACCCAGTTCTCCAGATTAGAGGCCACCACTCTTGACCATGATACCAAGATGGCTCTCGAATTCAGGGAAAAGAGCAAAATATAAATTTGAAAAGAGCATAAATAAGATATATGTCCTTGGGTCTCCCCAGGGATTTGAATGATACTGGGATTGACTGAAACTCCAACTGCTATATTATTCATGTTAGTCTTACTACATTAAAAAAAAAAACAACCTCCATGAAGTAAAATATCATTCCCTGCTCTTTGGGTTTCACTTTTCTGTTGTCGCCATTGTGATTGCCTGAAGAATATATATATTTACGCATGCAACATATACCGTTTGTAATATCTAGAGTCCTGATTCATTGGCACACAAATCGCATGGAGTAAAGAAAGGAGACGAACACCCCGGACAAAAGCTAAATATTGTTGACATCCTCTTGGTCGGGAAGTTAAATCAAAAGTTAACCCTTTTAGGGAGAACCACTCAGCCAGTCGTGAAAATTAACTGGCATTTTAGTTCCCTGTAGATCAGCTACAAACTGTCTCTGTAGAAAGGGTTTTGTTCCTTTCTGACACAACTCAACAACGGTTTTAAAGGGCTGAAAGCATAGTTAAAAGGTACACACTGAAGTGGAGGCAAAACGAAACCAAATCCCAGAGGCACCTTAGAGTCTAACAACATTTATATTGGCCTCCGATTTTGAGAAGAAGAAGAGTTGTTTTTTATATCCTGCTTTTCAAAGTGTTTTACATTCACCTTCCCCTCCTCTCCCTACAACTGACACTCTGTGAGGTAGGTGGGGCTGAGAGAGCTCTGAGGGAACAGTGAGTTGGCCTAAGGTCACACAGCTGGCTGCATGTGGAGGAGGAGTGGGGAATCAAACCTGGTTCTCCAGATTAAAAGACACCACTCTTAACCTCTACACCAAGATGGCTCCATGTCTTTAGTGTGGATTAATCCTAATTGTTGACTCATCTTCACCTCTTCAACAATTAGGAGCTGTCCCCTCCCACTCTGAACGGAAGTTTCAGGAGTTCCTCAATGGTAAAAAAGTTGAGATAGGCTGACTGAAGGACTCTCAAAGCAGCTTTCAATCACCTACCCTTCTTCTCCCCACAACAGGCACCCTGTGAGGTAGGTGGAGCTAACAAAGCTCTGAGAGAATTGTGACTGGCCCAAGTCGCCCAGCAGCCCTGCTGCGTCTCAAAGTGACTGACAATCATGTTCCCTTCCTCTCCCCACAACCGTCCCTTTGTGAGGTAGGTGGGACTGAAAGAGCTCTGAGAGAACTGCAACTGGCCCAAGGTCACCCAGCAGGCTTCAAGTGGAGAAGTGGGGGATCACACCCTGTTCTTCAGATTAGAAACTACCACTCTTATCCACTATACCGGGGGTCATCAACCCCCAGTCCGCAGTCCGGTACCGGGCCGCGACTGCCACAGTACCGGGCCGCCGGAAGCCGCACCTCCCTCCCCCCTCCCCCGCACAGTGAGAGGGAAGGGAAGAGGCAGGCGCGGCCGCTGGCACGCCAGCGACACAAATGCGCATGCGCGCAGCTGCTGTGCATGCGTGTTTGCACCCTCTGGTGGCAAAAACGCACATGCACAGCAACTGCACATGCACATTTGTGCGCAGCTGCCACGCCTGTGCGTAGCACCTGGGCCGTCGGCTCTCCCCTCACCCCCGGTGGCGGTCCCTGACCACTGCACTATACCACACTCGCTCTAGACCCTTGGAAGGCCATGGAAATCTTGGGTCCCTCACTGAATCTTTATGTCTGTGTCGCTCTGTCATCCAACCCGACCCTGCTGGGTTGTTCTTATGAGGCTAAAGTGGACAGCAGGGAAACAACATTATAAGCTTGTGGGAAGAAAGTGGGACATAAAAAAAAAACACGAGGAACTCATTGTGGGCTTTTAACTCCAGTGATCATTTGATCAAGGGTACGGTGCAGGACGGTAAAATTAGTTTCACTTCACAGAAGGTTCCTTCTGCCTCTCATCAGCTTGCTGAAGTAGCCAACGAGAATCCAATTTAGAAAAGGGCAACAGAAAGCAATTAAAAGATAGGGAGGGATGAATGCCAGCAATTAGAAACCTGAGGAGGGAGGCATCACTTCAGTCACGGAAGGATCATTGTGGGTGGAAGCCAAGAACATAATCTTGTGTGGTGGAGATACTTCCACCACCCAGTGATAATATTAAGATGATGAAAGAAATCGGGGATGCGGGAAAAAGAAAGTGTATTGGGATAATGGGTGACTTCAGTTGTCTTCATGCAGCCGATGTGTGTACTCGGATCCTGAAAAAAGGGGGATTCGACATTCAATAATCAACTGTGGTTTTTAACGGTTAGTCAAGGAGCAGACCAAAAAAGAAAAATGTGACCCTTGACATAACCTGATTGGGGTCAGGACCTCATTAGGACCCACACCTGGGAATGGTGACCACAAAAGGATTGAGTGCATCATGGATGAGCCAAGG
Organism: Paroedura picta; assembly: GCF_049243985.1. Taxonomy (NCBI): domain Eukaryota; kingdom Metazoa; phylum Chordata; class Lepidosauria; order Squamata; family Gekkonidae; genus Paroedura; species Paroedura picta. The sequence goes on along the minus strand of NC_135379.1, from coordinate 57,856,452 downwards.
GACCAAGCCCTATGAAGATAGGTTGAGGGACTTGGGAATGTCTGGGAAATTTACCGTAGCTTCCACCAAGGTGGATAAGATTTTTAAAAGAAAATATGTATCTGAAATCAGACGTCAGGGTAGCTGTGTCAGCTGGCAATTTGATTTGAGCCCAGCAGTGCCTTAGAGCAGTGGTCCCCAACCCCCGGTCCAGAGGATCAGTCAGTACCAGGCCACGGTACCAGTCCATGGATCAATCAGTACCGGGCCGCGGCTCCTCCTCATCCTCCTCCCTGGCTGCTGCTTCGGGGGCTGCCCTGCCACTCTGCTGCCAGCTCACCTTTGGTGCTCTCCAGTGGCCACCATGGCTGGGGCTCCCCCTTGGTGAGGTACTGTGCAGCTGCTGCTGGCAGCACCCCCCAGTGGGTGGTGGGAAGTCAGGGGCACCGGCGGGAAAGCAAGTGGAGCAGAAGCACAGGTGGCGGCAGCGACGTCCCTCGGCAAAATACTACCCCCCCCCCCCGGGACTCAGTAAAACTGTCAAGTGTTGACTGGTCCCCAGTGATAAAAAGGTTGGGGACTACTGCCTTAGAGACCAACTAGAGTGAGCTTAGTACTAGGTGTAAGCTTTCAAGAGTCTGAGCCAGCCTTTCTCAACCTTTTTACCACTGAGAAACACCTGTCACTCCCACGTGCATTGGGCCATGGCCAGCAAGGAGTTTTATGACTGGGGACCCTCCTCTTTCCACCCCCTCCAGGCCCATCATTGGTCTATTTGGGAGTGGTGGGCAGGTTGATAAAGCCAGCTTATACCTGGAATCAACCATTCTTGATCTTAAAGGGGCCACTGGACTCCAACTTTGTTCAGGAACAATCTGAGAAAATAATAGCAAAGTTTCTATTAATACCTATTAAGGGAATGTTCTGTACTTGAGGGAAGGTCTGGCTGAGAGAAAGGATAAGAAACCACTTAAAGGTCACATTTCTAAGTACCTCATAAAAGGAACACATTAAATTATTTCACACTGAGGCTATCATGCTTCCAGATGGCAAAGAAGGGAGGGAAGCATCCTGGTCTGGTAGAATGAAGAGGAATGAGGAGCTATGGTTGTTGTCCAACTTGGTATGTTCACAGGTAGCCAAAACCAACAAGAAACAGGCAGTCAAACTAATCTTGAGCTGCTTATCTGCAGCCTGGAGAGGGCATTATCTGCCCTACCCACCAAAAAAGTCAGTGGAATCTCAAGTTAGGGCTGACAAGCCCCCATAGAGCTGGGCAATCTCCTAGCCTCTGGATCCTGTTTCTCCCCACCACTCTGAGTAGCAGTGGCCTGGCATCCTCACAGTGTGACATCACGTCTGTATAAAACGCAAAAGAGATGCCAGTTGTTTCTAGGAATCCCTGGAAACTCTATGGGTTTTACTATAGCATTTCTTGCGATTCCTAGAGATGACTGATGCCACTGTGGAGGGAAATGAGAAGTAACATTGTGATATCACAGATGGTTGCCCCACCCCCATGTCTCTGCCCCTTCTCATCTCTCAGTAGTTGTCTTAGCCTGACCCCCAAGACAAAGTTGGTCCCACAAAGCTTCTGCGTGTACTTCCTGTCAATTTCCTGTGAGGGTCCTGCCTCTACAGAAGTAGCTTCTCACTTGAATTCTTCTAACTTTGGAGCAAGCCCTAGCAGTAGCAGAAGGCAAGTAAAGGCCTGAGGAATGCTTGTTTCTGCTAAGGAACAGCTGGGCTCAGCCATCACAGATATTTGAAAGGGAGTCATGTGAAGCTACTACACCAAGAGCCAGTGTGGTCTTGTGGTTAAGAGCAGCCACCTCTACTCTGGAGAATCAGGATTGATCCCTCACTCCTCCTCCACACGCAGCCAGATGGGTGACCTTGGGTCAGTCCCAGTTCTCTCAAATTTCTCTCAGGCCCACCTAAGCTCATAAGGTGCTTCTTCTGGGGAAAGAAAGGGTAGGTGATTCTATAGAAGAAGAAGAGTTGGTCTTATATGCCGCTTCTCCCTACCCGAAGGAGGCTCAAAATGGCTTACAGTCGTCTTCCTATTCCTCTCCCCACAACAGACACCCTATGAGGTGGGTGAGGCTGAGAGAGCCCCGATATCACTGCCCGGTCAGAACAGTTTTATCAGTGCTGTGGCGAGCCCAAGGTCACCCAGCTGGTTGCATGTGGGGGAGCGCAGAATCGAACCTGGCATGCCAGATTAGAAGTCCGCACTCCTAACCACTACACCAAACTATGCCACTTTGAAATGCCTTTGGGTAGTCAAAAGCAGGGTCCAGTTTCTTACCAGGCAGAAAACTGCCCAGAATAATGCCCCTTACAAGGTAGGGCAGAACTGATATGATACCAGTGGGGGTGAAAGTTTGAAAACCTTTGAGCCAGTTTGAGGCCCCTAACTATCAATCCTTCCACCTTAACCCAAGGAAAGGGCTCCTTTCTCTCTCTCTTCTATGCCACAGTTCTTGGAAATATCCCTGGTGCCTCAGCTGTTTTGCCTTCATGCACATTTCCACTGAGGAACAGTGAGAGCGCGGGAATAGAACCTGCCGAGCCAAAGTCATTACCGCTTTGAAAAATAAACCAGTCCCTTTGCCAAGAGAGCCTGCCAAAGAACGCAGCTGGTCCCTTCGGCCCATGCCCGTGTGCCGCACAAAGTTCGACCGACTTCATGGCGCTTGTCATAGCAACCAGGCGATTTTGTTGCCGCTTGGCTGAGGGCTTTCTAAATAACTGAAAAATTGACCACTGTGGGGAAGGGCCGGAAAGCCTTAGCCCTTGGTGCATTATGTTAACTCCATCAGAAACTTTTCTTCGTTTCTCCTTTCCTAACTGGCGAATGGGGTTTTTCCTCCTTCCTACTTCATTAACAGCTAGCAGATTTTATATCCTTTATTTACTGCCCTGGTATACTACTTTTTTCTTCTACAAGAGCACTCTGCAAAGAGATAAAAAGTTTTTTTTTAAATGGTTGAAACAAAAATGTACAAAATAACCAAACAATGGTAACAGCTGCTAGAATTTTCTATGCATCAAGAAGGGGGGGGGGGCGGAATCATTACCAGATCGGTACCTTCAGGATCATCTAGCCAGAGGCAGTCAAACTGTGGCCCTCCAGATGTCCATGGACTACAATTCCCAGGAGCCCCTGCCAGCGAATGCCCCAGGTTTCACGGAAGCCTGATCTAAATGTATAGAACACTTCCTTGAAGTCCTCAATGCCATACAGACCCCCCCCACACACACACACACACAACACACCAGACTATGATACGATCACCACCACCTTTGGATCATGGCAACAGAAGGAGTTCTTAGACATTTATTTCCTTTTCACAGCTGATGCTTTCTGTCAACCTGTTAATGAAAGAGCATCTTTGCTGTTCTGCTGCCAGATGGGAGAATGAAATTGGCCTAATTTCTTTATGTAGCAAAATCTGTGTCTGCAGCCAAGGAAAAAAAGGAGGAGAACCTTTTGGATCTGCTCAGGGCAAGAACTGAGGATCCCCTGCCCTCCATCGTAACTCAGTTTGCTGTCTCAGAAAACAGTCGACGTCAAGACTTAACTCCAGCCAGTTCATCCATGTCCTAAGACTACGGGGGCTGAAGAGGTCCAAAGAACTCCAAGGAAAGGCCCAACATCCTCAGACATCCATGGGAACATTGGAGGCAGAGCAAGGGGAGGATGTGACATCACACGCCGACATCATGCCTGGCCAAAATCCCGGACATGATGTCAGTGTATCAGCAGATCAGCATGTCAGCAACTAGGGTTGGCAGTCTCCAGGCAGGACCTGGGAACCCATTTCCAGTCTACAGAGATCAGTTTCTCTGGGGGAAACGAATATTGTAGCACTGGACTCTATGGTCTTGTACTCCACTGAGGTCCCTGCCCTCCCCAGGCTCCATCCCCAAATCTCTAAGAGTCCCCCCATGTCAGGCAATTCTACCTAAGAACATAAGAAAAACCTGCTGCATCTGACCAGTGGTACATCTAGTCCAGTATATAGTCTCACTTGGAGATATACCCACTTGGAAATACCTGGAGATTTTGGGGTAGAGCCTTCAGCTTCAGAAAGCTGAAGGGACTTCAGAAAGGCATAATGCTAAAAAGTCCACCCTCCAAAACAGCCATATGCTCTGGGGGAACTGATCTCTGTCATCTGGGGATCAGCTGTAATCCCAGAACCTCCGATCTCCCCTGGAAGATGTTAACCCTCATGCAGGCTTTCTCAGACAGGATTCCATGAAACCCGGGGGTTGCTTAACAGCCCTGGAAGGGTTTCCCAAAGGGGTGGGAGTTAATTTTTTACACATTTTAAAAATTTGTTAAGCGTTTAGTGTTATGACCATATGTCATCACGTTGACCTGCCCCTCCTCCCAAAATGGCCAAAGATGGGCCTGGAGGCGGTGGGAAGGAGAGGGGACCCTGGTGGGCATGTCCACAGCTATACTTCCCAAACATATTCGAATCCAAACTGGCCAGTTTATGGTATGACCCCAATGCTTACGGGCAGGAATCTATGAGCAGAAGCCAATAAAATTGAGTATTGACCCTACAGATCTCCGTTTGGTTTGGGTTCATTACTTGAAGGAATCAACGGTTCGGCTACTACTACTCCCGACCATATTCTGTATGATCACACCACTTCTGGGTTTTCTCAAAGCCTGAGGAATGTTTCAAGGGTTCCTCAATGGTGAAAAAGTTGAGAAAAGCTGCCCTGATGAAGCAATAATTCCCTTTTAGCCACTGGCAAACAGAACATAACCCAAAATGGCAGGTTTTCAAGCATCCCTAGGTAAAAATGCCTACGGGAATTTTGAGCTAAAGTTGAGGACCTTCTCTAAAAGAAAGATCAAGACCTCTTCTCAAACAAAGAGGAAGACCGTTCCTTTAAAGGACCTTGCATGTTAAAAAGTGCTACCTTTTTTTCTTTTTTAGAACCAAACTGGTCCAACAAAATCCATCTTCCCTATTAATCTGAGGTCTCATTTCTCCCAGCAAACCAAGGATTGCCTTCCCCCACAGCCCGTCTCCTCAAGCGACCTTCTTCTTGATTTCTCATTTGGTATTTCTTATTAAAAAAAAAAACAGGGCAAAAATGACCTTGGTAGCATTGCAAATTCTCACCAGCGCTTCCTTTTAATAAAAGCGGAAGCATAACGGACCTCACTGTGCAACAGGTGAGCATCAGATGAAATCGCTGCTGGCCACCAAGGATTGAATTCAAAGCCATTCCAAAACTGGGTGTTGGGCGGGAGGCCGGCCAAGCGGTTAGGACTGCTGGCCATCCTACTTGGCAAATGCAAACTCCACTACCGAGCATTCCACATTAGACTGCTAAGGATGAAATCGACAGCAATACACTGCAGAAGCAGCCTTGGTTGTTTTTTCAATTCCCCCCACACACACCATTTATAAAGTCTGAAGGCTTCTTTCCACCCTCAAAACCATTTCTAACACACACCCAATTCATTGATGACAACCCTTGATGAAAATTTGGGGCACCACAAAGATTTCTTCTCCTAATACGAAAAAAGTCAGATGGGGCCTTGAAGATTCTGGTCACAGGAAGGCAATGGATTATTATATTCTTCTCAGATCCATCCCCCCCCCAATGGTACATGCAATGCACAACAGCTTTGTGTATGTGTGTGAGAGAGAGATCAAGTCACAGCTATGGCGGTCCCAGCAAGGAACTGAGAAGCAGCTGAGAAGCTAGAGACAATTTGCCATTGCCTCCCTCTGCAGAGTCCCCCTTGGTGGTCTCCCCCCCCCCCCAGGACCAACCCTGATTAGTTTCCGAGATTTGATCAGATCAGGCTATACCACATCCCTGGAAAAGTGATAGAGGGCAATAATTTTTGCTCATTTCCCCCTTAAGCTGCCCCTAGAGAGGATGTCTCTTACTGCCCAGGATCAGCATTTTAGAGGGCATTCTGGGTTGCAACAGGAGAAGGAGGCGATCCCTTCTCACTCCACTGACTGAAGTCCCTTCTGCCCACTGAGACTGTCCACAGGATCCAAGCCAATGGATAACAAATGTGTGTATCCAGCCTTGTTGTTGATGAGCGGTAGGGAGGATCCCGCATTCAACAGCATGCCTGTCCCAAAGGTATCAGAAGGAGATATCATGACACTTCTGAAATTGGCAGGTGAACATAAAACTTTCAGTGGATGCTGTCCAAGGAGAACTGAGCTGCAGCGCTCCTCACCTGCCTGCCATCTGACTTGATCCGCATGCTGAACAGTTTTAAAGCTTCACAGTAATCATGGCAGCAGAGTTGTGTTTCCTTCCACCTCTGCATTGGATCAGGGTCATGAGGGGGTGGGGGTCATGGAATTAAATGGCATGAATAGATATATAAGTAAAATGCATAAAAAAATAAACAGCAGGAAAAATTCACCACCAACAAAAAAAAAATTATTCCCTCTGTTAATCCAGAAATTTCTAAATCTAGAAGTCGAGCATCCAAACTTAGCCACTTTAAAAGTGAGTTCCTTATCTGAGAATATATTAGCGAGCTGGTACGTTCTCTGGATCTTGGGGAAAACTCTAATTAGAGGAGTAATGAGAGCTTCATGGATCTGGTGATAGATCTTACCGTCAAAAATGACATGCTCTAAGGCAGGGGTAGTCAAACTGCAGCCCTCCAGATGTCCATGGACTACAATTCCCAGGAAGCCCCCTGCCAGCATTCGCTGGCAGGGGGCTCCTGGGAATTGTAGTCCATGGACATCTGGAGGGCCGCAGTTTGACTACCCCTGCTCTAAGGTCTCGATGTTCCCATCATAACAAAAGCCTGAGTGTTCTTCAGGTGCAAACTTTTTATATTTGCCTTCACGAATAGCAGAAGGAAGTGCATTATGTCTCACTAGTGTCAAAGCCCGTTCTTAAGAGTGGGCATTGAAAGGGTCCCCTCCCCTGGCCCCTGGCCAGGCAGCTTAAGGTGGCTTTGGATCGCAGCTTGCAGCTGGATCAAGTGGGGCAGGTGGGGGCTGGGCAGCTCGTCAGCAGGGCCAAGACATAGCTCCTTAGCAGTCTGCTGGTCAGCTCCTTAGCAGTCCTTAACAAGCAGTCAGCAGGCTGGGAGGCCCTCATTAGGAGGCCCGCCACCACGATCCTTTGAACAGGGCCTCTCCCCTTACCTGCTGCTGGCTCCAGGCACTGAGGAGTCTGAGAGCAAAGAGGCTAGAGTCCAGGGACGGAGGGTGGGAGCTTCAGGGGGAGGGCCAATCAGGGCATAGCTGGCTGCACCCTGATTGTCCCTATTCCCACTTGGACAGCCGGACACGTCCTACCCCCTAGGCTGTTTCATCTGTCCCTCTTAATAAAACAGTAAGGGGTGTTGGGGTGGGCTCAGTCTGGGATGGGGGGGCAACAATTGGCCCCTTGGCCCTGGACTGACAAGCAGAGGGGCCAAACGGAAGGTGCGGAGCACCAATGATTAGGAGCATCAAGTAAATAAGGTAGGACATCAACGGACATCAACGAAACCTGATTCTAAAGAACAATGAAGAATGGTGGATCCCAGTACTAGCAACTCTTTTTACATTTATTAATTCTTCAGGTCATATTCGCTATGGTTGGCTGACAGCGGTAGTTGTGCCCTTTTATAAGACTGGCAAACAAAGCGACTCAGCAAACTATCGCCCTATCAGCCTATTGAGTATCCCCAGCAAGTTAGACGCTAAACATCTACTACAGAAGCTTTCGAGTTGGATCGAGCAGGAAGGGCTGATAGAGTCCGAACAAGCTGGTTTCAGAGAAGGGGCCTCCACCATTGATCATTGCTTGACTATTCAACACCCAGCAGAAAAATACATCTCTGCAAAATCTGCTCTCCATGCCGTATTTGTTGATTTTAAAGCGGCCTTTGATTCTATCTCTAGAATCGCCTCTGGAAGAAGTTAGAGAACTCCTCTATTGATGAATGGCTTCTTGCCCTTATTAAATTATTAAAGGTAAAAGTAAAGGTATCCCCTGTGCAAGCACTGGGTCATGTCTGACCCTTGGGGTGACGCCCTCTAGCGTTTTCATGGCAGACTCAATACGGGGTGGTTTGCCAGTGCCTTCCCCAGTCATTACCGCTTACCCCCCAGCAAGCTGGGTCCTCATTTTACCGACCTCGGAAGGATGGAAGGCTGAGTCAACCTTGAGCCGGCTGCTGGGATTGAACTCCCAGCCTCATGGGCAGAGCTTTCAGATGGCTGCCTTACCACTCTGCACCACAAGAGGCTCTCTTAATTAAATTATTACATCAGGGCAAAACAATAAGGGTCAGATGCAGTAACCAAGGTCATCTTACCAATCCCATTAATGTCACCAAAGGAGTTAGACAAGGCTGTATATTAGCTCCTACTTTGTTTAACATTTACATAAACAGGATAATTAAATCATTTCAGGACAAGGAATTTCATCCTTCTAGTTTAGCCCATCGTTCTGTTCCTATTCTCCTTTACACCAATGATGTAGTTTTACTTTCCAGAACTGCAGTAGGACTCAAAATAATGCTAAGGAGGCTTAATAGCTACTGTAAAGAAGAACAACTCTAAGTAAACTACCAAAAGACAAAGGTCATGGTTTTCGGCAAGAGGACAAAACCAAAAAATTGGAAACTAAATAACTATAAAATTGAAGAAGTCAGTAAGTTCAAGTACCTGGGAGTTGTATTACAACCTTCATGTGCCAGGACTGCTCACTTTCAATATGCGGCTGAGCAAGCCCAAAGATCAGCTAACAACATTGTCAAATTCCATCGAACCAAGGGAAAATATTCTGTGCCAGCTGCCCTAGAGCTCTACAGAGCCAAGACACTTTCTCAGCTGCTATATGGCTCCTTTTCAGGATGCCCAACATCTAGTGTTATGTTACTGGAAAGGATGCAGTCAGCATTTCTAAGGAAGATCATCCACCTCCCCAAATGCACTTCAAATGCTAGAGTGAGATTGGAAACAGGTATGCAAAGTGTGGAAGATAAAATCTATATGTTATCGATCCTCTATTGGCTGAAGCTAACCTACGACCCGAAGCGATAGTCTGCTTTGATCTTAAGAGACTACTTTCAGTCAACTTGGCTAAAAACTGTGAAGCACAGACTATCACAGCTTGGCTTTATGGAACAACAGCTAGCCAACTTACACCAAGATCAAGCTAAATCCATAATTAAGGGCCAAGGACATTAGTCGGCAAAGCGATCTAGCCAAAACACCAGAGTTTCTGTGTCCGGATAGGATCTGATACAAGCTTGTTCCAGCCCCATATCTATCAGACCTAGAACTTAACACCCATAGAAGAGCCTTCGCCCAAGCAAGATGCTCAGCTCCAACTTGGGGGGCTGTTACAAAAAAACCCTCCTTGCTCAGCGACTCTATCCTTGTGCCAACGGATGGATAGAGTCAGACGAACATGTGCTTCTGTTCTGCCCCATTTATGATGCTATCAAATGTAACTTTATTCAGCCAATTTTGAACGCCTACCCAAGATCTTCCCCAAAGGAGAAAGTCAAGCTGCTGCTTCAAGACAAAAACAGGCAAATAACTCTCTGCACAGCTAAATTTTGCGCTGCTGCCATGAAATTGCGTACTATGCATGTGGATCAGAACATTTCTCTCTGATCCAACTTCAGCAGTACAAAGATCCAATTGTCACTGGCACCTTAAACTGTCTTAAATATTCAGTCTAACATCTTGACGTTTTTATGTTGCCAGATCTTTTAAAAAATTTTATAATACCATTACTGTTTTTTTCTCTTTTTAAATTGACTTAGTTTTTAATTGCATTTATTTGAATTTTGGTCTGAATGACTGTAAATAAATATTGATTGAAACCTGATTCAAGACAGTCACATCAAATAGCAAGTTTTCAGTTATATTTAAGCCATGTTGTCTTTCAACATCCTGAATTCCTTGCTTAACCAGTGCTTTGGCCCCTCTCATAAGTCATGGTCAGAAGCAATTCTCGTGAGAAACCATTGAACCTGAATTTACTCTGAACAGATCTCAACCAAGGAAAAGGGTAATTATACTGCAGGATCATGGGTTCCAGGCCTTTTGGGACAAATACTAATTTTAACCAGCAAGTAGTCTAACTCCTACTACGTCATTCCTGTAACTCTGAATGTGTTAAGTTAATACTATTATGATTCAGCTTCTTCCTGGTGATGTTCAACTCCCTGCCCATCGTCACCTGGGAACAGAATGTGAGCTGAACCAGTGGATTTTTGAGCATCTCTGTTCAGACAGTGCACCTAGCTGTAGGATCCTTTTGCCCTTGGTGAGCTTGAGGAGATCAGTACTTGAGTAACATTCCAGGTGATTCACTGGCTCTCTGAATAACATTCAGCCTGTTAAGTCTTCATCAGCTCCAGGGGTACTCAGACTGTAGCCCAGATGTGTGTGGACTACAATTCCCTTGAGCCCCTGCCAGTGAATGCCCCAATCTGCTCTTTCTCACAGAAACGCTAACCAAGGTGCTGAATTTGGACATAACAATCCATGCTCCAGCCTCTTGCCTGCCCATTTGCAATCCAAGTTGGGTGTGGGACAGACAATATTTCACACTGTCATAATATTTATTTTAAAATCTTTTAAGTTATGCTCCATTTTTCTCCCTGATCAGGAACCCAAAACAGCTTTTCACATTGTTCTCCTCTATTCAGTTTAATCACAACCTTGGCTCCTGCCGCAAATATTGAATAATATTCTTTCAATGCACTTTAGAAGTAGATGTTCCTGTTTTGCACAGGAAAATTCAGCTGCAAAAGCACCTTGAAAGTGTGTTATCCAATGTGTGGGGAATGGGTTCAAAGATAGGCCCAAGGTCACCTGGTAGGCTTCCATATTTGAGTGAGGGATTCAGACCTGGCCATCCTGGGTCCTAGTCCAATACAAGAAGAAGAAGAAGAAGAAGAAGAAGAAGAAGAAGAAGAAGAAGAAGAAGAAGAAGAAGAAGAAGAAGAAGAAGAGTTGGTTTTTATACTCTGCTTTTCATTACCTGAAGGAGACTCAAAGCAGCTTACAATCCCCTTGTCTTCCTCTCCCCACAACAGATATTGTTCTAAAGTTTTGTTCCTTCCTAAATTAGTTCTTTGTGCTGAGCAGGTCATCTCTTGCAGCCTACCCTGTGAAGTAGGTGAGGCTGAAAGGAGGAGTAGTGGGGAATCAAATCCGTTTCTCCAGATTCCACTCTTAACCATGACACCACCCTGGCTCACGATAACCTTTATATCTAAGCTGTGGCTCTTCTGTGAACACCAGAAATGAAAAGGAGATGCACTTTCTTCATGAACTTTAGACATCCGCCATAAGTTACACATAGTTTCCCCTGCTGAGATTAATTTACAACACCAGCCATTGTGCTCCCATGGAGTTCGACATACATGAAGTATTTTTAATAGTTCTTTAGTTGAGAGAAATTGGCAGTTGTCCTTCTGAACTTTGAGAAAGCAAAACAGCTTCCTTCAAACTGGGATTATTGATCTCAAGCTAGGAGGTCTCTTTAATGGCTCCTCAGATAGGGACAGTGGTCTCATTAACTCAGCAAAATGAGTTTTGCTTTGTTTGAGATTTCTTTGTGGCAGGTATCCGTTCATGAAAATTTGACCGGGCTCAGACTGGAATGGAATTCACAAGTGAAATAAGAAAATGAGAAACTACTCAAGAAGAAGCTGCCCAAAGAGTTAACAAGATTTTGTTTTAAATGAAGATGAAATAATAGAATAGCAGCATAATTAATTAGACAAGGGAAAAGTCCTTGTGGGTCCAGGTTCAAAGGGCGAGTGCAGGGGAAGAATGAAGCAACAAGACAACCGGTGTGGGGATAAAATAAATGACCACAGCTTTATCAGATGCATTGCAGGGAGGTGGATGCTAAATCAGGTGACCTGCCTGCTTCCCTACATACCCCACCCCCAGACCACCTGCTGGGGGTGGAACTGCAGATTGGCAGCCCTTCGGATCCTCCTGGTTGCTGGCCATTACACAGTTCCCCTGCCACCCAGCTGACAGCCCCATGCCACTGAACTGGCTCCACCCCAAGACCCCCGAAAGGAAGTCCCCAAAATGGGGGAGGTGGGTGTGCAGGCACGGCCGCTCCCCCAAAGGATCTGTCCCAGTGCCCCAACTACCAGAAAAGCCAGGCCAAATGAACTGTGCTGTAAACTGAAAAACAACCCATAACAGCTAAAAATGCGGGGAGGGTGGAAAACAGGGAGCACAAGGGTCCTATAAAGGAGGGGCAGGCAGGCAAAGCTCCTCAGACTGCCTGCAGTTGGATTCTCACCAAAGCAAGCCTGCCATGCAATAGCCAGCCTCTGTCTGCTGTTGTATGCCACCCCAGACTCCAGTCCATGTGGCCTGGCCAGAGACCTCCATGTGGCCTGGCCAGAAACCTCCAGTCACCTTGGTGTAGTGGGTAGGAGCCGTGGCCTCTAATCTGGAGAACAGGGATTGATACCCACCTCTCCTCCACATGCAGTCAGCTTGGTGACCTTTGGTTATTCACAGTTCTCTCAGAGCTCTCTCAGCCTCATCTCCTTCACAGGAGAGTGGAGGGGTAGGTGACTGTAAACTGTTGGTAGTAAAAAGGAAGGTACAGTTCTCCTTCTCCTTCTCCTTCTCCTTCTCCTTCTCTTACCTCCAGGCCGCAAAGACAGTGTAAGGTAAGTCCTCACCATGACTTCTGAATTGGATTATTCTCACAATCTAGTGTTATAAGTATTGAGTAAGTTACATGGTACAGGTACTTGCAGGAGGCTCTATCAAATGCACGTCACAAGGTTAGCATGCTTGTTCTCCTATTCCGTATTGCACAGACACATTTTTAATGTGCATACTGCCCCTTGGAGACTGACAGCTGACTGTGGGAATTGAACTCCGCTGGCAAGCATTGCCTGGAAGGAGTATGAAGCCATCCCAAAGTCCTATTGGGAGCATGTGATCCACATGGGCTCCTGCAACTATCCCTTGATGTTGTACTCATCAAATGAGGCATTGGCTTCTGTAGACTAACCTTCAGCCTGGTTCAGATGTCTGCCTGGAGACATTTCTTTCCATGGTAGGTGTGATCAGAAATTATTTGTCGTACACACACTAATATCACAGGAGAGATGCTTGTGGTCTTCTTGGTGCAGTGGTTAAGAGCGGCAGCTTCTAATTTCTAGAACCAGGTTTGAGTCTTTTCTCCTCCACATGCAGCCAGCTGGGGGACCTTGGATCAGTCAGAGTTCTCTAGAGCTCTGTAATGGGGAGAGGAAGGGAAGGCAACTGCAAACCATTTTGAGATTCCTTTGGGAAGTGAAAAGCAGGGTATAAAAAACACCTCCTCCTCTTCTTCATCTCCTCCCCCTTCTCCCCAGCTCCTTTTGCTTCTTCTTCATGGCCACAATTTCAATCTGTAACACATTGCAAGAAATCCCCTTTTCTTCATACCACATGCCGGGTTTCTTCTGCCACTGCGACTAATCATCCAAGGAAAAGATACAATCACTGTAAATAAATGTAATGTATGAAAGTAATGAGTTCTACTAATTGTGCTCACCCCTGTAATTTAATAAAACGGTGTCCAATAGATTAAAAAATTAGATTTTGTTTGCCTCCACATAGCTTGTGTGCAGAACATTAATTCTGAACCTCTTGACATCATGGGCACAGGTGAGATCCAATAAATTATTACTCGGCTAAAGAAAATTGCATTTGGAAGAAGTCATTGCATGGGTTCGGTCATGTTGCCCCATCAGTTAAATGTTCTGGTTAGTTTATTAACCTTTTGCAATTAATGTGAGATTTTATTGCATCGATAAGGTCGGTTGTCTTTCCAATCTAATCTACATTAACACGGGTTTTGTGTCCATTGTTTCCCACAATGGTTTGTCGCCCAAAAACATGGACAACATCACAGCTTTTAATCAATGCCGTCCTCAGATTTCCAATTAACTGGGTTACAACGTGTCCAATTAACCCAGGAGTTTCCCCCTGAAATTCCAGTGTCTCATTCTTCAAGTGCAACTTAGAAATGAGGGGAAAGGCCTGTTGCAATGGGTAAAGTCCTTGTCAATGGATAAAGTTTCAGATCAGGACTGGGGATCCCGGTTCAAATCATAACTCAGCCATAAAAGTTCACCGGGTGACGTTCGGCCAGTCTGCTTCACAGGGCTGTTGTGAGGAGACAATGGAATGAGGAAAAACCACAAATCCTGAGCTCCTTAGAAGCATGCGACCAAATGTAGAAGAAGAATACTCTAGTTTTCTTTATCTGAAGGAGTCTTAAAGTAGCTTATGACCACCTTCCCCACAACAAATACCTTGTATAGTACAGGGGTCTGATGGGGCTCTGAGAAAACTGTGACTGGCCCAAGGTCACCCAGCAGGCCTTCTGTATCTCAAAGCAACTCATACTTGCCCTCCCTCCTTCTCCTCAGAACAGACATCCACGAGAACATCCAGCAGGCTTCAAGTAGAGGACGAGTGGGGAATCAAACCAGGCTCTCCAAGTTAGCGTCCACCACTCTTAACCACTACACCACACTGACTCTCAGTGTAATGGATAGCTAAAGAATCAAAGAAAAGCTGGGATGGAGCAAGGAGAAACCCGAATGAGTCAGCAGTGCTTCAAGTGTCATTCTAGGCCTAGAGAGGCCTACGTTCATGACTCCCCAGTGCAAAAACCTAGCTGGGTTACCTCCACCCAATAACTCCTTCTCAGCCTGACCCACATCACAGGGTCATTGTGAGCAAAACATGAAGGAACAGAGACCCAGTTATGCCCCCTCAGTTCTTTGGAGGAAGGGCAAGATAGAAATGTACAAAATAATTCATCAAGCAAAATTCATCAAGAAAGCAAAAAATGGCAACTGGATATTTTCAAACATTTCCTATAGTGTCTAACAGGCTCATGAGGAATGGGAATAAAGGGGCCTTTTTGGCATCGCGTGGACCAAGGAAAAACCAGAAGTGACGTCATAGTGCCAAGGCAATGTGGTAGGATTCACTGCAAACTGCATCATAGAAGAGGGGGTCCCCAATATGTTTCCTGTGGACCCCATAGTGCTTGCTCACACCCTTTCAGGTGCCCTCCAAGCGTTATTAGGAAGTGGTTGAGGCCCAGAAGGGTCTTTACTCAATGATTGGATAGTTTACGGGCTGTGCAGGTTCTTTGAAATGTCATGTTAGCAGCAGCTGCTAGCACCGCACAAGGAACTCTGCTCTTTTGCTGCAGTTAATCATGTGGTGGCTAGCTCCGCCTTCTGTGGCAGCCATTTTATTGCACTGTTTACCATGTCATGTCAGACTCAAAATGTGCTCATGGATTCAAACACGTTATGTCCCCCCCCCCCGGCCTAGAATGTCACACTGGCATGATGGCATCACTTCCAGTTTTTCACCAGTGTGATTTCAAGAAGATTGTTCCCATCCCTCCCCCCTGCCCCCCCCCCAAAAACCCTCCCAGCAGGTTGTCATCTTTGTTGGGATATGTACTTTTCTTCCTCATTGCAAATTAGGTCAGGTGGCTCCACAAGCTCCCCTTCTGAGTTCAGCAAGAAGGCAGCAGGATACATATTTTAAATACCCTGCATGTCCTTTAGCACTTTTGAATACTTGTAGAAGTGTCTATCATTCGTTTCAGAGCATTCCCCTCCCCCTCAGACTACAAGCAAACGTGAGGGAAGGAAGGAACACTGGAAATTTCTGCACACATCAGGGGAGACGGGCAGCTTTTAAAATATTCATCTTCTTTGACTGGCTAACCCAGCTTTTTCCAGGCAGCGCTTTCCCCCTTCCTTGCAGATATGAGGCCGTTATTGTCATCTTCATGAATAGATATGGGGGGTATAAAAGCAGAACCCAGGCTGATATCATTTAACAGATTTTCCATCACTCTCAGGGATTTTTGAAGCTATGCCTGTTTTTCTGCCCACAGTGTTTCTAAGCACTGAATTCAAAGTTTTCTTACGACCTCACCTGGAGCACAAAGTTGCCCCTTCCCCACTTTGCTCTCCCTTTAAGTAGGAGACATTTTATAATTCCTCCCTCCCTCCCTCCCTCCCTCCCTCCCTCCTTCCTTCCTTCCTTCCTTCCTTCCTTCCTTCCTTCCTTCCTTCCTTCCTTCCTTCCCACAGCTTTCAAACCCTTCAGTTCATCTGTGCATGCATCTTCAACCATGCACCTTATCTATGTACATATGAACATTGACCCAACACTGTCCCCAAAGCAGTCTTAACAAGGTCGAAGGACAAGATAATTCGATTGTTTGTTTCTGGTTTGTGCTGGCAGTGTGGTAAATCCTCCACATACAAACAGCCACATGGTTGCTCTTTCTGCCCTGCACACAAGCTTATGGTTAATGTGGGCCTGCAAAAGGGAGCTCCTCCACCGGGCATTTGCCTGAGACAGACCACAGGTCCCCCTAAGACTTCCCCTCCATAGCCTGAACCAGTCTGGCCTCTCTAGGGGGTTTAGCTAAGTTTCTGTTCTTGTTATGTTGTTGTTGTTGGGATCATTGAAGTTGTGTTGTTTAGAATCACTGTTGTTGTTTTATTTGACTATGTTGTATGTCGATTCATTCCATGTATCCCCCCAATGATGTTGTATGTAAACCACCCTGAGCTGTATGGAAGGGCGGTATGGAAATCAAAGAAATAAAACAAAGACGAAAAAAATGAATTAATGGAGAGAATTAATGGCGAGGGTAACCTGTACATGCCCATGCATTGTGCAAAATTCAGATTTTTTTTAGTAAATGGAAATTCTGAATGCAGATTCTACTGTTATTAAACCACAGCATGCTGCTCTTGATTCCTGTTCTCTCGACTTGTTTTCTTGAGCAATTGGGGTGTGACAGTCCATAACCAGATCAACAGATTACAGCAACAAAGCAGGCTTTTCCGTATTTGTTTGGCGTCATCCTTCTAGATGACTGCCCTGCATCATTTTGGCTTACCAGCACATCTGGCTCAAGTTTATCCAAATGTTCGCCACTAAGCCCCGAAAAGCAACAGAAGCGATGGGCAGGCAACTTACCGGATACACAGAACGGGGATAAGCTTCTGTAAATATTTGGTTCCGCTTTCAGCATCAGTGATCGGCGGAAGGTTGCTCTTCCTCGTGCTCATTTTCATCTGGGACCGGAACGATGACCTAAGCCATTAAGCAAGCTCAAACACAGTCTGTTGCCTTTCATTTCTCCGCTCAGGGCTGAGGCAGTTGTGCTGTAGAGAGACATGGGTCCTTACAACGTTTGTAGAAGAAGGAGTAGGAGTAGGAGTAGGAGTAGGAGTAGGAGTAGGAGTAGGAGTAGGAGTAGGAGTAGGAGTAGGATAAGCTGTTTTTTTGTACCTTGCTTTGTCCTACCGAAACTTGGTACTTTTTACTTCCAAACCTGGAGCTGGAGACTCGAGGGGAAAGTAGTTTGCTGTGTCACTTAAATTAGAGAACTTACTAATTGGCTTTCTGTTTAGAGTAAGGATTAGCAATTGCAATCGATATCTCACGGGTCAAATTCAGGCCTCTGAGTAATGCTCTCTCAATAGGGTCGCCAACCTCCATTTCGGGTCTGGAGATCTGCCTGAATGCCAGCTGATATTCAGATGACAGAGATCAGTTCCCCCTTATCATGTGTCCTTAATGCTCGACATCAAAATAAGGGGGTATCACGGTTTCAAAACGAAGTATAGTTTAATATCCAGTTTTCCCCCCTGCCTGGAGCTACAGTGAGTACAACTTCCTTCCCTTCTGTTCCTGCCCACACCAAATCCTGGAATGAACTGGGGCAGTCCAAAGCACTGGCCTGGATTAAGGGAACAGAGGAGTCAAAACACCACACCCTGGTGAAACTGGCTGCTGTGTGTGTGTGTGGGGGGGGGGGGGTGGAGTCTATGGCATTTTACTCCATTGTTGTCCCTCTCTTCTCTAACTCCACCCTCCCCAGGATCTGCTCGCAAATATCTAACCCAATATCTTTGAAAGGCCGGGTGGGAGGATCTTTTATATCAAACTTCAGAAGCATTCCTGTCTCCGGGTATTGTGTGTGTAAAAAGCCACCAAGTTTCAGCCAAGCTGTTATGTTTAAAAGGCTGAGAGCCCTTTCAGCAGTTTGCTTCCCCTGCTTCTAAGCAGAGAGTTGCAAAACGAACCAGCCTGAACCGACCAGTTCATTTCTGGGCTTTCAGCTCAGTTGGGAACTGAACCAGGATTATCTTGCTTTTTGCCGATCCCTGATTTGAAGGGATAAAAAGGAACCATATCTAGTTCACACAAAATGTGCTTTGAGAAAAAGTAAACATCATCCAAAAATGCTTGCAATCTCTCTCCTTCCAGAAATCTTGACCTCTGTCCACCAACTTACCCTTCAAATAGTCCCCTTCGTGACTCCCCACCCCAATTCCTAATCACTGCAAGAAAAGAGATAGAAACATGAATATCCTGTGAGAACAGGACATCCCTGGGTGACAAGTTCCTTGTTTCAATTAGAGGGATTTTTAAATTTTTTATTTATTTATTTTTATATTTTTATACCGCCCTCCCCGGAGGCTCAGGACGGTCTACATAAGAACAAAGAACAATACATGAAACAGTCTATACATGTGAATAACCTTACAATAATAATAACTAATAGCTGTAACCATATAACAATATAACAGTATAAACAATATAAACAATGCAACAGTGCAACAGTGCAACAATGCAAACAGGTCCAGAGTATACTGGTGGAGTTCTGAGGGGGGGCAGGGGCCCTTCAGTCGCTGTTGATTGTGTCTGGTCTCAACCAAATGCCTGGCGGAAGAGCTCCTTTTTGCAAGCCCTGCAGAACTGTTTAAGCTCCCCTTTTAAGTTCCTCCCCTTTTAATGAAAAATGTACAGAAGTGAAGATTCCGTAGGTATCTTGTCTAATTCCCTTTTGAATGTTACCATTTCATGCCCTGACAAATGTTGACCATTTCTTGATAAACATATTCCGTTGCACATTCACGTCTTCCGGACTTTGACTCTGCTCTTTTTATCTAGACATGGGTATGCTTACCGAGACGCAAGTGCTACTTTCCAGATGCTGAAAAGCCAGGCATTTAAAGGAATTGCTTCTTGTGGTGTCCATCAGGAAGCAGGACACAATGGTGCTGGTTTTAATTAGCCAGCCGAGCTGTGACTTTCCTATCTGTGGCTTCGGCTCATTTCCCTCCCTTTTTTCAGAAGCAGCTTCTGTGTTCTTTTGTATCCCCTTTAAAAAAGAAACTTGAAAAGGCTGTCCAGAAAGAAACCTATTTTCCAAATGTAGTTTCCCCCATTCCCCTTTTTTATTCCCCGCATTGTTTACCTTTTCGCTTTTTATCCGTTCTATCTCTGTGTGCTCAGCCAAAGAGCAGGATTAACCCGCCGCAGAATGGACCTGTGATTCAAAAACCGTATGATGTCAAGTTTGAAAAGGGGATCAGAGGACTTGATTTATATTCCCAAATAGAAGACCTTGAAAACTTGGGGAGGGGGGGGGGAACGGAGCCGAGAAAGAAGATGATGTCACCTCCAGATCATGTTTAATCCAAATTCGGAGCAGGCGTGTGGAGAAGTGAGAAGAGGCTGAAGAGGCTGGCTGTGCCAGAGCTGCCTTCGAAGCAGGGAGAAATGAGAGGACGATATTTATTTGTATTCATTTATTTAGGGATTTATATACCACCGCTCTTGGACATGCCACCTTGGGGTGGTTTACAGAAGTTAAGACACATATAGCCTTCTTCCATAAGAATAAATGTTTACTCACATACTAGTAAAACGCTCAAGCATCAAGCTTCAGCAGTGACTGTCTTCTGAGATAAAACTGGTCTCAGAGATGCTCCCCCTCCCATGTTTATATCGTTACAATTTGCTTCTGTTACACTCTTTCCTTTTTGTTGTTGTTGTTATGTGCGAAGTCACGTCCAGCCCATCATGACCCCATGGACAATGATCCTCCAGGCCTTCCTGTCCTCTACCATTCCCCGGAGTCCATTTAAGTTTGCACAGACTGCTTCAGTGACTCCATCCAGCCACCTCATTCTCTGTCATCCCCCTCTTCTTTTGCCCTCAATCACTCCCAGCATCAGGCTCTTCTCCAGGGAGTCCTTCCTTCTCATAGACATTTGCAATATAGGAGCAGATATTATTTTTTTATTTTCGGACTTCAAAACCTGGCCAGGGAGACTTTTCATCTAGCGCTCGCCCTCTCACGCACCAAAGGCAACTGTCACCGTCAAATAAATCTCTAACTGAAATGAGATTCTCCCATCATGCATCACTTCAGTGTCTCGCGCATTGCCCCTGCTCTGAGAAAAGTGGGACTAGCCCATATGCTGGCTGAAGATGGAAGAAGAGTGGAGAATGAACCCCAGTTCTTGAGATCAGTGGCTGCTGCTGGCTCTCTGAAGGTCCTTGATACATCAGCCTTGCTGGAGCTGAAGATGGTGGGGCTGGATGGGAGGCCTCCTGGAAACCTTAGGTGAAATGATTGGGGCCATGTCTGATGGAAGGTGGGAATGTAAGAGGAATGGTGATGCAAACTGAGCGATGGACAGTAGACGATGATGTTCTTTGGGCAGCGATGTAGCTTTCCTATGGCCTTGGAGCCCTCAAATTACCTTCTTTGGCTTGGCCATTGGCTAGCAATCAGATTTGTGGGCCTGAATGGTGCTGCTCTACATCTCCATTGTTCCCCTTGAACTGTCAGCCGCGCTCTTCTGGGCTGTCATCACTCCCCTCCTCCTTTTCTGCACAAACGAAAACTCCTCCAACTGGTATTTATGCATGAAGGCAGAGCCCTCATTGCGCCCGAGTTCCCAATTCTCCATTCCACATCAGTCTTTGGAATATATGTCCTTCAAGGTGATCGTGGTTCACCTTTACCAATATATAATAAATCCTTTCTGCGATCAAGCTTTGGATTATTGCCGCACGAAATGCACCGGGTGGTGTGTTTTTTAAAAAAAACTTTTATCTCAGTGCTTTCCCTCCTGAGGCCTGCAAATGATTAGACTCTGTCCACATCGAATAAATCTCCATGGGCCTGAGCTATGGTGCGCTGCTTCACCCCTCCCAAAAGATGCTTTAAGCAAAGATAATGAAGAAGAACCCTTTATGGTTCCTGCGCTACAGGAGACACATAGCGCACTGCATTGATAGCGGCTTTCCGCTTACAAAACGCACCTTGCCGTTTATTAATGTGGAGAATGACAGCTATAATGGCTGTGACAGCAATGTGGATAGTAGCGGTCTGCTTTTTGGTGGGTTCCTGTTTCAAAAGTTGAGCCTCCCCCAGCAGGAAAGTTCTGCTATTTGCTAACAGGGTATTTAATTGTACCTGAGAATCCAATGCTGGCTTTTTTCAGCAGCCTGGAATGCTCAGGGAGTAGAGTTGCCAACTCAAGCTTGGGAAATTTCTGGGGATTTGGAGGTACAGACTAAGGAGTTTGGGAAGGGAAAGGGCCTCAGCCAGGTATAATGCCACAGAGTTTACCCTACAAACCCATCCTGGGCATGGGGGATCTTCCTCAGGTCCCCGTGCTTTTATAATTGTCTTCAGCCTACCAATTTCTTGGAGGCAGCTTACAACAATAAAGAATAAAACATGACAGTAGCACAGCAGATTATGTCTGCCCTTTCTCCTGAGCTAACAGAGAATACTAATATTTAAAATGTTTATGAATACTCCATGACATCACAGCAGCTGAGCTAACATGAGGGGAATAGGGCTCAAAGGCGAGCACCATTTGATTTTGAGTCAATTAAATCTGCTAAAATACGAGTGGGCATGTTAAATGGACTGCACCCAACCCCCCCTTCTTTTTTAAACTGAACTTGAAATATTCCAATTCTTACCTTATTTAGTTAAAGACAAACAGTTTCCGAGTCTTGGTTTTCTGTAAAAATTCTCAGGGGAATTATGATTACATTCAACCTTCCTGGATCAGTCTTTTGCATTTCATAATAGTCAGCACTCCTTTTTTCCCCTCCCGGGGCTCTTAAAGAAACCACCAAGCTCATAACATCTCTGTTTTGGCTATCACTTACTTTGCCTCTTGTGGCGCAGAGTGGTAAGGCAGCGGACATGCAGTCTGAAGCTGTCTGCCCATGAGGTTGGGAGTTCAATCCCAGCAGTCGGCTCAAGGTTGACTCAGCCTTCCATCCTTCCGAGGTCGGTAAAATGAGGACCCAGCTTGCTGGGGGGTAATCGGTAATGACTGGGGAAGGCACTGGCAAACCACCAGTATTGAGTCTGCCATGAAAACGCTGGAGGGCGTCACCCCAAGGGTCAGACATGACTCAGTGCTTGCACAGGGGATACCTTTACCTTTACCTTTACTTTGCCTCTCGGTTACCAGCCACATCAAGCCTTGCCCCATCACTTCTCTCCCTCAGTACTAGAAAGGACCTTTGTAGGCAATACAGTGTGAATTCTGTGACTTATATGCCTGGAAGCCTGATGGTTTTACTTTGTGAACTGTCCTGAGCAGCTCTCTGGAGAGGCAGTACAACACTTGTCTAAAGAAATAAATCATCACAATCTCCATCATAAGAACATAAGAGAACCCACGTTGGATCTGGCCAGTGGCCCACCTACTCCAACTTTCTGTGGCACACAGTGGCCCAAAACTCAGGGGCCCACAGGAGTCCACAAGTGGAGCCAGAACTCCAGAATCCCTCCCTGTTGCCCCCCCCCCAAGCACCAGAACATCAACTTCCCAGAAATAGTATTGCTTCTGTACCTTGTGGCTAATAGCCATAGATGTAACTCTGTTCCATTCAGTCCTTTCTTGAAGCTGTGTATAACAGCATCAACAGTAGAGATGAGCTATTTGGTTCAGTTTAGACCACAAGATACTCCATACTAATGCCAGTTGAAGGAAGGAAGGAAGGAAGGAAGGAAGGAAGGAAGGAAGGAAGGAAGGAAGGAAGGAAGGAAGGAAGGGAGGGAGGGAGGGAGGGAGGGAGGGAGGGAGGGAGGGAGGGGATGGGGCAGGAGGGGCAGGAGGGAAGCGGGGATTTGAAGGGTCCGCTAGGTGGGTGATGGGGGGGGCAAGATCGGGGTGGTGGAGGCAGACTTAGCTGTGTGGGTGGGGGAGTGGCTGCGGAGTGTGGGCATGGCAGAGAGAGAGAGAGACTGAAGGGAGAGAGAGAGAGAGAGAAAGCTAGGAAGGGGAAAGGAAAGAGGATGGGGCATGGGGTGCCTCCCAACTGATCAGTTCTGGAGCAAGGGGCCAATCGGCAGCTGCCCAATTGGGCCCTCCCCTTGTCCCCTTGTCAGTCCAGGGCCAGGGGCCAATCATTGCCCCCCCCCATCCTGGACAGTGGCCACCCCCAAAGCCCTAACTCTTTTATTTATACTGCTCATGTGGAGCAGTATATACATACACAGTATACAGTATACAGTATACAGTACACAGTATACATACACTGTGTATATATACATACAGAGAGAGAGAGAGAGAGAGAGAGAGAGAGATTTCATACATCCCTAGTCAACAGTGGCCAATTTTTTTTTTAATGGGGCTGCAGAGAATGCACAGAGTCAAGCCATCGTCACAGCAGTCGTGGTTCTATTGGCTGCAGAGAGGGAATGGTAAATTCAACACAGAGCTGCCATTTTCAGCCCCAGCCCTAAGTTGTTTGTGCAATTTTATTCTGCCTTAAATGGCTGGACTACAAATAATGTGCCCTTGTTGAGCACTGACCACTTAGCTATTTCCTTTCCCTTTAATTTAGATCTCTTGTCTCTGACCCTTCCGCCATCCATTATAACATGGACTATGGATCATGATAAGGTATTCGCTTCCTAATCAAACCTTCTGCCCGGATGATGTTGTAATAAATCACTGGGAAAGATGGGGGATTATGTTAAACATCCAAAGTATTAGCCAGCTGTTTTGAAAACAACAGATTCTCTTCTTCTAGCATGTCTTAAAGCAGTGATCATTAAAGATGTTTTGGAATGGTGAAACCAGAGGTCAAACTATTTTTTGTAGCTGAATTTATTGTGTATGGCCGTAGGCAATATAAAACATTCACAGAGTCAAAAGAGTAGGAAATATACAGTATAAAATGCAACATTCAGATTAGAACAAAGATACCAAAGAAATTTGTATATTTTTTTGTAATAAAACAGTATGCAAAAACAACCTTTGGTTTAGTCAAGAAGATTTACCTGCTGTGCATTTGTTTCCAAAACTTTTGCTTGCTTGGCTTGTAATTTCCCACCAGCCAGAGCAAAGGATCCTCCTCTATCAGTTATAAAGGGGTCATCATGGGATAACAGAAATGAGAGTTTGTCAATCGCTGAGGAAGAAGAGGGGAAGGCCACTAGGATCTTGTCCAGAAATTTGGTTCTGGGAACTTTGAAAAGGTGGGGTTAAGCTATTTGCTCCAAATGAAAAGAGATCTGGGAAACAAAAATTAGTGCCAAAATCCTAACTCAGCTTTTCTAAACTTTTTTACCACTGAGAAACCCCTGAAACATTCCTCGGGCTTCGAGAAACCCCAGAAGTGGCACCATCATGCTGTGGACACACCCACCATGGGCCCCACCCCTCCCACCCCCTCCAGGCCCATAACTGGCCATTGGGGGGTTGACATAAACATTTGTTTTGCTTAACTATGTTGTCAACTGCCCTGAGACAGCTGTGCCAATAGGGGTGGTCTAGAAAATTAATAATAATAAACAAGCAGACAGATGACGGATGGATAGATAGATGGATGGATGGATGGATGGATGGATGGATGGATGGATGGATGGATGGATGGATGGATGGATGGATGGATGGATGGATGGATGGATGGATGGATAGACGGATAGACAGACAGATAGACAGACAGACAGACAGACAGACAGACAGACAGACAGACAGACAGACAGACAGACAGACAGACAGACAGACAGATAGATAGATAGATAGATAGATAGATAGATAGAGTCACAAGGAGAGCCTAAGATTGCCTGGCAGCCAGCCAAGCGATATTTGGGGTTGGTTTGCTGTTGCCTGCCCCCGCACTATGGTCCTGGTACAGGCCCTTGGGGTCACCCTTCCAAGTGCTAGACGGAGTCGTTCCTACTTAGGTGTTGAGACCTTATGGCAGGGGTAGTCAAACTGCGGCCCTCCATATGTCCATGGACTGCAGTTCCCATGAGCCCCTGCCAGCGGACGCTGGCAGGGGCTCGTGGGAATTGTAGTCCATTGACATCTGGAGGGCCACAGTTTGACTACCCCTGCCTTATGGGATGGGGCTTGGCTGGGCTATCCAGGTCAGCTTTAATGACTGGAAACATGACATTACAGAAGGGGTGGGGACTGAAAATCCCTTACCCCAGCTTGCAAAATAACCTTTGGATGGACCACTTCATGCAGTCGTCAATTTAGAAAGGCCTTTTTGCCTTGTATGGAGTTGTCAGCACCCAGCTTGGGATTGCAAGGCTTCTAGTCTGACAAAACATATTCTTCAGGAGGGCAAAAGGATTTTCTGAGGAAACTCGAGGAGAAAGATTTCCCAGGGAGAATAAGTAATGCTGTTCCCTGTATTTCTGAGCAGACCTCTATGGCACACTTGTCAAAAACGTCCTCCCGAAACGACAGATGATGCTTTACCCACTGGGGTCACTGAATGCTCAGCCAAGACAATATCTACATGTATTTTCCCAAAAGTTTAACCATCTTCCGTTTCCCTTCTCCCTGATGTTGTAGTGCTTTTGAAGGCAATTAGTAGGTTCCTGGAGGCACTAATTGGATCGTGAAGAGCCTCCTTCCTGTTCTTACTGAGGAGGGAGTGAAGAACCGGAACTCTGCCTGCCCTTATTGCTGGGTCCACTCAGATGTTTGTGAATAATCTTCCAATTCAATTAAAAGAACCTGGAGGAGCCTCTCAATTACATACTTTGGGAGAAACTATTAGCCTTTGGCAGCAACGTTTTCGAGACTGGAGCAGCTCCACGAACGACGCCAAGCAAAGAAATGGATGCTAGTGAATCTTGATCTTATTTCTGAACATAGTCTGTCCACATGCGGACATCTAAGGACAGAATTCAGCACCCAGTTCAGGCATGGTAAGTCCTCTTGTAGACACCCCTGGCCTTCTGCTCCAAGTTTGGGGATTGGTAGTAAGGCTTCCAGCTCTGGGTTGGAAGATACCGGAAGACTTTGGATGTGGAGCTGGGAGTGGGCGGGATTTCAGGCAGGGTCCCTCAGTGGGGTGTAATGCTCCACCCTCCAAAGCAGCCATTTCCTCCAGAGGAAGTGATCTCTGTCGCCTGGAGATGAGCTATAAGGTCCCACTAACGAAACAAAAACCAAAAAGGGGGTGGGGAACCTGGAACTGGAACAATGGTGACATTTAGGACCTTCAAGGACCTTCAAGAGTTAAAATTTTATTATTTTTATTGTGCACAATTAAAAAAAAAACATTAAAAACATATATACAGCCCATAGCCTATTGCAAAACAATGTGCACCACTCATGGTGATTTCCAGGTCCCACCTGGAGGCTGGCATCCATTATTTTGACAAGGATGTAGGAGAAAAACTCAAGACTGTGCTTAGCTCCTGGTAGCTTCTCTGCCAGCAAAGACTGTTAGATCCATGGATTCAGAGACCAAGGCCTAGTCTGCACACAATAGATAATGCACTTTCAATGCACTTTAGAAATAGATTTTCCTGTTCTGCAAAGGAAAATCCAGGTTCCAAGGCACATTGAAAGTGCATTATCCTATGTGTACAGAATGGGCCCAGGACACCGGGAGTCCATTTCAGCTCTTTATTGTGACCACAGCATGACAGGACGAGATGCAAACACTGAACCAAAGAAACCCACAAGCAACCCTGACTTATGAACAAAAGCCACACAATAGATCTTCCTGCCAGCGCACTCCATTGGTCAGTATTGCTTTAAATTGACTAGATCCAGCAGAGGGGAATCTAGTCGTGCATTGATCAATTATATTGCAGGCTTCTGATCCTGCCTTGGACCCATGAGATCAGGCTAACCTGAGCCGTGCAGGTCATATAATTATAATTATCTTCATCACCAGTATATTCCATTTCATAGGGACTGCTTACAGTAAATTACAGTAACATCAGTAAAACCTTTAAAAACTTCCCAGTTTAAAATTATGGATCGCTATTCCCTTCCCATAGCTCTGCGAATATTCTGTATCAAATTATTCCAAGCCGATGAGTGGGGGATTCTTGTATACTCCCCAGTCTAAAGTTTTAGGATTCTCAGCTTGAATCTAAGCCTCCTCAAGAATTCAATGCATTTTTAAAAGCCCTTTGTTTTTGTTTTTAAAAGCTATCTTCTTAAGTCTTTACAAGGAAAGAGGTTCTTCCTATTGAAATTTGGGGGACTCGTATAAAAATATCTCACTCAATAGTTTGTCCTTCCTTGGAGTGGAAAGTGGCTTCTATCATCTAGGACGGCGTCCTTGTTCCCCCTATAAATGGAACCTATTGTTCAATAGAAGTCTATTATTTTGTCTTCTGAGTCAGGGAGCGCCAGCAAAGGGCTGATGATTGAAAGAGTGAGACAATATGAGAAAGGAAAATCAATAAATGTATAAACAATAAGTAGGCTTCAGACTTTAATCACGTAACGTCCTGTCTGTTGCTTGCCTCCTCACACCATAAATGGGGTTAACTTCATTCCATGTGACAGGACTGACAGCGCGGTTTTTGTTGCTGTTTTGTGGGGGGAAGGGGGTTGTTTCCCTTGGAATTCTCCCAGGGACAACAGAAGAATAAAAGTCTTGTTTAACATGAATAGGAGTCTGTTGTCTTATGGGCAGATCATCCCCTTTCCTTTAAAAAAAAAAGAACTGAAATCTACCGCTCATGAATGCACCTTCATGAATAAACTTTTTGAAGATGCTTAGAAAATGAAAATCTTGGTTCTCCTGAAAGGGAATGAAGAATAATTTGATAGAATGATAAAGGTCACCCCCAAGCAAAAGCTGGCCGCACCCTGAATGGCCCGGCCCCTACAGCTCCTGCTGTCCCTTGCCAGCCACTCACACCTCACCTCACACACACCTGACTGGCAGAACCTGCGCATCTCCAACTCTCTGCCGCTCCACCTGCATGCTGCCTGTGGGGCGCCCAGCCGCACCAGCCCCAACGGCCCATCTCCACCTGCACCACAGGACACGCCGACCCAGCCACCGAGGACGCAGTAGACAGGGCAGTGGCATGCCGTGCTGGCCCCACCTGCAGAGGACCTGACTGTCCCTACCCCATTACGGTTATTGCATTCTTCCTTCGCAGTTATGGTGGCAGTCACAGCCTTCCACCTTAACCTCTGGAAAAATCCTGTGTTTCGGGGGGGGGGGGCGAGGGAAAGGGGACTGTGATTCAGCCATGGTCATTCACTGCTCTCTTGAATTGAATAGGATTTGGACCCATGTACTTTCCTCTATATGAGCCTCTTGTGGCACAGAGTGGTAAGGCAGCAGACATGCTGTCTGAAGCTGTCTGCCCATGAGGCTGGGAGTTCGATGCCAGCAGCCGGCTCAAGGTTGACTCAGCCTTCCATCCTTCTGAGGTCGGTAAAATGAATCCCCAGCTTGCTGGGGGGTAAACGGTAATGACTGGGGAAGGCACTGGCAAACCACCCCGTATTGAGTCTGCCATGAAAACGCTAGAGGGCGTCACCCCAAGGGTCAGACATGACCCGGTGCTTGCACAGGGGATACCTTTACCTTTACCTTTTACTTTCCTCTATTTAATCTCCAGATATTTTCCAAAACAGAGCTGGTGAGCCTCATTCCCCTGGAGTAAATGGTGGCTTTGGAGAATTGCCTGTATGTTTTGTGTAAGCCTAGTATTTGGGGGTATCAAGAGATAGAATCTGATATATTTATGTAAAAAACAACTAGAAGGACCCAAGGCCAAATTTAGACTAGTCCCATCAAGTAACAGCTTTTCTCAATTCTTTTATTCTTATGGGGATGGCCTAGGACTTCTGCATAAAGCATAAGCATAAAGCAAGGAGAAAAGAAGTGACAGGTGCAGGAAAAGAATTAATTGAGCATGCTTTTTTAAAATTCTCATGTGAAAGTATTTGAAGCTACAATGGCATCTTGAAAAACAAAATCCAAGAGAGTCTTTCTTTCCTGCATCTGTGAGTCTTCTCTCTCCTCGAGTTCTGTGCTATTTTGAGAGGTTCGTTTTTAAAATAAACTTTTTCTGAATGAGACGGTGCGAATTGCATGAAAAGGGAAGTTCCTTGTCCTTGCGGGCTTGCTCTTACGTTCCCATATGGTATTATGTTCTGTTGCTTTCTGGAGATTGAATTGGGATCTGGGGCTCTTTTTCTTGCAACCTCAAGGCACATTTTGCAAAGACGGTTCAAAGAATGCTCTTCCATTGCTTAATAACATCTTCCAGATGAAAGGCCTTCCATTGTGAAATGATGAAGGTGAAGCCAGATTTGCCATTCAGTGACAGACCCTTTTGTCAGACATGCAGTTGCTGATAAGACATATAGGTAAATGATATGACAAGGAAGCAAGAGACCAGAATAACCTGTGCTGTGTGATTACGTATCAGGAAGATTTATTTGGCTAATATAATGACAAGAAGGAAGCCTGAAATAATGCATCAAACATGCTGAGTGCATATATATATATACTGCATACTGTATGCTTCATTAGTAGGGACACTGAAATTCACAAGTGGGAATTGTAGGAAGAAACGGAGCTAATTATTTTAAGTGGCAAATTGTCATGAACCTGAGATACTCTTCTGCTGAATGAGTAACCAGTTGCAGCATTTCTTAGAATCATAGAATCATAGAGTTGGAAGAGGCTGTACAGGCCATCTAGTCCAACCCCCTGCTCAATGCAGGATCAGCCCTAAGCATCCTAAAGCATCCAAGAAAAGTGTGTATCCAACCTTTGCTTGAAGACTGCCAGTGAGGGGGAGCTCACCACCTCCTTAGGCAGCCTATTCCACTGCTGAACTACTCTGACTGTGAAAATATTTTCCTGATATCTAGCCTATATCGTTGTCCTTGTAGTTTAAATCCGTTACTGCGTGTCCTTTTCTCTGCAGCCAATGGAAACAGCATCCTGCCCTCCTCCAAGTGACAACCTTTCAAATACTTAAAGAGGGCTATCATGTCCCCTCTCAACCTCCTTTTCTCCAGGCTGAACATTCCCAAGTCCCTCAACCTATCTTCATAGGGCTTGGTCCCTTGGCCCCAGATCATCCTCATCGCTCTCCTCTGTTCCCTTTCAATTTTATACACATCCTTCTTGAAGTGAGGCCTCCAGAACTGCACACAGTACTCCAGGTGTGGTCTGACCAGTGCCGTATACAATGGGACTATGACATCTTGTGATTTTGATGTGAACAAAGAGTCTTAACAAAGAGTCCAAAGCGGTTTTTGCCCACCAAAGCCCTTCCCCACGGAATACAAATTCTAATCCGCAAAGGCAAAAGAGAACAAAGTGATCAACACCTAACTGCTACCAAATGCCTTGGAACTTTTGGCTTCAGCCACAATCTGTGACAAGGGCAGAGCCTGGGAACAGAGGGACAAATGGGAGAGGGGAGAACTGGAAAACCAAAGTGTAAAGGGGACCGGCAGCTGTAGCCAAGAGACCTAGCCGAGTCACGGAGTCCACGGTGACATAAACGTAGTTGAGAAGGAGAACTGTTTTGTGCTTGTGATGGGTCACAGGGCCAAAGCTGGCTAAAATTAGCAAAGACTTGAGCCCATGAACACACTTTACTGAATCAGACGATTGTTCCGTCAGAACCAGTCCTGTCTATTCAGACTGACAGCGACTCTCCAGCATCTCAAGATGAAGTCCATCATGTCACCTACAGCCTGAGCCTTACAGGAAATGCCGGGGATTGAACCTGGGAGGGTCCTTCTGCATGCCAAGCAGGTGTTCTGCCACTGAGCCATGGCCCTTCCCTTTTGAGATCGCTGCTAAGTTCCATTCACGTTTCAGTGTTTTCTAACCTGCACTTTATGTATTTTACTTATTTTATATTCTGTCTTTCTCCCCAGGGGATCCCAGAATCACTGATATCATTCTCTCTTTGATCTTACCCTCAAAGGTCTGGGAAGAGGCACGATCTGCAGTGCGCCTGATTCAACAGCCCACAAAGTGTATCCTACCGGGGGCATCAAAGGAGCTGTGTAGTTAGCATAGGTCGATTAGGAAATCCCTAATGTTTATCAAGTAATCTCCTTCCAGGTCCTGTTTGGTTCAGTTGGAGACTTCCTGCTCCTTTGAGCCCACTTCCTTCCTCATTGCCCCCAGAAGACAATGGTTAGTTAGTCTGCTAGAACTATAGCTTTCCTTTCTCTTTACAAAGTGGCTCCTCTGAGACCTAGCTTGGTGTAGCGGCTACAAGCACAGCCTCTAATCTGCAGAACCAGGTTTGATTCCACATTCCTCCGCAGGCAGCCAGGAGGGTGACCTTGTGCCAGTCACAGTTCTCTCAGAGCCCTCTCAGCATCCCCTATCTCACAAGAGTGTCTGTTCGGGTAAGAGGAAGGGCCGGTGATTGTAAACTGCTCCGAGTCTCCTTCAGGCAGCCTATCTCAACTTTTTTTTTACCATTGAGAAACTCCTGAAACCTTATCCAGGCTTTGAGAAACCCCAGAGGTGGTGACATTGTGCAGAATATGGTTAGGAAGCCTAGCTGTGTACACGTCTACCTGGGGCCCCTCCCTTTCCCACTCCAACCAGGCCAATCAGTCATTGCGGGGGGGGAGGGGAGTCCAACATGACCATGTATGTTCATACCACCCAATAAATGTTTAACAAATTTAAAACACATATTAAAATTAATTGACTCCCACCCATTCAGCAAACCCTTTCAGGGCTGTCAAAACCTTGGTTGAGAAAGCCTGCCTTCAGGTATTAAAAAAAAACAGGGTACCAAAGAACAGCTCTTCATCATAATCTTTGTCTTCTTCTCTTCACAACGAAACTATTTATTCTTTAAGTAGCCAGGCCTTTGACCCTCATTCCATATTTAAATTCTGCCAACAACTGTGATTTACGTTGGGCTGCAAATACACAACTAGCTCAGAGTCACTTGAGCCTCATGGCTGGGAGGGGATTTGAAACTTGATCTTCCACATTTTCGTCCAACACTCTAATCACGGCACCAATTCTTTTCCCCTCCATCCGCATATGATTCCCCCCCTCTTCCATCTTCTCTTCGCAAGACTTGTGTGTGGCAGCCTAGTCGTAAGAGGACTACCACAGCGTCAGGATAAGAATCTCCAGGCAGAAGGCCTCATCTTCATACTCTCTAAGAATCTACCTTGGAAATTCTCCTCTGCTTCAAGAGCAGACCATCATTCCATATGGAGGACTTAAGTTTTAACAGAAGTCCCCTTCGGCATGCCAAAACTATTCCGCCGTTCTTTAGATCCTGCTCAGATATTATAGGAAATTGTTTTCTTCTTTGAGTGACTGCCAATTGTATTTATTTTGGCACACTGATTGCTCCATTCTGCCTCTCAAAGAAAGATAAGCATGATTCATTCATTGCAAAATCAATGGGATTTAAACACTGCACAGTGTTTTCGAAAATAGCATATGAGATTTACATCTTGTGGAAGGCAGGAGAATTCGTGGATGGGGGCAGGTCCTCAGCCAAATTAGATCCATCAAATTCCTTCCCACAGAAATATCAGAAGAATATCGTCACTAAATTTGAAATTCTGAATTTCTCTTCTGAGTTTCTAAGACATCCAGCTCAAAAATGACCATCTCAGGTAACCAGGGAAGATCACTCATTTTTCCAAAATTTACATACACAGCTTATTTTTCTGTTTCATTTTTACTGAGCAATAGAAACTAAAACTGGACTCCATTTTCTTCAGAATAATATTGATCTAATGTGCGTCAGATATGTGAGTTTTGCTGGTGTCGCATAGTCAGTCATTTTGCTTCACCATAACGTTCCTTTTTTCCATCTTGAAACATCCAAGATCTGTTGGTATCGAACAAGAATCTGACCTCAGATAAGGCAGTTTTAATGTGTTAGAGTTTAAACACTGATGCCAGCAGTTTCAAAGATTTGGCATTCTTTACAAAAAAAAAAGACTGCTTGAAATTTTTCAGATTGTAAAACGCTCAGTGGGACAAAAAGGTTCATTACAAATTGAACCCCCCCCCCCCTTGTATCAAAGTCCAGCAACAGAAATGCTGAATGTTGATTTCTGACTTAGGGAGTCTACTTATTCACATTTCAGATGGGGAAGGGATGTTTAAAGAAAAAAGAAGAAGAGCTCCACTTTTTACTACCCAAAGGAGTCTCAGAGACTTACAATGGCCTTCTTTCCTCTCCTCACAACAGGCACCCTGCGAGGTAGGTGTGGTCGAGAGAACTCAGAGAGGGTTCATAGGCAATCTGTCTGCCCCCAATCATGTTTATTTATTTGTTTGTTTATTATATACACATACCGCCCTCCCTTGTGGCTCAGGGCTGCTTACATAGAACATAAAATCAGAGTCCAGTAGCACCTTTAAGACCAACAAAGATTTATTCAAGGCGTGAGCTTTTGAGTGCAAGCACCCTTGGTCAGACTATGATCTTCTTACATGACAGGGAATATATAGCAGGGAATATATATTGAATAGGCTATACATTCCCTGTCATGTAAGAAGATCATAGTCTGACGAAGGGTGCTTGCACTCGAAAGCTCACTTCTTGAATAAATCTTTGTTGGTCTTAAAGGTGCCACTGGACTCTGATTTTATTGTGCTAATTCAGACCAACAGGGCTACTCATTTGAATCTCTACATAAAACATAGGGATAGATTCAAATGGGTAGCTGTGTTGGTCTGATGTAGCACAATAAAATCAGAGTCCAGTAGCACCTTTAAGACCAACAAAGATTTATTCAAGGCAAGCACTCTTCCTCAGACATAGGGATAAGCACGGTATGATACAATAATGTCAAGTAAATGCAATACAATAGTAACAGTGGTTTCAATAACATTTCCCAACATTAACTGTGACAATGTTAACCTATTCACTGTGGTCCCACAGGTTGGTTGATTTGGGCTTCCATTCATGTGGAGGGGTTTCTGGGGGACCCAGCAGATTATTATTATTGTTGTTGTTGTTGTTATTCAATTTATTCCCCGCCACTCCCTAACCGGCTCGTGGCAGGTTACAGTGATTTATAAAATCCCTATTAAAACACCCATTAAAAGACATTTAAAAAACCCAACATGGCGGCAAGCCCACACCCAAGCCCTGCTACTAGAGGGGTGGAGAAGGAGGTCTAACGATGTACTACTCAAGCCCTGTGAGGGGGGCGTCAATCTACCTTGCCAACCCCAGCCTCAACCATAGATCTGGTTGAAGAGCTCCGTTTTACAGGCCCTGTGGAACGCTGAAAGATCCCGCTGGGCCCGTAGCTCACCCGAGAGCTCATTCCACCAGGCAGGGGCCAGGAACGAAAAGGCCCTAGCCCTGGCTGAGGCTAGGCGCGCTTCCCTAGGGCCAGGCACGATCAATAAGTTTTCCCCCACAGAGTGTAAGGCCCTGCGGGAGGCATATGGCGATCCCTCAGGTATGTGCTCAAACCATTCCATCACTGCTTCCAAACATCAGACGATTGGTTCTGGGGGAGAATCTGGGTGGCTGTCCATAAGGAGATAGAGCTGGGTGTCATCAGTATACTGATGACAGTCCAATCCAAAGCTACGCACCAGTTGGGCCAGAGGGCGCATGAAGATGTTAAACAATGTGGGGGAGAGAACCATGCCCTGAGGGACTCCACAAGGGAGTCTATAGGAAGGCGAGAACTCATCCCCTACTGCAACCCTCTGGGTCCGGTTCTGGAGGAAGGAGCGTATCCAGCACAAGGCTGTGCCCTGTATCCCCGTGCCAGTGAAGTGGTGGACCAAAGTTCGTGGTCCATGATGTCAAAAGCAGCTGACAGATCTAGGACAACCAATATGGCTGACCCACCCCATGTCGATACGGTCAAACTCAACCTGGCGGGACAGCTCAGTTTTACAGGCCCTGCGGAACTGCAGTAGCTCAGGCAGGGCCATGATCTCTTCATGGCGTTCATTCCACCATGAGTGGTCCAGATGCTAGATGAGATCCAAGCCAATATATTTGCTTTGGAATGGTCTAGGCAGCTTATTGGGATCCTGGGTTTTCCTGTCAAATTCTAAAATGTCTGCCAGCCTAGATCTTATTATGAGTAAATAAAATTAGAGCTCCAGGGAGAGAATGTCAGACGCCTACATTAAGTTTCTCCTGAGCACCATGGTTTATAGACACATTAGAACTACATACAGAGAAAAGATGTCGATATTATAATTCCACATTGTTAGGGGGTGGAGAAGGCAAATTAAAATGTAAGCTCAGAAGGGGAGTAGTCGATTCCTGCCTTCCCCAAACAGCCAAATTGGGCCCATTTTGTTAAAATTGCATTAGACCTACGTGTTAGCAGAAGCAAAGTCGGCCCACGAAGTAAAGCGGAATAAATGCAAAGCAAATGTTTTTTCAAGCCAAGCTGAGTCTTCAGAAATCATTTGCAGCCTATTAGCCTGAAACTGCTTTGTGAATTTCACAGGAAAACACAGCCAGTTGGGCTCAGCGGACTGGAACCAGATTCTTGAGGAAACCAAATGTTTTCCTTGGTCAGGCTGCATCTCGCATCAGCAAACGCTTCACTCTGTCTTATAAAATCGCTCTCTAAAATGTAAAATACACTTGAACGAGACCGAGATGCCAACAAGGGACTTGGAAAACAACAGTGGGAAACAAAGGCCAGTAGCGGGACTGTGCTGTTGATTCCCAGCATCCTTGGGGGATTGTGGGTTGGAGCCAGTTGGTTTTTCCATGGGCTAAAAAGGAAGGAGAGCTTCCCTTGGACCACCCAAAAAGGGATGGCCATCTACTGACAGCCTGGGAGGGGAGGGGGGGTGGGCAGGGGCAGTAGAATGAAAGAGAACTGGGTGAGGCTGATTTAAATAGTTGGCAGAATCCAATCCAGTATGTCAGTATACCAAGACCATTAAACCACTTTCTAGCCAATTTAAGCTTGCCATCTGGGGATACCCATTGAGTGTGTGTGTGTGTGTTGTATAAGTGTCCTCAGGTCCCTTCCAAGTTATGGTGGCCTCCCTAATGGCCTACTATTGAGCAAGGCTCTGGCAAACTGAGAGTCATGGCTTCCTTTACTGACTGAGTCCATCCATATATTCCAGTGACTTTGCTCTTCTTATAACATGGTACCTTCAATTGAGTCATTTTAGCTTCTAGATTTGATTTGATCTAGAACTAAGGATGCCAGTCTCCAGATGAGACCTGGGGATCCCCTGGAATTATAGCTCATCTCCAGAGTGATCAGTTCCCCTGGAGAAAATGGCTGCATTAGAGGGTGGGCTCCAGAGCACTGCACTCCACTGCGGTCCCAAACCCTTCCCACTCCTGGCTCCACTCACAAAGTCTCCAGGTATTTCCCAACGCAGAGCTGGCAACCCTGTTGTATTTTGCACGTATGCATCTCAAATGGCTTAACACAAATTTCATGTTCAGGCATAAGATAAGGGTCATGAGCCTGTGTTCAGTTCCTTATTCTGCCCGGAAACCACACCCATCGGACGTCGTAGGCCTGAACATTTAATTTCAGCATGCAACTCCTAAAAATGTAATAAAAAATCATTAAAGAGAAAGGGCAGCTAATCTGAAAGAACATCAAGTGGAGACGGAGCTGCCATCTCTCCAAGAAAGCACAATAAAGCTGAACCACATGTAATCCCAATGAGAAGCACAACCCCCAGTAAATTTTGAATACACGGTGGCTGGACCATTGATTCGTAATCACTTCCACTAGTTAAAACTGTAATGGATATGTTTACCCACCTATTAAGGCATTTTGAGACTAAGGCATTTTGCCAACTTCCCCTGGCGCCTGCTGAGTTTCTCAGCACATGAGCAGGGCC
This sequence comes from Paroedura picta, assembly GCF_049243985.1. Taxonomy (NCBI): domain Eukaryota; kingdom Metazoa; phylum Chordata; class Lepidosauria; order Squamata; family Gekkonidae; genus Paroedura; species Paroedura picta. The sequence goes on along the minus strand of NC_135379.1, from coordinate 57,819,505 downwards.
ACTGTAAGGTGGGGCTTGTAACTGGCCTGGGGTTTTCTATGACTTCAATAGCAGCCACGGCCAATGGAGGATGAGGAGCACTAGCAAGCATCTGGGATTACAGTTTCATTACCCTTTCAGGTTTCATTACCCTGTCATTCTCATTCTCCCTTCCTCCCAACTTAATTTGTGTTTGTTCTTGTCCCGTGATTCTTTCTGCAAAGCAAAGAGGGAGGTATTAGGAGATATTGTGTTTGGCTCCACCTTCTGTGGCAGCCATTTGGGGGTTGGCTCCACCTCCTGCAATAGCCATTTTGGAATGGTGTTCACCATCTCGTTTCTAAATTCCACACGTTCCCATTTCCTCAGAGAGGGTGGGGATCCCGGTACTTGATAAAACTGGCTCTGAATTCCCGGGAGATCTGGAATGCATCATACATGTGCAAGCCACAGTATCTTAATAGTCTTGGCATCCAGCAACTAAAAGCAGAAATCCAGACTTCTTCTAAATGACTCAAAGTAAAATACCCCACATTAAGCTTTGTTGGTCTTAAAGGTGCCAGTGGACTCAAACTGGGTTCTAATGAAAAATACTCTATTACAAGTATTCTCTTTATCTCTCATCCAGAAATGCATGGGTTAGGAATGTTTTCAATTTTTTTTTTGTTAATTTGAAAATGCTTACAAGCTGCATAAACTGTCCTGACCTTTTAAACTTTCCATTCTCGTATTCTAGGCAGAATTAAAAGGAGTGTTGAAAACTCCTTCAACGTTATTGGCTGTTTGCTTCGCGAGAATTCTCCCGTGCGCAAGCAGGGCCAGCTCTTTCTTTGAGCAGTCTGTGTTCTGATTTGGCTCCAAAGAGTTATGACATCATGATGATCCCTAATTGGCTGAGCTCATTCATAAAGTTTGTTGAAGACACGCTGTGCTCATGGTGAACCAACTTCTTTAAAAAATGCTCAGTAATATCACTGCGTAACAAACTGTTCATTGGTTTAAAACTGATGTCAGACTTGGATTCACTTAACGCTTTATGTATTTGACTTGGCTGCATTCATACCAAAGGCAAAGCTAATCGTATTAGCAAGCCAATCCCATAGTCCAGGGGTAGTCAAACTGCGGCCCTCCAGATGTCCATGGACTACAATTCCCAGCATTCTCTGGCAGGGGCTTCTGGGAATTGTAGTCCATGGACATCTGGAGGGCCAGAGTTTGACTACCCCTGCCATAGTCCCTTCCATGGCTTCCCAAAGGAAATCCCTTTGTTCCTCCTATAAAAATATGGCCTGATCCTTCTTGACTACAGTCTTGTCTCGCCATTTCCTTATAGGTGACTAGAATCATAGAATGGTAGAGTGGGAAGGGGCCATCCAGGCCATCTAGTCCCACCTCCTGCTCAAGACAGGATCAGCCTCAAGCATCCAGGAGAAGGATCTGTCCAGCCGCTGCTGAAAGACTGCCATCAGACCATATAACTCCAGCTCTGTCCCATCTGCATTGACTCCTAATTTACTTCTAGCCCTCATTCAAGGTTATATGTGATTGTGAGGTCATCCCACATGCTATGCTATCCTCACAGAGAATGTGGGATAACCCAGGACAAGGTGCCAAGTTTGGTCCCCGGCATATATGGTTAAAAGAATCAGGTAGCAGATGCTGTGAAAGACTTCAGGCAGAGAGCTGCTGTCAGTCTGAGTAGCCAGCCCTCACCTTGGTGGATCCATGATCTGGTTCCATACAGCAGGGGTAGTCAACCTGCAGTCCTCCAGATGTCCATGGACTACAACTCCCATGAGCCCCTGCCAGCATTTGCTGGCAGGGGCTCATGGGAGTTGTAGTCCATGGACATCTGGAGGACCGCAGGTTGACTACCCCTGCCATACAGGGCAGCTTCCTCTGGTCCTCTTGTCATCCTGCCCGTGAGAAAAAAGCAGTGGAAAGGAGGCGGGTGGGGAAGGAAGCATTTCGCAATTGGCAGCAGCAACCGGGGGAAACAATGGCCTGAACAGAAGCTTTTGTTAAGAAAGGAAAAGTGAATATCCTGGCAATTAAAGCTTTTGTCAGGAAATATTTCTATCCCATTGCCAATAGCTATTTTCAGCCTGACAATCGAAAAGAGATGATATTCGACACAGCCCTGCGAGAAGCAGATTGGGTTTGCGCTCTGGGTTTTTTTCACGCTGGCAAAAGGGCATAAGCCTCATTGTGCTCACTTAACAAAAAATGATAGCATATCTATAATTTTTTTCCCCCATTTTCAGCTGAGTGAGATCGCCGGTAGCCAGGCCCGAAATGTTGCCTTTACCAATTCATCTTCACTTACTCTTTCTTCATTCAGCTTGTCAGACGCTACTGGGAACAGAAGGCGAAGGTGGAGCATGACAAATAGATCCAGTGATTGTTTCCAACAAGCCACAGAAAAGTAGAACAAAATATCTTAATGCTTTCCCCCTTTCCTTTCATCCTTCATCCAGCAGAGATTTACTGTCATTTGTAGAGGTCACTGGCCTGTGAAGCATCCATGGAAAAGTGGAAAACTTTTCCCTTGATGCTTCAAGTGTACGGCCCTAAAGAGACTCTAAGCCCATTAACTTTAGTGAGCTTAGAGAAGAACACGAATCCCAAAGGAGTCCCAAAGCACCTTACAAACACTTACAAAACCCTTCCTCTCCCCACAGTAGACACCCTGTAATGTAGGTCGGGCTGGGAGACCTGTAATAGGACTGCTTTGCAAAATCAGCTCTGAGAGATCTCTGAGAGAGCCAGTTTGGTGTAGTGGTTAGGAGTGCGGACTTCTAATCTGGCATGCCGGGTTTGTTTCTCCGGTCCCCCACATGCAGCCAGCTGGGTGACCTTGGGCTCGCCACGGCACTGATAAAACTGTTCTAACTGAGCAGTGATATCAGGGCTCTCTCAGCCTCACCCACCCCACAGGGTGTCTGTTGTGGGGAGAGGAATGGGAAGGCGACTGTAAGCCGCTTTGAGCCTCCTTCGGGTAGGGAAAAGCGGCATATAAGAACCAACTCTTCTTCTTCTAACTAGCACAAGGTCACTCCACTGACTTCATGTGGAGGAGTGGGGAATCAAAATCAGTTCTTCAGATTAGAGTCTACCACTCATTTCATGGTAGCTGTACACTCTGTGTAAGACCGTTTACGCACTGGGAACTTCACTGCCCCGGCTCCCATGCAGGAGCACAAATAGAGGGTGACTGAGGTGCACCGGGCCAAATGCTCCCCTGTGTGGGTGCAGGAAGAGGTGGGGCAACCTGCCATGACTAAAACTCCAGCCTCCAGCCCGGCATGAAACCTCCAGTGCATAAATGGTCTAACAGAGTTAAGATATTCTTAACTCTGGCATAACTCATGAGGAGTAAGTCATAGCAAATGGTTATGCTAGCTAAATATGTTGGAATCTGTGCTGTACTTTTAAGTTATCTGAATAATTATTTTCCCCCTTCCCACAATTGTGGTTCTGCAAAAATATTCTCAACTCCCTTTTTTAATCTACAGAGTTCCCCTGAACTCCCCTTGCTTCCTAGAAAGTGGGAACTTCTAACTTGCACCACAACTTTCTCCCTTCCTGGATGAATCAATATTCCATGGCCTTTTGAGGTAACTGAAGCTCTTTCTAGCCCACGCTTAGGAAATACACCCCTGGTTTCCCTTTACAAAATAGGCAGGTGTCTTCCTTTTCTTCCTTAGAAGAATTCTCCTATTACTTTGGCCTAATTTGGGAGTAAACAGGTGACTACCCAAAGCTTCCCTGCCAAATAATTGCCCTTGTTGTCCAGAATCTGTGTGGATAAGCTCTCAATATAAAACTCTGCTCTCTTTCACTAGTTTCTCCTCAAATGAGCTTAACAGCTATCAATCAGAATCAGACTTCTCTTAGACTTAACTGAACTCCCTCCAGCTCAATACCAGCATAATAACTCCCACTCAAGGTTACTAAATGTCCTCTTTTTAGAAAACATGTCCATCCTCTTTCAGGCTCTTTGTAAACAACTCATGCAAATGTCCTTCTTCTGGATTGAAAGGTTATGAATATTCCTAGTTAGTAGTAGTTATCATTGCTTAAATAGTAGGGGTATTTAAAATGAGATTAGTCACTTTTTTGAAGTAGTCAGGAAAGATGTCATCTTTTTCTGCTTTTTTGCTTGGAATCAAGAACGCTTTGAAATCAGACTCATTCAGGATGTCATGTCATCATTCCATGGCTCTTAACCAAGTGATAGTTAACTATCAAATTCAATATAATTTTTATTACAGTAGATGGAGTGTGGAAACCAGAGTGAAATCTGTTTTTCTCTTGGTTCCAGGTCTATTTTCTTTTTTTTTTGTATGATGGCAAGTTTTGTAGCTTCAGCATATTCTTAAATATCTGAATTTCTCCAGCATATGTTTTGGGGGGAGCATCTGGTCTCTTTGTTCTAAAACAAGTCAGAGCAACAGAAAGACAAAAGTGACAGATTGTCTGATTGAAATTATACTCCCACTTACTTGATACAAAGGCAGGAGCGTGGGAGACTTCGCAAAAGAAAGAGAAAAATCATTGTGTGTGCAGAGATGAAATCCATAAGGCCTGGCATCCCAGCACAAAGGGTATGCAACTGCTGTGCCCCAAATGGTCCAGATCCACAGCATAACAGATGTCAGGTGCAAAGGTGCTCAGAAGCAATAGTGAGTTAAGTAGCGTAAAGGCCACAAAATGGGTAGGAACAATGTGAATGTTCTTACCACCATCAACTTTCCCTGTAGCACAATAATCGCTATTACATTCTAAGGCAAGCATTGTGCCCTGAAATGATACTGCAATTAACTGGGAATAATTTATCAATTTACAAAACTCCATGGATGGATCTAGGCAAAACTTTCTTTCTCCTTGAGTTCTCAAACAACAGGCATGGAGTTAAATCCAAGCAACTCTTCTGATGGTAAAAAAAAAAAGAAATGAGGAGCCTATACTGGCCACCACAAAGTCTATGGAGGGGGGTGATGGGAACTGCATATATGGGGCTCATAGTGGAAAAGCTGGTGGGATACAACTGAAGGCAGTTGGCTACAGACTTGGGCCTCCATGAGACCTCCATGAGAACTTCAGGTGGCGGATGAAAATCACCTTCTATCGCAACTGATTCCCAGGTAACACAGCTAGAGAAAATGGCTGCTCTGGAAGTAACCATGGATTTATACCCTATTGAGGTCCCTCCCCTGCCTAGCCCATGCCCTTCTCAGGCTCAAAAATCGCTAGCCTGGACCTGGCCACCCTAAAACACTTGAATTGTGAGAAGACATAATGATGCATTATCACCAACCTCCTGCCCAAAAGTGATATGTATCAAGAGCATCCAGGCCTTTTGAAACGGTAGTGACTCTGTTCTAAGAAGGATTCTACATGAAGCAATGTGTCTCCAAAGGAAGTTATGCACAGCAGCATCAGCATAGATTGGGCATAGATTGGGCAACAGTAAGTCAGGATCAGGAATCCAACCTGCTTTGTAAAGGGGGGAGAAACCAACAGGTTTAGCTGCAAATTTCAGCAAAAGACCTTTTGTTGTCTTCACAACTAACAAGTTTATTGTGGCACAAGCATCTATATAAAACACCTTTCAAAAGGCTGCGGATACGGAGTAGGGCTATATATGGTAGAGTGGTGAAGAGAATCAGACTGTAATCTGGAGAACTGGGTTTGATTCTCCGCTCCTCCACATGAAGCCTGCTGGGTGACCTTAGGCCAGTCACCATTCTCTCAGATCTTTCTCAGCCTCTCCTACCCCTCATGGTGTCTGTTGTGGGGAAAGGTGAGTGTAAGCCATTTTGAGATTCCTTAAGGCTGAGAAAGGTGCTCTTCTGCTTCTTCTTAGAAGAAACAACAACACTGGATGGGTGTGCTAGGGGTTGAAAAAAACAAGCAATACGAAGAGAATTTTTCCCACCAACCCTTTCTTTGCTCCACTGCCCCACAATCCACCTCCTCATGTGTTTTTCCTTCAAAATGTTCCTTGAAACAGGTGTGGAATTACACAGCTATCAAATAATGTGTGTGTGTGTGTGTAAAGGAGCTTCCAGACCTGGAAGGAACACATGCTCTAGAAATATCTTTATCACTAAGAACATTCGTGGGAATTTTAAATGTTATAAACGACATCAAAAATATGTACCTATGAGACCAGAGCAAAAACATCAAAAAATGAGATGAAGCATTATAGTCCGAATTGTTCACCACATGGCCGAATAGCCACGGTACTGAACTTACCATCTAACTCCCTATGCCCCCCTCAGGGCTTTATGTTCTGTGAATACTAATAGGTTGGTGGGGCTCCCTGACCCACATGAAATTTACCTGGCCTTGACCAGGGTAAGGGCCTTTTTGGCCCTGTCCCCTGCCCGGTGGATCAAGCTCCCAAAGGAGCTACAGGCCCTGGTAGAACTAATGCAGTTCCACAGGGCCTGCAAGATGGGGCTTTTCCGTCAGGCTTTTGGTTGAGGCCAGGTTAAGGGGAGATATAGGCTCCCTCCTCCAAAACAATTATATCCATCTATATCCTCCTGGATAGATGCTTGGCAGCTTGGGGGGGGCAAGGGAATTTAAAGGTTTTTTTCCCCCTTTCTTGCTTAATCTGTTGCAAGCCAGTGCCAAACGGCCAGGAGGCATATAAAAATAATTTTTGCCGCCATGCGCATAAATAAAAAGTTAGAACAAAATAAATATTCCTTGAATTTGATCTAGCCCAGTATCTTCACAGAGAGTCCCAAAATAGTAACTGCACATGCCTAGAACAAAGAAATCACTTTGCCTCATACTAGTTCACAGTTACGGGAAGTCCTTCAGTATGATGGTGTTCCATGTCTGAATGTGTAAATCTTAGTCTATGAACAGGGCTCAGTACTTACGAACTTTGGATTTACATATCCCTCGGGGCAGTTCCATTCCAGGTGAAAGAAAAGTTTAGTGTTTTATTAGGATCTTATCTTTCCCATCTCCGAACTACAATAATCGGTAGTCCCTCGCTTGCAAAACGGTCATAAATATCTTCATTGCGGGGCTATGTCAGAGCTGCCCATTAAATCTAGACACTTAAACATCGGCTAATGAGGACGAGCACTGAGAGGAATGATATGAGACTGAACTCTATTTATATTTGATACTCGAATGAAATATCTCGAAGATGAAATATACCAGAAATTTGCCCATCTGAAAGTTCTCCAAGATCAGTGCAGCTCGGAAATCTCCCTTAGGGGAGTGGTGTAAAGGCTCTGAATTATGAAAGCAGCCAGAGACATTTGGGCTGTTCTAATACCAGCAAGGCCCAGTGACTCATCGAAGAACAAAATAACTTGGTGAGGAACATACGATTCTATGAAGTCGTGTGAAATGGCAGTGATTAGGCCTGGGAGAGAACAAAAATTCAGTTAGATCTCTCTTGTGCTTCAGATCCTGTTTAGAATGAAATAGCCAGCAATGATAATGATGGCGTCACCAGTCATGAGAGGTGGGGAGTGACACAGCAGGCCTGTTTCTACTCTCTTGAGCAGACAATGTCCTGATTTCTGATTAATTTACTTCAGGAATTATGCTGGTGCTGCTGAGACAGAAGGAAGCCTTTAGTACGACCGTACGTGAGAGATGATTTAAAACCGCCCGTCAAAAACACAGAAGTATCTAAATAATTTAAAATTATCCCCTCCCATCCCCCACTTTGTTCTTTACATCCATGGAGGCTCACTGAACTGGCCTACCCAAAAAAATTATTTTAAGAAAACTGGCTGATCTCAGCTTCCGGTTTCTGCCCTTTTGCATGCCTCACAGAAGCTACCGCCCCAAGGGACAATCTCCAATATATTTATTTAGCATTTTTATGCATTATTTAGCATTTCTCCCAAGGAGCTCCGGACAATGTCTGTACTTCTCACCACCTTGTTTTATCCTGAAAACAATCCGGGGGAGGGGGTCAAATTGATGTCAGCCTAGGTAAGCAGAGACTCAGGTGGTCTTCTCCCAGGTAAGGAAGCTTGTCAGTGGCACAGCAGGGAGGAACAGGAGCCCCAGCAGCAGTGGAGGTGAGGGGTGGGATGCCTAGGCAATGAGGGAATATACAGGGACAGAGAGGGGGGCATCTCCATTGCCAAGCAACAGTGCTCATCAATCCCATTGCTGCCAAGATGTCTGCCTCTCCCCCACACACCATTTTTGAGCCTTCTCAGCAAGAAGAAGAAGAAGAAGAAGAAGAAGAAGAAGAAGAAGAAGAAGAAGAAGAAGAGTTGGTTCTTATATGCCGCTTTCCCCTACCCGAAGGAGGCTCAAAGCGGCTTACAGTCGCCTTCCCATTCCTCTCCCAAGGAGAAGATTGCTTGGGTCACTGCCTTTGGAATCGGATGACCTCACTGTTTCTGAAACAAGAAAATCCCAGAAAACAAAGCAGTGGCATATCCCCACGGTGGAAACAGGGGTGCTCCAACACCTAGTTCCATGGTAAATGGGGAGTCTGAGCCTAGATCTCACTGTGATTGCAACTTCTTCACTGCCATGTCTGCTGTGTTGCTAAGCAATGCGCATGAATGATCCATATGAATGGATGGGGAATCTGGGTCATATTTCATCCACATGCATTCCATAGCAATGTGGCATCCCAGGGAGTATAGGTGGCCAAGAGGGCTGACCGCAAGCCACTCTTTCTTTTGATGGTTCAACAACAGGCCAGGTAGTTCAACAGGCAGCTGTTTGTTCCCTTCACTTTCCTACAGAGAGTAATCCTCAAAAGAAGAAGCTACTTGAAATATGGAAAACTCTGCTGCCCAAGGCTCTCTCTTAGCATCACTGGTGAGAGCCAGTTTGGTGTAGTGTTTAGGAGTATGGACTTCTAATCTGGCATGCCAGGTTCGATTCTGCACTCCCCCACATGCAGCCAGCTGGATGACCTTGGGCTCGCCACGGCACTGATAAAACTGTTCTGACCGAGCAGTGATATCAGGGCTCTCTCAGCCTCACCCACCCCACAGGGTGTCTGTGGTGGGGAGAGGAATGGGAAGGCGACTGTAAGCTGCTTTGAGCCTTCTTCGGGTAGGGAAAAGCGGCATATAAGAACCAATTCTTCTTCTTCTTCTTCTTCTTCTTCTTAACAGGTCACAGGTTTATGTTAATGCTATGCTAATCAAGTTTTCAAGTCCGCAGCCTCAGAGGGGGATCTCCCACCAGCAACCTTGTCCCCTGATGCCAGCAGGTAGGCTGGCAGGGGCCATCCTAGAGGAGCAAGGTGTCAATTCCAGCTATGTCTCAGAAATGAGATCATGCCATCCAGACACTGGTGCCCTCCATGTTAAAACTGCCTCTATCCTTCCATGGGCTTGCTAAGATATCAAATCACTAATCAGCTTACTGTGTTGAACATAGAAAAAAATATGAATTGATGACAGGGAAGCTTTGAATAGATCTTCTCCATGTTTATCATCAAAGTAGACTTATTCAGCAGGTCTCTAGAACACCAATCACAGCTAAATAATTTGGCCATGTAACGATTCATAACGACAGCAGAGTATTTGCAGGGTATCTTTTTGAGTCCAACAAATGGACAATTTTTATGGGCACATCTGATGTTACATCAAAATTAGCTTCATGGGGCAGCCAATAGTTGCCCACACTTTGTCATGAAGACATAAGACACAAATGTGTATGCAAAGTGCTGTCAAATCACAGTCTATGGCCACTCCATGGGGTTTTCTAGGAAAGAGATGAACAGAGGTGGTTGGCCACTGCCTTCCCCTGGAATTGCCTTGAAAGTCCCCCTTCCAAATACTCACCAGAGCCAGCCTTGCTAAGGTTTCAAGATATGACACCATCCAGACCAGGGGTAGTCAAACTGCAGCCCTCCAGATGTCCATGGACTACAATTCCCATGAGCCCCTGCCAGTGAATGCTGGCAGGGGCTCCTGGGAATTGTAGTCCATGGACATCTGGAGGGCCGCAGTTTGACTACCTCTGATCCAGACAGAACAAGATACAAATACTTGCATTAAAGTAGGCTTATTAAAGCTGCAGCAAGGTAATCTCTGCTCCCCAAATGGTACAGATTCAGTCCAAAGCAGCCCCCAGAAGAGTATTTGGAGAAGGGCTTTTAGATGCCTTGGGGTACTCATGAAGCTTTCCAATCTATCTTATATTAATTTGTATATTCCTGTAAACATATATAGAATCATAGAATCATAGAATCATAGAGTTGGAAGGGGCCATACAGGCCATCTAGTCCAACCCCTTGCTCAACGCAGGATCAGCCCAAAGCATCCTAAAGCATCCAAGAAAAGTGTGCATCCAACCTTTGATTGAAGACTGCCAGTGTCTCTCTAGTTCATATAAGGTCTCTCTAGTTCAGAATGCACTTATTTAAGCTAATAATGCGATGTAGCTTTTGTGTGGTATTTATTCATATGACATATGGCATTTGTAGCAAATAGTGTTGCCTTAACAATGCATAAATAATATTAGAAAATGTGTACATTTCACCTGCAAGTTTGGCACAAGGAAGCAGAAAATAGTGTGCAAATAAAGAATCAGAGATGGCACAAGAAAGAAACAAGGAGATATGTAGATTTGTTTGGATAAAATATCAGGGTTGAGAAATTCAAATTATACTAAATTGACTTTGCACCTAATTTGACACAGATTCTGCACTGGTTCTTTCCCATCCCAAAAGATGAATTTATTTTTCTCTTTCAATAATAGGCAGAAAGTCAAAACACAGGCTCAATGGTAACTCATAAGAATAGAAAATATAGGGGACATTTAAATCAAGTCAAGTTTGGACAGCAGTTAAGTCCACGATAATAGCCCACATAAAGACATGTCCTATGAATATATGAGCCTGCCTTAGATCATCAGCCTCTCAAGGTCATAACTGTCTGTCTGTTCTGATTGGCAGCACCTTTCCAGGATCTCAAGTCATTCATCGCCCTTGCTACCTGATTAGGGATGGGCATGAACTGGCTCATAAACTAAAGTTCAAGATGAATTTTGATCAGTTCATAGTTCACCAACTGAAGTTCATGGCAGGTCAACAGGCATCAACTTTTCATGAACTTTCAAGCAGTTTGTGGCAGTTTGTAGTGTTTTGTGAAGGTACGTTACCGGACAGACTGTCTCCTCTCATACAAAAGGTTTGAAGTAACCAAAGAAAGTAGCAATTTCAAATACACAGGGGGGGTGGAATTCTCCCCATGTGTTTGATATGTGTAGCTTTTCACAGTGTTGCTGACATTTTCTCCAAAGACACTTTCCTGGGGGCATCTTCTTTTGGGGGCCATAACTTGGACATCCTATGTCCAATCTTCACGTAACTCAGAGAGCATTTAGAGGAGCAAAAGGGAGTGGTCTCCTGCACATTTGATTCCTCTAGCTTGCACAAAGTCCATTCTATACATTCCTGAACATCCTGAGACTGCCCTTTCCTGGGGGTACCTTCAGGGCCGGGGCTGTAACTTATATCCCATAAATTCAATCCTCATCAAACTTGGAGGACAAGTACAGGAGAGCCAGCCAGAGATCTCATGTCAGGTTAGTGTTTCTAGCATACTGGGGGGGGGGGGAGAGAGATTCTACTGCATGACAAGCCTCATGAATTAAACCAACTCATTTGGCAGCTAAAAGTTTGTGACAGTTTATGGTTCACGAACCATGAATGGAACTGCATTTTCTGGGTTCATGCCAATCCCTATACCTGATCCTTTTCACTAGAGATGCTGGAGATTAAGCCTGGATATGTCTTCATGCTAAGCAGGTGCTCTAAAATAGAACCGTGACCTTTCCACAAAAGGTAAGGCGGGGATATGTGTGCTTTTTGCAAGGGATTCTTCTCCTTCACAAGTAGATAATCAACACTTATTAAATGGTTCATCTTAGATGAATAAGCATTCACAGAGCAAAATCAGTTGAGCTGAAATTCATTCACGTAATTTAGGAAACACAAATCATTTTGTTGACTCATAGCCTTCAGTCACTAGGAAGCAAATTTGATAGTGCCAGTCTAAAGAAAAACAGTGAAGCTTTGACTATGTGCCTAAATGACCTGGAGTTTAAGTTAGTGATTTGTAACAAAAGAAAAGACTCTTCAAATTAATGGATGGCTTGTGTTTGATACTTTTATCGAGATGTCTAAACGTTAAGGTAGCAGGCATCTCATAAATTAGATTTATGAGCAACAAATGATTTATGTATTTAGACATTGTAAAATCATCTCAGAATTGATCTTGGTGGTGGAAATAAGGTAACTAATCTGGATTTTTAAAAGGAACCAGAGTGAAAATGCCCGTCGGTGGTAGGGTACCTCTTGGTGCATGTTTAAATGCACGTCTGACCGATTGTGCATTGCAGCTGTCATGCCAGGCTGCTGCTGGGTCCTTGCACCAGGTTGGCATGCCCTGCCACTTCCCGCATAAGCATGGGGGAAGGAATCCCCTGGCATATGGGAACTGCCCTGGCGTAGCATGTGCGCACGGACAACACAGCAGTAGCAGCAGGGGGGAATGGGGGGCATGGGGGCCCCACCATATCCTGGCAGGAGAGCGGCATGACGCTTTCCCACAGCATGGGGGTAGGAGAACACCCTGTCCAACTCTGCAGCTCTGCAAAGCTGACTGGGGTGTTTGGTGTCCCATGCACCAAGAGGTATTCTACCACTGACGGGCGTTTTCGTATGCACAGGACTGGCCCATAAGGGCCGCGGATGGCACCCATGTCATCAAACGAAACATGGAAATATCCACATTTGCTTACCGTGGGCCATCCCATGCGCTGGGTTGGGCTAGATCTGGGTGGCAGCTGGGATGGTATTGGAATCATGCACAATCCAGATTAGCCCTGCTGCGCTGCCACTGCCCCATGCATAATCGGTCTATGGCAGAATCTCATATAATCGCTATGAGGATTTGGAAATAGCAGGGGGTTCCTGATGTGTTGCCCATTTAGAAAGTGAAGGGGTCCAGGTGGGGCTTTTGCCCAGCAGGAGTTCTGATGGGCCATTGGAGATTTTATTGGTTCTGCTGACTTTTAAGCCTGTTGCCTGGGCAGCAGGTGTCACCAGAATACACAGATTTTAACCGTGGCTAAAGGCAAGCTCCAGCAGCCATTTTGTAACTGGCTACACCACCCATGGCAGCCATTTTGTGACAACCATTTTGTTGCTTTGCCCGCCATACTGTGCCAGATTCCCAACCATGCCTACAGACTCAAAAAGATGGGGAACCCCCAAGTTAGAGGATTCTGTGGTTCAGGGATCCAACTTCAGAGCTAAGTGTGTTTTTGCTACCTGTTTGTGGAAGTCAGAGAACAACGCTGACCCACCACCATGAGGTATTTTTTTAAAAAACAGTTAGATTAGAGGTCGGCAGTCGACAGCTCTGGAGCCAAATACGACTCAGTATGGAATCAAATATACCCTTTAATAAAGAAAGAAAACCTTATATCAGAGTGTTAGGCAGGATGCTTGAAAAACCAATATGTGATGAAGGCAAAGATTTGTAAGGGGCTCAAGGGCTTTTTCAAGATGTTTTACAACAAGGGAAATGATAGAGGTGAATGCTTGCCCATAGCCCAAGGGCAAGTCATGGGCAGATTTATACTACTGTGCTAACAATCACACAAGGTGCTCTTGTGTATATGACTGATTGTGAGAGCTCATCTCTGCTGTTTCCTCATAAAGGATTTGCTTCAATCTGTGTTTGGGGTGGGGAAACTATTATGAATTCCTAATTGACACGGGAATTCTCAAGTTGTGTTTCGTTGCATATTTACCATTCTGTAAGTGGGCTTTCCAAACCGGCCTTTTGTTGACCTCTTGCTCTGAATTTTGACGTCATTTGGCTCTTTGATGAGAAAATGTTGCTGCCCTTCTAGGTTAGATCACAAACGCATTGCTTTCGGATGCACAGAAATCACATTATAATGCTCAGTTGTTCATTACATGTTTTGTATTAGTTCTGGGATACTACAATCAGGAGCAGTGTTTCACTCACGTCTCTGGATACGGTGGCAAGAGGAACTGGGCTCTGTCAGACTTTGGGTTCCTCTGTTCATTTTTTCCCTGAATAAAATTACCATACGTTTATTGAGATGACCATGAGCCTCTTGTGGCGCAGAGTGGTAAGGCAGCTGACATGCAGTCTGGAGCTCTGCCCATGAGGCTGGGTGTTCAATCCCAGCAGCCGGCTCAAGGTTGACTCAGCCTTCCATCCTCCCGAGGTCGGTAAAATGAGGACCCAGCTTGCTGGGGGGTAAACGGTCATGACTGGGGAAGGCACTGGCAAACCACCCCGTATTGAGTCTGCCATGAAAACGCTGGAGGGCGTCACCCCAAGGGTCAGACATGACTCGGTGCTTGCACAGGGGATACCTTTACCTTTACCTTTATTGAGATGACCATCCGCATCTTCTCAAATTTCTTCTCTTATGATCGCAGCATCTTACACAATTCAGTGGCACCTGCCAAATGTTTTGAATGACGATCCATTCAGGCAAGATTTTTACCTTTCCTTTCTTAACGATAATCTCCCTCGATTGGGGGTTGTTGTGAGCTGTACAATAAAATCTCAGTTCCTATCTCAATAATAATTATGAGGAGAGAAATTATATGGCATAAATAAAATAATGTTGTGATATTGTCATGGTAATACATAGCCCGAGAGTGCCTTAGAGGTATTACAATAGGCAAGGATTTGGTCACAGAGCACATAACCGCAGGACCAAGGTCATCCAACAAAAATCTCAATCATGCAAGAGGCACAACTAGGGAGGTGTCCAAAGAACAGAGCCTTAGTAAATTCATTCATTCATTCATTCATTCATTCATTCATGAATGAATGAATGAATGAATGAATGAATGAATGAATGAATGAATGAATTTACTAAGACTGTTCTTTGGACATCTCCCTAGTTGTGCCTCTGGCATGAATGAATGAATGAATGAATGAATGAATGAATGAATTTACTAAGACTCTGTTCTTTGGACATCTCCCTAGTTGTGCCTCTGGCATGAATGAATGAATGAATGAATGAATGAATGAATGAATGAATGAGTTACCACATCAGTTTGGCTGTAGGCAAAGCATTCATTCTACCTAGCATAAATGTGCAGAGGTTGCTAGGAACAGTATGATATTTTAAATATGGAGGGAGACTGAGAGGGGGCTCTAGGGTTAGAGCATACATGGTGAGCTTGAAACACTGTGTTAATGATATCAAGTTTAATTGCCAGAATGGTGTAGTGGTTGAAAGGCAGTGGACTCTAATCTGGAGAACTGGGTTCAATTCCCCACTCTTCCACATGCAGTCAGCTGGGTGACCTTGGGGTGGTCACAGTTCTCTTAGATCTGTTCTCTTAGATCACAGTTTTCACAAAGTAGATCCCTCAACCTCACGTGCCTCACAGGGTGTCAGTTGTGGGGAGAGGAAGGGAAAGGTGTTTATAAGCCATTTTGTGATGCCTTCAGGTAGTGAAAAGTGGGGTATAAAAACCAGCTCTTCTTCTTCTTGATTTCTCTCAATGCTTCATAATGGCCAATATTTTGGAACATTGTTGATACTTATATAGGTACTTTTGGTTTCTGAAGAAGGGTGGAGGCACATGAAAGCTTATAACTTGGATAAAACTTTGTTGGTCTTAAAAGGGCCACTTGACTCAAACTTTGTTCATTTCGGAAGGAGGAAGACACTCCGATCTGCTGTCCACTAGACTGACTGAGGAACTTCTCTCTTCTTTTGGAAGCAGGATTTTTAACCTTCATTATGTGACACCTTTTATTATTTCCAAAGGGTCAAGAAGGTGATGGGCAGGCTAAGGAATGAAAGCATAGGGGGCAATGGGAGAGGGGAATAAAAGACAGTGGAGTTCTCCAGTTTTACTGACACAGGGCTTTTGACTTACCTCAGTCTGGCAGCCCTCACTGCACTGTAAATAAAGTTTTAATAGCAAACATAAAGGCTGATCAATCTTTTTTTTCATTTAGGGGGAGAAAATCCCCCATGGAATTGTCTGACAATATTTCTATTCCCCTCAGCAAAATAAACTTTAAGCTTGTCTACTACTGCCTAGCCATTTTCCACCCCTCTCTTTCTCGGAAGGATCTGATTGTTTTGGTACTGGATTTACACAGACTAATTGCTAAATTTCGCTATTGATTTCTAAGTCTCGTTTGTGTACTTTCCTGGTTTTGCTGATAAGACATATCCTCTTCCTCGTTTGCTTCAGATTTTTTGTTCCTTCCCTAAAGAATAGGAACTCCATTCCAGACATATTCGGTTGCTACACATAACCCTCTCTCAGCAAACGAGGCCCTGGAAGAAACACTAAGTGAATTTAAAGTCGCCCAACTCAGAGGGGAAACTGCAGGCCAGTGGTGCACCCTCAAGATGACCTCCAGTGTTTTCCTTCTGTGGCCTTTCTCCTTTAATCTGACACAGGGAAGTAAATTGAAAGAAAATTTACTCAGCAGATTGGGTTTGTCTGAACGATGGCTCTTGTTGACATCTGGAAAGGAATTGCTGTTGGGAACACCTGAAGCTACTTCCACGGCAAGCAGCTCTTGGCTTTTCACCAACATCTCCCATGGCCCATAGTCTCTAGTTTGAACTGATGAACATTATTTCCCCACCTCTGAGTCGGGATCCAAAAAGGAGTCAGAGAGCCTCTAAAAGTTGGGTGGTGGGCCAGTCCCCCTCTCCCATCAGAGGACCAATAAAAGCGCCAAAGTAAAAGCTCCAAAGTATCGGAGTAACTTAATGAAAGGAAAGATCGAGTTTTCAGTCATTAGCTCTCTTCCAAAGGCTTCCCATAATTTTCAATAGTGTGCTTCCTTATTAGTGCATGTACTGCTTTTATTAGAGCCTCTTGTGGCGCACAGTGGTAAGGCAGCAGTCATGCTGTCTGAAGCTGTCTGCCCATGAGGCTGGGAGTTCGATCCCAGCAGCTGGCTCAAGGTCGACTTCCAGCCTTTTGAGGTTGGTAAAATGAGTACCCAGCTTGCTGGGGGGTAAATGGTAATGACTGGGGAAGGCACTGGCAAACCACCCCGTATTGAGTCTGCCATGAAAACGCTGGAGAGCGTCACCCCAAGGGTCAGACATGACTCGGTGCTTGCACAGGGGATACCTTTTACTGCTTTTATTGGCTGCTGTCCATATTTTGTATGTGTTGGGAATAGGGTCAGGCGCTTTGACACACTTCGGCGATCACGGAAGCCCGAGGCGGCCAGCGTGCCAAAACTCCCAACCCTAGTAGGGACCTGGTATGTGTTAAAACCAGACCTTTGAAGAAGGCCCTTCAGAGGCCGAAACACGCCAGTCTGTTGGTTCCCATGGTGCATGACATGCTGGTTTGCAATAGCCTATGGCAGGGGTAGTCAAACTGCGGCCCTCCAGATGTCCATGGACTACAATTCCCAGGAGCCCCCTGCCAGCATTCGCTGGCAGGGGCTCCTGTGAATTGTAGTCCATGGACATCTGGAGGGCCGCAGTTTGACTACCCCTGGCCTATGGGCTGGACATACCTTTTTAATTCCTATAGTTTTTTTTTTTAATTGTGCACAATAAAAGTAATATAATTTTAACAGCAATGCAGACATTCAACCATTGTAGGTCCTATCTGTTACCAGTTGGTTTTTTTGTTTGTTGTTTCCTCTTCTAGATCCTAGTCTGACATACTTAACCACTTCCCCATACTAGCTCCCTAGATGTCAATCTCTTGTGATTTTTGCTATTAATGAACATTTTATGGGTTTCCCCCCTTCTTTGCAGAATAACGTTATTAAATAATAGATAGTAGAACAAGAAGCAGACGATGGAAGTTCTCATCCATAAAATAGGCAGAAGTTGACATTCCTGTCAGGCCATGACTTTTTAATTTTTTTTTATTTTACTGAGGAAAGAAATCTTGGGCTCTCATGTAAACCCTAGCTGTCAGATAGCCTTCTAATCTGGAGCAACGAGAAAATAATTAAATCCAAAGTGAGTTTGTTTTCTAGGCAGGCTTCCCAAAACTCACTCCATTCTAGTCATAACAGAGAAATTTACTGTCCCATTTATCACAGCTTGCTTAATCCAACCTGAATAGTATTTCACCATTGCCGGAAGTACACCAGTGGCTACCACGTCCTTAAACTTCCAAATAACTTCTAAAAGTCCTGATAAAGGGAGGCTTGGTGAGGAAGATGGGCACTAACAGGAGCCCTTTGGCTTCTCTATCACTTTGGTGCAATAACCAAGACTTGCCTTGAGCGCTAATAACCGAGTTGCTGTTGAATGAAGCTTCCGAGATAAATTCGGACGCCTGCTGCTAAAACTTTAACAATTGAAATCCAGTTCCCCAAAACTTCTTGCAGAACTACTCTTTAACTTTTGAGCAAAACTACTGCTTACATTGAGAAACATCTCCAGCGCCTGCCCATCCTCGCTGGTAGGACCAGGGTCCCTGCCAGTCAAGGGGGAGGAGCAAGCAAGTCGTCTTCTCCCTTGAACACTAGCTACTCAGAGATATCTGCTTACCCACAACTGTGAGGCGGAAATAACTGGTTGATTAGGGGTAGGGCTGCACGGTCCGGTACACTTCAGCTGCTTCGGCGAGCACCAAAGCCCGAGGCGGCCAGCACCGCAGCGCAGAGAAGAGGGGTGGTGGCAGTGTGCCAGCCGACACCAGTACTGCTCCTCCGCTCCGCGCACAGCCCTGCCCGCCTCAGGCTTTGGTGCTTGCTGAAGCGGATGGAGCACTCCAGAGTGCGCAACGCTAGTTAGGAGTCAAGCAGGATTGGGGGGGGGGGGTCCCTCTGTTTGGCCCTGTCTGATTGGCTCTGATTTCACCTTTGTCATGACCCCACAATGTTCATCTGATTCTGGACACTGAAACAACCTCAGACAGTCTTTGAATTCAAAGTCCATAAGGAGATTTATTAGTTCCAGAGTGCAGAAATGGGAGAGGGATCACAACAGTCAATCATTGTTAAAGATAAGTGGCACGAGATCCATATAGGCTACAGCCCAAAGCCCCCCTCCCCTCAGCTGCTTTCCTGCCAAACAATTTTCCCCAGCAAAGAATTATGCATTCCCCAAATCCAAAACAACTCGAGGATGTTTAGTGCTTCTTAGATACTACACAGTCACCCTATAAAGCTAAAGCTAAATAAAACACTCCAGGGATCAAGGAACCAGGTTGGGGGTTGGGATAGAGGTGAAATACAACTGTAGAGGGTTGATGGCATGGCACTGATGGGTCACCATAACAGCCTCCCTGACTGGCCCTGTTTCACTTTACTATCAGGCCAGGGATGGTTGCTCTAAACCAGGGGTAGTCAAACTGCGGCCCTCCAGATGTCCATGGACTACAATTCCCAGGAGCCCCCTGCCAGCGAATGCTGGCAGGGGGCTCCTGGGAATTGTAGTCCATGGACATCTGGAGGGCCGCAGTTTGACTACCCCTGCTCTAAACAGACCTAGTTAAGATAGGTTAAGCCTTACTGGGGCTAGTTAGAGCAGTGGAGGCTCTTGCTGAAGTCAGGAGAGCCCCCTGAGGAATCTTGTTGATGGGGGTCTTCTTGAATGGTCTAGTAAGTGGGCTGTCTTCACCTATTGTTGAACAGTATAGGGGGATGTTGGTAACAGCTCCCCTCAGCATAGCTTTGGTGTTTGACAGATCAAGACCTCCTCATGCTTAGACCCAGTGTGGGATTACCCATTCAGGCTGGCAGCACACTAGGTAGAGAGTCAGCCCGGAGGGCTGCGTATCAATAAGGCTCAGATCTGCGTACTAAAATAAAACCCAGATGAAGCCAGTGTGGGGAGTCTTTATGGTGGTGATGGGGGTGGCAATCAGAAGTGTTTTGATCTATTTATTATTGGGGTCCCTCTGATTATTCCATCATTGGGGGCTAAGGGTAAGTGACTCTTGTCCAGTTATGGCTGCAAGCTACAGGTTAGAAAATACCTGGACATTTGAGGCATGGAGGCTAGGAAGGGTGCAGTTTGAGGAAGAAGAAGAAGTTATTATTATTGTTGTTGTTATTGTTGTTGTTGTTGTATTTATATCCCGCCTCTCCCTGAAGGCTCGAGGTGGCTCACATAACCCCATCCCCTAAAATCCATACAAATAAACAATAAAATTACAGTGGTTAGTAACCAATTGGTCACAATAGCAACAATGATGGCATAATCTTACTCATCCAATCTCCGTATCCTCCAACTACGGGGGTTGACACTCGCTACCAGCAGTTTGTGAGGGGGGGGGGGGGCTGATCTTCCTTACCGCCTGGCCTCAACCATAAGCCTGGCGGAAGAACTCCGTCTTACAGGCCCTGCGGAATGCTGGTAATTCCCGCAGGGCCCTCAGCTCTTCCGGGAACTCATCCGGGAGTTGGTTTTTATATCCTGCATTTTTCTGCCCAAAGGAGTCTCAAAGCAGCTTTCAATCAGCTTCCCTTTCCTCTGCCCACAACAGACACCCTGTGAGAGAGGTGAGGCTGAGAGAGCCCTGAAATTACTACAGAAGAAGAAGAGTTGGTTCTTTTATGATGCTTTTCTCTACCTGAAGGAGTCTCAAAGTGGCTTACATTAGCGTTCCCTTTCCTCTCCCTACGACAGACACCCTTTGAGGGGAGGTCAGGCTGAGAGAGCCCTGATATTACTGAAGAAGAAGAAGAGTTGGTTCTTATATGCTGCTATCCTGCACCCAAAGGAGTCTCAAAGTGGTTTACAATCGCCTTCCCTTTCCTCTCCCCACAACAGACACCCTGTGAGGTAAGTGAGGCTGGGAGAGCCCTGATATTACTGATCAGTCAGAACAGCTCTATCAATACTGTGTGAGCCCAGGGTCACTCAGCTGGCTGCATGTGGGGTAACAAGGAATCAAACTCGGCCTGCCAGAGTAGGTCCACCAATTTCTAAGGTATTCCAAATTTAGAGCAATAGAATTGATGTATTTTTAGTTATGGTTGATAGTTTGCACAAAGCCATCTTTCACTTCATCTTGGCTGAAACACCAGAATATCATCTTCTTCAGTGGAAAGATCTGGATCGCTCTGCCGGTCCTGTGGTACAAATGCAGACAGTGATTCCAAATCTGAAAAGCATCCCTGAATCAAAGATGCGGCTGACACCATATGGCAAGTGACATTTCCGTTTTTGCTACGTACAGCTTTCCAAGGCAATAACCAGGATATTCTTCTGCTGTTGTTGTTTTTATAGCCAATATCATTAAGACGATGACATCTTATAACACCAGTCACATCGGCATTTTTCCATCATTCCCAAAAAGTCAATAGTAACCTGGGCTGTGTGTAGTCTGCATACAAACAATCAATCACTCAAAATTCTGAAGCCAATTAAATTATGTTATAAAAAAATATTACTTGTTCTGTAGGCGTCGAATCAGCCCCTTTCCTAATCAACACAATGGCTTCCTTCACATTTTTCTTATAAAATGTGGGAGAAGAGCGTGTTTTTAACTGATAAACACTTTGCACGTGTGTTGTTTTTTTTCCCTAGAGAAAGGATGAGCATTCATATATATATACCCTCAATAGCACGGACTTGGAAGCAGAATTCAGCAACAATTCACAGAGAAGATTCGGATTATGATGAGAAATGCCATTGTTCGGCATCGAAAAGCAGTATTTTAAGTTATCTTAAGACACATTGGAGTCATCACCCTCTATCGTTTATGGCAAATGAATTACATTTGCATAATTTCTATTTTGCATAATGTATTCTGCAATTCCCCCACACACACACACACAAACACACACTCTGTGCTATCGTATATTCTGTTGTTGCTAGCTGCAGGAAGGGGCAAGAAGTATTCGGCACTCTGAAAACTCTTCTGCAAGCACTGGAAAAACGTTTCAGCCATGTTCTGGCTTCTGACATGTTCCTTTTAAGAACATCTCCACAACCCGCTAAATGAGAAAGCTGATTTTAGAATGAGGTCACTTTTGGGATCCAAACTAGGACATGCACAAAATCACGGGGAAAGCATATACAAAAAAACCCCATAAGAGACATTGATGGCAGTGTTAAAAAGGACTGGGTAAGACTGAATGAAAAAGAGGGCTGGATCCAGCCTATAATCTGAGAGCCTCAGGCAGATGAATTCTCTGTCAATCTTGCCGTATTGTTCTTTTCACACAGAGTTGTCGTGAAGTTCTGGCTCTTACTCACTGACTGATGGAGGTATTGAAATTGGAAGGCATTTCTTCAGAAGGGAGGACTAGTTGTGCCAAGCCACTGGGTCCTATTGCCTGCAGGAGAAAGGAATGAAAACAGGCAGCCTGGTGAATTTATTAAAAGTTTTTACTAGGTGTGTGCAAAACAAACAGGTATTTTTTCAGGTTCAGGTATATTGGGCCTGATAAATACCATCCCCCCCCCCCATAGTCCCAAATTCCAAGACTGTTATGGCGCTGGATTTCAAAAAATATGTTGGGAAAGTCAAAATTTTGCTACCAGGCATTTAAAGAAGAGTTGCTTTTTATATCCTGCATTTTTCTGCCCGAAGGAGTCTCAGAGCGGCTTACAATCACCTTCCCTTTCCTCTCCCCAAATCAGACACCCTGTGAGGGA
Source organism: Paroedura picta (assembly GCF_049243985.1). Lineage (NCBI taxonomy): Eukaryota > Metazoa > Chordata > Lepidosauria > Squamata > Gekkonidae > Paroedura > Paroedura picta. The sequence goes on along the minus strand of NC_135379.1, from coordinate 57,796,936 downwards.
GGGGAGGCTGAGAGAGCCCTGATAGTACTAAAGAAGAAGAGTTGGTTGTTCTTTGCCACTTTCCTTTACCCGAAGGAGTCTCAAAGCCGCTTACATTCGCCTTGCCTTTTCTCTCCCCACAACAGGCACCTAGGCACCCTGTGAGGCAGGTGAGGCTTAGAGAGCCCTGATATCACTGCTCGGTCAGAACAGCTTTATCAGTGCTGTGGTGAGCCCAAGGTGGCTGCATGTGGGGGAGTGGGGAATCAAATGCAGCTTGCCAGATTAGAAGCTGCCACTGTTAACTACTACTCCAAGCTGGCAAAGGGACTTAGATCCATTCAAATGCCCTCCATACAGCTGATCTTTTGGAAGGATCTCTCTCTGCAAGATGGGGTTGGGGTCTGCTGCTGGGGGACCTTTCCACTGTAAGGCTTGAATGGCTGCAAGCCATTCAAGTGGTCTCTGTGGAAATGGTGGGGGGGGGGAGACTGAAAGCTATACCATTTCAGTGGTATAGCTGCTGAGCATGCTTGAATAAACGTTGAAATAATTCAGTTCTATTCAGGTCAACTATACCAGTAGCTGAAGCAGATTGGAGAATCTGCATTCATTTCAGAAATACCTCCCAAATATTACTGGTAATATATTTTGGGTGTTTGTTGTTGTTGTTGTTGTTGTTGTTCTAGTGAACCAAATGCACATGCCTAGTTCTGACTGGAAGTGACAAAAGGTAACACTAGGAAGCACCAAAAACTCTGTGGTTTTAACACAGGGCCATTCCACATGTGTTTAACATAGCAGAAGGCTTACATATTGTAAATGCTACTGATTTGCAGTTCCGCATGACATCGCACACAATCTGCAACACTCCTGCAACAGTTCCGCAAAAAGCGATTCGTTGTAGCGCTTCTAGGGAAATCGGGAAAAGTGGATTCACCCTTCGAAAAGCACTACACTCTTGCAAACAATCTGCAACACTAGCGAAAAAGACACGTGCGTTCCCATTGTTGCGGTTCCTACAAAGTACCTCCCCCTGGCTCTCTCCTCCGAACTTCCGGCAAAGCGATCACCATTTTTTTTCCCTTGGAGCGAGCGGGGAAAGCAACGAACCAGCGAGGCTTCATTCACTCAGCGAGGCTTCTCCGGCTACAGTCCCTCCACAGAAGTGCTTTAAAGCTCCCCTAAGTCCCCAAGCACAACACAGCCCCCTGTTTACAAGTTCCTTTTATTTTCGGCTGAAAATCACTCGGGGGAGCATGGTAACGATGAATCGCCAGCTCACACGCCAGCTAGATAGGTCTATCTGTTGCAACGAATCAATGCATATTCGTTGCAACGTGTGTGTTTTTTTTTAAACCTGTGCTTAAAGGGAAAGGGGCTTTTCCGGAGCATGATAACAACTGCCTATTGGCTGTTTGACGGCCAGGGGCGGGACCAAGCACAGAAAAAATTGCTTCCTTTCTAGAGATTCCTGTGAGAGCAGAAACCTGTGGGGAATGAATGAAACGTTACTGGATTCCACTACAAATTAAGGTATGCGGAACGCCGAGATTCCACTATTTAAAATAGCGTTTCCGCTTTGTGGAACTAATTGGCAACATTGGTCCTTGTGCGGAAACACCACAGAGTTTTCAGTGATTTCTAGAGCTACCATTTGCCGTTTCCCGCAAGAACTAGGCATGGACTCAACCCCACCCCCTCCCCAAAAAAAAGCAACCCCAAGAAAATACATCCAGCTGAATGAAATCCACAAAATGACTAGGTTAAAATACGCCTGCCTTATCAATAACAATACCCTCATTCTGTATCCCATAACTGTATCTTTACTGCCTCTTGTCTCGATTGCAGATGACAGTCTCTGTCAAACTGGGGAGCTGGAGGAGTCAGGAGAACAGGGAGTGGCAAAGGAAAGAAATACTGCCAAACTCTCTCCCCAGCCCCCTTATTGCAAGCAATAAGGCACTAATTGCAAATATATTTGCAATGCATGTACATAATTATGTGTCCTGAGTAAAAACATAATAATCATAAAAACCCCTCATGTATAACTGAATTCCTGATTATTAGTCAGCCGCCCAGAGTGCACCGTGGGACCTGCCTTTGCAGCCATTCTCTCGCTGCTGTTTTCTCTCTGGCTTTGGCTAAAAATATGAAAACTGAATGGCAGCTATCTAAAATGATACAGGAGTAAAGTTTTTGTTGACTAACTCATAGAATCATAGAATCATAGAGTTGGAAGGGGCCATGCAGGCCATCTAGTCCAACCCCCTGCTCAACGCAGGATCAGCCCTAAGCATCCTAAAGCATCCAAGAAAAGTGTGTATCCAACCTTTGCTTGAAGATTGCCAGTGAGGGGGAGCTCACCACCTCCTTAGGCAGCCTATTCCACTGCTGAACTACTCTGACTGTGAATTTTTTTTTCCTGATATCTAGCCTATATCGTTGTACTTGAAGTTTAAACCCATTACTGCGTGTCCTCTCCTCTGCAGCCAGCAGAAACAGCATCCTGCCCTCCTCCAAGTGACAACCTTTCAAATACTTAAAGAGGGCTATCATGTCCCCTCTCAACCTCCTTTTCTCCAGGCTGAACATTCCCAAGTCCCTCAACCTATCTTCATAGGGCTTGGTCCCTTGGTGTCAACTCTACCCTTGTTGGTAAGTGGCTCACCCTATCGGGCAAGACGGCTGACTTTAAGGCAGCTGTTTGGTTTTAGGATGAGTCTGAAGCTGCTGCGGCTGCAGTGGGTGGGATATAAATGGGGAGGGGAGGAATCAGAGACAGAGACTGAGACACAGAGTTATTTGGATCCCCAGCCAGATACAGTGTGGGACCAGCTGATGCTGTATCCTGTGTTCTAGACATCTCCTCCAAGCCTTTTGAAAGGCTTAGATGCCAATTCACGATGTCATTTCCTATTATTGACTTCATTGACACCCAGTCTTTCTCCCCACTTTATCCTCACAACACCCCTGCGAGGTAGCTTGGGCGGAGAGAATGACAGGCCCACAGTCAGCCAGCAGACTGAGGATTCCAAACTGGGCTTCCTAGTCTGATTTTATGACTGCTATGCCACAGTGGCTCTCTTGAAGGTGCTTTCCACTGAATTGGGCCATCCATCCATCAAAGCCAGCCCTATCCAATCAGACCAGCAGTGACCCACCAGGGTCCCCAGCAGAGGGCCTCCACATCAGGAGCTGATCTTCCTCCCTTAAGGTGCCTCGGGGCCCTTAGCTCCCTCGGGAAGCACATTCCTCCAGGGTGGAAAAGGTCGGGGATCCTGAGCAGATGTTGTTCTGCAGGTCTTAGTGCTCTTGGGGGGAGTATAAGGGAAGAGACTGCCCCATAGATCTGCTGATTCAAGAGCATTTAGAGCAGGGGTAGTCAAACTGTGGCCCTGCAGATGTCCATGGACTACAATTCCCATGAGCTGGCAGGGGCTCATGGGAATTGTAGTCCATGGACATCTGCAGGGCCACAGTTTGACTACCCCTGATTTAGAGCTTTGAAGGTTAGCACCAGAACCTTGAACCAATCTTGAGCCAATGCAGCTGGGAGAGAACTGGTGTCATATGTGCTCCACACTGAGTCCCTGTTGGGACTAAGGCCGCTGCATTTTGGACCAGCTGGGCAGCCCTGCACAGAGCAAGTGGCAGAAGTCTAATCTTGAGGCGACCACCACATAGATCACTCTGGCTAGGTCTGCCCTGAGAGACGAGGAGCCAGTTGTCTTGTCTGGCACAGATGGAAAAATGTCAGGCAGGCTTTCTTCATGATTTGGGCCTCCGTTGATGAGGACCCCTGTCAGAAGGCAACATGAGCTAGCATGGACAAGACCTGAAGTTGCCAGCTCTGGGTTGGGAAATATCTGGAGATTTGGGGTTGGAGGGTGGGGTTTGGGGAGGAGACGCTCTTCATCATGATAGGGTGCCAAATAGTCCATCCTTCCAAAGTAACCATTCTATTCAGGCAAATGGAACTTGGTCATCTGGAGATCAATTGTAATAATAAGAGGAGGAGGAGGAGGAGCCCACTTTTTATTCTGCAAAGGCGTTCCAAAGCAGTTTACAAACACCTTTCCCTTCTTCTGCCCACAACAGACACCCTGTAAAGTAGGTCAGGCTGAGAGAACTGCACAGCAAGAAGAGCTCTAAGAGAACTCTGACCAGCCCAAGGTCACCCAGTTAGTTGCACGTGAAGGAGTGGGGAATCAAACTCAGTTATCCCAACCACTGCACCATACATGTTCTCGTTGCATCCGTATCACATTAATGAATAGCAGGAGAGTTCCAGGTGCCCCCTGGAAGTTGGCAAGCCTCGTAAGATGGACTGCAGAATTCCATCCTGCTTTAGCCCACTGCCCATTTTCATATGACGTCGTAGCTTCCTGCTCTTTTCTCAATAACTCTGTCAGCAGAGCAGACCTCTTCTCTGCAGGGCTTGGCTCCATAGCCGAGGGGACCGAGCTGAGCACATACAGCACAACTGCAGGGGAAGCTGCACAATCATTAGTGGAAGGACTCTTAAGCCCAGCAAGGAGTCAGCAGGGAAGAATCAGACATCGGAAGAGCAGAAGCCCCCACAAAATCTGCAGGGAAGATTGGGGATCCACGGGCAGAAACAGAAACCCATATGAGTGTGTGTGTGGGGGGGGGGGACCAGAAAACCAAATCAAAATACATCGAAACATAGCTCAGTAGGTAACATCTTCCCTAGAGATGGGGGCATCGATCCATTTCTGGATATCCAACGGTATCCAGCGGTGAGCGGACACCCTACGGAGAGCAGTGCATGAGCCACGCCAAAGTTCTGCTAATTATCTTTTTGCTAGCTGGAGCACTTAGAGGCAAGAGTTTTCAAAGAGCTACTTTTGTTAAAATAAAATAAAAAAGGAAAGAAAGAAAAAGCAAGAAAGAAGTGGCTTGCTGCTTGACAGCAGGTTGGTTGGGGCAGCAAACAGAAGGGTAAGCCTTGGCACAAGTCTCTCTCATGAATAATTCCTCACCTAAAAGCTGACTTAGAAGAGACGGTGCATTGAAAAGGGAGAGAGCCCCGTAATGGGGATAAGAAGCCATGCAGTCCATGGAGTAGCCCGCTGGGCAGGAGCGTAAATTTCACACCTAGTCTTTGAACTTTGGAGAAGGAAAGTGCCACCTACTCCTTTTCGCCTTCTGACTCCTATGGAAATGTATTTATTTATTGGTTTATTTATTTGTATAGTATGTGTAGTGTAGCCAGGGAATCTGGCAGCCGGGCAAGAGATGCTTGGAGGTGGTTTGCCATTGCCTGACTCTGCTACATGACCCCTAGAGTTCCTTGGAGGAACTACCACCCACATCCTTGCAGGTCTCCCATCCAAAGACTAGCAAGGGTCAGCCCTGCTTAGCTTCCCAGATCTGCCTTGGCTATCTAAGTCCCATGTAAAAATGACCAAGGATTCAAACCGCAGAAGCTAACATGATATGCATCGGGAAATGTGGTTGACAGTTGAGGGCAAGGTAATGGGAGTCAAACAAGCCAAAGCACATATTCCTGCTCGACAGACCAGGGCTGATTCTGCACTTACTTTGTTTTTTCCATTGTGGATCCTGCTGAATTCAGATCGATTTGAACTCGGGTCTTCTTCTATTCCCCTCCCCCAATTGAAACAGAAAGTGTTCTGCACTTGTTTGGGGAAGTTCAGAACAGGGAGGGGTGTCAATTGCAGCAGGCATCTCTTTCTTTTCTTGAATGTGGGGTGGGAGGAGAGAGGATTGGAGACAGCAGAGGAGAGGGAAATAACAAGAGGCAAATCTCTGCTGAGAGACTGTTCTGGAGCACAGTCACTTTAAAGGAAGCCTTGCAACCAGGAACCAGGAAGTCTTTGAACTGATGCCCTGGCCAATCAGGAAAACTTCTTTCCTACAGTATTGGAGGCACGAGGCAGCAAGTTCACAAAAAACAGAGATCTGCACATTTACTCATGGTAGTTTTTGAAATATCGAGGCTTATATCCACTCTAGGATATTGTGGGGGAAAGGTAGGGTCACCATGATTCAATCATGCATGTTGCAGAGGGAAAATGTAAAGCACCCAAAATCAAAATGGAAATTGAATTCAGTGTAGACTGCAGGGATTAAGTCGATCTGTGAGTGGATAAAAAGCCCCGTGCAGACTACACCCAGGTCATCCTTTTTAATAAGTGTAACTCTTAACAAATGTGCCAGCAAAGCCCTTTAAAATTAGGACCTTGTTTATAAGTTGGCTACACCAAATGATTGGATCAGATGTTGATGTGTTTTCCTGATACATGGAAAGCCAGATTTATTGCCAGAAGCATGGCTGGATAGCTTTTCAACCTGCTCACACACCTTAGGCATAGCCACAGCTGCTCACGTCCCCATTTCGTAGGGCGGCAGACAGAATAGAGACAGGTGCTGCATCTGTATTCCATTAAAGACGGTGTCTTTCCTGACATGGCCAGGTTGCCCACAGTGGAAAACATAACAAACAACAAGCACAAGAATGTAAGATGGCAGTAGACATACCACTGGGCTTCACCTTCACAAAGGGGGAGGGGCGGGTTGTGTACCTGAATGTTTGTCATGGAAAAACATTGGCTAGAATTTTTTCCCCTCCTCCCTCTGCACATACACAGAATGAGGCAAGACTTTAAAAAGACTGAAAACTCCCTTACCCTGCACAATGTAAGCACTGCTGTACCCTAGCCCAGTTTCCTGTTCACTAGCATTTCAAAGCTCAAAAAGGTATTAGACACCTGAGAGTTCAATGGGAAGGAACAACCTGGGGGGGGGAAGCAAAAAGAGAGAGAGACTGCATGGTGTTGTGGCTAAGAGTTGTGGCTTCTAATCTGGTGAACTGGGCTAGATTCCCTGCTCCTCCACATGCAGCCAGCTGGGTGACCTTGGGCTAGTCACAGTCCTGATAGAGCTGTTCTCACAGAGCAGTTCTATCACCCAGCCCCACTTACCTCACAGGTTGTCTCTTATGGAGGAAGGGAAGGCAATTGGAAACTACTTAAAGACTCCTTCGGGTAGTGAAAACTGGGTTATTAAAAACAACTATCTTCATATCTTGGTGTCCCATGGAACCTCTTGAAAATGAAACATTTTCTGAGGCCCAGTTGGTTATGAAAGACCTGGCCTGTATCTAGGACTGCCAACCTCCAGGTAGCACCTGAAGACCTTCTACTATTACAGTTGATCTTGTGATGACCAAAAGTTCCCCTGGAGAAAATGGCTGCTTTGGAGGGGGTCACTATTTGGATCCCACTGAGGTCTCTCTCCTACCAAACCCCACTCTCCCTAGGATCCACACCCCCCCACACACAAATCTCCAGCTATTTCCAACTCTGAGGCAACAATTCAGCCTACATCTGTCCATGCACTCCCCTTCTAGTGCAAGGTCATCCAGGGTGATACTGCCCAGCCCAAATAATTGAAGAAGAGCGGGTGCACTGACTTTCTCTATTGAAAGTCATATCAGGACAGCCCCAAAGTAAGTAAATAGCCAAGCAGAAGGCCAATAAAGCCACTCTGTAAACCAGGGGTAGTCAAACTGCGGCCCTCCAGATGTCCATGGACTACAATTCCCAGAAGCCCCTGCCAGCATTCGCTGGCAGGGGCTTCTGGGAATTGTGGTCCATGGACATCTGGAGGGCCGCAGTTTGACTACCCCTGCTGTAAACCTTTTCCAGTGCGGAAGACGGATTGGCTTTGAATACACAAATGGAACAGAGGCCGCTTTCATAAACGTGAACTTTGCTTCCAATATTCATTCCGGCTTAACAACGGCCCTCAACATATCGTGTTGTTTCAAGCTTCATTGTGAATATTAATTTGATGGGACTGATCCGACAGAACCTTGCAGTGGAGAAGAAGCTTGCAAATCACAAAATAAAAGATCTTTCCGAGATGAAGGTTGCCTCATTGGGGCTTTCCCCTCCTATCGATCCATTGAAAGAAAGCAAGAAGAGAAAGGCGAAGTTATTGGAAGTCATTTCCTGCCAAATGGAGAGCAGGAAACGGCCAGCAATGGAAAAGGTGGCAGGCGAGAACCGTTTTCAACCATTCCCAAAAACTCATTTCCAATCGCAACAGAGATCTACTTCCGAAGACAGATATAGATTTTTTTAATAGAAAAAAAGAAAATGTCTTCATTTGGGCCAGAACCAATCGCAATTATTTTATTTCACGAGGTTAAAATGGCTTCACACCGGGAGATGTCAGTACACCTTATCTACACCTTGAAGTTTCTCAATTGCCCATAAAGGATTTCATAAAAGTGACCGCCCTAATATTAATATTTCTGCTGCCGTACGTTTCCAGAAATCAAACCATCGCCCTTGTGGAAACATAACTGAATTATTTTTTTCAGAATTGTAGAGTGCTCCACGCACGCCTGCTCACAATAGCCCTGGTTTGATTACATAAATAAAATAAACTTAATGGTGCAGGAATGGCATTAAAATCAGATGAAAAGAATTTTTCTCATGGCATCAGACTCGCCTCTGGTTAACCCCATGGACATGGGAAGAACCACCAGAGTCAACAGGGTTCCATTCATGCCCAGTCAAGTCATGGCAGCCTCACAGAATTCAGCAGCAGGAATTTGTGGGGCCTGAAAGTCTCCCAGAGTTAAAACTGAGCTCCAGACTTCAGAAATCATGCCCCTGTTAAGGTCCCATCCCTCCCCACAAAATTCCTGGTATCCTGAGAACTCACATAAACACAACTGGGTAAAATAGACTCAACTCAACTCAGGCCAGCTTGGTTAGAATCGTAGTGTTAGAAAGCGTCATACACCCCAGCTCGATAGAGGAGCAGCCTAAAGCATCCAGGATAAGTCTCTGTCCAGCTGCTGCTTGAAGTCTGTCTGTGAGGGGGAGCTCCCCATCTCCTTCGGCAGTGAATTTCATTGCTAAACTACTCGGACTGTGAAAAAAAAATCCTGATATCTAGCCAGTACCATTCTACACATAGTTTAAAGCCATGACTCGGTCCTATCCTCTGCTGCCAACAGGACCGCTTCCTGCCCTCCTCCAAGTGACAACCTTTCAAATCTTTAAAAAGAGCCATCCTGTCCCCTCTCAACCTCCTCCTCTCCAGGCTTGAATATTCAGAGGAATGGGAAGGCGACTGTAAGCCGCTTTGAACCTCCTTCGGGTAGGGAAAAGCGGCATATAAGAACCAACTCTTCTTCTTCTATTCCCAAGTCCCTCAGCCTTTCCAGGCCCCAAATCATCCTAGTCACTCTCCTCTGAACCCTCTCAATTTTGTCCACATCCTTTTAAAAGTGAAACATCCAAGATGGCTTCACACTATGCAATGATTTCACATCAGCAAGCTGTGGTATCGGCTCAGGTGGGTTGCTGACCAAACCAACTGGAGATGTTATGGCTTGGAGAAGACTGGAGAAGACTGGAAGGGAGAATTACACAGCAATATTTCATTTTTTCTCCCCATTCTTGCCTGTCCACCTCCTCCCACCATAACATCCTTCACCTAGACTTGTCCACCAGTGGCAAGTAAATTCCTGTCCTTGGTCCCAATCCATTTCCCTTGAGTAATTAAGAAGCAAAAGGATAAAAGGTCTGAAAAACGGTCTTCATAGTGGTGTTCTAGGGGGAAATGCCTAGACAGTTAGCTGGAAGTGACATCACATCCTCCTGAAGTCCAAGCACAGCCCTCAATATCTCTCAGCATTTGCAGAGGCAGCACTGGCCACCTCCCCCAGACACTTCTGTTCCGATTGCCTGGCAGTGTGGTAAGCGGCCAATAAAGACACAACACATTTCCTTGGCATCAACAAGGCCACACCTTTATTAACTAACCCATAACCGAGGGTTGGCCTGGCACAAGGTGAGGAGTGATCCCCATACAGCCATCCGGCTGCTAACCTGAGCTCCAGGGGCGCCCGGGGTCCTCCTTTGCCCCTTGGATGCCCTCCAGAAGGCTCCCTTGCCCCTTGGATGCCCTTTCTTGGGTGGATGCCGGTTGTCGGGCGTCCACCACATACAACCATCCCTACCTCCTGGCTCCAAGTCCCTGACCTTCCCAGCCAGGCAAGGTGTTAGCCGGTCTCTTATTGAGACCCCCAACCCCAGGGTCCCAGTACACAAACTGGTCCCTGGCCAAACTATTCCACCTCGTGCCCCTATTCCACAGTTGTGATGGGAAACTTCCGAAAACCGGACGGGAGGGTGGGTGGCTGTCCTCCGGCACTCTGAACGGCAAAGGGGCGAGCTCCGGCCTCGTGGCGCTTAAATACAGTGCCTGAGGCCCACCCCTTGCCATGTCATCGGGACGTGCCAGCCAGCGCGTCCTGACCCCCAGCAGGCAGATGCCTTTGCATCCTCTTGCCCCGCCCCCTCGCCACGGCAACTACGGCTGCCGCTTACTTGCGGCCGTCCTTTATATGTTGGCTTTGTGTGGGGTCTGACTTCTTGTACGATCTCTACAGCCCCCACGGTTTGATGGTGTTTCATTTGAGGGTCAGTGGGGTAGTCTGCAATGCTGAAAAGTGCTCGGGAGACTGTTCAGGCATGTTAAACAACTGGGTTCAGAGTCACACAGAGGAGTCCTGTTTTTTCTCACACATAAAGGGAACCCCTTCAAGAGGATTTGAATTTTGCAGGGCACCACTGGCCTGTTTGAATTTTCGTATTTTCTAGTTTGTCATTGCTCATCCGTGGGTGAACACGGATCTCCGGATGATATCCAAAGCTGTGACAGTTGTTCAGAACAGTTGGGCAAGATTAGGCTTCCACAGCAGTCTCAGGACAGGACTTAAAATGACATCGTTTTATAATCAAGCCGGGCATGTCTTGTTAGCTGAAGCCCTGGCTACTAAGAGACACGTATTTCCAAACGCTGAGCTCTAACTAAGAGCCCTGAACCTGTTTTTATAAAAGCTGAGGGATCCTGTATGTAGACAAATGCCTAAAGCAAATTATATCATGTAAGCACAACAGAATCAGCCTCCCTCTCCAAGGACTACCCGTGGTGCCTCCTGTCTTTCTTCTTGAAATCTGTCTTCTTTTCCACATAAGCTTTTGGTAACTATTTCAACTCAGCGGGGTCCTCCAGATTCAGGTGAGCCAGGTAATGCTGTGAGGAAGAAGTCAAGTTTACAGGGGAGAATCAAGGAGTGGGACAGGGAGAGGTTCACTTTCCATACCTGCTCCATTTCCAAATTCCGGGCAACTGAACATACTGTTGGTCTTGCACCGAAGACATTTTCTGTTGAAGATGTCCTTCTGTACAGGTGGAAGACTTGGTACAAGGGAGTCATAGGTCCAATCCGAAGTGCATCTTAATTGTACTTATCTTAATTGTATTTGTACGTGGAGTTAGCCTGAGCAATCACTAGGTGCTTCAATTGGCCCATCAACACTCCTAATGAGACAAGTGACTCACCACTCTGAGTTTTAAGGAATGGTAAGGGGAAATTTTTTTTTAAACTTACTGGGATAATAAGCATGATGATATCACTTCCAATTTAACCATAGAGTTTCTATCAGTTCCTAGAGCTACTTCCATTGCTTCCAGTTCATTCATGGTCATTCATGAAGGACCCATCAACACCACCAGTTTCCTGTTACTAACCCTCTTCCCAGTTGCCTGGCAACTCTAGCCTTAAGTTACCTACCAAATTTAATATTTGAATGGAGATTGGAAACCAGACCTTCAGTCAAGCTATCAAATTAGTGTCTGTGGTTGTTTGAGTTGCCCCTGGGGTTCAGAGTTAAGTTACACTAGCAAAGGGTCAGACTAGACCTCATATAGGACTTAGCAGAGATCTCCTATTCCCTGGAAAGTATAAGACATATCCCAGGACCCCGGGAGGCACGTCTGGCCTCGATAATGGCCAGGGCCTTTTCGGCCTTTCCATTATACCTGGTGGAGTGAGTTCCATGAAGAGCTGCAGGTCCTGTTGTTCTGCAGGGCCTGCAAAATGGAGCTCTTCTGCCAAGCATTTGTCTGAGGCTGGGTGGTGTCCCTGGGGCTAAGATCGGGCCCCTCTCCCTGGTGGGGGGAGGCCAGTATTAGCCTGGCCTGGTTCCCCAGATTGTTCCACCCATGCCCAACTATCCACCCGACTGAGTCATTATTTATGAGGTTTTAATGGGGAATGTTAATGGTTTTAATGTATTGATTTGTAGTGAATTATTGTGAATCACCACGAGCCTCCGAGAGCAGTGGTCACACAAATCAAATCAAATCAAATCAAATCAAATCAAATCAAATCAAATCAAATAATAATAATAATAATAATAATAATAATAATAATAATAATAATAATAATAATAATAATAATAATAATAATAATAATAATACGATAGGATGTCATGGTGGATATCACACACACACACCCCCAAAAAAACCCACACATGTGTGGCAGCCATTGTAGTGGAAAGCGGAAGGGAAAATATGAGTGCAAAAACATCACCTTACAGTTCTTAATATTACTGAGGTTGCCGTCAACTTGGACAAAGAAAATAGCCCGTCCCTTTAAGGGAGGTTTAATGGTGTGTTATTTGCCAAGTGATGTCATTTATCATACTGCCAGGAGAAGAAGAAGAAGAAGAAGAAGAAGAAGAAGAAGAAGAAGAAGAAGAAGAAGAAGAAGAAGAAGAAGAAGAAGAAGAAGAAGAAGAGTTGGTTCTTATATGCCACTTTCCCCTACCTGAAGGAGGCTCAAAGAAGCTTACAGTCGCCTTCCCTTTCCTCTCCCCACAACAGACACCCTGTGAGGTGGGTGAGGCTGAGAGAGCCCTGATATCACTGCTTTATCAGTGCCATGGCGAGCCCAAGGTCACCCAGCTGGTTGCATGTGGGGGAGCACAGAATCGAACCTGGCATGCCAGATTAGAAGCCCGCACTCCTAACCACTACACCAAACTCACTCTCTGTAAGCCTCTGATTTCCCACACATTAAACTTTTGTTAGAAAGAGGAAGCCCTGGCTGATTGGCTCAGGCTAGCCAAATCTCAGCCGATCTCAGAAGCTAAGCAGGGCCTGGCGTGGCTAATACTTAGATGGGAGACCACCAAAGAAGTCCGGGGTTGTCATGCAGAGGCAAGCAATGGCACTGTACCTCCATTAGCCTCTTGCCTTGAAAGCCCTATGGGGATGTCATAAGTCTTGATGGCAAGGAGAGATTTCCCTCCCCCCAGGTAGTTTCGATCCCTAAACCCCAGTGAGCTGTTTGGAAGCTTGCTACTCTTCAAGTGGAATCCTATGCATGTCCCATTGCATTTAATGGAGATTACTCCCCAGTAAATGCCCATGGTATTTCAGCCTTAGTTATCGGCTGCCGGAAATGCCTTATACGTTAAATGCTAATGAGAGAAAATATCAGTTGTGCTTGTGATGGAATTAAATTTGATTTTCTTCTGTGGGATTTCCCCCCTCCCTCTTTTTTTTTTTTTTTTTTTTTGTTCCTCACTCTGAGCTTTCAATATGTGATGTTACCCAGCAAAAGTGAGGAGACGGGTAATTAACCCATATGAACACAGTGAAAAGCTAAGAATTATTAAGAAGGCTTCTCGAGCTGTCACCAATAGAAAGAGCAAGAGAGTCTTCCGAGCATTTTCCATCAATGACGGGGTGAGGTAGGAATGACCCGGTCTAGAATTATTCATGGCTCTGAAGTCACCACATGGAAACACACAGACAAGAAGAATGAACTTGATGGATAACCAGAAAAGTCTACTGCTCTGATGCTTATAACCTTTGTAAGACGAGGGTCACTTATTCTTTGGCCTTGTTCACGGCCTCAGTAATTAACCGATCAATAAGAAAGGTCTCACCGCCTCTTTGGCTAAACAGTTTGGGGGATGGAGCCAAGCTGTTCAGCATTGCTCTGATGCACAGTGCTCTGATGTCATTGTGGCAGGGCAACACTCTAGGATTCATCCAAAGCTCTATGGTTAAAGCGATGGTGCCAAATCGTTCCCCCATTCCTCCCCACAAACACTTGTCATGCGTAGGTATGGAATGGGAATCTAGGCCAAGAGGTTGTCCATTATAGCGTTTGCTGGCAGGGGCTCATGGGAATTGTAGTCCATGGACATCTGGAGGACCACAGGTTGACTACCCCTGCATTATAGTTTCTAGTCTCCCTAGCAGACTGGAAGGTGGCTCAGTGCTTTTCTCCCAAAGGGGGACCCAAAAGAATTTATACTATCATTCTCCATTCTTTCCTAGGAACAACACTCTGAGGTTAGGCTGATAATTGGTGGCCAGCTGCATCTGTGGTGGCCCAGGGACTCAGATCTTGTCCTGGATACCCACTGCACCACGCTGCCTTTCAGCACTAATGAACTTTGCAGACATGGTCTTATATTGCTGCATATATTTTATTGCCTATTATGGGAGCCATTATCCCTCATCGCTGAATTCCGACAGGTAGACCTTTGCAACTCTCTGAAAAGAACATGACTTTTGGTTTGGGAGATGGCTCTTTCTGTGCTGTATAATGACCCCAAATAAGACTAGCAATGGCTAATAAGGTGGGCATGGATCAGAAGGACTCCATGTCTTATTTGTGACTGTAAGGTAATGGTAATGGAATGGAATTTTAAGTTTAACTCCCTGGTATTGGGGTGAGATAACTGCCAGCAATTCCCTTACAGGAATGTTTCACAGTTGTATGGAGACAGATGGGGCAAACAGCAAATGGTGGGGCGAGCCTTTGATCAGTGACAGAGTTTCATTTCTCCTATGTTTTTGTTAACCACAACTGAATTCCAGGGGATTCATTGGCTGTTTTGGCAAAGAATTATCATATGGCTGTATTTGGATGTGTGATACAGTTTACTAATTTAGCAGAATTAATTTTTGCTATATATTCCCACTGTTATGTAGGGAGTTCTTAGTCTGAGGGAGAGTGCTTGCACTCGAAAGCTCACGCCTTGAATAAACCTCTGTTGGTCTTAAAGGTGCTACTGGACTCTGATGCTATTGTCCATGTCTTACTGAAATGTTTTAATCCTATTTTTTCTCCTGCAAAGGAGTACACAAATCTATTTACAGAAAACTTGTTTTTAAAGGGCTGAAATCACAAGAATGCAAAGGCAGCCCCTCTGTCCTTGTATAGGTTATCTTCCAAACAGTTATTTAAAATCAGGCCAATTCTATTATAGGGAGACTGTCAAAACACTCCTACACACTTTTATCTTGTACCAATTCCTAAACCAGTAGAGGACAGGCTCCTGAAGTGTGGGGTAAGACACACAGCAGGAAGTAGCAGGGGAGGGGAGGAAGTACCGTGGAGATGTGTGATATCAGTTTAGGATTTCAGTTTGTCCATGCACCAAAGCTGACAAGTTCTCCAGAGGAGCTGATACCTGCAGTCAGGAAAGCAGTTGTGATCCTGGGCCATGAGCCCCCCTTCCAGGAGGCTGGGAACTCTATGAGACAGCTGCTCCTTTTGAAGCCCAAGCAGCCAGGAGGGTGCTTGTGCATCTATGTGCTGTCAAGTTACTTCCAGTGTATGGTGACCTCATGCAGCAACAGGACAGAGTTTGAGTCCAGGGTCACCCTTAAGACCAACAATGCTTAATTGAAGATGTAAGCTTTCATGTGCAAGTACATTTCTTCTGATATGATGAAACAGAATTTCCACAGCCATACATATGGGTCAAGCTTTCTCAACAGGGTTGCATGAAACCCTGGAGTTTCCTCCAGCCCAGGGTTTCTCTGATTGGGTGAGAGTTTTTACACACACACACACACACACACACACACACACACATATGAAAATATAGGTAATATGACCATATATAGTTATGTCAATCCAGCCCCCCATGGCCAATGATGGTCCTTTGGGGGGGGGGGGGTGGAAAGGGGAGGGGCCCCTCATCACACATGGTAGCAACTGGAGTCTCAATTGAACTTAACTGCATTGGGGGGCTGTCAGGGGGCAACGGAGAAGCGGGTGCCTGCCCCAGTCCTGCTTCCGCCCCTCTGGAATAGGCTGTTGGGCTGTTTCTGCCATTGGGGAACAGGGGACAGCAGAGCATGCTGTCACATACAGCAGCTGGGGGGGGAGAGTTTCAAAGCAAGAGACATTCAGAGGCCTCCTACCACGTGGTGCCCCTGATATTCCTTGATGGTGTCTCTTCCAAATGCTGACCCAGGCGTAACGCATACCTGCTAAGCTTTGGATGCAATTGTACTAGGCTGGGTTATCTGGGTCAGGCGTGGGGAGAGGAGGGGCTGAGCAAACAGAGCAGTCGTCCCCCCTGACAGCAAGGGCACCAGCATTGCCAGAAACTAAACTCAAAGAAATTAGTCTCTGTAAGACCGTTTATGCACTGGGAACTCTACTGCCCCAGCTCCCGTGCAGGAGCACTAATCGGGGGCAGATGCGGTGCACCAGGCCAAAAGCTCCCCTGTGTGGATGCAGGAAGAGGTGGGCCAACCTGCCACGACTAAAACTCCAGTCTGCAGCCCAGCATGAAACCTCCAGTGCATAAACGGTCTAAATGAAAACCTCCAAAGTGCACAAGTGGCACCAAATCACCTTCTTTTCTCTCTTCTTAACATCTTTTTTTTTTCTTGGTGTTCAGTGTTCTGTTGTTTTACAACCCAACTCAGCCAGTTTCTTTATAAGCCACAAACTGGCATCAGAATAACCGTGCTATTTCTCTCTCTCTCTCTCTCTCTCTCTCTCTCTCTCTCTCTCTCTCTCTCATGCAATTACAATGTACTTGTAAACTAATATGAAAAATCTTTTGTTGAAGCAAAAGATAGGAATGTAATATATTTGGAGTGATACGGGGGGGGGGGGACGACACAAAGCTACTTTTACCAAGATTAGAACAGTTCCAGCATTTATTTATAGGGCAATCCACGTGCTAAAAATGGGCTCACAATAGGTACTAAAATAGCCACCTTAAAAGCATTCATCTTTCTATTTCAGGGTGTGGGGAAATGTATGCATCACTGCAGGATCCTGCTGGCCGGTACAAAGGAGACAAATGCGGTGCCAAAAGAGCCAGTTTACAATAACAAACCATGTAATTTTTTTTAAACAAGGCAAGGCAAGGATTCCAGCCAGATTTGAGAGACAATGGCATTGGAACATCTGCTTTCCCCTGTACTGAATACATTTGCATGAAGCGACAAGTAAAAATGGTTAAGGTTTTCTTTCTCCTTTCCCAACTACCCTTGGGACCCTCCTTTTGGCAGGCTGGCCAGTGTGGAGAGCCACCAGACCAACTGCAGATCATCAGCTGTTCATTCATTTATCTCATGTTCAGACTTTTAGCCCACCCTTCACCGGGGGCTTGGGGAAGGTTACAACGAGCAAAATATACAGTCTAATAATTCCATACAATTGCATCTTAGACTCTTAAATTATATATAAGAATAAAATATATAAGAATAAAAAATAAAATAGGAATAGGCTGCCTAAGGAGGTGGTGAGCTCTCCCTCACTGGAAGTCTTCAAGCAAAGGTTGGATACACACTTTTCTTGCATGCTTTAGGATGCTTAGGGCTGATCCTGCGTTGAGCAGGGGGTTGGACTAGATGGCCTGTATGGCCCCTTCCAACTCTGTGATTCTATGATTCTATGATTCTATGAAAATCTTTAAAAATAGAAAATGCACAACTCTATCCTTTGGGGGACTGCCTTTCAGAATACAATCCCCAGAGAGAATTGCAATCCAGTAACACCAACCAGCTAAGGCCCTAGAGGATCCCTGGCCTCAACCATAGCCAGGGTCTTCTCGGCCCTGACTCTAGCCAACCCAATGTAGTATTACTGCAATTCCCTGAGCCATCTAGGCCATGATTCTGCTTCTTTCACCAATACCTGCACCCTTCCTAAGCACTCACTCAAGTCCTGAGGATGGAATTGGTGCCACCTGATATATGAGCACCATCAGCTTAAAAATAAAAACATTGGGCAGGATCCAGTTCAGAATGTTCAGGTTGCGAATCTGATGTTCTGGCTTGGGGACCATCCCTGTCTCCCGTCCCCTGAGCTCAGCCTTGTCCAGTTCACTGTAAACAAAATGAGAATCTCCGCTAATGCAAATGATTAGCACAGGAGAGCGGAAGAGGGAGGGGGTCAGTTATTTGTCCACAGGCCAGACATAAGGTTTGCTGCTATTTTTACTCTCTCTGCGGCATCTTTTTGTCTAACTGCGGACTGAATTTGCCACAGTGCTGGTTTCGAGTCCATTAATTAGGCGACATTTTTCCTAGGTACCTCTGACACCTTAGTGCTGTATTGTCATCGCTTAGATGTTTTCAGTGAGGGTGGTAATGCAATAAATTAAGGCAGAGGGCTGTCTTGTTCCTATGAAGCCAAGGCACCATGAAAATTCATGGGGAATGTGCGGCAAAATTTGACAAGTTCTTTGAAATACGGTAGGAGAATCCAGAAACATCCACTTTTTCTCTGGCTGGATACTACAAACAATTTTCAGTCAAAGCGCTATAAATCATCTGAAACATGATAAAACCCCCAAATCCTAGAACTCTGTTTCAGTGATGAGATTTTTAAAAACACTCACACAATAGCCTTGTAAATCCAACTAAAATTATTCCTAACATACTGGGAAACATAGGGATGCTAGAACCCCTGATGAAGAACCCCCATGGCAAGGCCCTACCCCCAAGCTGCTGATCAGCCGGCCAGTGGGGAAATTGAAAGCAAAAGGCCTAAGCCACATTGCTGATGTCACACAGGAAGTGATATCAGGCCAACAACTTCCAGGTGACTTTCTGGTATTTGGACAAAAACACTGGTTTCACCAAAGAGTTTTTGCCAAATACCTGAGCACTACCTGGAAGTCACTGCCATGATGACATCACTTCCTCTCTCTCGACTTGGAAGTCCTCTTCACTTCCTTCTGGTTGCCAAGAAGGACCTGGGAACCCTAGGATGATGAGGAAACCAGAGGGTGTTCAAATTTATTTTACACTGGGAAATGGGTCCACATTGCTCATAGATCCAGTTGTCCAGTTGCTCATCGATCCCATGGGCACTATTGGCATTATGTGAAACAGTAGAGGGTACCACCACAGAATGGCAGCCAAAGAGGCTATGGCTAATCCCAAAAGAGCTGCATTGAGGGCAAGGACTCTCTTTTTACTTGGGACAGGGTGACTGGTTGGTTTCAATTTTCCAAACAAACAAACAGAAGGAATTTGCTTTCTGTGCAACAATAGGAGTTATCAAGCACAGAGACGGAAGAAAGTCTGAGTCCTAAGACAAGCTGAGGATCTATATCTGTGGTGCCTATACATGGAATTAGCCCAGGGCTTTGGTAGTCAATAAGCTGGTAGGGTGCAACCCAGCACCTCATTGTTTTTCTACTACAGTCAAGATCATTCGGATTTTATCCCCATGATTCTAGTGGATACTCAAAAACACATAGGCAGGGTCCGTAGTACCATACCGGGAATAGTTGTCCTGAAATATACACAATATCCCATAGCAATGCTTAATGATCAGAACAATTAATGATGAACAAACTGATCAGCCATTCCTTATTTTCTGACTGTGGAACCACAGTAACCTTCCAAGAAAATCCAAAAATCCAGTTTAGAGTTCTCTGCAACACAGGCTGAAAACACCCGGTTTAATGAAGCCGATATCCCCGCTGTGCATTTGTTTCCAATACTTTCACTTGCTTGGCTTGTAGCTTCTTAGCAGCCAGAGCAAAGAGGGCCACCCTATTCATTATAAATGAGATCATCATCGGAGAACAGAAAAGAGAGTTTTCAACATCTAAGGAAGAACAGGTGAAAGTCATTAGGCTCTTATCTAGAAATTTGGTGACTGGCGAAAAGTTCACCCAGTGACCTCTAGGGGCAGCATAGTGTTTTCAGCCTGGGTTTTCCCCACTCAAAACCAACCACTGCACCACATTGTCTCCAGTGGGTCATCAACAAGCACTGTTTAGCTGTTTGTAAAAGAATGGGGCCTGCCTATTTGAAAAAGAAAGCCAGCCTATTTAACAATGTTTTTTTTTCCAAAAAGCTTACCTATATATTGACCTTGTACTTTTTGCTAGCAGCAGTAAAATGAGGGCAGTTTTCCCTCAATTCTTGACAAATCAGCTTTATCTGCTCCTTTGACCCACTGGTGAGCTGATTTCCCCACCCGCCAAGCATGTTGCATTCAGAGCACACACCCGTCTGTCAAACACCAGTATTTAATCTACTGTGGGAATCGCCATACAGCCTGCTCCGTACGTGCAGAAGTCTCTGTGTCTGGCCCCTGCATTTTGGCATTGACAGTAATGCAAATAATTATTCCACTTCAAAAGAAAATAATGTAGCAGAAGCAAATATGATCGAGAAAATTGTCATTCAGGCCAGACGTTCCTCCCATCGGCGCTCTGGTTATTGGAGAAGATTTATGAAAATGTAATGTCAGGAACATCAGTATAACTCTGATCTCCATGGAATGGGAGAAATAGAACCTTCCATGGTCTAGTAACCTCAAAAAGGTGAATCCCGCCCTACTTCTATGCTACGTAGCTCAATGAGATGGGCAGTTTGACTGGGGTGTGGGATATAAATGGTAGCACTGAAAAGCAAACCAACCAATTATGCCCTTAGCCAGAGTCCCCAACTTGGTGCCCAAAGGTGCCACGGTGCCTGCAGGTAAATTTCCTGGTTCTTGTTAAGTTTTTTAGAAAGTGTCTGGGGGCAGGCGGGGCTCTTGCCCAGAGGGGCTTCTGCTTGGCTGTTGAAGAACTGATGGGCTATGCAGATTAAACCAACATTGTTTCCGTGATAGCTACCAAAGGCGGTTGGTTTCATTCTATTTCACACTCCTGTTTCCCAGTGAATTTTTTTAACAATTACTACTTTTATTTATTTATTTATTCATATGTATTTATTTATATTTATATACCACCCTCCCCCGAAGGCTCAGGGTGGTTTACAGGGAACAGGAAACAGGTACAAATAACATAAGGAAACACTTGTGACAACAGCAATAACAATACAGCAATAATAACTCCAACATGATAGCAGCAGTAATAATAAGATAGAACTGCAAAGGAGCCTCAGCTCAACTCTTACTGGGACCCAGTGCGTTAGGCAGATTAGTGGCGGTCATAATAGGAGGTGGGGAGGAGGCCTGAGGGCCAATTGGAAGCAATGGTCCAGGTCAACCTCAACCAAATGCCTGGTGGAGGAGCTCCCTTTTGCAGGCCCTGCGGAACTGTTTGGGTTCCATCAGGGCTCTGATCTCCTCTGGGAGCTCGTTCCACCAGGCTCTGGCCCTGGTTGAGGCCAAGCGAGCTTCCCTGAGGCCAGGGACCACCAGGAGGTTGGAGATAGTAGAGCACAAGGATCTTTGAGGGGTGTAGGCGGAGAGGCGTTCCCTCAGGTATACTGGGCCCAGACCGCGTATGGCCTTAAAGGTGATAACCAAAAGCTTAAGCCTGATCCGGAATTCAACTAGGAGCCAGCGCAGCTGCCAAAGGATGGGCTGGATGTGGGACCTCCGAGGTGTTGCTGTGAGGACCCTGGCAGCCGTGTTCTGGACCAATTGCAGTTTCCGGATCAAGGATAAGGGTAGGCCAAATACCCTTATCCCTAGCACTTGGTCTTCAATTTTAATTTCAATTTTATCCCTAGCATTTGGTCTTCCTCTGCGTGTGGCATTGCAATCAGCAAGTAACTTTACCAAGTCAGCTCTCAAGGACTGTTGTTAAGCTGTTTAAGCAGCTGAGCTGTACTTATGTGCTCACTAGTAACACCTACTCATCACTCCAAGGTAACAGGGAATTCTGAGCCATGTACTCTGGGGATTTTTCTGTTTAAGGTGGGTTTCCACCATCTCCCAGCTTCTTCAGGAAGAAGAAGCTCTGTGTATGCTTTGCTGGAGCAATCAAATAGCCTCTATAGGCTCAGCTCTCTCCAACTGCTGATATGTGGTATGTAGTCTGCTTGCTGCCCAGCCATAAAGGCTTGCAATGTACTGTTTTTTAACTACTTAGCTTTGTAACTTAGATTTTTGTACTCTGCTTCAGTAAAGAGACTGAAGCAGACTGAACTAAGGAGACAGAAGCAGATGAATATGATATATTTTTGTAAATAATCTTTCCTAGTAAGATTACTCTCATTTAAACCTCTAAGCGCCATGGGTCTGGATCTGTGCCTCATCCACAAAGGTAACTAATAACTGCACACTTTCAAAATGCTCTGAAGCTCTATTTCTCTGGAGGGATTCAGGACCAATCAAGTCCGAAAGTCCCTACATTCTGCCTCCCACAATGGCTCTAGAAAATGCCATTGTGGGTTGGAAAATGCCACTTTAGGTGGAGTATTTCATCCTCATGCAGAAATATGCCATTTTGCTGCATATATCATTCTGTAAGATGACTAAACAACCACCAGAAGAGGGTAGGAAAAATTAGAAACATTCAGCCAATTGGCTGAACCAGCAGCATCTCCCTAAGCAATTCAGGTCTTAAGGTTTAATTAATATATTGCTGGTGGGCCAATTGACTACAATGGAGCTTCCGAAAAAATCCACAAATCCTAAAAATAGAGGTCCATAAATCTTCTGGCTGGAGATGGAGCATGCACGCTGTTGCCTGGTGGCCAGAAAATGTAGGCTGACAATATTCAGATTCTAAAGAGGAGAGGAACTCAACAGAATGGCTTTTATGGGCAACAGAACGGATCTGTCCCTCGAGCTCCCGACACTCATAAAGGAACCCAAGAAGGACAGCAACGAAAGGGACAGGACATCTAAAAGACGTTGGAAGAGTTCAAATATGCAAAGAGGGTACAGTGCCAGCTGCTTAAAGAACAAATTAGTTTTATTATGAAGAGAAATAAACTTTGTATAGAAAGGGGAAGAGAGAGGCGGAGGGCCCTGGTGGTTCTGTTCTTTGTTCTGAAGGCAAGCCGGGAGGAAGTGTGTTCAAAGGAGAAGGAAGTCTCCATTTCAGCCAATCAGGGCACCGCCGTTCCTAATCCCAACACATTTCCCTGTAGCCCCCTGTAGGATATTCTTCATATGTTGCTGAACCAGATCCTGCATATGCCAACAAAAGAAACGATCAGGGAACTTTTGGTGTGAACTAGAGTGCAAATTTGGATGCTGCACTCCTTGCTGGGAATGAAAAGAAGGCATGAAAAGAGAGCCAGCATGGTGTCGTGGTTAAGAGCGGCAGCCTCAAATCTGGAGAATTGGGTTCGATTCCCGGTTCTTCCACATGCAGCCAGCTGGGTGACCTTGGGCCAGGCACAATTCTCTCAGAGCTCTCTCAGCCCACCTACTTCGCAGGGTGTCTGTTGTGGGGAGGGGAAGGGTAGACCATAGTAAGTCGCTTTGAGACTTCTTTGCATACTCAAAAGCAGGATAAAATGAGTGGGAGTTAATTAATTTTCTGTACATTTTAAAAATGTGTTAAGCATCTGTCAAGTGATAATGCCATATATGATCATGTTGACCTGCCCCCCCCTCCCAAAATGACCAATGATGGGTCTGGAGGGTGCAGGAAGGGGAGGGGCCCCAGGTTGGCAGGTGCACAGCTTTGCTTTCCAACAATATTTTGCACTGTCGCTCCACTTCTGGGGTTTCTCGAAGCCTGGAGATTTTTTCAGGGGGTTCTCAATGGCCAAAAAGTTGAGAAAGGCTGTCATAGACGAAAGCTGGGAGGTACAAAGGTGCTTATAGACTCCAGGGATAGACAATGATAAACAAAACATGATGGAACAAATTTACAGAAAAATGTGTCTGAGTGGATTAGGTTTGAAGAGCAATTTGCAGGCGGGTTTCCTGGAAAAGCAGGTCATTACAGAAAGATGGTTATTTATGTAGCATTTTAAAATGTATTGATTGCTGTCGGTGAGGGGGTAAGAGAGAAAAAGAATGCATTAGAACCCAATCTTGTCAATAGGAAGTCCTAAAAACATTGTTTTCCTGGAATGCATAGCAGGAAAGGAATGAAAGATGACAGATGGCTTTGCAGCTTTCAAAATTATTCAAGGACAGGGGAGCCTTTTTGAAATTACTTGAAATTACTCAAGGACAGGGGAGCCTCTTTGAGCCTCGTCCACTGCCTCCATGACACGAGCGGTGAATGTTCATGAAGTCGCCGCAAAAATGTTGGCCCTTTTCTTCTTGCTGCAGTATGGGAAACTTTACTCTATCTCTATGACCAACCATATAGAGCCTCTTGTGGCGCAGAGTGGTAAGGCAGCGACATGCTATCTGAAGCTGTCTGCCCATGAGGCTGGGAGTTCGATCCCAGCAGCCGGCTCAAGGTTGACTCAGCCTTCCATCCTTCCGAGGTCGGTAAAATGAGTACCCAATTTGCTGGGGGGTAAAACGGTAATGACTGGGGAAGGCACTGGCAAACCACCCTGTATTGAGTCTGCCATGAACACACTAGAGGGCGTCACCCCAAGGGTCAGACATGACCCGGTGCTTGCACAGGGGATACCTTTACCTTTACCTTTATGATCAACCATATTGTCTCTTGGCCTGGGGACCAAATTTAAGTCTCTTAATTCAGTGGCAGCCATATTGTATGAGAGGCCACAGAAATTTACAAGCTGTGATGGCCTAGTTTCCTGATGGTCAGTCAGTTCCTGGTACAGCCTGGAAGCTAAGGGGAGGGAGAAGGGGAGGCAGCATAGTTGAAGGGTATCTGACAGGAGCAGGGTTCTCAATGGCACCTCAGCAAATGCCAGGAGTTTTTGTAGGCAGTGCCTGGGAGGATGGAGCTTTGGAAGCACGTGATGTTGATTCCAGGTGACATTTCAGGTTGCCTTCAATGGCCTTTACCTGTATAGGGTTGTGAGCAGTGGTGCCTGAATCGGCTCTGCACCTGTCTGTGTGCACCAAGTTACACACCGGCGCCTGCACCTCCCCTCCCCCCCCCGGCACGGTGCTGGCTGCGTTGGCCTGGAATGGCCAATTCGGACGCCGCCTCACACAAATATCATTATGTGGAGACCATTTTTTCTCCCACTACTTAGTTCCTTGGGGGTAAGAAATAGGGGTGAGGGCTGGGAATTCCTTGCCCTGGGGAGATAAATGTGAAAGAACATGTGATATTATCTAGCCAGTCAGGGACGGAACCAAATGGATCAACATTCAGAACTGCAACCAAAAGGAGATGTTCCTGAGAAAAGCAGAAAACAGCCTTCTTCTTGATTCTGTGAATTCAACTAATAATAGAATCTTTTTCTGGAAAATGTGAGATGACATCTCAAAGTTTTGGCTCAGGTCTTGATCCCTGACAACCCTAGGATGAAACAAGTTGAGATTCTTCTAACAGTTATGTCCGGTCTCATGTTGGGTTGGGATTATGCAGGCAAGAAAAACAGCCTTGCAGACTTTTGGACCCATGTCGGTGTTGACAATCTGCCTAACCTCTGTGAGGAGGTATGATGATTCCCCTAGGATCCCTTTATCTTCTTTTTAGCTGGGCAGCCCCTATTCTTTCATCTTTGTTTTCCTGTTTGTCTCACACAATGTTTAAATGTCTCTGGATGTATTCTGACCCAATCTAGGGATCTAAGAGACCAACTAAAATCCTTCTTTTTCTTAGTAGGATAACAGTACACAAAGGCTGATCCTAGTTCAAAACTAACAAAAAGTTTTATTTTGCTTATGAGGGAAAGCAGTCATATAGGTGTCAGGTTTAGGCCTTTGAAGATGAACAGGCAGGAGAAATGAGGTAACTTAGTATCAGTATAAACAAGTTTGTAACAAACATCTAGATGTTTAGTTGTAGAGACAGGTATTTAAACATTGAAGAGAGAAATTTCTTGGCAGTTTTTGCATAAACAAAAATAAGCTTCTTTGTCTCAGAGGCACTCAAGTTGGCATTAGGCAGGAACATTCACACAATTTCCAGTACTTCACCTCTTTACCACTTGATAGGGATCATCCCCTTTTTCTAGGAGCTATTTCCCTAATAGTGGATAGGATTCCACCCCTTTTAGTAGGAGCTAATGGCCTCAGGCTTGATTAGGGATCCTTCTTCATCCTCTCACTGTATTAGCCTTCCTTCTCAGACAACTGTCAGTTCTTAAATATCATTCTTAACTTCCATTCCTGACACTCTCCACAGTAGAATTCTGTTTGAATTAACAATTTCCCCTCTTCATAGGAGGCCATTCCAGAGGACTGGGACCATGCCTGAAAAAGTTCAAGCTCATAGCAAAAACTGGCCTTATTTGAGCATTTGCCTAGTATGTTAACTGGAACATTAAACCCATTCCCCATCCCCCTTAATCATTAAACCATTCTGATTTGGTTGTTGCTTTTTTCATTTTTTCCAATAATGATCTTTTCCAATGCAAATATACACTAAACCCAGGAGAGTTATAACTATTTTCAAATCTCTGTTAAGCGCTTCAACTTTCAAGTAATATATTACTACAAAATTCTTCGGCAATTGATAGCTCGTAATGCTATGACTGATGGTCTATCTTTTTTAACTTATTGGAAATCTATATTCCAAGATGGGATCTGCCCATATGTATTCCTTGGTATACTATAACTGATTATATGAAATTAATTCACTATATAAGGGATACACCTTATTATTTAATCAATATCTTATTTTTCAAAGGCCAAGTTTGGGGAAATCTATGGGAAGGAATAAATAGGAAGAAGCTCTGAAATGCTCTTAACCACCACATTAATGCCTGCCGGAGAGACGGTGTTTGTTATATGCTGGTCCCAAGTCATGTAAGGAATTAATGGTAATGACTAGCACAGGCTCTCTCAACCAGGGTTTCTTGATGGCCCTGGAAGGGTTTCCCAAATGGGTGGGAGTTAATTTTATATATATATATATATATATATAAATTTGTTAAGCATTCAACAGGTGATGTGATCGTATAACAGTCTGATTGAGCTCCCTCCCTCCCCAAATGGCCAATGATAGGCCTGGAGGGGTGGGAAGAGGAGGGGTCCCAGATGGTAATGGACACAGCTATGCTTCCCAACCATACTCTGCACAGTCACGCCATTTCTTGGGTTTCTCGAAGCCTGGACAATATTTCAGGAGTTTCTCAATGGTAAAAATGTTGAGAGAGCCTGGTCTAGCACCTTGAATTGAACCTGGAAGCGTGTGGTTTCTTTTAAAATGAGGGCCACATGTATAATCCTCTAGGTTCTAGTCTATAGACGTGCAGCTGCCAAGCTCAGGGGGTACCATGTAAGTTCCGAAGCCTTTAAACCTTCTTGGAGCCATCTCGGATGCATTTCTCCTACTTGGGTTAGGCTGGTTAGGCTGGTGGCCACAAGAAGGTCCTTTTTGCAGTGATGTCAACTGTCCATTGGCATTCCCTCCATAGAAATTTTCTATGGCCCTATCAGTACTTTTCCAGTATTATTGCAGCCAGATACACTTTAAAAAATTCAGCTTCTGAAATGACAGAATAATTGAACTTAAGGCATTTAAAGGTGCCAAGATCCCTTTAAATGCCTTGGACTCCAATCCCTGAAACCTCCCCGCTTGGAGATCTCATTCCCTTTAAATGCCTCAGACTCATGGAGCTGAAAAAAATTCAGCAGTCCTAATTATTTACCAAATCTGATTACTATACCAGTATTGGGATTCCAGAATATTAGGAAATATAGGTGGTTTAGTTTGGTGTAGTGGTTAGGAGTGCGGACTTCTAATCTGGCATGCCAGGTTCGATTCTGCACTCCCCCACATGCAGCCAGCTGGGTGACCTTGGGCTCGCCACGGCACTGATAAAACTGTTCTGACCGAGCAGTGATATTAGGGCTCTCTCAGCACCACCCACCTCACAGGGTGTCTGTTGTGGGGAGAGGAATGGGAAGGCGACTGTAAGCCGCTTTAAGCCTCCTTCAGGTAGGGAAAAGCGGCATGTAAGAACCAACTCTTCTTCTTCTTCTTCTTCTTCTTCTTCTTCTTCTTCTTCTTCTTCTTAGTTCAATATGTTGTGTAGGTATCAAAGTAGGTTAAAGCTATTGGCTAAGCACACAGGATCCACCCTGCCACTGGATTGTTTGAACGATCCAATGTGTTCAAACCAGGGATCTTGCAAGGAGCCAACCTGATGGGAATCTGGGAGTGTGTATGTTTGGGTGGTGGAGTTAGCTTCTCAGTTCAATCGATGCCATCTAAAAACAGCTGATGTTTCATCCCATGAGCGATTCCATGCCTTATTGAATCCTCTATTCAATACAATATACCCGAATCCAAAAAATATTGGATATTGGGATTTTTCTGCACATCCCTAGACATGGATAGCCCAGGCTAATCTGATCTCGTCTGACCTTGGAAGCTAAACAGGGTCAGCCCTAGTTTAGCTTCCACTTGGATGGGGGAAGACCAGGATGACCCACCCAGAGGCAAGTCACAGGCAAACACCCCTGTCCAGCTGTTTTTTTGAAAACCCTACGGAGTCACCATAAACCAGCTGTTTTGATCTCCCTGTTTTTAAAATACGATTTGTCCATTTTACAGTGTCTCCATTGTTTCATCGTCTCTTTTCTCATCGTTTTGTTTCTAAGCTGCCTTGAGACTCCGGGTCAGGCTAAAGGACAGGGGCATAGGCTTGCTAAATGGTAAAAATAATCAAAAGATCATCTCCTATCTATTATGCAAGCAGCCCAACATCTGTTGAAGCCCTCTCCGGAGTGCCAGCTGGGCATCAACTTTAAAAATAAACAAGGGCCTTTGTTCACTACCATTCCCAAAGTATAGTGCGTGGTAGGAAATGAAAGGAAGCACAACACATTTGGCGGTTGTAGTGGTTTAATTACACCCAAAAAAAGAAAATGAAAGGAGATCTGCTTTTCCTGCTGCAGCTGGCTGTTCAATGGCCTGCTCATCCCTGTTGTTTTACTTTCAATTGTTGAACGGTTGGGGTTTTTTTTTTTTTAACTAGAAAACAGCAAGGACTGAATGCTGCACACCACAGCAGAATGCGGCACTACAGAGTAGATCCATGTGGACTGGACATACAATGAAATGAGAAAGCTTCTTATTTAGAAAGTATTATGCAACAGAAATACATTGCAGGGCTCCGACTGAAGTCATTGGGCCCTCCCCTTGACTTGTAGAAGAGGCATGAGACACAGAAGTTAGGCAGGGCACGTGCCCAGCCAATGGGAAGGCTGGATCCATTTCTTGCACAGTCATTTGCTGTGTTCATCTAGGTTTTGTTGGGATATGCAAGAGCTGTCACTGCTTCTTCCCTCTTCGTGTCTGGTATATTCACCCCTTTCCCATACTGCAGGGTAGTCAACCTGTGGTCCTCCCGATGTCCATGGACTACAATTCCCATGAGCCCCTGCCAGCAAAAGCTGGCAGGGGCTCATGGGAATTGTAGTCCATGGACATCGGGAGGACTATTGGTTGACTACCCCTGCCCTACTGGACCAAAGAATCCTGATCTGGACCTTCCTGAAATTTGTGCATAGGGCCTAGAGCAGGGTTGGCCAAATGGTGGCCCTCCAGATGTCCAATGACTACAATTACCATGAGCCCCTGCTGGCAGGGGCTCATGGTAATTGTAGTCCACTGACATCTGGAGAGCCAGAGTTTGGCCATCCCTGGCCTAGAGACTCAGCAGGCTGCCTTACTCTGGTTTGGGGACTACCAAATATACGGTTGTGTTGTTGTTAATTCTTAATTTCTATACATTTCCCTACTTCTTAAAACAAAAAAAGGAAAGAAAATTAAGCACTGGAGTCTGAATGGAGCATCACCAGCTCTGGCAGCCAATCCTAGTGCTACAGCCTCCCTCTTTTGTTGAAGCTGGAAGGGTTTATATTTGTCAACCCGACCCTTGAAGTCCCCCTCTAAGGACACGTGACACAACAAGCAATTTTCAATTGCCATCCCAAAGTTGTTGCATTCGTTTCCTAAGGAGACCCAGTAGACCCCCCGTAATCAGGACAGCCCCCTAAAAAACTGTGTTTCTATAACAGAGAATATCATGTTTTCAGACCTGACGAGGGAATCATAAGGTATTTCTCAGTGCCAAAAGCGGCAAGACTCTCATTAGACCCTCTAAGAAGAGACATCAACTGGCTCATGCTTGACACTGCGGAGTGGGAAGCATTCTTCAGGAGAAAGTTTTTAGAAAACTCTTCCAGGCATCTTGGAAACCCTAAAAGCCATTTGCAGTCTGTTTGGGGTTCTTTTTTTGGAAAATCCAATTGAACCGCCTCTTCGGCTTCCAGACCAGCAATCATCTCCTCAACGGCTTGAGAACAGCTGTGCCAGCATCCCTGTCTTCTCCTTCTCCTTCTCCTTCTCCTTCTCCTTCTCCTTCTCCTTCTCCTTCTCCTTCTCCTTCTCCTTCTCCTTCTCCTTCTCCTTCTCCTTCTCCTTCTTCTTCTTCTTCTTCTTCTTCTTCTCTCCCGCTGGGTGGTATCCTCATTGCCAGTGATCCGACAGACAGGTAGAAACGTGGAATTCCAGTTCAGTGCAGCAGAGCTCATTCCCAGGTACGTTTAAACTCTGCGCACAGCGAGCCGTTAACAGAGCTTTAATGATGCTAAGGCTCCGCAGGTGCATATGGCTGGTACGCAGCATCTTGGTTTCCCGCAGTAGTAATTCGGCACTTAGGAGATGGAGTCGAACTTTCATGCAGCATTTGTTCTGGAAAGAGAACGGTTTTCAGCGCTCATTTCAATCTGGTGTCAGGCCACGAGCCGGCACAGAGATGGCTTTGATGGCCTCTGTTCATGAGCTCTTCTAGACAGGAGAGGATGATCCAGCCTGTTCTGCTGGCTCTTTCAGAAACTTTCAGTATCATCAATCCAGCTGGGCCACCTCTCAGCATGGGCACTAAAGGCTGCCCTGTTAGGGTGGTTTGAGTCCAGTCTGGAGGCTGCTCACAGAAGTGAGCACTGGAGGCTTCCTGCTGCATTCCATGGTGGTCGGCATGTGGGGTTACATGGGGTTTGATCTTATCCCCCTCAGGCTATTAACAAGACCTGGGTTGGCACCAGCATCCTGCCATGATTTTTACTATGTGCATTTTTTATATTTTTGAATTCTTATGTTCTCTGCAAGAGGGGTACAGAGGTATCTTTAGCCTATCTTGGGAATGTTTGGTGAGTATGGGATTGTTTTTCGTTCCACTTTGATCTCTGTGTAGGCTGTGTCAACTTTGTATTGACAGAGGCGTGCTGGGAGGAGAGGAAGCGATCTACAGTGTTATGAACAAAGTTTACTTCAAAAAGAACGTATGAGATTGAATCTATGTTTGTTGTTACAATTTAGCCAGTTGAGAAGAAAAGAGAAAATCCTGTCAGCTGGGCAAGAAACGTTCTTTATTTTTGTTGACTATGAATGTAATTAAATGTGGTTCATAGTTACTCAAAGAAAACTGAGTGATTATTTCCGGAAAGAGAACAACTGCCCAAGTGAAAAACAAGCTGATCTTAACCGATACAGTGACATTCTCTCAAAGCAAAACTTCTCTGCTCCCTCTGCCTGGGAATCTGCAAAGTCTAAAGGCTATCACACAGATTCATTCTCATATTCAACAAGAATTCGATAAGGTTTCAATCATGCTTAGCCCAAAATTCAATTTTTACAATACTAACCACAGTGATCCATGCCTTAGTTACAGCTAGTCTGGTCTACTGTGACACACTTTACTTGGGTCTACACTAGAACAGTGTTTAGAAGCTACAACTAATACAGAATATGACCCCAATATTAAAGCAATTATATGGGCTACCAATCCACTCCTGAACCCAATTCAAGGAGTTGCTTTTGAACTTTAAAGCCCTACATAGCTTGGGACACGGGGTTCTGTAGGATCTTCTCCCATATCTAGGAGGCCCGACTGTCTGTCCCATCAATCCAATAAGCTAATTTGGTGGATCCACAAGAGAGGGACTTTTCAGTGGCAGCTCCAAGATGAACAGCTTGTAAATTCTTCATGGAGGTGAATCTGGCCCCCTTTTTGTTGTTTAGGGGGCAACCAAAAACAGTTTTGTTTAGGACCACATTTGAGTCACTTACAGACAGTCCTAAACTGATTTTAAATTTTGGATTTGTATGTGCTTTACATAGTCTCTTTTATGTAATTTATCTATACTGAAAGCTGTCTTGAGTTCCATACGTTTGAGAGATGACTAATAAACATTCTAAATAAATGCATAAATAAGAGTTATGTTTTTTTTTTAATGAACAATCCAGAGCAGCAGTTAAGAACTCATCTTTCCTTCGCAAACTCCTTAAGAAGCCCTGGATAATAAGTGATTGTCGTAATTCTTTATTCTGGAGAAGATATTGGCTTGGAATTTCATTTGCTAGAAGGCCAGTGGTGGAAAGTGGCATCAAGTAGAAGCCAACTATTGAAGACTCTGGAGGGTTTTCACAGCAAGAGATGTCCACAGGTAGTTTTCCACCGCCTGCCTCTGCATAGCAGCCCTGCGC
Organism: Paroedura picta; assembly: GCF_049243985.1. Taxonomy (NCBI): domain Eukaryota; kingdom Metazoa; phylum Chordata; class Lepidosauria; order Squamata; family Gekkonidae; genus Paroedura; species Paroedura picta. The sequence goes on along the minus strand of NC_135379.1, from coordinate 57,764,564 downwards.
TTCCTTGGTGGTCTCCCATCCAAACACTAACAAGGGCCAACCCTGCTTAGCTTCCAAGACCTGATGGATCAGGTTGAACTTGGCCATCAGGTCAGTGCATTAGAAGGTTTGGGACTGGTTAGACTGTCAGATTAGGCTCTGGGGTGCTCAGGCCTTGCCCTGAAATTTGCTGGATGACTTTGAGCCATGCTTTCTCTCTCAGAAAGTTCTGCTGCACAGAAGTCTTACAAATACAAAATGGATAAGGGAGATCCACTGCCATCCACCTGGAGCTCCTTGCCTCTAAGGAGCTGTAAAGATTAGAATTAGCTCCTTTCTTCACATCTTGTAAAGCATCAGCCTTATCTAGAAGGTCTGAAATAGTAACTGAGTAGCTAACAAGAGTCGTAAACTAACTAGGGGGAAAGGAGCCTGGCATTTGGCCTTGTAGGTGTCTGACTGGGTTAGTTGCAATAAAGCCATTAGCAAGCCTGTTTTCTATCCTCTGGCCCATAAGCCAGGTTTCTGGAGCCAGACACATTCAGCAAATAGAACACTTTTATGTCAGGACTCACAAAAAAAAAAACTGGATTCATGGTCAACAGCTCCACCTTCAGACCTGCTCTGGGCTTTGTCTCCAAATTCAGAGAGCTTTGCCCCAGGGCCTGTCCAACTAGTAAGAAATTTCATTTCAGAAGATTTGACAACTGTAGTAGCTAAGCAACAAACCTTCTACCGTATTGTGATGGGGGTTTAGGAAGATCTTCCAGATTCAACAAAGAACTGGTCCCAGCTACTTGTGATGGACCAAAGGTTTATTTACAGGAATATTCCAGATAAGGGGCTTATGGGACTCTGGTTCAGTGGAGGGAAGAAACTATGGAAGAGAGCCCAGGAGAGACCTGATGAATAGCTGCAAAAGCCTGTGATGACCCATGAACGGGTTGCAAACAGCTGAACAGCCGATCAGTCGACTGGTGGCCTGGCGACCACTGACCTATGGGAGGTGAGTCCAAACGGCAGATGGAACACCAGGTGCAAATCCCTATTTTGCCACGGGAGCTCATTGGGGAACCTTGGGCAACTCACTGACCCTCAGGTGGAGGTTGTTGTGAGGATAAAACAGAGGAGAGTAAAATGACGTAAGCCACTTTGGGTCCCCCTTGGGGAGAAAGGAAGGGGAGCATAAATGATGCTCAAACAGACAAATAAATAAGGTTCAGGGGGGGGGGTTAATTACATTTTTTTCTGGCTACCCCTCTGGAATCTGTTGCCTTTTGCGAGTAAACTGGTTGGTGATTTGAAAGTAGATTACATCCCTAAAAATGAGCAGGTCCATGAAAGTATTTTGCGCTGAAGCTTGATTGTTTGTCAAAGAAAGGGCAAAAAGCGGATAAGCCTGGTTATTTGCTTTTCTAAAAGCATTTATTTCCTCAAACAGGGGCTGAAAACGATACATACTATCTCTCAATGTGGGAGCTACTAAAAAGTCAAGGGGGGGATTGTTCTTTTGAACACCTCTTGCAAAAGCAATTGCTTTTCTTTTCTTGTAGAAACCAGAGTGTATTGGACAGGCTCTCAGGAAGTTGGTTGGCATTATAACCAACCAGGAGAGGGACCCTGATTGGTTATAATACCATAGAGTCCAGCTTCCAGAGAGGCCATTTTCTCCAGGTGAACTGATCTCTTTAGTCTGGAGCTAGGGTGGCCAGCTCTGGGTTGGGAAACACCTGGAGACTTTGGAGGTGGATCCAGAAGTGGGCAGGATTTGGGGCACCTGAGAGCTGTATAATGCTCTGGAGTCCACCCTCCAAAGCAGCCATTTTCTTCAGGGGAACTGATCTCTTCAGTCTGCAGATGAGCTAAAATTCCAGGGGATCCTCAGGTCCCACTTGGAGACTGGCTGGAGATCCGTTGTCATCCCGGGAGATTCCAGCTGCTACTTGAAGGTTGGCCATCCTTGTTTGGCCTCCCAGAGCCATTTGTCACGTGAATGTGGATTCTGGCCAATACCGATGGTGCGTAGCCAGTTTAAGGTTTATATGGAACAACTCTGTCATCTGTGGAGGAGCTGAGAAGGGGGTGGGGGACCCTTCTGCAGTCACTCTTCACAAAACTGCACACTGAAGATGACTATGCCTGATCAAACCCAACGCCAAGTGATTGAAATCCTCAGAAACTAGGAAGTACTATTTATACACAGTGGGCTTAATTCATCAGATGTGTAGATAGGGCATCGTCTTCCTTTTGAAAGGGCTGCCAAAGGGAACCGTTTGCTCTCGTCGTGAAGCCTTCCTTTCATAGCATCGCGCTTTTACAAAGGAGTACTTTGCTATTCTTCCGGCTGAGTTCTGCAATGGCTGAAGAGTTCTCTTCCCTCTGAAAAGCAATGAATGTGCTCCCACCTACACATCTAATTACAAATCTAATCAGCGCCATTTGAAAAAGCCGGTTTTGAAAGCAGGAGGCCCGACTTCCTCGTCGCCTGTTATGTAGGCCCCCTAGAATCATAAAAGCAAACAATAAAGCAACACAAAGCCGACTGAAAGCTTGCTTGCTTGCTGGCTATCTTCTTGTGCGCGGTGTGCCGATAAGCAGGAGTCTCCGCTCTTTGTGGCAAACGCATGAATCCCTCATCTTCTCAGGGGTCCAAAGGAGGACTTTCTATTCACTGGGGACCCCCCACCCCCAACTGGGAAAAGTAATAAACTAATATGCATACACTTCTCTGCCACAACAAGTTAGCAATATTTCCAGGGGGAATTATGGCAGAATTTTTTAAAAATATATGGAATGAGAGGGGAATCTTGCTCAGAACTGTAAGGGACAATGTTGCCTTTGTATCCTGATTGTGGTCTTCCTGTGGTTTGGTTTGGTTTGGTTTTGCATACTGGATGCATGATATGGGGGTGTTCTGTTTATTTGCAACTACATTACTCTGTGTGTGTGCAGGTGTGAGCTCCTTGAATAAGACACCTTTCTGAGAAATGCCCTCTGACCCCTCCTCTCTCCCTTTGTCTTCTCTCTCACTCCACATGGCCTTTCATAGAGACACGTGTTTCTGCGGGTCTCTCCCGTCAATAGATTGTCTACATAATGATGCAGACGCGTGATGTCGGATTAGCTGGCATTTGTGATGGGAAAAGTACTCTTTTCGACTCTCTCTTTTTTGACTGCAACCTGAATGTGAACTGGATCTACTTGAATAAATATAAGTTTTCTCCTTTTTTTGCAATATACTTCTTAAGGGATTTATTGCATTAATTTATTGCATTAAGTATCATGCTTTGATGACTTGGCAAAATCTCTGCTGTAGTAACCAAATATCTCAATACTCACGCCATCTATATTAACTGAATGTCTCAATACAGAGGCCAATATTTTCCATCACGTACCATCTGATCTTTTTATTTGGAGATGCCGGGGATTGAACTGAGGATCTTCTGCCTGCCAAGCAGATGCTTTACCACTAAGCCACAAACCAGGGGTAGTCAAACTGCGGCCCTCCAGATGTCCATGGACTACAATTCCCATGAGCCCCTTTTGTGTTCCTAGGGAAGATGGAGTTCCCTAGGATCAGGCACTGCCAAGAAATTGCTTAAAGATGAGCACATGTAGCAGGAGAGCAGTCCTGCAGGTTATGCCAGCCCCATACTGTTTAGGGCTTGAAAAGTTTTGACCAGCACCTTGAACCTAATCTGAAAACAAATTGACAGCTAGTACAACTGCCTAGACTGGCCATCTATGAGTAGATCATGAGGAATCAGTCAACAGCCTGGCAGCTGCATTCTGGATCACCTGACATTTCCAAAGTATCTTCAGGGGCAGCCTTATGCACATCACATTGCAGTAGTCTAGTCTGGAAGCAAAATCAGGCCAGGCAAAATAGGGGGCCAGTTGCCACGACAATGTGTGTTTATTCTCTCTCATCCCTATTTCCCAATTTTTAAAAATTCTCCTTTATACTTGAACTTCTTCGGTGTATGCCGCTCTCCCTCCAGTAGCAGTCATGCTGTGGTTACACCCATCACCCTGTGTCACAGGCTTTAAAAGGTTGGGGACCCCTGGAAGAGTGGTCTAAATTGGAGGAAAGCTTCTTTGACTGGAGGAAGCCTTAAAAACTGAGCTAAAAGCAACAGTGCAGTATTAATATTTTATTTACTCAGTGGAGTGAAATGTTAGGGGTAGGATCCACCCCAATTACTAGGCTAATTTCACCTTGTGAGTTTCATGGCTGATGTCATGTCAAAGGCTATGTCTGGTGGTTGCTGACAGTCTCCGGTATTCATGGATAAAGCAGGGTATCAAGGATCTCTTAAAGTTAGCAGGTAGGCAAAGACAAGACTCTGTTTACCAAATGACTTGGAGGGTAGAGTGGTGTGAGCAAAAGTTGTCCCCGCAGATTGACTTTCCTCTTCATCTCACTTTTGTCAGCCTAATTAACTGAAACCCAGGTGTTCATACCCACCAAGTCCTTGGTCCTGCATCAACTCTGTTTTGGAAGCCAAGGGTGAACGATGCTGTGCTAATAATCTAACACTCCTTCACCTCTCCTGAGTTGTTAATCTCATCTTATGTCTCTAATGCTCTTCCAGCGGAGGTGAGAGACCAACTAAGTTCTGTCCCTTTGTACTCAGACATAATGAACAGCCCCCATCCCCTGAGGCTTCTTTTGCTGGTTCTGACTCTAAACCCAACTGCTCAGATGGGCATTCCAATGTGCAGCTCTTGACTTCCCCATCCTCTCATCCTCAGAGGAAGAGGTAGCTGGCTGACTCACAGCACCTGAATCTGAACCTGATGGTGCAGTCTTAAACACAGTTACACTCTTCTTCAGTGAATTTAGATGCAACTCTGTTTAGGATTACACATGGGTTCCCCAGTCCTAATTCCCATACGCTATTATATCACAGTGGTTGTTTTGTAATAGGTACCGTACCTCTATTAAGAGCCTCTTGTGGCGCAGAGTGGTAAGGCAGCCATCTAAAAGCTTTGCCCATGAGGCTGGGAGTTCAATCACAGCAGCCGGCTCAAGGTTGACTCAGCCTTCCATCCTTCCGAGGTTGGTAAAATGAGTACCCAGCTTGCTTGCTGGGGGGGTAAAACGGTAATGACTGGGGAAGGCACTGGCAAACCACCCCGTATTGAGTCTGCCATGAAAACGCTAGAGGGCGTCACCCCAAGGGTCAGACATGACTCGGTGCTTGCACAGGGGATACCTTTACCTTACCATACCTCTAAAAAGTGAACAAGTGAATGAATGAATGAACAAACAAACGAATGAATGAGACTCTATAGAACTGTTCAAATTCCTGAATCTGTTAATGCAAAATGAGGCCAAGATTCTTCAAACTGTGGTTATTATGTAAATGAAAGAGGGCAGCGAAAGTCTTGGTTTAGAAAATAATTTCTAAACAAAAGCCAATTTTCCACTGCCCTACTTTCTGAGGCTGGGCCATAATCAGTAGTTTGGAAGCTCAATATCTCATTCTAGTATCTGTAGGAAGGACCCAAGAGAATTGACAGAATCGTCACGAAGGCTCATGGGTCATATGAAAAATGTCTTTTCTGTTCACACAAAAAGAGAGAGGTTTCTTTCATTCCTGTTAAAGGATGTCAAACACAGTGGATTATTGAGATTTTTAGTGTGGTCGGAGCAGGTTGTTTAATCTGCGGTCAAGAACATCCACCGTCTTGAGCCCCTGTCACGGGGTCAAGAGATGAGTTTCTGTCCCCTGTGATCCACAGTTTCTTCCCAGATGTTCCTTCTCTCTCTCTCTTCCTCCCCCTTTTGATGCTGCTTAACATTCTGCTATATTCCCAAACCTATTTGTTGGATTAAATGTATCGCCTTAAGCAATGGGGGAGGAAAAGCCGAACACATTTCTCAGTGTAACCTTAAGACGTAATGTACATTTATCCCAAATCGGTACCATTTTTCTTTTTTACCTGAGACATGTGTCATCAATCTTTTGCAGTGAATCAAGTGGAAATCTAAGGTGTCACTCATGCATAATATTGTACCCACAGCTTACTAGCAGCAAATGTTTCAAGTCAGCTAGCTGAAGCCTTAGGTGTCTTGATGTTATGAATGGGACTTTCCTCTTTTGTGTGCCGTACTGTCATGTTGCTGAGGAAGAAAACTATGGATATAGATATATAGTTACTCATACTATAAGGTTGGAGGAGATAGGTGGATAAACAGATAGAAATATATGTGAATAGAGAGAGAGAGAGAGAGATGCACCAACCTTACTGCATTAGTTAGAATCATAGAATCATAGAATCATAGAGTTGGAAGGGGCCATACAGGCCATCTAGTCCAACCCCCTGCTCAATGCAGGATCAGCCCTAAGCATCCTAAAGCATCCAAGAAAAGTGTATCCAACCTTTGCTTGAAGACTGCCAGTGAGGGGGAGCTCACCACCTCCTTAGGCAGCCTATTCCACTGCTGAACTACTCTGACTGTGAATTTTTTTTTCCTGATATCTAGCCTATATCGTTGTACTTGAAGTTTAAACCCATTACTGCGTGTCCTCTCCTCTGCAGCCAACAAAAACAGCATACTGCCCTCCTCCAAGTGACAACCTTTCAAATACTTAAAGAGGGCTATCATGTCCCCTCTCAACCTCCTTTTCTCCAGTTCTGTAAAAGGGAACCCTAAAAATGCGGGGATGGATCTAGTCAATTTTTCAACTCAGTCTAGCCTGGCCCCCCTGCCAATTGTACCCCCCCATCCCACAAGTCACTTGTAAATGCAGGTCCTGTGGTTCTAAGCATCACTTTTGGGGGTTGGTCATAGAGGATGCCTACCATGAGCATGGACCACATACCAATCATACATATCAATAGCTCATACCTGTAGAATTGAATCTGCTGGGCTGATTCTTCTATAGTATGTTCACAAGTAGTGTCTTTCAGTTCACTGCCATCCATTGAAAGCCTCAATGTATAAACATTAGAACATCAAACTCACTTTACTACAACTGGTTCCATTTTTTTACTCCACCACAGGAGTCCTTGGACCCTGAACACAGAAGCGAGCTTTTACTTGGACCATCCCGAGAAGCAGACGTGATTATCTGTATGCAGGAAAGCACTCCAGAGGCTAAATATATCTGTAAAACATTGATAGGACATTTTTGATATATAATCAGACTGGAAGTATCCAAATGCATATTCCTGCATCGTATTTTTTTTCTCACACAATCAACCAAAAATATCTGTCACTGCCCCGTCTCCAAATGTATAATATGCATATATTTAAAATCTTCTACATCATAGTTCTTTGGTTTGGAAACTGTCTACCATAGAAAGCTACCATGCAATAAGGCCCCTGAGCTTTAGGAGACTGGGGTTTTTACAGACTTGAGCGGGTTTCAGATTCTCTTGGGAAGGGGTTTAGTGATTTTGCTTTGCTGTTGTTGCTCATGTTTCAGTCAATCGCATTCCTCTTTTCCCTCCATCATGAGCTTCTACTGTTTATATGCTGCTGGTTATTATTGTTATCAATGGGTGATTTTGTTGCTCCTGGATGTATTGATTTTTTTGTTGTTTGTTGTTTTCGGCTGTCAAGTCCCAACTGACTTATAGCAACCCTGTGAGATTTCCAAGTCCAGAGATGTCCAGAATTGGTTTCCCATTGCCTGCCTCTGCATTGCAACCCTGGTCTCCCCTCCACATGCTAACCAAGGCCATCCCTGCTCAGCTTCTGAGGTCTGAAGAGCTCATGCTGGCCTGGGCTTTACTGCCAGATTTAGTGATGCTTTATTGCCAGATCTTTTACTGACTTTGTTGCTCACCATCACCAGCTGCTTTTGATAATTTGTGGATGGTTTGCCAGCTGCTCCGGGAGTAGTTGCCAGGAAGAAAGAGGCAAATATTTGAAACTAATAAACAGTAAAAATTATTGGAAACAAAATGCAGGCCTAATGGGAATTTGATTGGTAAACAATGCCAGAGCCCTGGTTGAAGTTTTGCCATATGTCTTACTTAGTGTTCCATTCTGTAACTTTTATTGCCTCTGCCTGCAATCTGTTCAGTGTCACTCACTTGCTATGTGGGCTCCCACGGCCCTTTAAAGTTACATCTGTAAATTTGTGGTCGACCCCAAACTGTATTATATCTTAAGTGTGAAAAACCACACTCTCTGCCACATTGTGCTGGGAACGATCTGGGAGTCCTTGAAGCCTGGATGGCTATTTCATCAACATGGGTCACATGCGCCCAAACTGTTTGGTGCTGGGTTGATAAGTGGGTTCTTGCATAGAATCCCCAGTCTTAGCAAGGACTCCATGATGAGCTAATTGTTTCTCTTCAATAAACTGCTTTCTTTTCTTATATGACACCTGGTTATTGAGAGCAATTGGAGGTTCTCACAAATAATGCCCACGCCACTCACTATGAACTTTCCAAAGTTTTCGTCCCTTACAGCTCAATCCCGAACACAGTTACATCCTTGCTTTAGGGTGCTTTGGGCTGATCCTGCATTGAGCAGGGGGTTGGACTAGATAGCCTGTGTGACCCCTTCCAACTCTATGATTCCATGATTCCACGATTCCACGATTCCATGATTCTATAATTCCATGATTCCATGATTCCACGATTCTATGATTCCACGATTCTATGATTCCATGATTCTATTCTATGCTCACTGACTGTGATGGACGTAAAGGTAAAGGTATTCCCTGTGCAAGCACCGAGTCATGTCTGACCCTTGGGGTGATGCCCTCCAGCGTTTTCATGGCAGACTCAATACGGGGTGGTTTGCCAGTGCCTTCCCCAGTCATTACCGTTTACCCCCCAGCAAGCTGGGTACTCATTTCACCGAACTCGGAAGGATGGAAGGCTGAGTCGACCTTGAGCCGGCTGCTGGGATTGAACTCCCAGCCTCATGGGCAAAGCTTTCAGATGGCTGCCTTACCACTCTGCGCCACAAGAGGCCCTTTTGATGGACGTAGAACAGTATTAACTCTGCTTAGAGTCGCTCTGCTTACCTAACAGTAGACCATGTGGTTTCTCTTTGCATTCCAGCCATCCGCTCACCACCGTCCCGGGAGTATCCTTCTTGCAGTTCTTACATTTTATTTCCCATTGTGTTTTGCCTAAGCCCTGGTGGGGTCCTTCTGATCTTAACCTCCTACTCTTTCCAAAGCGCCAATTTTCCTTACATATAATTTGCTCGAGCATTCCTCTGAGCTTCCCCAGTTCAAGCTATCAGCATGCCCCCATCTCGGAAAGAAACAGATTGTCTTTCCACCTGGCAGATGTGACTTCCAGGACAGCGTGTATTTTGCCATCAGTGCTGATAATTTTGATAGATGCTCCTGGAGGGAGAAAACGCTTCCTGTAATAAAGCTCATATCAGGCTTTTGTGACACTAACCCCATTGTGAAGCAATGGGTGCAAGGAAGCTTACAGCACGACACTTAGCATTCTGCACTTCGTGGCACAAAGAGGGCTTTTATCTTCTTGGGTAAACAGTACTTTTCACTTCATAAAAAAAATGTGTTCTTTAAAAAGAAAGGAATAAAGAGGCATAAACTCGCTAGCTTTGATTACGAACTACTTTGCGATCATTCTTTTCCTCTCGTGCAAAAAAAAATAATAATAATATAGGAGCTTTGGCTGCTGTGATAAGGATGCCTTCAGCAAAGGACTCCGTGGAGAATCAGACCCCGGGATGAAAATGCACTTGACCTGGGAAGTGTGAATTATCCTCATGGAGCCAATGGTACACCTGAACCATAATGAACGTCATGATATCACTAGAGGCAAAAAAAGAAAAGAAAAAGCAAGCTGGTGCAGGACGCATTTTTACTGTCAGTGGTACATCTGGAATTAACCTGTCGGTGCAGTTAGATATATTAGGCATTCTGAAAATATGACAAAGCCTGTAAGTATTCTTCCCAATGGGCAGCATGCCCTTTCCTTACCCAAGATTATTACACATTTGTGGAAGATTAAGCCGTTCTCTTACAAAAGACCTACACACATTCCGGGCAGCACAAGGGTGCTGCTGAAAATTGCATCCCTGTGTCAAGTTCTCTCCCCCCCCCCCAGCATTTTGAAACACTTGTCTGGGTTGATGTCTTCTAGCTAAAAGGTAAAGGTATCCCCTGTGCAAGCAACCGGGTCATGTCTGACCCTTGGGGTGACGCCCTCTAGCGTTTTCATGGCAGACTCAATACGGGGTGGTTTGCCAGTGCCTTCCCCAGTCATTACTGTTTACCCCCCGGCAAGCTGGGTGCTCATTTTACCGACCTCGGAAGGATGGAAGGCTGAATCAACCTTGAGCCGGCTGCTGGGATTGAACTCCCAGCCTCATGGTCAGAGCTCCAGACAGCATGTCGCTGCCTTACCACTCTGCACCACAAGAGGCTCTTACGAATGGTTAGCATGCCTAAATATTACATCAGAGAGGGAAAGAACTCAACACAGGGATATTGGTTTCGGTGGGATGCCCAGAAAATGGAATTTTACTCTTACTGCCTAAACCTGATCTGTTTCTCTTATGTAACTTGGGCCCTTGCTTCTCTCCTGGAAATTGGGATAATTCTCAAGGGAAGCTGCTCTTGAAAAATGGGGCACAACATGGCCCATTATGACTAAAAGTTTAATCCTCAATCTCTGGTTGCCAGATATTGACCTCGGCTAAAACATAGTTATTATTTCATGTTATTATTCATATCTTGAACATAAAAAGTGGGTGGCTTTTTGCTTGAGTCCGGAAAGCTGCAAAGCTGCATGTAGCAAAGAGGTCCTCAGAGAACTTCCTTCCCTGACTTCCAGCATTCTGAAATTAAAACCATCGCACTTGGAGAATACATTATCAAATCCTATGAGTATATGATGATTTGCTGTTCTCGTCCCACACCACATGTGCCTTTAAAAATCCCCATGATGAAAAAAGGACTTTATAGAAAATACCAGATCATATATGTATAACTGTTTTGATTAGCAGCACTATTGAAATCTTGTCACAGGGCGATGTGAGTAACTACAAAATGGCTGCCGTAAGAGGCGGAGCCAACCACAGAATGTAACTTTCAATATTTCATGCAGAAGCTCTGAAAGAGGATGCCTTTTTAGAAGAACATATTGTTTTGAGATATTTTCTTGCATACACATACAGCTAACCTTCAGACATGCAGCAACAGGTTTAGTATCATTCTTTTCACTCTCTGCTGGCTGAGGGGGGAGGTCTCTCACCACCACTCCACTGAGAGACCAACTTTAAAATCCACTCAGGCTCACAAGCACTGGAACTTGTTGCTCTTTCTCCATTTAAATTCCAAACATATATAGCAGGACAGTGTTATGTTCCAAAATTATGAATATACTAACATGTTAAAATGGAGAGTGTTAGCATGGAAGTGTGGCAGGCAGAACTTCTGACAATCCAATAGTTCATCAACATTCCAAATCAGGCTTTCTCGACCAGGGTTTCATGAAACCCTGAAGTCCCTTAACAGCCCTGGAAGAATTTCCTGAATAGGTGGCAATTATCTTTATACACACGCACGCACACGCACACACAAATTTACCTTCATTAAAAAATTGTTGGTGATCTGGCCATATATGGTCATGTTGACTTGCCCCTCCCCTTCAAAATGTGCAGTGATGGGCCTGAAGTGGGTGGGAAGGGGAGGGGCCTCAACTGGGCATCATGCCACTTGGGGTTTCTTGAAGCCTGATCAATGTTTCAGGGGTTTCTCAATGGTAAAATGGCGGAGAAAGGCTGATCTGAATCCCTCATAAATACATTTCCCTGAAAATGACATAAATTTTCATTCACGATAAAAACTCCACTAAGGTGAGTTAGTAAACAGAGACCATCAAACTTCATTTTACACATTTCTTTCTTTCAGGAAAGATGCCCAACATGTTTTTCACAGTGGACCTGAATTTTCTGCATGACTCCAAAGATGATGGAGTCATTGGAAGCTAAATCATGTTCAGGTGTTTGGCGTCTAATTTAACCGAATGGACCGTGAGATTCCAGCAAAAAAAAAAAAATCATCTCATTAAGAATGCTTTAGATTTGGAGATTGGAATTGCTTTGCTTCCAGTCAGGCAGGGAGATACATTCATCAGGGTGATTTGGAGTCAGACAAAGTACCATCCATTGGCTTCTGGAAGTCATGTCTAACATTTCTTTCCAGGATTCTGGGCACAATTAATTTCAGGATGAAATCATTGTCCATTTTGGTCAGTATATATTTCATCAAGAGAATCCTCCCACAACCCCAACTTCTGCTTCTGGGAGACAAATCTGAGGCTGTTATAGTCCTGATACATCCAGAATCTGGTCCCACTGAGAGTTGTTCCCCAACAGAAGTCATTTATTTGTTTATTCACTAACTTACTTGTTTCTACCTTGCCTTTCTCCCCAATGGGGACCCAAAATGGCTGACCTTGGTCTCCTCCCTTGAGGCAGCAACCTTAACAATCAAGTAATGGATAGGATCCAGACCGTATCTAAGGCTCCACTGATAGCTCAAGTGGGGGTCCAGCCCTATCTTATGTTGATGATGCAGATCACCTGGGTATGATAACAAGAAGCACTGTTTTTTGGTACCCTGCTTTTCACTGCCTGAAGGAGTTTCAAAGTGGCTTACCATCACCTATCCTTCCTCTCCCCACCACAGACACCCTGTGAGGTGGGTGAGGCTGAGAGAGTTTTGAGAGAACTATCACTGGCCCAAGGTCATCCAGCTGGCCACATGTGAAGGAGGAGTGGGGAATCAAACCCAGGTCTCCAGATTAGAATCTGCTGCACTTCACAACTACACCAAGATGGCTCTCAAGGGCAAAGTTAATATGAGAAATAAACAAATCATCTTTTTTTTAGCCTAAAAGGCAATAATATGAAGAAAAGGTGACAGCAGCAAGAAAAGAGGAAGGGCTAGCATGAGATGGAATGACTCCATAAAGAAAGCCATGGGTGTTTGCAATAGAATGTTCTGGAGGGCTTTAATTCATAGAGTGACCATAAATGACTTGATGGCACTTAAGCCACTAACACACACACTTCAGTGAGCACATGTGTCTGGGGCCAGTGAGCACCAGTGTCTGTGTCACATGAGACAGCAGCCTAGGCTGGAAAGCCTTGTAGGTCCCAGTACCAAGTGCTCCAGCATAGCAAAAGCTGCCCCAGCTTGCCCTGTTTCCATGGGTGATGGTGGGAAAAGGTATTCCCAGCTTCTCCATCTGGGCATTGTTGTGTCTGTAGAGCTGAGGACCGAGTTTGAGGTCCAAAGCAGGATCATAAGCCTGTAAAGTGTTGTCACAGCTAGATCCCGTCTGCTGGATCCAGTCAGTTTAAAGTGAAACTGACCAATAACACGCACTGGTGGGAAGATCTCTTGCATGGCTTGTGTGTATAAGTTGGGGTTGTTTGTGAGTTCTTTTTCTCAGTTTTGACTCTTGTATCATCATGCAGGGGACACAGCTGATTGAACTCCCAGTGTCCTGGCATCCTCTGTGTTGGGCAGGAATCTCCATCGAGCACAATAAACAGTATGTCTTTCCACTAACTTCCTGCTTTAATGAAAGGGATGTGAAAGGGGAAGACCGTTGCCACCATGGAATCCCTCCTGAGAAACACTGATAGTTTTTTGTCTCTGAAAACCTGGAGCCAGCTTTGGGTTTCATGGGTTTACATGGTGGGAACAGAAACCACATTATGATAGTAATGTATGAATTAGGGCAGAAGATGGTAAGCCCCCCTTCCAGATCCATGGAGGAGGCCATATTCAGATAGAAATGAATTATTCGTTCATTTGTTTGTTTAAGAAGCTTACATACCAGAGACCTGTTCAAGGCAACTCACAAAGTAAAAAAGAAAAAGTAAAATAAAAACATAAAGCAGCAACATAAGAATTATCAATAATGAAACATTCAAGAGGAATCTTTAACACTTTTTGCTCCATTTAATATTTTGGAAACAGCCTCCTGGGTGGAGACTGTCCAGGGCCCTGTCCGTCCAGTGAATCCAGCCCCTGGGCAATCAGAAGATGCACAGCAAACTGTGCAACTTCTGATTGGCCAGCCACCCTCAGGCCCTCCCTCCACAATCCCAGTGAAGCCTGTGGCCACCATTTGAAGAAAAGTGTTGGTTCTTATATGCCGCTTTTCTCTACCCAAAGGAGTCTCAAAGCAGCTTAAAATCACCTTCCCTTCCTCTCATCACAGCAGACACCCTGTGAGTGAGATGAGGCTGAGAGAGCCCTGATTTTACTGAAGAAGAAGTTGGTTCTTATATGCCGCTTTTCTCTACCCAAAGGAGTCTCAAAGCGGCTTACAATCTCCTTCCCTTTCCTCTCCCCACAACAGACACCCTGTGAGGGAGGTGAGGCTGAGAGAGCCCTGATATTCCTGCTCGGTCAGAACAGCTTTATCAGTGCTGTGGCGAGCCCAAGGTCACCCAGCTTGCTACATGTGGGGGAGCGGGGAATCAAACCTGGCTTGCCTGATTAGAAGTCTGCCCTCCTAACCACTACACCCAGCTGGGTCTCAAAGCTTGCCTCCAGTGCGCCCGGCCTTCTGCACTCAGTGGGTGGGGGAGGCGAGGGGGCTGTCTGGCATGCTGGAGCCAAGTCTTGAGAGGCTTTCCTCCAGTGAGCCCAGCCTTCTGTGCGCTGGGGCAGTCTGCACCTCATGGAACTAGCCTCTCCTCCTATACGCCGCCTCCCCTCAAACCACCCACTACCCACTAGCACCCACGGCATTGACAGCTGCAGCAGGCTTTTTGACTGGTAAATAAATAAACAGTATTATCAAATTTATTTATTTATTCTATGTTTATATTTGTATACCGCCGCTCTCGAATGTCTTGTGGCGGTTTACAAAATAAGTAAAATACAATAAAATCCCCTAAAATATCCAATTAACACAGTATAACATGGCGAAAATATTAATATAGCAAGATGGCAGACAATAAAATACCAGCGCATTCCCCCGTTCAGCATAGGTTGACGACTCTCTCTCCCTGTGAGCCAGGAACCTAGTTGACCTGAACTTAGAGATCCTCAGATGACAACACAGTTGTCAGCTTTCCGCAGAGCCTGCAAGAGGGAGCTCTTCCCCCAAGCGTATGGTAGAGGCCAGAGCAGTAGCTCTGGCCTCAACCATACGCTTGGCGGAAGTGCTCCCTCTTGCAGGCCCTGTGGATAGCTGACAACTCTGACAGGGCCCTGAGCTCTTCAGGGAACTCATTCCACCAGGCTGGGGTCCGCAGATTGGGGTCCACATTTCAGCAGCCTTAAATGATAGTCCTAAAACATTTTCAAGACTAGAAGCAGACCATTAAATTAACTTTAAAAGACGGAAGGCCTTACTTAAAACATGTGTTTAATCTGTTTGAATCTGTCGATTCAAGAGTTTAAAACTGACTAATTTTCATTGCTATGGGCGATTTTTTTTTATCAGCACCACTGAGAGCTGAAAGAGTTTCTTTATGAGGCTATTTTGTGACCAGTGTGTTACTCTAAAACAGGGACGAAGTCGTATAGATGACGTTTTCTTCTTACAATAACTGGAATGGTTTACTGAATTAATTGGAAGTTAGCTCACATTTCCTTTAGTATCTCATAAATTCACTGATGCAGAGGTTTTGGATAAATGCAAATGCATTTAAATTGATTAATTGGCTGAAAGGCAGGTGATCTATCAGAGGAAAATATCCATAATTGGCTTGCTGGCTTGCCTTGTACCCATATTCAGAGATAAGAATCCCAAAGTAGCATTTGAAACGAATCTCTAAACTATGTAGTACTTGCTTGCCTTCTTCCTCTTCCATTGTTCTTTATTGACAGAGCACAGAAGGCAACATTTTCCAGGGACTCCAAGGCTGGTCCCACAGTAGCTGGTTGTCTGGAATAGCCTGTGTCTGTGTGGTTCTTCATGCCTGATTTCGTAGGGGTGCCAGGTAGTCCTCCGTGCAACTGGCTGACCATGGCATGAAACAGAAGTTGGACTAGGTGCACCTCCAGCCTGATCCAGCAGGCCCTGTCTTACGTTCTTATGTTTTTATTTGTAGCAAACTCCAGCTCTGGTCATATTTATTTCTGAAAGACAGGTCATTGCTTATGAAAAATGGCCATGAATTTTTTAAAGAATGAGAGGTGGTCATGGGTCCCTTTAAAGCTCTCTGACAAGGGGTGATAGCTAACCTTGTTAGACATATCTTCTTGAAGGAGCCATCAGATTTGTAAGGGGAACAAGGCTCCTTCAGTGCCAAAAGATTGCTCCGTGGAACTGCTCTTTATATACATATATCTTTTTCCCCCAATGAAAATTCACATTCAGTCTAAAACTGAATGAATGCAAGAAGTTGGTCCCTGTTTTATTTGAATTTGCTCCTTATTAAATGTAACCCCTTGGCAGTTTATTGCCCACAGGCAGTATGGTATTTAAGTGGGGGGAAAAACAAAGCTATTTGAACATTATTTGGGGGATTTTTCCCCCTCTAGACTTCTATATCATCAAAAGCTTGATTGCAGCGATCTGTGTGGAAGACACAAAGTACCAAATAAATCTGGTCTACCTTCATCTCATTGTCTGGTAAGGAAAAAAGGAGAGTCATGGAAAAAATCATTGTTATTAAACTTTTCTAGTATTGATATTCTCCAGGTGGGGTCCAGAGACACCCCAGGACTGCAACTATCTTCAGCTTACAGATATCAGTTTCCCTGCGGAAAACAGAGAAGAGCAAGAGGCCAACAGCACCTTAAAGACTAACAAAGATTTGCAGCAGGGCATGAGGGCATGAAAGCTCCTCCCCTCCACACATTTTATTATTCTTTATGGTGCTGCTGGACTTTTACTCTTTTCATCTACTACAGGCAGACTCGCCAGGCTACCCATCTGGGGTGGGTGAGGTGCACCAGGCCAAATGCTCCCCCCTGCAGGAGTAGGAAGTGGCGAGGCAGCATGCCCCGGCTCAAACTCCAGCCTGCAGCCTGGTGCAAAGCCTCCAGTGCAGAAACGGGGACATGTTGCCCCACCTCTTCCTGCTTCTGCAAGGGGGAGCATTTGTCCTGGTGCATCTCATCCACCCCCATTTGTGCTCCTCTACGAGAGGCAGAACAGTGAAGTTCCCAGTATGGAAATGGTCTCTGATTTGGGGGGCAAACTGTATGGCATTATCAGCTGCTGAGGTGTCTCTTCAGGATCCACCCTCAAATCACCAGGATCACAACAACAAATCACAACAGCAACAATAGAGGAAGAAAAGTAAGAACAGAAGAGAAGCCATATTGGTTCAGGTCAGTGGCCCATCCAGTCCAGCACTGTTTGTCACACAGTGGCCAGAACCTAGGTACCATCAGGAGGTCCACCAGTGAGGCAAGAACTCTAGAACCCCTCCCACTGTTGACCCCCCCCCCAAGCACCAAGAAAACAGAGCATCACTGATTCAGACAGAGTGTTCCATCTACTTATTATGGCTAATATTATGGCTAATAGCCACTGATAGATCCCTGCTCTATATGCTTAGCCAATCCCCTCATGCAGCTGTCTGTTCGTGAAGCCACCACCACTTCCTGGGGCAGTGAATTCCACGTTAATTATTCTTTGGAAAGTTGCTTGTCTGATGGCTTGCAAGGGCTAGGTGTGCTGGACAGTTGGCCAGAAGGTTGGCTTCACACTCACCTTACATGGAAACTTTCACAACTTTGGTTGCATCTTTCCAAATCAGCAACTTAAGATGCATTTATCTCCAACATGAACCCCTTGCAGGACCAGAACCAGCAATAAGAGATCAAATGAGTAAGCAAATAATAACATAGAATTCATATGATTGAACATGGATAATGGCAGCACTAATTTCTTATTATTTATGGTAAAGGTAAAGGTATTCTTGAATGCTTTAGGATGCTTTGGGCTGATCCTGCATTGAGCAGGGGGTTGGACTAGATGGCCTGTGTGGCTCTTTCCACCTCTATGATTCTGTGATTCTGTGATTCTATCCCCTGTGCAAGCACTGGGTCATGTCTGATCCTTTGGGTGACATTCTCTAGCGTTTTCATGGCAGACTCAATGTGGGGTGGTTTGCCTTTGCCTTCCCCAGTCATTACTGTTTTACCCCCCAGCAAGCTGGGTACTCATTTTACCGACCTCGGAAGGATGGAAGGCTGAGTCAACCTTGAACCGGCTGCTGGGATCAAACTCCCAGCCTCATGGGCAGAGCTTCAAACTGCATATCGCCTGCCTTACCACCCTGTGCCAAAAGAGGCTCTGATTATTTATGTTACCCACAGGTTATTTTACCCTCCATTGAAAAGTGTAAAAAAAATGTGATTTACATCTGTATAATTGACCTCTGATGAATAGAGGGACATTGGTTTTATCCCCAACCTTTTTGGAGCTTGCATTTATCTCCATAGGCCTGACCTCTAGGAAACAGCCTGAGGACCCATGGCTATCCAAAACAGGACAGTCCCCGACAGTAATCTCAAAGGGCCTAAAGTCAACCTTTCAGAAAAGGGAGTGTTTGGATGCTTCAGATGGCCTCGTTTCTTAAACTGCTACTTATTTCAAATTCCCCTCCAGATCTTGGTGGTGTTTTTTTAAGACACCTACATTGAGGTTTGAGTGGTATGCATATCGGCATGTTTGGAATTAATTGCTTCACTGGATTAACTAGCAATGGTTTAATGGCCTGACAGCCCCATTCATCTGCATGTGTGTTCTGGTGCGCAGGTTTCCCCAGGACAAGCAATCCCCCAAGTGAGCCATGGTTACTTTCATTTCCTCTTTGGCTGGGTGAGACATTGGCATAAAATGCCCATAAACAGTCTTTACCTTCCATCCCTTTTCATTGCAGCTCCAAGCAGGTGAGCGGTTTTGAAATGCATACGAGGGGAGGTGCATTTACCTCATCATCAAGAGCGTATAAAAAAGCAATAGATTGCTACATTTACAGCCGCGTATCGCAATCCTCTGCCATGATCCAGCCGATGCGTCTTTCCTCTCCAGCATCGACCTTCAAAAATGATGATGTGAAAAAAGCCCTGGACTTTATGACGGCTTAACTCCGAATGTGTTACAACCTCTCCATTAATATGTATTTCCAGACCTGCCATAAACTTTGAATACGGAAGAGTCGGTCCGTACCGTGCGCTCCGCCGTAAACTCTAAATATGAGAGAAAAGGAGAGGAGCATATGTGCAGACGCCGCTTTTGATAATATTTATGGAAACTCGTGTTCTCTTCTCTCCCTTCATCCGCCAGAGAGATCACTCACTTTCGGGGTTCCATAAATTCGACATTTGCTAGATTTGTAAATCGAATCATTTGCAATATAAGAGCCGCTCACCAGGAGAGTGATATATTTGGGTCCATCTCCCTAAAGCGACTCGCATCTCATCACTTTGACACGGAGTTCTGTAGCCAATTGGTGCTCATCACTTAATTTGCAGAAGTTCGTCTGACATCAGTCTTGTGCAAACATTATTTCCCTCTCGGTCTTCTGATGTCTCTGTTGCAATTTTATTTCACCGTAGTGGATCTCAATGTTCTTTTTTAGTATCGTAGGCAAAGCCCATCGGTCAGGTGGAGAGCTGTCAAGTCACCAAAATTATATCGAAGCATTTCCTGGTTGCCAGCGCACAGGCAGTTGTAAAACCAGCTTTGTAAAACGGTTCCGTTATTAGCGTGCCTGGCATTAGCCTGAAAAGGTTTATCAAGGACCTTCATTAAAGGATGCATTTGGGCAGCACTCTGCACTAGCTCAAAGGCATTGTGTGCTTATGACCATTTAA
Organism: Paroedura picta; assembly: GCF_049243985.1. Classification (NCBI taxonomy): domain Eukaryota; kingdom Metazoa; phylum Chordata; class Lepidosauria; order Squamata; family Gekkonidae; genus Paroedura; species Paroedura picta. The sequence goes on along the minus strand of NC_135379.1, from coordinate 57,744,819 downwards.
AAAAAATAGAAAACTCTCTTCACATCAACAAAACATCCAGCTCTTGCTCACTTTTAAGAGGCAGCATTGTGTAGTGGTTATAGCACTGCTGTGGCCAATTCCGCATGGGGGGGGAAGGCCAGATGGGCACCTATAAGGCAGCAGGGCTAATCCCCACTTCCACATGACATTGCCACCAGCCCTGCCCCCTCCTGGGCCTGGCTCCCTTTAGGATTCCATTGCCCTGTGTTTCCTTAACTGCTCCGGGGGCCAACAGGCACAGGCCCACGTGGACACAGATGAACTGAACTGGGTCGTCGAGGTCTGGCTCCTCCCTGCCTATGGCATGCCTACAGGGGAAAAAAGAATGCCCCAGTCAGCTTTGCAGTGCAAATATCAGAGGCGAAGACCTAACCTCTCTGTCTATATTAAGAAATGCTGTTTGCTATATGTAACCTTTTACATAAAATGGACCATAAGGGAAATGGTTTATAGATAGGCTAAGGCATTTTGTTTAAGATTCTAGGGTGCTGTAACTTTGCATCCTTGGTACAACCATGTCTGATAGTTTGGTACAAACAAGCACCAAGAGTTTAGGATTGTTTAGAGAATATTCTTTGCTTAGTATATGCTTGAAGTGATGGATGCTGGCCCGTGACCCCATGCCAGGTCAGAGGTCACTGAAGGAGTGGCATTGGTTCAGGCCTCTAAGCCAGCTCGGTGAGGTAGACATGAGGTCGACGTATAAAATCCTGTATGTAACCCTCTCTTCTTTGCACAGGATTTGGATGAACAAGAGTCCCCCTGTGACTTTTTGTTTTTGCTGCAGCAAAAACTTTTTAAAAAGCCATCCAAAGTTTTTCCAGTCTGGTATGTATTTGGATAACTCGTACAAGGCAGGGGCCCTTGCTCCAGGGCCTTGCAGCACCTGCTGAAGATCTCCAGAGAAAGGGCACCCCTCAGGTTTTTGGAGAGCATGCTCCACAATGTTGGGAGCCCCTTGCTTTGACATTTGCAAGTTGCAGGGCAAAACCAGCAGAGAAACGTGATATTAAAGCCCAGTGCAAACCGAGAATCCTTTCCCAGGTTTCACAAGAAGGATGGAGAAGATGAGATGAAGGTGAGGCTAGTCTCCAGAATTTGCATCCATGCTTATAGCTTCTGCTAAGACATTGTGTCAAAGTTTTTGTGCCAGTCTAGCTGTTGTTTAAGTCCAATCCTTTCAATGGATTAGGTCCAGCCAGCTTTTTGACTCAGCCTCATCCCATTCCCCTCCATACCCATCCCATGTGGCTTGTGTACACAAAGCCCCCATAAAACCCAGCATAGTGTTTTGCATAGGGAACCCCCACTTTCACTTTTCCCTAGCCAAAAATCTGGTTGGATTCAACCCAAAAAGCACATCTAACTGTCTTGGTGGCTTCGGTGGACATTATTTGATCCTTTGCCTCTGTTTTTCTTCTTGGTTTCAGTTTTGTTCGTTCACAATATATTTCTGAGTGCCAAATATATTGCATTTTGCTTCATCCATCTTTAATGGCTTCTCCCCTTCAATGAATTCATTTGGTTTAATAGCTTCTTTGTGTCTTCCCTTTGCCAACATACCATACCATGAATCTCCCGGGCAGCTAAGCTCTCAGTATGAACCAAACCACCAAAGTGGAGTTTATCATCCAAATGACCCGGCTACAGTCAGGAGGCTCAGCGGTTTGTTGGAATGAGATATTTAACGGACGGAGGTCTCATTGAAAATACATGGTGTTAATGAAATTATTTCCATCTCCCCACCAAACAATCAACAAAAACAGCAGGGGGAGGAAGGCAGGGGGAGCTACAGAAGCCTGAAGTCCTTCCATGCAAATTAAAGTCAACATCTTTTCATTTAAGTTGCAGGGCTATATTGTCATCCAGAATCATTCCCCGAGTCAGCCCTACATGCCTTTGATTCGCGGGGGGGGGGGGGGGGGGCATTTATAGGTGTGTGTCAGATTTGGACTGGGAAATAACAGGAGAGTTTTGGCAATGGAGCCTGAGAAGGGTGGGGTATGGGGAAGGGAGGGACTTCAGTCAATGCGATATAATGCCATGTGGTCCGTGTTCTGAAGCAGTCATCTTCTCCAGAAGACCTGGGCTGATTCTGCACTTAGTTTTTGTTTTCCGCTGTAGATCCTGCTGAATTCAGATCGATTTGAACCTGGGTCTTCCTCCTTCCTCTCCCCCCACCCCTGCCCGAGTTGAAAGAGAAAGCCTTCTGCAGTTGATTGGGGAAGCTCAGAGCAGGGAGGGGGAGGGGAAGGGAGGAGAGTGCTAGTCACAAAGCTGAACTACCTTTCCTGAACTAGCGGGGGGGGGGGTCGGGTGAATTCCTGCCAGCACTAGTGCTTTATTTCTTCTCTATTGACTCCTGAGCCGACAGCAGCCTTTCAAAGAATGAAGCATGGAGAAATAAGTTAATTTGCAAAAAGGAGAAATCTACGCTTATACTGGTGGCAATTTTTTATAATATCAAGGCTTATATCCATTCCTGGATATCGCAGGGGAAAGTAGGGTCACTGTGAATCAATCATGCACATTGCAGAGGGGAAATTTAAAGCGCCCCAAATCAAAATGGAAATCAAATTCAGTGTAGACAGGATTTATTTGGACTGGGAGTGGATAAAAAGCCCCGTGCAGACTCAACCCTGTATATACATCATGTAAATAAATAAAAAATAGCTGTGCAAAATATTCCCAATTCCACTGAACTGTTTAGACATGAGGAAAGTAATCTGCTGAATTTTCTCTCCAGTTGAATTTTCTCTCCAATGCTAAAGAAGTAAATGGGAGCCAGGATATATGTTGTGTGGTGCCTATAGTGGGTGCCATGATTCCTGTGGGCACTGTACTATGCATTACTGAACTGGTAAAATAATTCACTTGGGAACGAAGGACTGGCAAAGATTGAGGGATTATGCATTTTTTGTTTTTCCCACTGCGTCTCTACAGTCCATGGGATCTGCTGACTGGATGGCTCCGTTACCCCCTCTAGCTTCACTGCCACCCCCATATTGGAATGAAAGTTGAAGGAAGAAGCCATTTTGATAAACAACTACCTACTTTCTTTGAACTTCACATGAATTCAGCTGTTCATCTATTGTGATTGGCAATTAATTAGCAGAGTTTCTTGAATCTCTCCTTCACTCATGGTCAAATGTGTGGGCTAGCTGGGAATATTTCAATCACAGCCTTGGCCCTCCTTCTGAACCATTAGAATGAAACACTGGAGGTATCTTCACTCGAAGCAGCTATGGAAAAAGGTGGGGGACATGAACTCGAGGGCCTTTGGGGGCAAATTTCTTCCTGGCGTGTTCTGAGTCATTACATAAACTGCAAGCAAACTCTTTGGCTTAACTTCAGGCACTCTGGGAAACTGAACATTCTGTGTGGTGAAGCAACTATAAATTAAAAAGCTCTATTAATAAGCTAATTACTAATTAATTTGCAAAAAAGGATGGCTTCCTAGGAGGAAAAGTGATAAAGACGCTCATAGCTTTTTCTGTGCTTAGCAGTAACTTCCAAAGATACTCAGTTTGGGGAGGGGGGGTAAAAATGGAAAACTCGATAATAACAGGGAGGGTCCAGTGCTGGCTTGCTTTGTGGCAAAAGTTCAGTGAGGAGAAAAATTCCTGTGCGATTACTTGTCACATAAATATTTCCTATCCCATGACTTGTCACCTAAATATTAGCCATCATATTTCATCAAGGAATCCCCCATCGTTGGTCTCAGCGATTACATAGTACAGCTCTTTCTGGGAATGTTTTGTGTATTTACTAGCCATAAACCCTGCTGCACCCTGAAATGCAGCAGGTGCTAGCATGCCTGTTGGGCGGGGGGAAGGTGGCTGGGAGGGAGGGAGAAATATAGATAGAAGGAAAGAAAGTTAGGGCCATTCCGCACGACTTAAATGTAGCAGAAGTCTTATCTTTGGTAAACGCTACTAATTCAATGTTCCGCATGATATCGCACACAATCTGCAACACTCCTGCAACACTCCTGCAAAAAGCGCTTCGTTGTAGTGCTTTTCAGGAAATCGGGAGAAGTGGATTCCCCCTGAGAAAACCACTACACTTCTGCACACAAGCTGCAACACATCAGCGAAAGGCATGTACATTCTCAATGTAGCGGCAGAAAGAATGTCCTTCCCCCGCTCTCGCTGCCAAACTTCCAGCGAAGTGATCGCCATTTTTTTTCCTTAGACAGGGAAAGCAACGAACGAGAGAGGCTTCTCAGACGCTTCTCCAGCTGAAGTCCCTCCACAGAAGTGACTAAAAGTTAAACAAAGCTCCCTACTGCAAGTAAAGTTCCCAAGCACAATACAGCCCCTTGTTCAACACTGCCCATAATTTTGGCCACACATCTCACCCATGGGCGGGGGGGTTTACTTGAGGAGCCTGTAAAGCGCCAGCTCCTACGCCTGCGGAAAAGGTCTTTCTGATACATTGAAGGAACAAATATGCATTGCTACGGGTGTTTTCAGGTTTAAAAAAAAGAGTTCTTAAAGGGAAACACGAACACAACAGTTAATTGGCTGTTAAGGGGTGGGAGGAAGCGCGGAAAAATATCGCCTCCCCTATTGCGATTTCGGCGAGACAGGAAACTTGTGCGTTACGAGAACAGCGCTAGTGGGAGAGCCTATTTTCGCTAGAAATGGCTGTGTGCGTGGTAGCCAAGATGTCGTCCTGAGAGGATTGCAGTGCAATCACTGAAGCCTGACAGGGGCCAATTGTGGAAGCAATTGGCAGAAAAGAGGAGGGGTACGCAAACCCCACCTCACCTTTCTACCCAGGAAGTCCTAGGGAATTCTTGGGGCCGTCTCCAATCCTTTAGGGAGTATATCTCCCCGGATTACAGGCTGTCAGCGTTTCGGGTCAAGAGGACGACCGCCATAGTCTATCTTGGACTTTTCTTTCTTTCTTTCTTTCTTAAAGAATCTGCTTTAACCCTCCACTACGATTTACTGCAAATGAACGCTGTGAACTGAGGGGAGGACATCTGCCAAATTCCAAGATATCAAGATATCAATTAAAGCACAAAGGCGGCAAGTATTTCTCCGCTTTTTCGTTTTTCTTTTTTTCCCCCTTTGCTCTGCCTGAAGCCACCTCATTATGAGGCAGGCTAATTCTCTTTCCTAAGCAGAAGAAGGACTTAAATCAACTCACATTAATTAGTAATAGCTCTTACTGCAATTGTTTTGGTTTTCGGAGATAAGAGCCGTGGGTGAGAGGATCTCGCGAGAATTCTGCTCCAGTACGAGAATATCTGCTTTACTGACTTCAATACGTCACATGCCAGTGCCAGGAACGTCGGAGGTCAAAACAGACTTTTGCTCTCGCTTGGGACTTTGTAGGACCTCTACTGGCTATTTGCAAAATTGTCTGAGATTGGTTGCTGACTAAAGCCTAAAACATGCCTATGCTAAAAAGAATGGCTCATCTAATAGAGAAACAAACCCAAGATTTGAAAGCATTTACAGAAGGGTTGCTTAAAAATATTTTCAAGGCGATCCAAGACGGCAAGGAAGAAGTCTCTAACAGGAATGATGGATCAATCACAGTGGCTGATGATAGCTCTAAACAAGGTGGAAAACCATCAGCAGAAGAGAAATTTGAAACTATGGAGATGGAAACGGGGATGTCGGAGCCTCGCAGCCTAGATAAGGACACCCTTCTTAAAAAGACATACAGCCATTTCAAAGCAACAGTACACAAGAACCAATCAAAAGAAATATGGATCTGCTGTGAAAGTAATCGATTTAAAGGAGCTTCTCGGGGAAAAAATTGTATTGATATTGGAGTCCAGGAGGTGCAACTGCCTGATGCATACTCTGCGGGAAAGAGTACAATTGCACTTTCTACGTCAAAGGCCAACTGGACCGAACACAAGTCTACGGGAACAACAAGATGCAGCAAGCCTCGATATGAGACCCCCTTAAGAAGACCGGGGAAGGGAAAGGAGAAGCAGTGGTCAAAATTCTTTCTCTTTTTTTTCTTTTCTTCTGTAGGCACATAGGCAATATAATCGTAAGTGCCGGAAATATAAAACGGGGTTTCTCCCCCTTTATTTCTTCTTTATTAGTGTATTGCCATAGGGCCAAAGCTCATACTGTTCTGCAAAAAATGTTTAATGTTAAGCATTTAATTCAAATCTGAAAATATACCTGTCAGGATGGCTCTTAGAATGTGTCAAGTATGAAATGTTTTATAGATGTATGTGACACTAAAAGGGACTGTAAAAATTACTAAAAATTATGTTAACAAACATTCGAAATGTGGTAACAAAGGCTTCTTTTCCTATATATGGCGGAAATGTGAAAAAGCTTATAAGTTTGGGGCAAAAGTCTATACCATTGTGTAGTCAACATGGGTCTCAGATTTCCTATGTAAGCTGAATTTGTATTGGGGTCTAAGATCTTCTAAGCAAGCTGAATCTGTATTATTAAATATATCTCCGCACTGCCTTCCAGCCTAAAATTAAAGCTTAACTAAAAGGAGACACCTAATGGAGTGGGTTTAAGAATAACAGATGAAGACTATATTTTACTGCTCATTGTAAGTTTATACTATTATGTAGTTAGTGTGGGGTCCTAGATTTCCTATGCAAGCTGAATCTGTATTATTAAATATATCTCCGCAGTGACTCCCAGTCTAAACTTAAAGCATAACTAAAAGGAGGCACCTAATCGAGGAGGTGTAAATGTAACCAACGAAGACTTTATTTTACTATTTGACAACTTATACTTATATAACTTATACTTATATAACAACATATATTTTTCTTCTGTACAACTAAGTAGGCCTCTTTTCTTAAATGTGGTGGAAATGTGGATGGCTCTAAGATTGTGTTAAGTATAAATTGTTTTATAAATGTTATAGGACACCAAAAATGACCATTAAAATTGGTAAAAACTATGTAAACAAATGTTGGAAAGGTGGTAACAAAGTAGGCTTCTCTATTTAAATGTGGTGGAAATGTGAAAAAGTTTACAAGCTTTGGGCAAAAGTTCATACCATTGTGTAGATAATGTGGGGCCTTATATTTCCAAACAAAGACTATATTTTACTATTCTCTGTATTAATAACTTACATTGTCTCAATTCTATATTTCTATCTTTATGAAAATAAAAAATATATAATAAAAAAAAGAAATGGCTGTGTGTGTTACCGCGATCTGCCACTTTTGCCTGCAGAGCTTTTCAATAGCGCACAGATTTACCCACATTGCCCTTTGTGCGGAAAGCCCCTTAGAGAAATAGGAACAAGAACAGAGAGGGAAATAAGGAGAGGGAAAGACAGAGAGAACAGAGAGAGCCTGGCTCCCTGTTCTCTAGAAGAAATGTCCCCCCATTAGTGAAGTTGGGACAAAGTTTCAACCCCTGCCCCTATGCGGAGCATTGCTTTGCAGGCAGGGCTGACTCGGGAGCAAGGCTTGTCTTCAACCCTCCCTCTTGACCGGAGGTAGTCATTCCCTGGGGGGCCAGCTGCCCCCGCCCCAGGCATGCTCACACTTTTTGGCATGCTGGCGGACCACAGAGGAAAGAGGCATGGTAGTGAAATAGTTGCCAGCCTCCCGGTAGAGCCCGGTTCCTCCTCGGGAGTTCGGGCCTCAGCCATGATCCGCTGGCAAATCCCATCCCCTCCAGGCTCCATGACCAAACCGTCTGGAGTGTACCAACCCCCACGTACCCCCTCCAAGAACAGTGCAAGGGGTGCCAAAGTTCCCCAGGAGGTGAGGTCCGCCAACTCAACATATGGCTGGGATGGATACTGACACTGGCCAGGTGGTGGGGAAGAGGGTATGGAAGGTGAAAGGGTCCCCTGCTCCGTCTGTGGGTCTTCCTGGCCAGAGGGGAGGGAGGGCCAGGCAGCTGAGCATGAGCAACACGTGCTCCTAAACAAATTCCCCCTTGGCTGCTGTTGCTGGTTTGGCTGTCAGGCTCCCCCAGTGCACCCCTCTGGCTCCCACAGCCACTGGTGTCTTCCCCAGCTGGTCATCCACTCCACCGCCACGTGGTGGCCTGGTGTTGGCTGGGCGGCTGGGCAATGGGAGCGCAAGCCCTGAAAGAGCGCCAGAAGCACTGCGGGCAAAGCCTGGCCGGGCAAAGATGGGGCAGTTGAGGCCGGCCTGGGTCTTATGCTGGCTGCTTTTTGGGAAGGTGGCTGGAGCCATGTATGGAAGGACTTTGATGGTGTGAGGGCAGCATAGCCGCTGCCCTGTCCTCACCACTGGCAGCCAACTAACCTGAGGACAGGGAATGGAGGATGTAGCGGGCACCATGGGCCACTTGGGGTGTGCACCGCCTGCCGCCTGACCCAGAGCCAGACAGGACCACATGGAGGAGCCCTGGCATACCCTGCTGCAAGACCCAGTGAGCTCGGCCCCACCGGGCACGGTGGGATTGCTGCTGGCACAGTGGGGTCTGCTGGGCTGCTGTGGGGGCTCCCGTGCAGCCCGAAATCATGGCTCTCAGTGGGTAATTTTGGCCTCACTATCCTGCTGCACTTCCTGTGGTGCCACGTGCTGAGGAACAGTGGCCAGCCACCTGGGTGGAGCAGCAGACCATGGCAGACGCAATGGGCCCGGCAGCCAGGCACGTCTGCAGGCAGAGCTGTAAGCAGCCAGCCATGAGGGCGGCAGCTGTAGGGAACGGCCCAATCAGAGTGCGGCGAGCTTTGCTGGCCGCACCCTGATTGGGCCGGATTTGAGTTCGGACACTTATCGGGGGCCAGACACACTCCACCCCCTAGCCAGTTCCCGAATTATTAAGAGGATACAACAGATAAGGGTGGTCTGCATTTCATTGAGACTCAAAATAGATTATATGGCACAAATCAGTACGATCTACAAGATCAGACATTCAATAAACATGATGATAAGGTTGGGGTGCACAAATCTGAAAACAAAGCATTTAAACAGTACATGTGAAATTATGTGGAAATTTTACAGTAGAAGCATACTTATGCCAACAGAAAATGCATATTATACATGGTAGCCTTGTACACAAGAGCCTCTTGTGGCGCAGAGTGGTAAGGCAGCAATATGCTGTCTGAATCTGTCTGCCCATGAGGTTGGGAGTTCAATCCCAGCAGCCGGCTCAAGGTTGACTCAGCCTTCCATCCTTCCGAGGTCAGTAAAATGAGTACCCAGCTTGCTTGCTGGGGGGTAAAACGGTCATGACTGGGGAAGGCACTGGCAAGCCACCCCGTATTGAGTCTGCCATGAAAACGCTGGAGGGCGTCACCCCAAGGGTCAGACATGACCCGGTGCTTGCACAGGGGATACCTTTACCTTTACCTTTAGCCTTGTACACAGTCCCCTCCCCACTCCTTTACCAAATATCTTTCTGGACTATTTTATTAGAGTACAGCCCTGTTGCCTGTGAAACCTGTGCGAGTCCACATGTGAGCTGGTGATGGCTAGAAACTCTCTTTGCTATCGCTACCCTCTGTCCGTGACCCTGGAGGAAGGAGATCAGCTTTTGAGGGCTGTCCCCTGTATCCCAGTGTTGGTGAGGTGGTAGGAGTGTAGGAGCTCATGATTGACTGTGTCAAACACTGCTGACAGGTCTAATAGTTCCAGCGGCATTGACCCGCCTTGGTCCAGTTGGTGGCGGAGGTCGTCCATCAGGGTGACTAGCGCTGTCTCTATTTATTTATCATACTTCTATACCGCCCTCCCCGGAGGCTCTACCCCATAGCCAGGCTGGAAGCCCGACTGAAATGGGTCAAGGGCAGAAGTTTCCTCCAGGAATGCTGATATTTGGCCCACAGCAGCCCTTTCAATCAACTTCCCCATAAGCCTTAGATGTGAGATGGGGTGGTAGTTGTCAGGCTCCTGTGGAGCCAAGGATGGTTTTTTGAGCACATCAAGTACTTTCATCCTATATCCTTCAAAATGTTCCGGGGCTCCATATTTTGTGGTTCTTGCCCTCCCTCTCAGAAGAGAAGTCCAAAGCACTTGCTCTTTCCCAGGTCTCTGGACTCCATCCCATCATTAGACGGCAGCTCTCTGTTTGCTTTGCCCTCTCAAAAAGCCAGAGCAAAATAACTATTTAAAAAACCGTCCCTGTCTCTCATTGTCATCCCTTTTAGTGGACCAATTTTCTCCTTTATGGACTGTCAGCTGGGAATATATGTGAGGCAGCCTTTATTGGTAGTTGAAAATCCACTCAGGAAACTGGAGCTTTTCTGTTAATTTTTTTTAGGGGGGGGGACCAAAAACAAGCCAGAATCTGGTTTGAAACCTCCATTTTTCCAAACTTTATTTTCTTGACAGTATATGAATTCAGTTTCATTATTCATTACTAAAGGCAAGCCCAACCAGTTTGGCATGACATAGACCTCTTCCTTTCACAGGCTGGAGACAATTTGCTCAGATGATACAGTGATATTATTTTTTCCTGTGGTGCACATGCTCATTTCTGTGCCACTATCATGGGAGGAAAAGTTAGACATAGCATAGGTTGAAGATTAACTATAGTTTTTTTCCCCCCTGAGAACCAAGGTGGTGAGGCATATCCACCCCACCAGCTAAGATCCTCCTCCCATCCCCCCTGCTCTGTTTCTGCCCAGAGAGGTGATGCGGGTAGCAATCAGACACAGGACTTTTTCAGCAGTGGCATCTCAGATGTGAAAAGCCCTCTACCTTGACATTGCTCGCTCCAGGGCCTACCCTGCTTTCTTTAAGAGAACTGAGACTAGACCAAGGTTACACAGCTGGATGCATATGGAGGTACGAGAGAAATCTTGACACATTTGAAGTCATAGCTTCGTTGTTCATCTTCTGGAATTGAAAATTGTAAATGAAATATAGTGATTCATTCTTAAAAGGAATTTTTGACCTGTTTTATCACATTTATCATTTAATCATTTTCAATGGGGTATGATTCTCTTTCTGATTCTAGACAGTGATCCAAATATATCCTTAATCAGCTATTAAATTGCTATTATATTTTCCTTCTAGTCAATGCTCAAGTTCTGTTGTTTAGAGGAGCTCCAGAAAGGAAAGGAAAGGATTACAATCTTTCTTGTTCTTCAAGCTGCATTTTTGTGTGTGTGTGGCTTTATTTTCATTTTTTTTCTCAACCCAGAAAGTAGGTGAGGTGTTTTTCTTTCTCAGCAGCCAGCTCCTAAAGGTGAGGGGGACATTTTGGTCATGTGAAATATGGTCCTGTCTTCAAGAGACAAAAAAGAAGATCACCATAAAAGTTGCAATTTCCCACTTGAACACCAGGCAAAAGGATGAAAATAATTCAAACTCTGCAGCCCGTTCACCTGCCTGCCTGCCTGCCTGCCTTTCTCCTCCTTTTCATCTGTTGCTCAAATGGCTGCCTTGGGGTTGAGATGCTGAAGATGAGAACAGCTCAAGAATTCAAGGTCAGCCTCCAAAGGTTGAGAAATCACTTAATAGGATATAGCAGAGGGCTCATTATTTTCATGTACTTCCCATGCAAAGGAAAATTAAGGGCCTTAAAATGGTTGACTGAAATGTCATTCCTAGTCTCTCGACATCGAGCGGGTTCGTATGTGCAAGCCAGTTGCTCGGTGACAGCGGTAACACGATGGTTGGCATGTAAGAAGTGGTGGTCTTCACATGTAGACCTCTGACAGATCTAACGCCAACAACGGAAGATATTGTCCCACAGTCACTCAACCACACTGCTTCCTTTCACGTTGTTAGCTGTCAGACATTTTGAGAGATGGAGTGACCAAACAACATACTAGCCCCCTCCCACATTCTCTGCCCCCCTCCCACATTGTCTGACGAAAAGGAGGAGGGCAGTAGATGTGCACAGCCTAATCCCACCTTGCCTTTAGGCCATTTCATGGTCATCTGCAGGGACGGCTGCACATAGGAAGTAGTTGTTATGGGCCAGCCACTCCAGCAGAGCCCAGTGATAACAGAGGACTCCTCTGAGGAAGAGGCAGCCAGCAGACCTGTCCCAAACCCACAGGCAGCAACAGAGACACTGCAGGGGGGAGCAATCTCTGAGGAACCAGACATGGACCTACAGCCCGGTACCTGACACCATGTAGGGCGCCCTGGAACTACGGTTACATCACAACCTCCCAGGAATCATCAGCAACAAAGATCTGAGACTTTCCGGTATGTACTTTGGTTATACCTGAAAACGCAGCTACAAAAATACCCCTGTTTGAGAACCATGACTGTCAACTCTCTTCAAAATGATAATGGAAAATGATGCCAGGCTTAGCAAGCAGACTGCACAACGTCTTTTCGAAAGCCCTCTCTGTTGTTTTGCCCTTTTTGAACACAAACCCTCTGCCACCCAAGGGCACTTGAACTTGTTAATAAAACAATAGAAGTTGCTTCTTCTGCCTCGATCATTACAAGCCTGAGCACCTGACAAACTTGATTACAGCTGTAAGAACGTCTCATTAATTTAATTAGCAGCAAAGGGACTTCGCTTTTAAATAATTTTTTAGCTAAGCAGAGCTAGATTTTATAAATAAATGATAGGATATTTTTTTATTACCAGGAGATTCTTTGTGATTCCATTAATGTATTCTGCAAGAAAATAATTCTTCCTTAGCATAAGAGTATCTGTGGCAGTTTTTATCAGCCGGTTCTAGTTTCGTAAAGATTATCCTCGCATAGAATGGTGCCAATTGGAGCAGGGTTATTTGTGAAAGAGAGGGTGGTAGGAAAACTAACCTTGCTGCTGCTGTTATGGTTGTTACCCTTATTAGACTCCAGTTCGCCTCCATGTTTTGGCCTCGAGAAAATAAATAAGTACGGGGCTAGCAGAGGGCAACACTTTTTACTCCTTGTCTAGGGAGGAACTCTATCGGTAATTAAGGATCCGCACCTCAGTGGAACAAGGGCTGGGCTGTGGATATATTGACATCAGAAAAGAGGTTGATTCAAGGGTCTAATACAATCTCAGGGCAGGAACATTAAAGGGATGAAACACCTTCCCCATGTAGAAAGGTTAAAGAGGTTAGGGCTCTTTAGCTTGGAGAAATGACGACTGAGGTTAGAGGTTTGCAAAATTATGCGTGGGATAAGGAAAATCGAGGGGAAAGTACTTTTCTCCCTCTCTCACAGTGCACAAACTCATGGGAACTCAGCAAAATTAATGAGCAGTGGGGTTAGAACACTAAAAGGAAATATTTCTTTGCCCAAAGAGTAATTAACACGTGGAATTCACTGGTGGAAGAAGTGGTGGCAGCTACAGGCATAGGGAGTTTCAAGAGGGGATCGGATAAGCATATGAAGCAGAGAGACATCAGTGGTGATTAGCCCCAAGGTATAAATGGAATATTGATCCTGGGACAGTGATGCTCTGTATTCTTGATGCTGGGGGGGGGGGTAATAGTGGAAGGGCTTCTGGAGTTGTGACCCCACTGGTGGACCACCTGATGGCACCTGGATTTTGGCCCCTGTGTGACACAGAGTGTTGGACTGGATGGGCCACTGGCCTGATCCAACATGACTTCTCTTTTGTTTTTATGTTCTAAATTATGTTCTAAATGAGCAAACTTTACGCGAGAAGCACCGAATAGTCAACATTCAATGTCCTCTAAAGCAGGGGTAGTCAACCTGTGGTCCTCCAGATGTCCATGGACTACAATTCCCATGAGCCCCTGCCAGCATTTGCTGGCAGGGGCTCATGGGAATTGTAGCCCATGGACATCTGGAGGACCACAGGTTGACTACCCCTGCTCTAAAGAGATGGGATGAAGAAGGAGAGGAGAGAGAGCTCAAGGAAGGAGCAAGCAAGACAGGTAAGCTGATAGTCACCAGTTCTGATGTCCAGGAAGGTGCAGGCCAGGTAGCAAATAATCACGGTAGAGGGAGAGAACAGGCCTGTGTCTCATGTGTCAGATTCTCAGCAGACAAAAACACACTGTAGGGAGGTTCTAACTCCAATTAGAGGGCCAAGAGATGGTGGCGTAAGAAGCATAAGATGCTAAAGTGGTGGTATGTCTCCAGGAAGGGCCAGATCCTACCCCAAAAATGCTATTTGCCTGAAAAGAATAGTTACCCCACCCACGTCAAGAAATTAATACATTCACATACAATTTAAGGTAAAGGTAAAGGTAAAGGTATCCCCTGTGCAAGCACCGAGTCATGTCTGACCCTTGGGGTGATGCCCTCCAGCGTTTTCATGGCAGACTCAATACGGGGTGGTTTGCCACTCCCTTCCCCAGTCATTACCGTTTACCCCCCAGCAAGCTGGGTACTCATTTTACCCACCTTGGAAGGATGGAAGGCTGAGTCAACCTTGAGCCGGCTGCTGGGATTGAACTCCCAGCCTCATGGGCAAAGCTTTCAGACAGCTGCCTTACCACTCTGCGCCACAAGAGGCTCTTACATACAATTTACAGTAGTAAAAAACCTTTTCTAAAAGCTTATTTTTAGGGGGATGATCTTTCATTCAGAATTGTCTTTATTTTTGGTACAATGGGTGTAAAATCAATTGTGAATGGCACTGAGAAGGGCAGACTCAAACCTAGTATAAGGGAAGACCTTATCCCATACTCCCGTTCCATAAGGACATATAGGACAAAATGCACAGCTCTGCTGTGATCTGCACAGCATGTGCTGGGCTAGGCCCAGTCAACAGAAGACCACTGTGCAGTGTACACGCACCCAGAGAACATCAGTCTCATTCGAGCGCTCTCCTCTTGGCATTGTCTTTGATTCAAACACGAGAGACCCCACCCCCAGCCATGCACACACCGCCATTTGATAGACTCCTTCATCTTCCCCGAGAAGTTTAATTGCAGAGCACAAAGCACTCCGTGAACCTCGGCGACGTTATTTATCCTGAATTATTCATCGTTACAAGTATTCCAACTGGGCTGAGATTTATGATCTGCGTTTTACAAAAGAGCCTCTGTCATCTCAGGCGACACGTGGTAAACACGCCATCCCTTTCAGGATTTAGGAGGCCCCTCGGCCATACGTACGTAATGGATTTGCGTCTAATGAAGCCAAAGGCGGCCCGGCGTTTCCTCGTTCTAAGCACGAGACGTTTCAATGATGCACTCCTCCTTTGCAGGGCTGGAAATTCTCATTGTCTCATCATGATCGAGTCCGGTTTGCAGTGCCGAGGGGTCTGCGACTTTCTCTCCACACGGATACTGAGTATTTGTTGTGCCGATTCCTGGAAATACGACAGACCTCCAGAGCACAGTTTCCTAAAGCAAATGGCTGCTTTGAAAGGCGGACTCCACAACAGTGTAGCCTGCTGAGGTCCCGCCCCACTCCAAGCCCCGCCCTCCTTAGGCTCCACCCCCAAATCCCAAGGAAGTTCCCCGCCTGGAGCTGGCCTCCCTATTGTGAAACCAACCCTGCACTCTTCGCACAGCAGATAAAATCCATTTCAAAGTTCCTCCCCGTTTCCGCTTCACCGCAGAGCCCCTTGCTGCCTTTGTTTTATGAAGCCCCATGCATCGATCACTTTACTGTAGATTGAAATAGGATGCTCTTCCCTTGAAATAAGAATCTCTGCTCTCCGCTCTTCACTCAGAATAATGCAAGGCGTAAATCGCATTCCCAGCTGATTTAGGTATTCCAGCCACCCTTGGCGTTTTAGGGGAGCCCTTTGTCAAGTGGCTCTGCTGTGGTAAGCCTTTCGGTTTTTCAGAGCCAGTTTACCTTATGTGGGGAGTGCTGCTGCAAAAGGGGCAGGCCACGTTCTCCATGAGACAGAAATCTTTGTGCAGAAAAGCCCAATGACCTTTGCATCTTGAGATTCTCCTTGCACTAGTTTTCCAGCCCGGCGCCCTCCACATTAATTCAAGAGCCAGGCTGTTGTCGTGGTTAAGAGTGGCAGCTTTTAGTCTGGAGAACTGGGTTTGAGTTCTCCCCTCCTCCACATGCAACCAGCAGGGTGACCTTGGGCCAGGCTCAGTTCCGTCAGAGCTCTCTCAGCCTCACCTGCTTCACAGGGTGTGTGTTGTGGGGAGAGGAAAGGAAGGTGATTATAAGCCCCCTTGAGACACGTGAGGCCTGTTGGGTAATCTTGGGCCAGTCCCAGAACTGAGTTTGAGTTCCCCCCTCCTCCACATGCAACCAGCAGGGTGGACCTTGGGCCATGCACAGTTCTCTCAGGGCTCCCCCAGCCCCACCTCCCTCACAGGGCGTCTGTTGTGGGGAGACAAAGGGGAAAGTGAATGTAAGCCACTTTGAGACTCCTTCAGGTAGAGAAAAGCAGCATATAAGAACCAACTCTTGTTCTTCTTCGCTAATATCAGGGCTCTCTCAGCCTTCCCTCCCTCACAGGGTGCCTGTTGTGGGGAGAGGAAGGGGAGGCAACTGTAAGTCGCTTTGAGACTCCTTCAGGAAGTAAAATGTTGGGTACAAAAAAACAGTTCTTCTAGTTGCTGTAGGAACAGCAATTGTACAGCATAGTATAAAGAAAAATAAAGCATTGTATGAGCCATTAACAGTAGGTATGAAAACAAAAACTGGTTTTCGCTATGCTGCCTTTAGAGTACAGTGCCTCTCGCACAATGGACCAAGCATCCAGAGAAGGCATATTGGATGGTACTAGCCAAGTCTTTGCGATGCAGGCAGTGCCTTCGAAATCTCCCAGGGCCCCCTCCTTTTGTGCACGGCTTCACAAGAGGCAGGCGGGAGGTTCTGCCAAGGCCTCCTGTTCTCCTTCCAGCACTTGGCGCTTCGAGTGCCAGGAAACATGGCGGAGGAAATGCCAACTGTTAAAAAGCAGATATGGTTGTTTGGGTCCGCAGGCCATCCCCCGCTTTCTCGAAGAGGCGCACGCTCTGGCGGTTGTCCTCACAAACACCACTCCTTGCAGAAACATGCCCCATTTGAATAGCCTTATCTGCTTAAAGGAGAGCCCTTGTTTCTCTTTGGGTGTCCTTGGGCTCAAGAGTTTTTAAATCAAGAAACCAAAAAAGGGTTGAAGAAGTAGGAAGGTGTGACCTAATATTATAAGTGCGCTACATAGAAAAATGAAAACTATTATCGCTATGCAAATGTATTTTCTTCTCCAGGCAGTATGTTGTGATTGGCTCCACACCGTAGGTGATTATTTATTGATCAGGACACTGCAAGGAAAATGCATAGAAGGTGAAAGGCATAGAGGCCTCTTCAGTTCCAACCTAGGCCTGGGTCACAGGGAGCCAGTTTGGTGTAGTGGTTAGGAGTGCGGACTTCTAATCTGGCATGCCGGGTTCGAATCTGCGCTCCCCCACATGCAGCCAGCTGGGTGACTTTGGGCTCGCCACAGCACTGATAAAACTGTTCTGACCGGGCAGTGATATCAGGGCTCTCTCAGCCTCACCCACAACACAGGGTGTCTGTTGTGGGGAGAGGAATGGGAAGGCGACTGTAAGCCGCTTTGAGCCTCCTTCGGGTAGGGAAAAGCGGCATATAAGAACCAACTCTTCTTCTTCTTCTTCTTCTTCTAAATTTGTCCTTTCCATTATTCCATTATGTAATACTAGAAATATAGCCCATTGCAGATTGAAATGCAATGGGCGCTAGCAGTGAGAGTGGGTATGGGGGGGGGGACTACCTGGAGTCTTTCGGCGGGTCTTGCGGCGGCGGCAAGCGGGTGGCGAGCAGGTGGCGAGCGGCTGCATGTGTCCCTGGAGTCCTGGGGTTGCAGCGGCGGAGTCCTACACTTGATCTGAGGCAAAAGGCGGAGAAGCGGCGGCGGAGTCCTGTTTCTTGGAGCAGTCTTGTTTCTTGGAGTGGAGTCCTGTTATTTGGAGCAGTCCTGGGGCTTGCGGCGGCGTCAGGCTGAGCGGTGAGAGGCGCTTTGCGCCTCTCGTGGCGTCAGGCCGCCGGGCAGGGAGCCCCCGGCAGCCGCGCTCTGCGCGACTGCTGGGGGCTCCCTCAGGTGGCGGCCTGACGCGGTGAGAGGCGCAAAGCGCCTCTCACCGCATCAGGCCGGGAGCAACTGCAAGCCGCGCTGCGCGTGGCTCGCAGTTCCTGGGGCTGGGAATCAGAGGGACCAATCGGCAGGCGCAAAGCGCCTGCCGATTGGTCCCTCCGATTGTCTGTCATGAGGAAGGGTCCAATCCGGACCCTTCCTCATCCTGGACACATCCCGCCTCAGAACCCCTTATGGTTTTATTTACTCCGTGGCGCCCGTGGCGCCACGGGCAGTTTACAGATATGTCAGGAGCCCACATTTTTTACAAATGTATGTATGCCTGGCCACTGAAGAATGTGGTTGTGCCAAAACTATAGTCACCACGTGTCCCGAAAATGACAGGACGGTCATGACTTTCCCCCAAAATGTTCTGCATCCCGTGCCATTTTTAGAATGTCCTGCGGCATCCTGGTGTCCAGCGGTCACTTCTGTGCTCAGGATGGCGTCTGGCATTTGCGCAGCCCCGGCCTGTTCGTCCGGGGTTCTGGAGGGTGGCTTTCTGTTTCTGCTTTGCTTTGCCCTGCCTGCCCCGGCCGTGCTGAGCCCAAAGCACTGCCCTCCACTGCTGAGCTCAGTCAGTGCAGCTCACCACGCCCGTTCTGCCGTGATTGGCTTCTGCCCGGACTCCACCTTCTTAGTTTGGCGGGTCCAGAGAACAGCAGCACGTGGAGGCGAGGTGAGGGCGACGTAAGAGCCGTGCAAGTGCAAGGGAGGCGGCAAGGAAGAACGCAGTCTTCATTCAGGCATCGGCTTCAGCCTTCGTCTTTCTGCCTGCCTGCCTGCCCTGGTGAGCCTCCTCGTCCGAAGCCCGTGTCGCGCAGCAGCCACTGCCGCCAGAGAAGGAGGAGCCGGCACGCGAGGGAGAGCTGTTGCCACCGCCTGGGGCCCGCGTGCCATGAATGCCAAGGGCAGTGAGAGCGACTGGCAGGGGCTAGTGAGCAAGGCCAGGCAAGGAGGGAAGCCGCCCACGAAAGACGGAGGCCATCCAGGCGCAGACGCTGACACCTCTTCCTCCGGCTTGGCCCCGCAGTGCCAGGCGCTCCTTCTGCACAGAGCCCAGCAGGGAGTGGGTGCTCTGGGGGCACCCTGCCCGGGACGGCGAGGGTGAGCGAGCGAGCGTCCCCTTCCCCAGTGAGCCAGCTAGGCTCCCAAGCAGGGCCTCGCCTGGCAAAGGGCCTCCCCCCCAGCCCAGCCTGTCTCCAGGGATAGGAACCGGGGGGAGGGGTGCTCTGGAAGGCTTCGCTGCTTCCCAGTGTCTTGGGCTGGAAACTTTTGGGAACCCTGCCCCCCTACCTCCGCCGCTGAGCAGGATCTGCCTCCACCCCCTGCCACCAAGCAGGAGCCGCTGCTGCCCCCTGCCGCCGCCCCCCTGCCGCTGCCCCCACCACCTCCCCCACCCCTGGTGTCTCACTTTAGCTCCCTCACGATCTGGTCACCTTAGCCAAAACACATCTGGTCAAGGCCCGGGGTTGGCCAAACTGTGGCTCTCCAGACATCTATGGACTACAGCTACCATGATCCCATCATCAGTTCCTTCAAGGAGATGGATCTTCTCAGGATGAGGACCGAGCCAGCAGAAGACACCTCTTTCAGTGTGGCTGGGAGTCCAAGCTGGTGTGGAAGCAGCCGGGCATCCAGCCATGACGCTGATACCCACCACACCTGATTCCTGCCTGGCTCCGTCATTGCAAATCTCCCTGAAACTCTTGACCCTAGATTGGGCTTTTGGATTAGCCCAACCAGATTGCTTGGAACGTTTCAGTTTTGACTCGGCTCCTGTGGCCGTGCTTTTGCCTTACCTGGCTTAGGTAAGTCCATCCAGCTGCTGTAAGCGGCCACCACCACCCCCGCTAGAGGAAGCAGCCCAGCCCAATCAGCAGGGTCCAATGCCACAGAGTCTACCTTCCAAAGCATCTGTTTCTCCAGGAGAGCTGATCTCTGTAGCCTGGAGAAGAACTGTCATTCCAGGAGATCCCCAGGTCCCACCTGGAGGCTGGCATCCCTGTGGGAGGGAGATCTAGGGTATGGCGGGGGATTTGATTAAACAAACTGAAAAAGGCTGCTGGATCCATCGTCAGGACTGGGGAATCTTCCCTGTGCTATAAAGCTCATTCCATGACCTTGAGCCGATTTCTCTCTCTCTCTCTCTCTCTCTCTCTCTCTCTCTCTCTCTCTCTCTCTCTCTCTCTTTCTCTGCCTAATCTACCACCTAGGGTTGTTGTGATACAATGACAGAGCCGAGAAATATGTGTCAAGCCCTCATCTCCCAGGTGGGAGAGTAAGATAAAGAATGTAATACGTGCATTCCAATCAAATGAAACAATAGTTACAGGGAACTGGTGTGCAAATAAATCTCTGTTTAATTGTCAGCCTGTATTCCCTAATGTCACTCCCTATAAAAACCATGGTACTTTCATCAGCATCCCCTGGGGATTTCTTTACATGCCACACTTTTTGGGGATGAGCCTTGACAGTCGTTAAAGTAATTGTGGTTTGTGTGTCTCTAATCTGGACCTAAAACTGCACATACATGTGTGTGTGTGTATTGCATTGATTAACAGGGGGCAGTTTGCCAATAAAGATGCGATTCGTATTTGGCATAAACATAGCCACAGCTGTTTATTAAATGCCTCCCAGAGGAGGGTTGGCCCTTCACGGGAAGGAGTCTGAACCCTTCAGCCATCAGGCTGCTTCACCCGAGGGTCCATGGATGCCCTAAGGCTTGCTCCATCCCAGCTGGGAGAGCAGGCCCCTGTGGATCCGGATTCCCTCACAGGGAAACGACCCTATTGGGGTCCACCAGGAGCCCACCTTACTTTGATGTCCCTTGGTCACTTGGCTAGGAGCCCCTGGCCTCCCAGCCATGGCCGGTCTCATTAAGGAGACCCCAAATCCCCAAGGATCCCAGTGGTCAAACTAGCATCCCTGCCAACAGGCACCAACTGAGCTTGCCCCACAGCTGTGATGAAGACACAATACAAACAGCCAGAACAACTGGAAAAAACAGACAACTGGGTGGGTGGGAGGGAAGCTGTTCAGGCTGCTGGAGAGAAAAGGTGGCCGGGGCTGAAGCATGTCAGGCCTGTAAAAGGCTCCCACGCTCAGCATGGCCATGTCTCTTGAGGTGGCCTCCCCTCGCCACTGTCCTCCTTGGCCGCCTCCCGCCTCATCGATGGTGGCCGCGGTGAGTCACGGCCCGCTAATTGTAATCAAACACCGGAGCAACCAGTAGCAGCATTAGGAGAATAAATTTTAGACTTAAAGGCCGTTCAAGCAGTCAAATCAGGCGCCAAAGGAAATAGTTCAAAATATGGATTAACGCCAGAAATCGTAGTTCTGCGATTTTTCTTTTCCCTGTCACATTGGATCTTAAATGAGGGGTCAATTTTGCAATTGCTAACAAGTTGTATAAAACGATTCTTCTTTAGGAGGGATTTCTGCCCTTTTTAGTGGGACAGCGTGAATAACGAAGGAATAAATCCGGGATTGTCTAAGGACACATCCACAAAATATTTGTTTGTTGTCTAATGCATTTGTGCTAATTAAAGGGGGGAGGGAATTGAAGTGGTGTCAAAGAAGGTTTCTTGATTGGGATGATTTAAAAACAGATGGGACAGATATTGTTGGGAATGCTTTGGGTCCAGGATCCGACCCCAGGCAAGAGGCTGGATGCTTTCAATGCATTGATTCTAACCTACTAACCAAACCTGGATAGCCAAGGCAAAACCAATCCTGTCAGATTTCATAAGCTAAGCAGGGTTGGCCTGCACTTTGGAAGGGCATCCTCCAAGGAATACCAGGCTTGTGACACAGGGCAGGCAGCCGCAAAACTCCTCTGAACTTGTCTTGCCTGGCAGCCAGATAGGATCCCCTGGCTATATTGCACACGTGCCATACAATAAATAATCATACATAAATAATATAATATAATATAACCTACTGTTTTTCTAGCGAGTTGGAAATAAATCTGAAAGTGCAAATTCTGGAACACATTTTCCTTATTCAGGTTTCAAGGGAGAGGGGATTCAAATACACAGTCTGCTAATTTAAGATTTTGTTAGCAAAACCAAACCGGGACAAAACCAAAATACGCCGACTTTAGGCAAATGTTATGAAATTAATGCAGGCTTTTGGTTTGATTGCTAAACTCTGTGGATGTGATTCTAGCTGGAGATGATGCTGAACTGATTTTAAATATAGTATTATTAGGTAAGGTATGGATTGCAGGAAAACAGAAAGCACCAGAAGTTGCAGCAGAAATAGATCTCATAGGCCCATTATGCACGGCCGCCGAAACGGCGATTTTGGGTCACATGGAAAACACGGAGGGGGAAGAAGCAAAGCACAGGACGGGATGGGACGCAACTGCGGCAAAACCCAGAGTAACCGATTATGCACGCAGCGACCCCAGCGCCGCTTCTGGTTGCACCCCGGTCACCCGGAAACTGCGCTTTCTTCCGCGTTTCGCAAACACTGCTTTTTCGGCGGCATGCACCAAATCTGCGGCTGGTTGCAGCCGGCTTCGTGCGTTATCGGTGATTTTAGTCACCGCCATTCCACCCCGAATGTGCGCTATCAACCCCCCGTGCATAATGGGCCATATGGATGATTTGGTTCTCATGAAAATTGTCAGTTTGATATGGGGATACACTGGGAGGACTAAGAATTTGGAACATGAATAGCAACCACATCACTTTTGGAATCCCTCTCTGCCAACCTTTCTCAACTTTTGTTACCACTGAGAAACCCCGGAAACATTCTTCAGGCTTTGAGAAACCCCAGAAGTGGCGCAATCATGGAGATTATGGTTTGGAAGCAGAGCTGTGGACATGCCCACCCGGAGCCCTCCCTTTCCCACCCCTCCAGGTCCATCATTGGCCATTTTGGGGGGAGGAGGCGGGTCAATCCAAAGTAAATCCCAAACTGATACCACAGAATTCCAGTGCTGTTTCTGTTGGCAGGGTTTGAATATGCAAGAGAGCAAAGCACCAGCTGCTTAAAAGAATCCAACAGTTTTACAGAGCAGAGAAACCAACTTTGTGAGTAAGAGAGGAG
This sequence comes from Paroedura picta, assembly GCF_049243985.1. Classification (NCBI taxonomy): domain Eukaryota; kingdom Metazoa; phylum Chordata; class Lepidosauria; order Squamata; family Gekkonidae; genus Paroedura; species Paroedura picta. Next base: position 57,721,870 of record NC_135379.1, on the reverse strand, counting down.
AGAGATCGCCCTAACAGTCTGACTAACAATCTGAAGGGAAAGCAGGCAGGAAGGGGACTCAGTGGAGCCAAGTGGGACAGGGGAGGAAATAGTATGCAAATACCTGGAAGTTCCTGATCTAACTATGCTAACTGCCTATCTCCTCCGATGTCCCCTGAAGGAGATCCTTCTTGAGCTGTTAAATCGGGTGCGCGACAAATCTTGCATGACCCAACTGTTTCACTCCCACAAGACCAAAGCTACAGAATTCTGCACTGCTCTGCAAAGCAAGGAATGCGTCCAGCACCGCGTTTCAGGAAGGCTTATGCAGATCTAAAGGTGGCCCGTCTTTGAACGTGGGTTTCGTTTGCAAAATGAAATTCCCTGCTCTGAAAATGCACCCGACAGAACAAAGCACGTAGTTCTAAAGTTTGGCGCTTATTATCAACCCTGTGCCATTCCATTTGTAGCTTTGGAAGCCCCCTCTCCAAGTCCTTGCTCTCCTGAGCCAGGCATCAATGCTCACCTTCACTTTGACCCCACACAGCCAATTAACAGGTGTTTGAGGGCTCCCAGGGCAAAGCAGACTCCCCTCCCAGGAACACGAAATCCCTCAATGAAACCCCTCTGTCTCCTTTGACCCCGGAGTCCCTGAGAAACTGGATTTCCCCCTCCCACCGCCACCGCCACCTTGTTCCAAAAGAAAAGAATACTCGCTGTGTGCTGAAAGGCAGAGCTAATTCGAGATGAGCCAGTGAGAAAGGGACAATGCTGGGTGCCTCGGAAGGCCAAAGGCAGCAAGAACCAGGCGAAAGGAACGAGGCGGCGAGATGGAAGCGATTTGTGTTTCGACCCGGCTCTCATTACGGCTAATAAGAGCACACTCTTTGTCCCCTGCTGGAGTTCAGCAAATGCACAGCGATATAATAGCTTAAGGCCGGGAGGTGGAAGACTTTTCGAAAGGGACAGTGCCCAGAGGGGTGGGTGGGGGACAAAAAGGAAGCCTTTTCCTCTCTCTCTCTCTCCCCCCCCCCCACCACATTCTTTTTGTAAATAGCGCTGAGGTTTGATGCGCGTGTCGCCTTTGTGGGGCTGAACTACGAGCTTGTTATGAAAAGCATATTTTCCTCGCTCTCCTGCCTGCCTGCCTTTTCATTCCGCACAATGAGGGGAGGCGGGAAGCCCTGAGCGGCAGGTGAGGCGTTTGCGATCTCCTGCACAAGAAGCCTTTCAAGGGAATGGGAGATGGCAGGGGAAAGTTGACACGATGCAAAGGTTTCTCAAGCACCTCTGTTTATTCCCCCCACCACCACCGTCCTTCAGAGTCTCAAGTCCTTTGGGTTTGGCTCTTTAGGAGGCCAGAATGGCGGACTGAGGAGAAAGCGATCCTGCGAGGCATTTGCCCCACAGAGATGTTTCCACTGGCAAGCCATCCGCACAAGCCAGGGTGTGCGCAGCACAGGAAACTTGTGTGGTTTAAAAAAAATCAGCCACGCTGATTTTATTTTAGGGTGCTTTTTTAATGGATGTGATGTGAATGTCTGGGGCCCATAAAATGCATAGATCAGGGGTAGTCAAACTGCGGCCCTCCAGATGTCCGTGGACTACAATTCCCACGAGCCCCTGCCAGCGAATGCTGGCAGGGGCTCGTGGGAATTGTAGTCCATGGACATCTGGAGGGCCGCAGTTTAATTACCCCTGGCATAGAGTGTAGACACTTCCCAGTGGGGACCCATGGGGAACTTATAGGGGACAGGAAATCTCACTTTGGTGTCGTGGTTAAGAGCAGCAGCCTCTAATCTGGTTTGATTCCCCCACTCCTCCTCCACATGCAGCCAGCTGGGCGACCCTGGGCCAGTCTCAGTTCTCTCAGAGATTTCTCAGCTCCACCTACCTTGCGAGGCGTCTGTTGTGGGGAGAGGGAAGGGTAGGCGATTGTAAGCTCTTTTGGCTCCATCAGGTAGTAAAAAGGGGGTACAAAACCCCCAGCTCTTCTTCTCTTGGAGCCCCTTATGAAATGTGATACTAGATCAGCTGGTGTAAACTTAACTCCCCTCCGCATATGGTCTCCGTGAGCTGGAAGTACACAAGCACCATACGCAGGGGTGTGCAGTCATGCTAACAAGAGGAACATGAGAACCAGGAGGACATGTCGGAAAAAGGAAAGGATGTTGGGAAGAAAGCCGTGCAGATATAGACAGAGCATTCAGAGTACATGTAAAACTGCAGTGCTATGTTATGTGAAGACAATGGTGTAGGAGGAGGATGTTACATCTGGTCAGATGTGTCCCCGAGGCTGCCTGGGCCTGGCATGTCTGCTCACGAGTGGCAGGGGCTTTCCCTTCAGAATGGACCACCTCATCAATGAATTGTTCTTCTCTTCCCTGAGCTGATTTTATTCAAAGTTCAAAAGCAGCATGGCACCACGTTTCAGAATCATGAAACATGCATCCGCGCAGCAAGGAGATGACCCCTTTCCAAAAAACAGCAGGAGGGCCTCAGTACTGAAGTGGTACGACCAAATTGTCCCCCAAAAGCATCTTTTTCTAGCCATGGATTATTCTGTGTGGACATATTATGAAATAAGAAACAAATATCATTCAGGTTTGCTGCAGACTCTAAACACACTTTCAGCATTGCCAGAACGTTCTCTATGTCCCCCCCTCTTTGTCTGGAAAGAATTTCTCACTGTTTCTTCTCTTAGGACATATCTACAGTGCAGATTTGAAATGAAATATATTTCCATCCTCCGGGGAAACCCTGGGAATTGTAGTTCCATAAAGAGATGGCAGGCTGAGGATCGGGGAAAGGATTTCCGGCTACTTAAACTTCACTTCCGTTGAATGGGAATACTCAGGGCTTAATCCAAACAGAATGATGTATGTCTTTAGAAGATCATTTAATAGACCCTGCCGGTTTTTCAAAAATGAACAAACTGTTATTTGCCTTGTCCCTTGGGGGGAGATTGTGATATTTGAACTGGTATAAAGCCAATACATCTCTGATTTATAAATATTAGTAATGTGTATTTGAGCATCAGCTAATAAAAGGGAGCCCCAGATGCCCTTTTTATTATACCTAACCTGAGCCATTTTTAGAGGAATAAAAGGACAGCTTTTGAAAATGATTGGGGAAAGATCCTTAATCTGCCAAGGAGGCAGGAGGAGGAGTGTAGAATGACTGTGCAATCCTAAACAGAGTTACTCCTGTTGAAATCCACTGGCTTCCATAACCTTAGAAGGGTGTCCCTGTACTGAAGAGAGCAGAGAGAGTCAGCATTTAATCTCACTAGCGGGCCACGGTCTAGCCAGCTGAGCTGTATTGATTTCACCATCGAAGAGGTTTGCACAGACAGGTTTTCCTGTGAAGAGCTTTTCTGCCAATCGTCGATCTGTTAGGGGATCCTATGGAGAGGTTTTCTCCCTTTGCTCGTGCAAAGTGTTTGCTCTCTGGGGCAATTTCTTACTGTCTCTTCTGTCGCTGGCTTCCTACTGTGTGATAAAACTCTATGAACGAGTGTGCCTCTAGGGAGGGCAGTCCCCAGGTCATCTCCAGCTCATCTCCAGGCAACAGAGATCAGTTCTCCTGGAGAAAATGGCTGCTTTGGAGGCTGGACTTCATAGCATCAAACAACATTCAGGCCCCTCCCTGCACCAAATCCCACACACTCCTGACTCCTCCCACAAAGTCTTCAGGTTATTCCCAACTCAGAAGAAGAAGAAGAAGATTAAGAAGAAGAAGAGTTGGTTTGGTGTAGTAGTTAGGAACACGGACTTCTAATCTGGTATGCCGGGTTCGATTCTCCGCTCCCCCACATGCAACCAGCTGGGTGACCTTGGGCTTGCCACAGCACTGATAAAACTGTTCTGACCGAGCAGGAATATCAGGGCTCTCTCAGCCTCACCCACCCCACAGGGTGTCTGTTGTGGGGAGAGGAATGGGAAGGCGACTGTAAGCCGCTTTGAGCCTCGTTTCGGGTAGGGAAAAGCGGCATATAAGAACCATCTCTTCTTCTTCTTCTTCTTCTTCTTCTTCTTCTTCTTCTTCTTCTTCTTCTTCTATGCCGCTGGATTACGGCATGACTACGTAAAGGCTCAGAATGCTTAAATTCTTGACTTAGGAGGATCTCTCTGCAGAAATTCTTGTATCTCCGAAATTTGGCAGGGAAGGTCCCCTGAACAAGGGGTCCAGCTTCTGAGAATGTCATCCCAGTGGGACAGAAAACAAAACAGTTGGAAATGTATTTTGTGCCTGGTAGTGTATCAGACTGAGATTCTTTCTTCTGTCAGTCAGAAAAATTTGGCACCAAGATCTTTTGCATGACGAGTAACATCTCCAGAAATGTCATCCAAATTGGCTAGAAAGGAAAAACTGCAGCTGGAATTGTGTTACTCAAAAACAATGGAAACGAAAATCAATGTCATCATAAAATGCACGTGTGCAGTCACCAATTTTATGAAAATGAATGCTGCTTTCATGCAATAAACATATATGCTCTGGAAACAAGAATGAAAATGCTAAAAAAAAATGCACCTCCCTGGATTTTGGGGAGGAACTGAAACAGAATTGAGCACAATCAGAGATGCTCACTAGATTGATCCAAATCAGTATATGATTCCCCTTTACTCTTTAACTCCAACCACGTACAGATCTCTGACTACTCTTATTAAATTCATGGGTTCAGTAAGACATGGACACTCAGCTCCAACAACCAACAACTTTACTGGGATCAGAAATATTGAACAACAACCACCAGAAAAGTGGGACATATATAATTTTGCTACTTCTCCCAATATATGTGATTGGCCCTTAACAGAGGCCTCTGATTGGACCATACATTCATTCCGTAATTGACTAAGAGTTCAAGGCTGGCAAAGCCCAACCAAGAGCTCAGGATCTCAGCCTAGGTCCAAAGAAGCTTACAAGGTCCCTTGAAATTCACAGACACAAATAACTTCCATTCCCTTTTTCTCTCCTTTCCCACTCATTCCTCATTAATATTCCCTCTCCCGAATCGCAACAATAATTTCCCACTTTCTTCCTTCATTCTTCCGCATCTTTGGCCCCTTGCTTTCCTAGGCTCATGTTTTGACCCCTTCTTCTCCTAGATCCGGGATGGCCAAACTGTTGTACTGAGTAATGTTTTGGCAGATGGAAGCCAAAAGAAGTTTGAAGGTCCAAAAGGTGTAAGGCAAATTGGACAAGCACAGGAGATCTATGGTCTCAAACTCCCAGCATGATCTACTGGTTAAGAGTGATAGCCTCTAACCCAGAGAACTGGGATGGATTGCACATACAGCCAGTTGAGTGACCTTGGGCTAATCATGGCTCTTGCAGAGAACAGCCCAAGGAGAAGAAGACAAACATCTCCAGAAGAGGCTGACTGAGCTCCAACATCTCAAACGCTTTCAGAGGCAAAGTCCCATTCAGTTTTCCGATCACACATGCTGCTTGAGGAAACCAGGGGGCATCCCCTGAAGATTCCCAGGGATACGGAAAGGTTCTTATTTTATTTCTCAACCTTTTAGTGAAGGAAGAGTTCATTAAATCGGTGCCTGCCCCTGTACAGTTGGAGGAACCGTTAAATATTGATCAATGGTTTCCTTCTATTCATGTGAAAAATGCATGAACCGTAAGACAGTTTCTCCAGGATGAAAAATTTGAAACTACATTTGGTGGCCTCTTATTTTATTCAAATTGGCAATAAATGTACTTATCTAGGACAGCACAAGCTGTCGGGAGGAGATGAGAACAAAGTTATTCATGGCCCATGTTCTTTTTAGCTTGTGCGAGAGGGAATACCTTAGAAATGCACTCGCAGCATTCTTCTTGGTTCATCTTGGTTGTCTCTTACACATGAATATAAGTGAACTCCAGCATGAGTGAAACATGTGCCGTTCTCTGCTTAGCACATAACCCCAAGGCGTTCTCCTACTTTTTATTGTTCTTCACGCAGATTAGTCATACAGAAGAAACTTCTAAGGCCCTGTGCAGAACAGGAGAGGAGTAACGTCTATGTTTTCATCACTTGGTGGTGTAAGGTGGTGTCTAATTCAGCATCAATTGTATGAATTTGCTTCCGCCAAAAAGAAAGTTCTTTAAAGTAGGGCTGTCACAATCAAATGACTGCATACTTGCATGCTAGCTGTTTAGCAGAGTTTGATCCCAGCAGCTAAAACTTCAAGTGATTCATTTGCTCACCACAGCAACTTGATTGTACAGTGAGATAAGGTGGCTTGAAAGTTCAGCTCATGTTACTTCATCCATGATGGTGGCTTCCCACCTAAAATAACCACTTGAGGTCATAGTCCTAAAGAAAGACGTGTGCGTGAATGAAGAAGCCCTACACTCTTGGGACAGAACTTCTTCAACTCAGCCCTTTGATGGCTGCTCCAAAAAAATAAGCAACTATGAAGACACACACAGTCTTTGTAAAACGACAGTGGCTCATTGAGGGGTTGCCAGGTTAGCACATGCTAAGGTGAGTTGTAGCACCTGTGCAACAGATGGGCTGAGATGATCGTTATCATCACTACATGTAGTGATCATCACTACATGTAGTGTTGGCATAAAACATGGCGACATTAGAAGGAATGGAGTGGACATCAGTGGGTCAGTTAGTTTGGCATCTGTTTGCAACATCTTTCTTGCATCCAAGCCAGAGAGGGTCCACGGCACTGTGACTGAAGAGGAGATACCGCTTCCTCCTCAAACAATTGGTCTCTTCCTGACTTGAAATGACATCCCCCCACCCAAAAAAAAAACCCCTCTTGCTCAGAGGACACCTTTCCTTGGCTAATGGTAGGACCTGCCCGACAGATTCCCGGTAGGCCCCAGTAATTTGTTTATCGGTTTGCCGGGTTCTTATGGTATCTTTCTCCTGGAAAGGACTCAAAGTAGGTAAGAAAAATATTTAAATGTAATTTAAATAAATTATACAGTTAAACAAAGAAAATATGGCCTGGGCTGGCCCTGTCTGACAAAGCTGTCTGCTGATGGTTCATAAACCAACAAACTTGTTAGGCTGAACTAAGAAAGATCTTTTCTGTGGAGTGAATTGTGTGTCTGAGAGATTCAGCTTTACTGGCCTGCTGTTTTCAATCTGAAGAGGAAGGGCTGCCAGTCGATGACAGAGCACCTGCTTTGCAGGCAGAGGGTTCCAGAAGGTCCCCTCTGCTGCCCCCCCAAACCCCAGAGCTCCCCAGGGGCCTTCTGCAGCCTAGCGCCAGGCCGCAGCCAGAACCCACCTTGCTTGTTGAGCCACCATCAACACAGGTGGTGGAGCCTCAGCCAGCAAATGTTTGAAGGGCTGGGGCCCCTTCCCTCCAGGCCCATCTTTGGCCACTTTGGGAGGGTCCATGTCAAAATCATCCATTAAAAAAAATTAAAACAATAATTTCTAAAAATCCACACACATACATGCCATGGCACACCTCAAGGGATTTCTGCAGCGCACCCGTGTGCCATGGCGCACCAGTTGGGAATTGCTAGCTGTGAGGCCATGAAAGGGCATAGCAACCTGCTGGGCTGTGGTGACAATTTCTTCAGGGACTCGGCCACAGTTTTGTTTTGTTTTTTTGGTTACTTATATCCCCCTCCCATCTTTCCAGAAAGAAGCATAAGGTTTCATTGAGAATGAAAAAATAAAATCCAAACAAACAAATATCTGTTCCTTCAACCTGATCAGGAGCATGGATTCACACTGGAAATAATTCCCAGTGACATTTCAGTTGCCCATTTGACCCCTAGTCTCTGTCTCTGTCTCTGTCTCTGTCTCTGTCTCTGTCTCTGTCTCTGTCTCTGTCTCTGTCTCTGTCTCTGTCTCTGTCTCTGTCTCTCTCTTGCTTTCTGCAGCAGGAGGAGAGGGAAGGCAGATCCAGACTTAGTTGGAGTTTAGCATCTAGGGACTAGAATCTTTTTTTTCCAAAGTGAGTGCAGGTGCGGGAAGACAAGTGCATTTGGAGACTCCGCTCCCTTGCCTCCTCTCTGGAGGCTACAACCCATTTTTCGCTTCTCTCCAATTTCCCTTACCCCGTTAAGCATTTTCACATTGTTGTCTGCCTGTTTTCTTCTGTGCAAGGTGGGTAGGAACATTTTTAAATTATTTCTTTTCCAGCATAGAACTTTGGAGAGATACCGGTGTCTCACTTTATTCCGCGGGGATTATGCCTAGGTAATTTGGGGTCTGACCTGTATTTAATGGATAGCAGTGTTCCAGCGAGGTCCCTTAGCAGGGGAGTCACCCTCCTTCTGCTGCGTATCCATTTCGTTTTTGTTTTTTTGTTTTTTGCACCGTATCCTATTGCAATGAGCACTCTGTCAACCAAACAACAACCCCCTATTCCTTAAGAATCCTGTACCCTTCTTCTTTTATGTTTCTTACCTAATGTAGCGATCCTCAACTGGTGGGCTGCGGACCACATGTGGTCCATCAACTAATTGGAGGTGGGCCGCAAAGGATGCCTTCTCCCCCCCTTTACTTCCCCCTTCATCTCCCCCGCCTCTTTACAACACACTTCGGGTGTCCTTGTCTCCCATCACTCCCAGATGGGACTATCTCGTTGCAGAGAAACAAGCTCAGGGTTCCCATTGATTTGTCATTGTCATGAGTTAAAATTTCCATGAAAATAAAATGTTCCTTATGTTCATTGTTGTGGCATGTCTGTATCTTATTTTGAAGGGAAGTTTAAACATTACCATAGCGATCAGAGAGCGCTAGGGCAGTGGTTGAGAGTAGAGGAGTAAATTACCCCCCCCCCACACACCGGGCCTCAGTAAAATTGTCAAGCGTTGAGTGGTCCCCGGTGATAAAAAGGTTGGGGACCACTGACCTAATGAACAATGACTATTCTAATCACACTAACAGGTTCATGTGGGGGGAGGACACATGGTAGCCAGCTCTGGGTTGGAGTTGGAGAATGAGGAGGTTGGGGCTTGGGGAGGGAAAGGTCTTTATTATTTATTGATTGATTCAATTTATTACCTGCTGCTCCCCAAAGGCTTGCGGTGGGTCACAATCGTCTAATAAAACCCCAATAAAAATCCCCTTAAAACAGACATAAAGTCAAGTTACAGATATAAAAACCCTTAAGATATTGTGGCAAACTCACTCCGGCTCTAACAATAACCCCAATATCTAGAGGGGGAGGGAGGAAGGGGGTGCAGATGGAATTCGCCATAGGAGGGGCCCCGATCTACCTGGCCACCCAGCCTTAACTGTTGACTGGGCAGAAGAGCTCCATTTTGCAGGCCCTGCAGAATTCTGAAAGCTCCTCCAGGAGCTTGTTCCACCAGGTCAAGGCCAGGTATGCTTCCCTGGGGCCGGGAAGGTGTGAAGCCATAGAGTCAGGAGCCTGGACATGATCGTGTACTCCCAGCTTTCAATGGAGGCCAAGGTCACAAATGTTCCCCTCTTGTGTGCGCCTGACCTGGCCACTGTGATCTATGCAACGGTCACCTTCAGATTAGTCTACTGCAACTTGCTCTGTGCAGGGCTACCCTTGTATCTGATTTGGAAACTTCATCTGGCCCAAATCTCAGCAGCCCATCTCTTTACTGGAACCAGGTAGAGGGAGCGCGTTTGACCAGTGCTCTCCCAGCAGCACTGTCTCCAGACTGAAGACCAACCAGTTTCAAGGTGTTGGTGCTCACCTTTAAGGCCCTAAATAATCTGGGACCTTTGTATCTGCGAGACAGCCTCCTCCCTTATGTCCCTCACTTGGACACACAATATCTGCTCAAGGTCCCTGGCCCCAGAGAGGTGAAACTAGCCTCCCCTAGAACAAGGGCTTTCCATGACTGGGCAACAACTCGGTGGAACACTCTTCTGAGTAAGATCAGGGCCCTGTGGGACATAAAACAGTTCTGTGGGCCCTGACTGACAGAGCTGTACCATCAGGCCTATGCTAGAGGCCCAGAGAACCCAGTCCTGTTAGTGCTCTCTCAGCCCCACCTACTTCCCTGTTGTAGGGAAAGGAAGGGAAGGCAATTGTAAGCTGCGTTGAGACACATGAGACCTGATAGGTGACCTTGGGCTTTCACAGCTCTCTCAGAGCTCTCTCAGAGCCACCTATCTCACAGCTTCCAAAATCTGACAAGACTGAGCTAGCCTGGGCCATCCAGGTCAGAGCTAACTGAAATGAGGGATGTCCACATACGCCATAGATTTCTTTTGGTTTTCGTTGTATTTGTCATGAGAGTTTTCCTCTCATTTTCTTTATTCGTTTCTTCATGTTGTTTATTTCTTTTATTACCTTTCTGCTCCATTTCTACTTGATGTGCCGTTTTTGTGCAAATATCTATTTATTGAGTGTTATATCAAACAAGTACACAGAGACAGAGTCAGAGAATTTTATGTCCCAATGTTCTATCAACAAGATCCAATTTTCAACAAGCCCATTTGACCGTGATCTTTCCTCTTCATTTTTATTTAATTTTAAGGCATTTTGTTTAAGAGTGCCATATTCCAGATTCTTTTATACCAGTCAATTATCAATGTCTTTGATTACCGTCAAGTATGGGTTTGAATGACAATTCTGCTCCCAGAGATATACCCTATATCCCCGTGTATAAGCCTAGTTTTTCAGCACCTTTTCCACACTGAAAAAATGGGTAAATATGGTAATTGAAATAAAAGCTGCTTCAGCCAGCCAATCATTGCATTGCCTTTTGCAAATGTGTACTGCAAGCTGAGCTTGTTCTGGCACCTTGTAGGACATCAACGGTTTGACTGAGGGGCTCTGATCTTGTTTCCCCTTTTGCCTTCACTTCTTCCTCTTCTTAATCACTTCTTCTGAACTATTATTTTGGTTTCTTTGGGTGGGGTGGGATGGGTTTTGTGGGTGCTTTGGGGTTTACTGTTTCTTTCTCCTAGTGTTTCTTCTTTTATCTGAGAGGCAGCATTGTTTGCCTTCTCTTCTTGAGGTTGTGTTTCTTTTAAAAGTTGATTTTTACAGTTCTTTCTTTCAGCGTCCAATTTTACAGTTCTTTATTTCAGTGTTTTGTTCTTGGGAGGCGCTGCAGTTGTAGTTAGAGTTGTCTGTTCTCCCAGTTTGGTAGCTGTTGTACTAGGTTGCCAACTTCAGGTACTGTTGTTCTGTTCTGGTTTGCTGGCCTGGGGGAGGGGGAGAGGGCACTGTTTGGTTCTCCTGCCAGAGTTGTTCTCACAGAACAGTTCTCTCAGAGTTCTCTCAGTGCGTCTGGCATGAGGAGAGGAAGGGAAGGCGATTGTAAGCTGCTTTGAGACTCCTTTGGTTAGTGAAAAGTGGGTTACAAAAACCAACAGCTATTCATCCACTTGACTTTTCTGTATTTATTGGGGGGGGGGGGAGATGCAGAATGGGAGAGCCTGTGATGATGGAGCATTTCCCACCCTCAGCTTATATATGAGTCAATAAGTTAGCCCAGATTCTGTGGTAAAATTAGGTGCCTCGGCTTATTTGCGGGTCAGCTTATATGCGAGTATATACAGAAGATATTTGTTTTGGTTGTGGGGGGTGGGGAGACACAACCACAACTTTCATCCTCAACACCAAGAAACCATGGATAAAACCCCAACTCACTAAGAAAACCAGAGTGATAAATTTTAGTAACATTGAGGGCCATTCTGCACCCAATAATTATAGTGAGGTGCTTACCTTTTGAAGATGCCATAATTTTGGCATTTTGCATGACGTTGTCAGCCTCCCATGTCCATCCAGCAAACCTCAAGCAACACTGGCTATTTTAAAGCACTAGCTGGGGAATCACATAAAGTGGATTCTCCAACCTATGTGGCAGAAGCTACAAGAGAGCAACCAGCAAGCCACACACTAAAGAAATGTATGGAGGTGAAGAAGCGCTATCTCCACCTCCCTCTCCCTTCTCCCAGGAACTTTTTTTTTTTTTTGTAGAGCAAACTGCCTGGAACAATGAATAGGTGTTAAATCATTCAGGCAAAGCCAAAAAGAATTTCCCCCCAAAGTTGTCAAACAAAGCTTGGCTCTCTAAAGTCCCCCCTCCAAAAAAGAAAAAAATCAGGAACAAGATTAATTTTTTAAAGATTCCAGTCTCATGATTCCATAAGTGGTGGCATTACAAAAAGCACTGTACATCCATGATTAGATACATAGGCATTCCAATGAAGAAGTTTTACTTTAAAAAAAATTAGCAGGCGTCACGGGCCCTTTAAAACATTGTGAAAGGCGATTGGCTTCCTGGCTTGATTGACAGGCGAAAGAGAGTCACATGTAAAGCACGTTGCTCAATTCCGCCATTTCAAGTAGTGCTTGCAGTGTGTAGGAAGCACGAGAAGGTGGCAGACAAAAGCAAGAGAGCCAGAAGGTGAGGAATGGCCATTTTTAGCGCAACGCAAATTTCACTGGCGTAACACTATTTTTTTCAATGTGTGGAAATTATCCAAAATTGAAATGCAATGCCATTTTCCCTGGTCTTCCATTAGTCCAGATAGAAACAAAAGATAGGCAATGAGACGGTGCCTGTCTTCTTCTCCTACTGGAACTGCTTGGAGGCCAATTTCAACTGGGAATATGAGGAATAATTAAACAAGGGGTCTCGAAAGAGGCCCTTGTGGCCACTATAGCACCTGATGACACCTTTCTGGTGTGGTTCAAGAGTTGTTAGAAAATGTGCTGGGCCAGGTAGGAATTTCACCCAGGAAAGCAAAATTACCTACTGGAGAACCAATACCTACTGGGGATCTGATAGACCAGGGGTGGGCAAACTGTGGCCCTCCAGATGTCCATGGACTACAATTCCCATGATCCCCTGCCAGCGAATGCTGGCAGGGGATCATGGGAAGTGTACTCCATGGACATCTGGAGGGCCACAGTTTGCCCACCCCTGTGATAGACCATGGAGATTTTCTTTTAAAAGTTGTTTCCATGACAACTACCCCCATAGTGTTGACTATATTATCTCATACAATCCCTTTTGGGTGTATTTTGAAATCATCCCTCCTCTCCCCACTACTGGGGCTTTCCCTGCACATGTGTTTCTGTGTGTCTGCACCTTCACTTCACACAGCAGCCATTTTGAAGAACAAGAAGGTTTCCCCTTGGCCTGGCAGTCATTTATGATGCTGGGGAAATATATTCTCAAGTCTTGCTAGGATTGCCAGTGTCCTGGTGGTGCCTGGGAATGTCCCAAGGGTGCAAGGGACCTCCAGAGCACACCATTCCCCCTGAAGGGCACAGCTGCTTGGCATGGTGGGCTTTGTGACAGCTGGAGATCAGTGTTAATTCTGAGAGATCTTCAGGTGCCACCTGGAGGTTGGCAAGCACTAATTCCCAGGCAGAGAGTATAATAGGAGTCTGACCTCAAGGAGTCTGACCAAACTTAGGAAGCGCTTGCTTCCTGCTTGGCAGCTTATGAACATTGCAGGCTTGACCTACCCCATAGCTTGCACCAAAAGATGGCTTCCCTAACTGTTTGGCAAATGATTCAGAAAAGGTGATGAATCCCTACTTTGCCACTTCTGCTTCATTTTGCTCGATAAGCTGTTCTTTATCTGTGCTCATCTGGTTTTAGACAAACCTGGAAATGACCTATTTGATAAAATATATGTATCTGCCATTGAGAGTCACTGATATACGAGACCAATTTGACGAGTTCAGGCCCATTCCAACTGCAGCCATAAATAGTGAATAATGATCCCCCCTCCTTTCCCCCCTTTTATTTGTAAAGCCTTGATTCGGCTTTAGCTAATGATGCATCTGCCCTCTTTACAATCCACTTGACGTGTGACTAAATACAACAGCGAATTGCACTATAAATTACTGTGAATCCCAAATCAGAAGACCGACTAGGTCAATACTGCAAATGCAATGTGTCCGAAACTTTCTCTAATTAAAAGGAGTTTTGACCCTTTCTGTGCCACCATGGACTTTCCAGGTTTCCAGACCTCACTTCTTTTAGAAATCATAGTATAGATGCTAGAGGGGAGCCCTCGTTGAAGATCTTCCCAGAACCTTTGGCCAAGTTCAGCCTGCAGGTTCCACTTAACACCCCATAGCAGCTGGGCCCCCATGTGCTGTTCATAGACTCATAGAATCATAGAATCATAGAGTTGGAAGGGGCCATACAGGCCATCTAGTCCAACCCCCTGCTCAACGCAGGATCAGCCCTAAGCATCCTAAAGCATCCAAGAAAAGTGTGCATCCAACCTTTGCTTGAAGACTGCCAGTGTTGGAATAATAGTTATCTTTAAAGGCAGAGCCATGCAGACTGCATTACAGTAGTCCAGCCTGGAGGTAACCATAGCAAGGACCCACATGGCCAGGTCAGAACAGTAAAGTTAGGAGACCATATTCTAGGCTACGTAGTTGGTAGAGCACTGTGTTTGCAGCTGTATCAACTTGCTACTGCTGCTATAAAACTGTCAAGTGTCAGCCCTGGACTCTTCACTAAGGCAAGTTGGATCCCATCCACAGTGAGGGGCAGCATGTTCTTCAAGACAAAAGGGACAGCATACATAGAGTGGCCTTATCTCATACTTAGAATCATAGAGTTGGAAGGGACCTCCAGGATCATCTAGTCCAACCCCTGCAGAATGCAGGAAGTTCACAACTTTAGCATCACTTGGTTTAAAATGAAATTAACATTTCTCCATGTTTACTATTTTAATATTCCATGTTGTGAGCAGTGATGGTTTGGCTTCCACAACACGGGCGGTGGAAGCGGAGACTTACTATGCTGGTACCAGCTGGTCCCTCCTTACACAAGGGTACTCACACTGTTGATCTGGGCATAATTTAAAGCGAAGACTACATTGAGAGTGCCATCTGTGGAGTTGGCTCTTTTCCACATGGAGGTTGGGCTAGGAAGCCACTGTTGGAGTCGCTCACAATCTACAGAATCACTGGGCTTATATATGTCCTGTGTCTATCGTCGACAAGTTGTGTATCATTTTAAATCAGACGCTTGCCAGGTCAACGAGCCTCATTCATCAAGAAGGAGCTCTTCCAACTGGCTTTTAATTAGTCATCGCGTGGATCTTGCAAGTCTCGTATTCTTACCTACAACAATCACACAGAGGCCACAAACCAGGCGCCGTCAGGAAGCCTACGGAGAAGAGTGAATGGATGAGACAGCAGGGGGTTGAGGAATGAACAGAAACTATACATTTTTAAACGGCTTATTGTTCCAGATATGTAAGCTACCCCGAGGCCACTAGCAGGGAGGAGTGGCCTAGAAATCACAATATAAATAAATAAAGAGACAAAAGAAGATCAGGCTAGCCTGGGCGATCCAGATGAGGGCAACCAGACACCTACAGAACTCCAACTGGAACAGATCTCTTTGAAATAAAGCATCCTCTGCCAGCTCTTCCAAAAAAATATTGATTTCCTTTTGGTGCCAAGGAAGCAATACTTTTGCCAGCCTCCCATCTGAGCCCGATCCATTGCCATTTCCAAGGGGGGGAGCACATGGATCTCCTCTGGATTAATGAGGTGGAGCATTCACAACCCAGAAAGCAGTGTGAACCCAATTCTGCGGTGTCTCACCTACGGGCTTTTGTTTACTGCAAAAGAAACTCCAGCCCTGTGCGGAGCAGAAGAGAAGCAGCTGCAGCTCCCTTTTCCTCCCACAGCAGGGCACAGAGGACCTGTCAGGCATCCAGGGGTGGAGCTCCTTCCTCAAGAGGATGGCTTTGGCCGACTGTTTTTGATCATTGCTCTTCGCGCCCCAGCTTCATATTGCATGTATATGTCTTGGCACTCATCTGAATGCATTATCTGGTGAGTCAATTGTTCTTTTGTTGCTGTTGCTTAGGGCAACTACTAAGAGCCAGCACAAAATGCTCTCAAAAGTTCTCTTTTCACCTTCCAGAATGAGGCGACTGACCTGCACCTTGGGAAGGAAGACTTGGGGCCATTCCGCACTCTGGCTTCTATCCGACAGTTCTTAACCCCATCTTCCAAAACAATAAATGCTTTGGAGCAGTGGTCCCCAACCTTTTTATCACCAGGGACCACTCAACGCTGGGGACCACTCAATGCCTTTTACTGAGGCCCGGTGGGGGGGGGGGGGTAGTTTACTCCTCTACTCTCAACCACTGCCCTAGCGCTCTCTGATCGCTATGATAATGTTTAAACATCCCTTCAAAATAAGATACAGACACGCCACAACAATGAAGTGTGTTGTAAAGGGCCAGGGGGGATGAAGTAAAGGGCCAGGGGGGGGGGCAGAAGGCGTCCTTCGGGGCCCACCTCCAATTACTCGAAGGACCACATGTGGTCCACAGCCCACAGGTTGGGGATAGCTACTTTGGAGTACAAGTTCATGCAGTGGAGTCTCTGAAGGTGCATCGAATTGAAGACAACTGTTCTTCCCAGCAAATCATCTTCATGCCCCACCAAAGGCAACGTCACATACCTATTGAATCAGTTTTCTCCAGACGTTTCATCACTCAGCCCATCCTGATGATAATTCTTTTCTTATGGCTACATGGCAGCTGTCGTACGGGGAAAATAGGAATTGGTTAATTCTCATCACTCTTCTTTGCACCCTCTCAATTTTGTCCACCTCCTTTTGGAAGTGAGGCCTCCAGAATTGCACACAGCACTCCAGGTGTGGTCTGAACAATGCGGTATACAGCCGGACTATGACATCTTGCAGTTTTGATGTGATGCCTCTGTTAATACAGCTCAATTTGAGACAGGTAAAATAAGAATTGGAAAATAATTGGGCATTTATCATGAGAAACAACTGTCAATACATTGAAATTATTCCTCCCCTTCACTTGCTATCAAAACTAGCAGAGCTTATGATACATAAAAAAAACTGTATCCGCAATATTTTTGTAAGACTCGTTACAAATCGATGAGTATGCAGTTTTTCCAAAGGGACCTAATCTACTATTATGCCCATTTCTCATTATGAGAGTTTTTAGGAGCAATTCTGAACATGAATTGTTTTTCAATTTGGATAAGTCACATAAGAGTGATTTGAACAGCAGTCAGGCACCAAGTTAATGGCCAATACTTGTTCTTTTACATTTATGCACATACACACACTTCTGAGAAAACCCATTATACCAAATCTATTGGAATTTTTTAAAAAATGAGGTGCTGCTTTGGCATTCTTAAAATCATAAAGTTGGAAGAGGCCATACAGGTCATCTAGTCCAACCCCTGCTCAATGCAGGATCAGCCTAAAGCATGTGGGACAAGTATCTGTCCATCTAGTGCTGGAAGACCGCCAATGAGGGGGAGCTCCCCACCTCTTTATGCAGCCAATGCCACTGCTGAACTAATCGGATTGTGAACTTTTTTACTGATACTTAGCCAGCACCATTCTACCTGTAATATAAACCCATTACTGTATATCCTATCCCCTGCTGCCAACAGGAACCTTTCCCTGTGCTCCTCCAAGTGATAACCTTTCAGATACTTAAAGACAGCAACTATGTCTCCTCCCAACCTACTCGTTTCCAGGCTGAACATTCCCAAGTCCCTCAGCCTTTCTTCATAGGGCTTGATACCCAGGTCCCAGATCATCCTCATCGCTCTACTCTGCACCCTCTCAATCTTCTCCATATTTGTTTTCAATTGAGGCCTCCAGAACCACACCCAGTACTCAAAGTGTGGTCTGACCAATGAGTTATACGGGGGGACTATGACATCTTGCATTTTTTATGTGATGCCTTTGTTGATAACAGCCCAAGACTACATTCACCTTCTGCATTCACCGCATCACACTGTCTGCTCATATGTAGCTTACAGCAGTGGTCCCCAACCTTTTTATCACCGGGGACCACTCAACGCCGGAGACCACTCACAGGGGACCACTCAACGCCTTTTACTGAGGCCCGGTGGGGGGGCTAGTTTACTCCTCTACTCTCAACCACTGCCCTAACGCTCTCTGATCGCTATGGTAATGTTTAAACATCCCTTCAAAATAAGATACAGACACGCCACAACAATGAAGTGTGTTGTAAAAGGCAGGGGGGGGGGATGAAGTAAAGTGTTGTAAAAGGCCGGGGGGGGAGAAGGAGTCCTTCAGGGCCCACCTCCAATTAGTCGAAGGACCACATGTGGTCAGCGGCCCACAGGTTGGGGATCGCTAGCTTACAGTCCACAAGTAGCCCAAGATCTCATTCACACCAACACTACTACCCATATTCTTGAGCATATCTTGCACCCCTCACCAGGCCCAACATCCTGATTGCCCCCATTTCTCTATGACCGTGTTCAGCATTGCTTCCGCCACACTCTTTCAGAGTCACTTAAAGACAGCAAGCATGTCCACTCCACGTGCTGGAGAGATCCAGGGCCAGTTCTCTTTCGCATACTTCAAATAATGCACTTTCTCTGCACTGCCAATGTACTTTGCAACTCGATCTTACCCTCCTTGACAATGTTATTCTCCAAACACTGGAATGTTTGTGGACATTCTGTAACATTACATCAACTTGACCAGTTGGTGCCATAGACCTCAGGGACAATAGTATACTACCATAAAGGATGTCATCCAGTCAGATTTCATGTATGCATGGTCTAGTGTGGCCTTTTTCTTAAAACTACCTATCAGGACCCCATGTCAGGACCACACCTGATGCCATAGGCCAGGGGTAGTCAAACTGCGGCCCTCCAGATGTCCATGGACTACAGTTCCCAGAAGCCCCTGCCAGCATTTGCTGGCAGGGGCTCCTGGGAATTGTAGTCCATGGACATCTGGAGGGCCGCAGTTTGACTACCCCTGCCATAGGCCATGACAGTACCCCAATTTCACCAGCTTTCTGGGTTATGCACCATTAGTTCGCTTCCTGTATTAGTCTACATTCCCAAAAGCTTTTCTTATTTCCACCATCAGCCAGTGGATTCTTCTTTAGTTAATGTGATAATTTGTTCGAGGGCTGGTAATTTTTTTCGGTGAACATAAAAAATCATACATTTGGGGAAAAAGGACTTTAAGCCACTTTTGTGGACTGTAGGCTAACCCAGCCTCACAAATGTGAATACAAATGCACAATCTCTCTCATCATCCTATATTACCCTGTGCTTTTCCAGGATCCCTTTCTACCAGATAACTTTTATTTTCCCTACTACATTTGTTAGCTCCAATTTTATGAAAAGGCTCATGATTGTCAATGGAGTTTTTATACCTCTGAATGAACCAGGAACACATGTGGTTAATTTAATGAGTACAAGCACAGTCAAGTGACTTCTCACATTATTCAGCTTTAAGAACTTGTCTAAATGATTTGTCAGATGAGAGTCTCTTGGCAGACAGAGCCTTTTCCCAAGGTGAACCCTTGTGACAGTATCATGGAGTCAGGAATTTATGAATGACTGGAGAAGTTTAACAATGAGAGGAAAACGTTATCCGGGATAAGTGAAACAGCCATGTGAGCAGAACTCCCAAGAAAAGGATGGAAACTGCAGAGATCTGGGAGTTACCCCTTACTGTGTTAGACACAAACGGTGCCACCCTCTGTAGGCTGCAACAGTGAGCTGATAGGATCCTGACCTCAGCCAGAGGCAGCAAGAGAAAGAAGAAGAAGAAGAAGAAGAAGAAGAAGAAGAGTTGGTTATTATATGCCGCTTTTCTCTAACTGAAGGAATCTCAAAGTGGCTTCCAATTGCCTTCCCTTTCCTCTCCCCACAACAGACACCCTGTAAGGTGGGTGAGGCTGAGAGAGCCCTGATATCACTGCTCGGTCAGAACAGTTTTATCAGTGCTGTGGCTAGCCCAAGGTCACCCAGCTGGCTGCATGTGGGGGAGTGCAGAATTGAATCCGGCATGCCAGATTAGAAGTCCGCACTCCTAACCACTACACCAAACTGGCTCACCTAGGATGTGGAAGTGGTGTAGATCAGTAGAAGCTAAGGGAGGTAATTGTCAAACATATATTAATCATGAAGCCTACGTAATTTGACCAGATTTCAACATTGGCAAAGTGGGACACCATTGACCAGGGTGTTCTTGATTACAATTTGGTCTATATGGAGCAACAAAAATTTTCATAGAACGCAAAAATAGCATTGTAATATATATTTTTTAATTTCAACATAGGTACAATTTGCCAGGTGCCCCCAGATGTCCCTCCGAAGGTGGGACAATCTGGTCACCTTCAGCCTACGTCTACATCATGAACCCTTTTAAACACACATTTATACTTGATTCCATTACAGCAGGGGTAGTCAAACTGCGGCCCTCCAGATGTCCATGGACTACAATTCCTAGGAGCCCCTGCCAGCGAATTGTAGTCCATGGACATCTGGAGGGCTGCAGTTTGACTACCCCTGCATTACAGGGTATGAACAACTTTAGTTGCTGGCCCCATGTTGAGAAATACCTGGAGATTTCAGGGGTGAAGCCAGAAGGCATGGACTAGGAAGGGAGGGACTTAAGTGGAGTATAATACCTTCTAGAGCCACCATTTTATGTAGGCACCTGAGCTCTGTAATCCCAGGAGAACTCCATCTACCACCTGGAAACTGCAACACGAAAACAGTACTGAGTGTATAAATTCAGGCCTGGTAATCAGAGCTACAGGATATGATCAAAAACATGAATTCCACAATAATCAGTATACAAAAATGAGGTTCCATGAAAAACGAAAAATAGTGGATCTACAGAATAAACCCTCTCACTTAACAGTCGACGATGGTCCCATAGAAGGAATCAATGTAGGCAAATGCACTGAAGCACTTTGAAAATATCAAGCAGCTTAAATGTAAAAACATGTTTGGCTGTGTGGCTTTAATCTTTACACTGATTAGAATTATCAATTTTTTAAAAATCAGGTGAAAACTCTATAGGTTCATATTCTAAATTTCAACCATAGACTTTCCCCCGCACACACACTTTTGACCTACAAATCAGGATATGCTTTTTCAGGGTGTGTTTTTACGTGATATTGAGCTATTAGAAATTAGAGATAGAATCATAGAAGAGTTGGAAGGGGCCATACAGGCCATCTAGTCCAACCCCCTGCTCAACGCAGGATCAGCCCTAAGCATCCTAAAGCATCCAAGAAAAGTGTGTATCCAACCTTTGCTTGAAGACTGCCAGTGAGGGGCAGCTCACCACCTCCTTAGGCAGCCTAGTCCACTGCTGAACTACTCTGACTGTGAAATTTTTTTTCCTGATATCTAGCCTACTTGTAGTTTAAACCCATTACTGCGTGTCCTCTCCTCTGCAGCCAGTGAAGGGGAGCTCACCACCTGAGTTGGAAGGGGCCATACAGGCCATCTTGTCCAACCCCCTGCTCAACGCAGGATCAGCCCTAAGCATCCTAAAGCATCCAAGAAAAGTGTGTATCCAACCTTTGCTTGAAGACGGCCAGTGAGGGGGAGCTCACCACCTCCTTAGGCAGCCTAGTCCACTGCTGAACTACTCTGACTGTGAAATTTTTTTTCCTGATATCTAGCCTACTTGTAGTTTAAACCCATTACTGCGTGTCCTCTCCTCTGCAGCCAGTGAGGGGGAGCTCACCACCTGAGTTGGAAGGGGCCATACAGGCCATCTTGTCCAACCCCCTGCTCAACGCAGGATCAGCCCTAAGCATCCTAAAGCATCCAAGAAAAGTGTGTATCCAACCTTTGTTTGAAGACTGCCAGTGAAGGGGAGCTCACCACCACCTTAGGCAGCCTATTCCACTGCTGAACTACTCTGTGAAAAATTGTTTCCTGATATCCAGCCTATATCGTTGTACTTGAAGTTTAAACCCATTACTGCGCGTCCTTTCCTCTGCAGCCAACAGAAACAGCATCCTGCCCTCCTCCAAGTGACAACCTTTCAAATACTTAAAAAGGGCTATCATGTCCCCTCTCAACCTCCTTTTCTCCAGGCTGAACATTCCCAAGTCCCTCAACCTATCTTCATAGGGCTTGGTCCCTTGGCCCCAGATCATCCTCGTCGCTCTCCTTAAAAGAACGGAGGAATCATACCGTGAGGTGCACACTAGGGTTGCCAGCTCCATGTTGGGAAAAACCTGGAGACTTATGGGGTGGAGCTTGCAGAGGGTGAGGTCTGGGGAGATGAGGGACTTCAGTGGGGTATAATGCCATACAGCCCCCATTCTGAGCAGAATTAATCTCTGCTGCCTGTAGATGAGCTGTAATTCCAGGGGATCCCCAGCTCCCACCTGGAGGTTGGCGTCCCTAAGATACATCAAGGCATATTAATTACCCCCGTCCCTTTAGGGAGGGGGGCAGCACAAAGGCAGCAGCACAGACCAGAGGAGGCTCCACTCACTGGGTAAAAGGCAGCAGCTGCTCTAGAATAGGGTGGGGCACCTAGCAAGAAGGCAGTAGCAGGCCTATACAAAGCTGTCCAGAGTGGGGCAAGGCAAAGAAGGGGTTAAGAGAGCAATAAGCCTCTGAGCCTCTTGTGGCGCAGAGTGGTAAGGCAGCCGTCTGAAAGCTTTGCCCATGAGGCTGGGAGTTCAATCCCAGCAGCCGGCTCAAGGTTGACTCAGCCTTCCATCCTTCTGAGGTTGGTAAAATGAGTACCCAGCTTGCTGGGGGGTAAACGGTAATGACTGGGGAAGGCACTGGCAAACCACCCCGTATTGAGTCTGCCATGAAAACGCTAGAGGGCGTCACCCCAAGGGTCAGACATGACCCGGTGCTTGCACAGGGGATACCTTTACCTTTACCTAAGCCTCTGAGAGGGGAGGGTTGGAACTGGGCTTGGCCAGCATGGGAAGGAGCCCCAGGGATAAAAAGGGAGAGGTCAGAAGAGACATGAGGGGTCAGAGATACAAGCTGGTTGAGCACAACTGAGAGGGGGAAAAGAAGGGAGAAGGAACCTAAAGGAGGAGCTGGGGCAAGAGAAGGCTACCAGACTCGGATAGGCTTGGTATAGCTGCCCGAGGGGGCACTTGCCACTGGCTTTATACGTGGCCACATCAATACTGAACTAAATTATAGTCAAAAACGCTACAGTCAAGTCTGTTCGCTCAATAGAATGGGATCTTTTGAAAGACATTTGTTTTAATGATCTCATGCCGAAATCGACTCCAAGAAAAATATAGGGGGAAAGATAGAAAACTTGCAGCGATTTGAAGATAATTTGTCATTGTGTACAAACATATTGTTTAGCTTTGCATTTGGTGTTAATGAAGTGTAACGAGGGAATCTCGCGTGTTGCGTAAGAGCTGTCTTTTTCAAGTCAATACCAACCGTTTTCAAGACATAAGAGCTTAACATACTCTCATGCTAAATTCTGATGTCAGTTATAGATGGTTTTAAAAACTGCACATGATTATAGGCATATCCATTTTTTCCAGCTGAGAAAAACATAGCATTAGCACAGGATTGCTGGGAGAAGTGAAGTGAAACTTCAAATCAACATTCAGTTCTCAAGGCTTGGAGAATCATTTTAAAAGTCTGTGACAAGAGTGCCGTAAAAAATCATGTTGTTAAGATCTTATGTCTTGAAAACTCTGTAGGCCATTCCTCCCAGAAATCCAACAATCCACTTCTTTCCCTTTTGCTAGGAATTTGGAGTCTGTTTCAAATCAACTCTGTTTGGATCAAAAAGAATTTCAAAGAGAGGAGAGCCAAGCAGAGAGGTTCTGCAACATTTCAGAACTTCTCATAGCAGATTCTCAGAAATAGTATCTTCCCAGACCTTCCTATCCTCCACTAGAGCAGGGGTAGTCAACCTGTGGTCCTCCAGATGTTCATGGACTACAATTCCCATGAGCCCCTGCCAGCGTTCGCAACCAGAATTGCAACTAGAAGTGATAGATCCGTTTTCCTTTATAAATGGTAGCTGAGCTCTAACATGTCGATTTGGGTATCCCAGTCAGCTAACCCTAAGAAGTTTGGCTTTGCACATTGGAGGCCATTCCGCACCCATATAGTGAAATTATTACTTTTTGCAGATGCCACATTTTTGGCATTTCTCACAACGTCATCAACATCCAGCATCCCAGCAGCAAACCAGTATCTACAGCCTCCATTTTAAAGTGCTAGTTGGGGAATCACAAAAACTGGATTCCACAAACTCTGTAGTGTGAGTGAGAGGAGAGCAACCAGCAAGCCACACACTAAGGAAATGTGTGGAGCTGAAGTAGGGCTGTTTCCGCCTACCGTGCCCGCCTTTCACCCGCCTCCCTCTCCCTTCTCCCGGGGATGGTTTTTTTTTTTTTAATTTTCTTTTTTAGCCAACTGCTTGGATCAAAGAATAGGTGTTAAATCATCCAGGCAAAGCAAAAACAAACAAAAAAAAATCCCCACCATTTAACACACAAAGCATGCCTCTCTAAAGTCCCCCCCCAAAAAAAAATCGGACTAGAGATTAATTTTTAAAAGGTTCAAGGCTCATGATTGCCAAAGGGGTGCCCTTAAAAAAAAGCACTATGCATCTATGATGGGATGCCTGGGCGCCTCAATGGAGAAGATTTACCTTTTAAAAATAGCTGGCATTGCAGGCCCTTTAGAGCATGGAGAAAGGTGACTGGCTGCCTGGCTTGATTGACAGGCAGAGGAAAGTCATGGGTAAAGCGTCTTGTTCTCTTCCACCATTTCAAGTCGGCGCGCAAAGTGCCATGAAGCGTGAGAAGGTGGCAGAGGAAAGCAAGAGAGCCAGGAGGTGAGGAATGGCCGGAGGCGCATTATTTTATAGTGTTACACCATTGCACTGGTGTAACACTATTTTTTTCAATGTGTGGAATGGCCCTGGGAATCAATAGCACAAGATCAACAACATCAACAAAAATCTGGGGCGTCTCTCTTTCTCTCTCCCCAAAATGAATAGTTTTGCAGCCGTCATCTTTCTCCTCCATTATGACATCTGTGGGTTGGGAAATACCTGGCAATTTGGGGGGTGGACCCAGGGTAGGATGGGTTTTGGGGACGGAAGGGACCCTTGCAAGATATGGTGCCATCTAATCCATCCTGCAAAGCTGCCATTTTCTCCAGGGAAACTGACAGAGTTACCAGATTCTCCCTGGCCCCCTGATTGGTAGAATTGCCAGATTCAGTCTGGAAAACTCCTAGAGATTTGGGGGTGGAGCCTGGGGAGGACAGAAACCTCAATGGGGTGTGTTGCCATAGACTTCACCCAAAAGAAGTGATCTCTGTAGCCTGCAGGTAAGCTGTAATTCCAGGGGATCCCCAGGGATCACCTGGAAGCTGGCATTCCTAGGAACAGATCTTGGTCATATGGAGATGAATTATATTAGAGGGAGCTTTCTGGGTTGGTGCCTGGAGGTTGGAGACCCTCCATTGGTGCTGTTTCCTTGGCGGTTAAGTAGGCACGAGCTAAAATGTCTTCTCTCAGCAGGCTCAAGTGGCAAAAACAGATTTCACTTGTCTGCTTCAGTGAACGTCTCCTGTCAAATTGTTCTGTCCCCACCGGGCAAATACCTCAGCGGCACCAGGGTGACATCATATGCCAAGTTTGGAGAGCTGGCTTTTCAGCATGACTGCTGAATGGACTAAGCCCATCCCTGCCCGAGCACCAAAGCGTAGGTCATGAAGCAAGCCAATGGGGGCCAGCAAAGAAAGGGCATCTTGTGTCTTCCAACTGCAGCTACATTTCTTGAAAGGCACCATTGCTTGGGACCTGGGAGGGGAAATGTAACCAGGGTACCAATTTTTGACACATCGTTTTTGAAATATAATAGTAAAAAGAGCCTGCCAATTTTTATTGAGTGATAAGGATGCCAATGTCACTTTTATTATGGCTGAATTTTTGTCTTCAGTTTTTAAACTTAAAGTGATTGATGTATCTTGACTATCTCTGTTTATTTTGCTAATCTGCTTTATGCCAATAAAGGCATTGTGTGTGTGTGTAAAAAGAGATGCTTTCTTGTACCCTGCTCCTTAGAAGAAGAGTTAGTACTTATATGCCAAAGGAGTCTCAAAGCAGCTTCCAATTGCCTTCCCTTTTCTCTCCCCACAACAGACACCTTGTGAGGGAGGTGAGGCTGAGGGAGCCCTGATATTACTGAAGAAGAAGAGTTGGTTCTTATATGCTGCTTTTCTCTACCCAAAGGAGTCTCAAAACGGTTGCCAATTGCCTTCCCTTTCCTCTCCCCATGACAGATACCCTGTGAGGGAGGTGAGACTAAGAAGAAGAAGAAGAAGAAGAAGAAGAAGAAGAAGAAGAAGAAGAAGAGAGCCTTGAGATTACTGAAGAAGAGTTGGTTCTTATATGCCGCTTTTTTCTACCCAAAGGAGTCTCAAAGTGGCTTATATATGCCTTCCCTTTCCTCTCCCCACAACAGACACCTTGTGAGGTAGGTGAGGCTGAGAGAACCCTGGTATCACTCAGAACAGCTTTATCACTGCTGTGGCAAGCCCAAGGTCACCCAGCTGGTTACAAACACCTTTCCCTATAGCAGACACCCTGTGAAATAGGTGGGGCTGAGAGAGCTCCAAGAATCATAGCCTTGTAGAGTTGGAAGGGACCTCCAGGGCCTCTAGTCCAACCCCCTGCTTTAACTGTGGCATATTTCAAGTCCCTGTTGACGGGAAACAACAGCCCTGGGTTTAACAAGCCCTGATAAGATGAGTAAAGTACTTCGCTGAAAAAGACGCTAAATCCTAAAAGAGCCTTTCCTCTAATAGGCACGAAATGTAATTAAGTCTTTTTCCCTAGAGTCTCCAGCAGGTGTATGACTAGTGCGGCGTGCCTTTTTTTAAAGAGAAAAGAAAAGAAATAAAGTCAATTTTTCTTCCGAAGCATCTGAAAGAGCGTGCAAGCTTTGTAATAACTAATTTACATTCCCCAATTATGTTTATTGTGAAACTAGATCAAGGGCCTTGAAAAAGAACGTGTTTGGCTCTTCTTTAGGGCTGCATGGCTCAGCCGGTCTTTAAAAAAAATACTGTATTTGTTATGCAGATCACTTGGGGGTCCGGAGCTGTCAAGGTCAACTGGCCAGGCTGTCAAAGCTGTTCTCTGGCTGAGCATTGTAACCCACTGAACAAAACCAGCTCAAACCACTGCCCAGGTGATAATGGAGAGGTAGGCTGTTTTAAGAATAAAATAGTTCTTATTCAGAAGACAAACAACAATGTATAGAAAGAGAGAGACAACTATCTAGTTAGCTATCACCTGCAGTCATTCTTCTGTTGTTCAACTGCTGTTCTGGAGGCAAGCAGGGGAAAAGTGCGATCAAAAAGCAGGAAGCCTCTTGTTGAGCCAATCAGAGGAGATTTGAAAATCATCAGGAAGTCCCTGTTTACCTATGCTAAATATACCTCTCCGCCGATACCCCCTGCAGGACACCCTTTATATTCTGCTCAGTTATGCACACTGCAGATCTTGCATATTCTAACACAAATCCTATATCATTTGAGACCGACATATCTGAAGAAGCACCTAATCCTGTATGAGCCTGTCCTGACTGTTATGATCACCTTGGAAGCCCTGCTTTGACGGACCCACCTTCTGAGCTTAGATAGGCTGCCTAGGAGAAGTCTCCTTGGCCATGGAACCAAAGCCCTGGGATTCTCTCCCCAGGGAGATTCATCTGTCCCCTTCTGTTGTTGTCTTACTCCAGCAGTATTCTGTTTTATTCTGTTCTGGGGTTTCTCGAAGCCTGAAGAATATTTCAGGGTTTCTCAACGGTAAGCTAGTTGAGACAGGTTGCTGCAGATCCTCTGCAATGAGTGAGGTTTTGTTCCTTGGCAGACCCGGTGATGTCTAAAGAGCTTTGAGAGCGCAGAGTGTTTGAAAAGCCACTGCCTTAGAAACCGGCCTCCTTTTCCTTGGGCTATTTTTACCTCCTTGTTCAAAGCTAACGAAACTTTGGCATCGATCCACTCCAGCGTGATACTGAAAGGAACACATAAACTCATTCTGAGAGGATTGCAACCCGGCTATTCTGAAAGCCTCCCTTAAGTGTCAGGGGTGGTGAGGGCATCTGACAAAAGGCATCTGCGCTCTAGCAGAGAAGTCTCCCTCATTTACAGCCAACGATGGCAATCCCCCTCCATTTTGATCATTTAAATTTGCTGGCAAATTTCACAAACTATATGTTTACATATCTGGGAGACATTCGAGCTGCGAGGAAAAGACACAAGAGCTGGGCTGAGTGAGTAGCGCTAATTGCTCACAGCCATGTCCTGATGAAGAGAGACAGCCAGAAGACGGGGAGGACTGCAGTGACTAATAGCTGGCAGAGCTCTCCCTCTCCTCATATGTAAATCTGCTCCTACAGCATGTTAATAGAGCAAGGGCAATGTCAACTCTAAGCTTGCATCGGACAAAACAACCGGTTGCGTAGAGAATTGTGATTGCCTGTTGGGTAGAGAAATATGGGTTGCCTGTTTCTCATGAATGCAGGAGGGATAACATTTTTGAATCGAGGGGTCCCCAGTGTGGTGGCCTTGAGTGCCTGCTAGGGCTGGGTGCGTCAGCATCCAAAGCGGCCGTTCCCGCCCAAAGCGAGAACGACCGCTTTGGATGCCGAAGTGCCCAGCCCTAATCAGTACCAGTTTGGTGTCGTGGTTAGGAGTGCGGATTTCTAATCTGTCATGCCAGATTCGATTCTGCGCTCCCCCACATGCAGCCAGCTGGGTGACCTTGGGCTCCCCACAGCACTGATAAAGCTGTTCTAACCGAGCAGGAATCTCAGGGCTCTCTCAGCCTCACCCACCTCACAGGGTGTCTGTTGTGGGGAGAGGAATGGGAAGGCGACTGTAAGCCGCTTTGAGACTCCTTCGGGTAGGGAAAAGCGGCGTATAAGAACCAACTCTTCTTCTTCTTCTTCTTCTTCTTCTTCTTCTTCTTCTTCTTCTTCTTCTTCTTCTTCTTCTACCTTTCCAGATGCCCACCAAGGGTGGGGTCAAGTGGGGGTTTTGCCCAGTGACGCTTTGGATTGGCCATTGGAGATTTGATTGATGGGTTTTTAAAAACATTGCTTTGGCAGCAGCTTCCGCCACACCACAAGGATCTTCCCTGTGTGAAACTCAGGTGTGGCAGCCATTTTGTGTATGGCTTCGCAAGCTGTGGCAGCCATTTTGTGGCAGGGTTCTTGTGACTACATCCACCATACCACGTCAGAAAAACAAAGGCTGTTTAAGACTATGGGTAGGAATAAACCTTGGTCATTATAAGCGATCTGCCAGTGGGTTAGATCCTGTCAGCTTTTTCGCTCCATTTTATGCATTTTCCCTCCATACATCTAGATTGAATGGTTCTCAACATAGCCTTTCTGTATGGTCAAACATGACCCCTCCTTCGTTCCTTTTTCACTGGCAGACCTGACTGGATCCAACCCACTGGTTAGAAATAAATGTCAGGGAACTGTAGCCAGCCATGCTTTTCATGAATGATACTGAGGATGATAACAGTACATTAATTATTTACTAGGTTGTATTTTTGCACTCCATTCCTGCAAACCTAAGTCAGCACAGGTATCCCCTTAAGAAGAGCACCTACCACTGACTTATGGCGAGTTTTAAAATCCTGCTCCTGTTGCTGACATGGACTGGTTTGACTTTTAATTAGAACGTTTCTATGTAAACCAGCCAGGGATCAAGTTGGCCTTCCTGGTTGGGTTCGAAATGGGATGGGTGGCTTCACTCTTCATTGAGAAGGCTGCGACTGACACGGGTAAGTAAAAGGATCAGGCTCTCCCCGACGCAGGAGCCAAGCAACGTTTCTAATTATCATCATTACCATAATTAGTAGCTTAAGATATTGTGATGTGAAATGTTAGGTCCCAGAGATTTCTATTCAGATGTGGCTGTTAATTGGACAATTAGTCCTTGTGGAGTGGGGTAATCTTTCAGAGATTCCAGCTGCCATGAGGTGGAGAGATGACTGGTTAAAGGTTTAATTGAAGGAGAGGAGCCATTGTTTATTTAGGAAAGGCAATTGATATGCTAAAAAGAAAGACACCTCTCCCAACCCCCCAACCACTGATAAAGAAATGCTTTTTTTATGTGTGAAAGGTAGAGTTTTCAGCAGCAGGTTGGGAAATACCAGGAGATTTGATATTTCTTAATATTCCTTGAGATTTGGGGGTAGAGCCAGAGGAAGGTGGGGTTTATGGAGGGGAGGGGCTTCAATAGGGTGCCAAGCTATGGAATCCACCTACCAAAGTATCTGTTTTTTCCAGGTGAAATGATCTCTGTTGTCTGGAGATCAGTCTATAAACCCAGGAGGACTCCTGCAATTAGCTGAGGGTAGCCCACCCTGGGGGAATGATTCAAGTTCTTTCCCCTCCCAGTTGAATTTTGGAGATTGACCTTTATAGAGGTACACTGGTTTTCTGACACAAAGTTGTGGTATCTGCACTGGTTTTCTGTGTAAGGGGAGATACTCTATGCTTTTATGTTGAAGCCTGACTCATTCCACATATATGTTAAATAATGCAGTTTCAATCCAATTCTACAACCGTTTGCAAGTGGATTTTGCCATTTGGCACAGCAGTAAAATCCCATTACAAAGTGCATTGAATATAGATTGGAAAGGCATTATCTAGCTTGCCTGAAAGCACCAAATGTTTAAACTCTGACGGAAAAGGACAGCCTGGGGTCTTGTGCCCAGATCAGTTCGATATGTGAGAAGGGGAAGGCTTCACAATGGGAAATGGGAAATTCACATTTATTGACTGTGGCTAGCTCACTTATGACTGCTGAGTGTCTTCTCTCCCTGCAAGTGCTAAAGCTTGGGTGTGGCCAGAAACATTTCTGGCAGGGCAGGAAGTGGGGATGGTCTTGCTAGTGGGGATGGTCTTGAGTACCCTCTGGGCTGAGCATGCATCTTTCACTCATTGCAGGCTCTTCAGTCCGTGCACAGCCAGAGGGCTCGTGGCTCCCAGAAGGGAGACAGTGAGAGCCAGCACAGTGAATTAGGGCTGAATCTGCACAGAACTTTCATTCCAATCCCAGGTCAATTCAGTCCTTGCCATCTACACTGAATGCGATTTCCATTTTGATTTTGGGCAATTTAAATTTTTCGTCTGCAACAAGTATGATTGATCCAGAGTTACCCTTTCCCCTGCGATATCCTAGAGTGAATATAACCCTCAATATTTGAAAAATTGGCATGAGTAAGCATGCAGCTGTCTGCTTTCCCCAAAACAACTTGCTGCTGAGCCTCCAATGCTGTAGAAAAGCCCTAGTTGGCCAGGGCATCAGTTCAAAGGCTTATGCTGGAGTGGATACAACCCCCAATATTTATTATTAGTATTATTATTATTATTATTATTATTAATTAATTAATTCAATTTGTATGACCACCGCTCACCAAAACCAGCTCACACCGGTTCACAATAATTCACTACAAATCTATTCATTAAAACCATTAAAATTGGCATGAGTAAAGGTGCAGCTCAAAGAACTTGCAAAGAACTCAGGTTGCAGATGCAATGCTACGAATGGCTGGCTGGCGGGAGGCTGTTAATCAATTACCCACGTATAAGCCGAGGAGGTCTTTTAAGTGTTAAAAACTGTGCTTATATGCGAATATATAAGGTACCTGTTTGGTGATCTCTAATTGTCCACTGCAAAACTTCCTTACCTGGCTAGAAGAATGGCATCACTTCTCATGAGCATAGAGGTAGACCAGCCATTCTCAACTTTGTAACCATTGAGATACCCCTGAAACATTTTTCAGGCTTCAAGAACCCCCAGAAGTGGTGCCATCCGGCAGAATATGGTTGGGAAGCATAGCGGTAGATACACCCGCCTGGGGCCCCTCCCCTTCCCACCCCCTCCTGATCCTATCTACTTCCAGGAAAACCTATTTCTAAAATGTATTGAAACTACATTATCCAACAAGTGCAGAATGGGCAGGACCAGAGAGAGAGCTGAAGCTTTCAGAAAAAGAAGAAAAAATGACCCTCATTGCCTTTAAATCTGATCAAATTAAATTGATTGATCAAGTCCAGCTATTTCTTGCGGAAGTCTCCCTTGGAAGCCTTTCCATTGGAACCTGGTAAGCCAGCAGCACAGGCCCTTTTCTGGTGCTAAAGGCCACACATATGAGGGGGCCAAGAACCTCATGGAGACTCTCTGCATATGTGCATTGCCTTTACTTTCAGCACTGGTACACAGAAACAAAGCCTTGAAAAATCAGAGTTTCACAGAGTATGTGCAGAGTTCAGATGCACATGCAAAATCTGTGTTTGGCCCTTTCAGAAAAAAATGGGAACCTGTGCACCCTGGGAAAAAAGTAGCTTAAGCTCCCAATAGGTAGGAGGGATATTGTTAATGTTTTCCATGTATTTTAGCTTATTTTATTCTGCATTGTTGTGACCCACTCTGGGGTCCTTGGGTGAAGGAGCAGGATATAAGTTCCCAAATACATACAAATAAAATTAAAAGTTCAATTTTGAAGAAGTACCAAGTTACACAGTTTCACATATTCCACTGTTAACTGTATTTGAATTTGAAATAGATTTTTCTTTCTACAAAAACCAATAAACTGCCTAAAATTAAGCACAGACATGACCATCAGATATGTCAACATTTCATTTCCATTAGTGCAAATTACTGCCTTTATTATATCCACATGAAGACAATTGCATTAATTTTGCTCATTATGGAGAACACACACAGGTCGACTTTCAGCTCTGCCAGGAATGACTCTGTCGAACGCTCAATAAGCAGACTTGAACATTTCTTTATTGAAGAAAGTGGTGACCTTTCTTGAGGTGCTTTCTTGTTGAACTAAAGGACAATTTTCCAAGCATAATGTCTATGTTTACCCTGAGACCCCTCTCCTTGAATCTGAATATAAAGTAAAGGTAAAGGTATCCCCTGTGCAAGCACTGGGTCATGTCTGACCCTTGGGGTGATGCCCTCTAGCATTTTCATGGCAGACTCAATACGGGGTGGTTTGCCAGTGCCTTCCCCAGGCATTACCGTTTACCCCCCAGCAAGCTGGGTACTCATTTTACTGACCTCGGAAGGATGGAAGGCTGAGTCGACCTTGAGCCAGCTGCTGGGATCGAACTCCCAGCCTCATGGGCAGAGCTTCAGACCGCATGTCGCTGCCTTACCACTCTGCGCCACAAGAGGCTCTTTGAATTTGAATATAGGCATGCTAAACAAAGTACCAGGCAAGGAGGTTTCCCAGGTAAAGTTACCCATTCAAAATAGGAGCTGGAACCTAGACATTACAAAGCACAGAATCATAAAATCACAGAATAACAGAGTTGGAAGGGACCTCCTGGGTCATCTAGTCCAACCCCCTGCACTTTGCAGGGCACTCACAACCCTATCGCTCATCCACTATAACCTGCCACCCCCTTGAGCCTTCACAGAGTCAGCCTCTCCGTCAGATGGCTCTCCAGCCTCTGCTTAAAAATCTCCAAAGATGGAGAACCCACCACCTCCCGAGGAAGCCTGAGAAATGAACCAGAGAGAGACAGAAACCACTGAGAAACCGCTCTGTCAGGAACTTCTTCCTGATGTTTAGACGGAATTTCTTTTGAATTAATTTCATCCCATTTGCTTCCAAGGGAATTCCTGATGAACTCTTACAGTGCTGATCAGAATGTGAACGGGTGGATCCTTTGGCTGACAATGAAGCATGATGGTCTATTTTGTTTGTGTGTGTGAACAGCCATCAAGTTGAAGCCAACTTCTAGAGACCCTAGCAAAGGGTTTTCAAGGCAGGTGAGCACCAGGGGAGGTGGCCCACAGCTCTCCTCTGTAGAGTCCTCCTTGGGGATCTCATCCAAACACTGACCTTGATTAGCTTTTAAGATCTGACAAAATTGGACTATACCATATCGTTCTATGTCCATGAAGGCCACTCAGATAGCTGTTTGAAACAACAAGGTAAATTCTTCTTATACTGAGTCAGATCACTGGTCTATCACAGTATTATCTACTCAGACCAATCGTGGCTGTCCAATATCTCAGGTGGAATTTGTCCACATCATCAACCATCTGATCCTTTTAGCTTGAAATTCCAGAGATTGAACCTGGGACCTTCTGGATGATAAGCTGGTGCTCTACCACTGAACCACAATTCCTTCTCAAAGCTAGATGGTGACCAGGAGATGTCTGTGTTTACCCAGCTCCACCACCATCTGGCTAAACGAGTGTACCATGAAGTTGTCACCATTTCTGTGTAGATGGACAGCAACTGAGGGCTGGCTGACTGATTCATTGTCATCCCTCTGCCATATAATGTGACATTTTGCACATCTTAATGGGCTCTCACAGATCTCACCTGCAAGATTGCTTTTTGTTTATTCCTCCAAGGTTGCATGAAATTTGCATCTCACGTTTCCTTCAATTATCTTGAAATGTCTCCTATGTCAACATTTTGAGGAATGTGCGCATTTGTTTAAATTCCATTAGATAATTAATTGGCTAAAAGGTAGGTTATTAATCAGCTAAGAATTCTTTCCGGGACTGACTGTGCTAATAATGATCTGTGAGAGACCAATGTAATAGATCTAAGGAGCAACGACATGCTGAGACCTTCACAGTTATTTTTATTGATACCAAAAATTGGCTTGAGGTACTCAAAAGGGAAGTGTTAATGATGTTTTGATGTGACCTGCTCAGAAGAGCCTCTAAAGCAGGGGTAGTCAAACTGCGGCCCTCCAGATGTCCATGGACTACAATTCCCACGAGCCCCTGCCAGCATTCGCTGGCAGGGGCTCCTGGGAATTGTAGTCCATGGACATCTGGAGGGCCACAGTTTGACTACCCCTGCTCTAAAGCCACCTCTGAAAGCTACGAGGAAAACGGTCACTCACTGTTTTGTCCCAAAGTTTCACACATCTGTAATTCTCCTCTCCTCCTTAAACTTCTTAATCTTAACAGTGGAATTATTCATAAAACTATATATCCAATTAAAATTGGCCTTAATGCCCTTTGTTGCCCTCAAAAGGACTTTAACTATCCTTTTATAACCGACTTCAGGAGATGAAAACGGTTGGAGTTTTTTTTCCCCTTCTTAAACCAGTGTCTTTAAGGAAGTTGATGTGACAAGGGATAAAACCATAATTCAGAGGGTAGCCTTCTGGGTGATTTGAAACAACGTTAAATCAGACTGGACTTCGGTTTGCAGCACTGGCCCTCAGTGAAAAAGGCTAAGGGGCCTTGACTACAATAAATAGCCCCACTCGTTCTTAATTAAAAACTTTTCTGCTCCATTGTTTTGAAAGCTGCTTGGGGAATCTTTGATGGGCCGGAGGGTGAAAGGAAGGTTCATCCCATTGGACAAGCAACCTGACCCTCGTCAAGCACCTGTTCTTGAGGTGGCTGAAAACAAGTGTGAGTCCCACAAAGCAGTGGTCCCCAACCTTTTTATCACCGGGGACCACTCAACACTTGACAATTTTATTGAGGCCTGGTGGGGCGGGGGGGGGGGGTAGTTTACTCCTCTACTCTCAACCACTGCCCTAACGCTCTCTGACTCTGGCCGCTATGGTAATGTTTAAACATCCCTTCAAAATAAGATACAGACACGCCACAACAATGAACATAAGGAACATTTTATTTTCATGGAAATTTAACTCATGACAATGACAAATCAATGGGAACTCTGAGCTTGTTTCTCTGCAACGAGATAGTCCCATCTGGGAGTGATGGGAGACAATGACACCCGAAGTGTGTTGTAAAGGGCCAGAGGGGGGGGGGGAGAAGGCGTCCTTCGGGGTCCACCTCCAATTAGTCGATGGACCACATGTGGTCTGCGGCCCACAGGTTGGGGATCGCTACCACAAAGGATTTGGATGGAAGAAAAGGAGAATAGCTCTACTTCTTGGCCTCTCCCATTTATTTGAACTTCTTCATGGATTGCTCCTCAAGACAGTTCTATCCTTTGGGACACTGCTAAAAAAATACTTGAAATCACTGGCCATTGGGGGGGGGGGTTGACATGACCATATATGCTCATGTCACCCGATAAATGTTTACCATTTTTTTAAACATGCAAAGAATTAATTTACTCCTACTTGTTCAGGAAACCCTTCCAGGGCCTTCAAAAATGCCCAGGGCTTCACAAAACCCTGGATTAGAAAGCCCAGATTAACCTATTTCACTGGGCTGTCTTGAGAACTAGCGGGTGAGAAGTTGGAGAAAGAGTAGAAACAATATAATTAACAAATGCCCAAAGATTCTCCACACCATGCCCATGTTCTGGGATCAGCCCCAATTCTCAGTAGGTTTGGACTCTTCTAAATCCACTGAAGTCAGTGGGTTTGGGATTTTACTGTTCGTCTCAATGCTATCAAATGTATAATGTCACTTTTTAATCATATGTTATCGGCAAATATGCATGCAGGTGGCATCCAAGCTGCCCTACTTGACAAAAGTCCGACATTTCACTTTACTTTGAATGCTAATTTCAGAACCTTTGGGGAATCCACTGTGTTTTTATTGGCTTCAGAGGGAGCGGATTGGGCA
This sequence comes from Paroedura picta, assembly GCF_049243985.1. Taxonomy (NCBI): domain Eukaryota; kingdom Metazoa; phylum Chordata; class Lepidosauria; order Squamata; family Gekkonidae; genus Paroedura; species Paroedura picta. Next base: position 57,685,598 of record NC_135379.1, on the reverse strand, counting down.
GCAAAAGGTTTGCCAATGTCCCTTTGCTCATAGTTGGAGAGATTTAATTCAGAGCCATTTAATTCTGCCTGAGTCGGCCTGACGAGGACAAGTACCTCATTCATCTTTTTATGGTACCGAGAAAAATTAGGACATTTACGCTTACGTTTTTCTGGACAATGTCTTTGGCTTTTATGTACTTAGACACGTTTCCGACCCTTCCGTGAATGCATTTAAGGGGGAATGCAAGATGGGAGATCACAAAGCTGCCATTGGACACTTTCAATTTGAATAGCGCAGCACTTTGGAAATTAAACCCATGAAAGATAATGGGGGTGATCCATAGGCAGGGCTTGAGCTGCGTGGCCAGAGGTGACAGGCTATTTGGTGAACAATTTACCGAGTGTCTCCTCTCCTGACCGTGGGCATGGCGAGCTCATTCGATTAACCTTAATGGGTTTGCTTTCAAAGTGTTTTAGTTGGAAGATTAAAATGTAAACTCCATCATATGTCAGCCAAGAGGAAACATGAGCATGTAAACCGAAAAGTGGAAGCAGCACGTTCGTCGGGCTTCCACAGGCCAGTTCCTGCAAGATGGGTTGAATTTTTATTTATCGTATGGTGTGTGTCGTGTGGCCAGGAGATCCGGGGACTGTCCAGAAGCCAGGCAAGGGATCTTTGAAGGTAGTTTGCAATTTCTGGCTTCTGTGCCATGACCTCGTGTCCTTTGGAGGAACTCCATCCAAAGCCTTGGAGCTCTCCCATCCAAATACTAGTCAGGGTCAACCTTGCATAGCTTCTGAGATCTGACAGCATCAGGCTTACCTGGGCTACCCAGGACAGGGCTGCAGGATGGGTAACCGGAAGGCATGCTTGCTTTGCATGCAACTATGTATGGTGAGGGAAGGCAGCATGGTCAGCCCAAGTTAGTACTTGGATGGGAGACCTCCAAGGAATGTCAGGGTTGGGACATTCTGATGTTCTTCTATGTCCTGTTGTGGGACAGCCGGACAGAAAATGGGCAGGACAGAGCAAAAGAGGTCCCTCAGTGGTTGACTTTATTTTGTTTGCACCAGAGGTACACAGAGGAATTCTTCCTGGTGTGATGAATCTTGCCCGGCTGGCTTTAGCTGCAGCCAGGATACAAATTGCTCTCCCCAACGTAGCTGGCAGCTTGTTGATGATCATGCCCGAGCACCACTGCCAACTCTGGGAAGGAATTCAGCAGGAGGGAAGCAAGCATGCCAAGCATCCGAGGGATGAAGGGCATAGTGGCTACTTTTCAAGCGTTGCTCTCACACAAGCCAATTTGAGTTGCCTTGCATGGGCCGTCCCAGACATAACGGGGAACTCCAAAGACCACACGGCGTTTCCACAATAGGTCAGAGAGCACAATTGCAGGTTAGACCCCCTTCTCCACATACGCATGGTCCTGATCCAAACTGGGGAGCATAATCATGGGAACTCAGATCTGAATAGCTAGACCAGGAGGACCTTAGGGTCCAGGAAGATTTTCAGGGCATAAGTTTTCGAGAGTCAACACTTCTTTTGTCAGATGGTCTGTGATGAAGGATGCTTTGCATGTTAGCTGTTGAAGGGAGCTGTGTCTCACAAAAGTTTATGCTCCCCCCCCCCTTTGGAATGCCTTGACAGTTCAAATTCAGCCCCTGATGTCTTCACAGTGCCCTGAGCCCTTGAGGAAGGGAGGCATATAATGCAAAAATAAATAAACTGGCTTGCAGGAAGGAGAGAGTAGCAACTGCATTTTATCTTCCTCTCTATCTGCACACATGTGTGCAGATGTGTTCCATCTAGAACCTCTTTGCAATCCCTCATTTCCCATGTGCATATTCTAACCTTTCTCCTATGTACAGATACATTTATTTGGTCGTCTTATCAGCTATCACTTTTTTTTAACACTGCAAAACTTGGCTGCTACATTTTCCCCAAAGCATTCAACTTACCTACTTTTCCTTTCCAGAGGTCCTCTGATCAGGCAATCTTGAACAATGACTAAAAGAATAATCCATTTTTAACTAAAAGTAAATATGCTAGACAGAAATTTGGCAACCAAGGAGGCTATGTCCAGGTCAGTGGTCTATCATCCGATAGGGAATATTATCTCCTTGAAGTTTATTAAAGAGCGTGTGAAAAGCCATGAGTCCCAGTGGTTCCTGAAAACGGCTGAAAGAAAAAGGAATTCCAGTATTTTGTGTGTTGATTTTACCTTGACCACAAGGCCAGAGACGGGTTCTGACTAGGACCCCTTGGAGCAGGGGTAGTCAACCTGTGGTCCTCCAGATGTTCATGGACTACAGTCCATGAACATCTGGAGGACCACAGGTTGACTACCCCTGTCTTGGAGGGCTTGTATTCAACCACTCTTCCAGCAGCTGTGATGGTTACCAATTGTATTCTGGGTCAGGTTTAAGATGTTGGTTTTAACCTTCAAGGCCAACTTTATTCAAAAAAGCCAAAACAATGAGATGCTGACTGAGAAGCTACATGTAGGTTCACAAAATTAGATTCCTTTTTATTTAGATAACAGAAAACACATGCCAGAACGTGAACTGGTTGGAGACACGTTTTCAAAACTTCTTTTTCCTCAGTGGCATAGAGTATTCCCATACATCAATATTAGACTCTTGCCCTCATAGGATGCCATAATCCTTATACAATTTATTAATAATCATAATTCTTGCAGAACATTCTCTGGGGGACAGAGTGCCATGTAATTCTATCAAGCTCTATTGTCCTTGTTAAGAGCAAACTTGTGCTGGAGCGACCAGAAGAGACTTGGAGAGAGAGAGAAAATTCCTTGTTAGCAGAAATTCCTGACTTGTTCAATATCTGGGTTTGCTACGGTCCATTTGGAAAGGGCCAGTTTGCCATTTTTAGAAAGAAAAACACCCCTAAGATTTTAGAGGTGTGATTGTTGATTTGCAATAGTTTGAGAAACAACTCAGGGGGTTCTTCAGGCCAATCTTGGCACAGGAGATAAGAACTGAATCACTGGCTTAGAGCAGCAAGGGTATTTCTTGCAAAGCAAATCAGGGGGAGGGGGTGACACTCTGGGGAAGAGAGATTCAACATCAGGTCGTTTAGATATAAATTTAAAAGACGAGGGGGCAAAGCACTTTGGAAACAGGCTTAGTGGATAATAATTTCAGCTGCAGTTATTCTTTTTTTCCATTTTTGTTTTAAAAACAAATCTGGTGGAGAGCTCCCAAGCTCAGCAGTTGTAAGTGAAAAGCAGGGGGAAAAAGAAAGAAAGGCTGTACTGTAAACTTTAGGGACCCAGAGGGCCCGTGAAAGCAGAATAGGAATAAAAAGAAATCAACCTTGTGCTTAGCATCAATACACTTGTCCAGGCAGACTTCCCTTTTGAGATAGGGCACAAAGATGCATGTGGACAGCATCTAGACGTCCATCTTCACAGGGAAAGAGACAACAGAGCACAGAATTAACAGTCTAGGGCAGGGATCCTCAACCTGTGGTCCTCCAGATGTTCATGGACTACAACTCCCATGAGCTCCTTCCAGCAAATGCACAGAATTAACACATGCTGGCAGGGGCTCATGGGAATTGTAGTCCATGAACATCTGGGGGACCACAGGTTGAGGATCCCTGGTCTAGGGGTCCCCAGAACCTGCTTAGCCTGCAGGCAGCTTTGGAATCCCAGCCCAGTGGGGTGGCAACTGCTGCAAAATGGCCACCACAACCCGGCTGCCACAGGAGGCAAAGTCAACTGTAGAATGGCTACCACAGCCTGCCTTCAGCCACACACAGTGAAGATCTTTCTGCCACGGTGGTAGCTGTTCTCATAGCAACATTTAGAAAAATACATCTGCACAGCCAATCGAATCTACAAAGGCCAATCAGGCGCCTTGCTATACAAGAACTTTACCTCCCTAGCCCATTTTCCAAAAACACTTGGCAAGTGACAGAAAAGGTGCTGGAAAAGACCCCTTTGGGGACCCCTGAACTCATTAAACACAGGAGCATCTGTGAAACTAAAGGGCCAGCTTTTGGAATCTGATGATGATGTTAGCTTGCCTCAGACATTTAGTTGGGTGTCAGCCATCAGCCTCTTCCTCTTCTCCAGTGTGCTGACATCCAGTACAACCCTTTGTCATGGAAAAGGGCACCATATGAGTAAAAGAAAGGCTTAGTATGCATGCCACAAATGTTTTATTAGCGCATCATTTTTCTTAACTGAAACTAACAGGGACCCTTTCCAACCATAGTAGGCAAACAGATTTTGCAACAGAAAAAGATTTCTCCAGATGTCTCGATAGCATTCCCTCCCCAGCCAGACAGAATAACATCAGAATCCATTAGCACCTTTAAGACCAACAAAGATTTATTCAGGGTGTGAGCTTTTGAGTGCAAGCACTCTTTCTCAGACAGAATCTCTTTTCTGAGAGAGTCCCATTCTAGAAGATCAGAGGGTCCTTTCAAAATTGCATTGCCACTCTACTCCATGGCTGAACTGTTTGTGACCATATGATTAACTTCCCGTTAGCTAGTTAATGAGGCCATAGAGTGAGGGTACACGTGGCAATGCCAAATTTTAGTTTCCTTTATATGGATTCTCAGGCAAACCTAGAAGCCCCCAATAAGTGTCAGCCATAAAATGGCTTTAAAAGGTGAGACAGATCCATGAAAATGTGAGACAGATCCAGTGCATTAATGGCTACTATCCGTGATAAGTAAAAGAAACCTCCATATTCTGTCATCAAAGCTATGAATGCCAGTGCCAGGAAATGACATCAGGGAAGGCCATGGCTTCTGTGCCCTGTTTGTTGGCCTTCCATGGCAACTAGCTGACTGCCCCCTCTGAGAAACAGGATGCTGACCCAGGTGTGACCCAGCGGGGCTTGCTTCGCATTCTTAATCTGCCTACCTTCCCAGGTCTCCTTCTGCCTCTTCATCCCTTCCCCACTGTCTGCATTAATTTCGTTCTTCCCAACGAGGCCATTTCTATGGGACTTGAAAAGAGCAGTTGCCACTCGAATCCTGAGCCGTGTTCCTTTGCTGCCCTCTACTGCAGAGCACTGGATCGTTTCCCCTCCGTGTCAGGAGAACAGCAATTAAAACAAACAAAAACCTCTTTCAAACCATGAAGAGGCAGCTCAGCAGCATCAGACCTGAAACTCCAAGAGAACAATAAGCAAGTTGACTGATCCTTAGGGGTAGGATAAGGGGGGGGGGGGGTCCTGCACCATTGCTGATGTGGGGCTTGTGCAACATAAAATGTGGTGAAACTTAGAATCTATATTTAGTGGTTAAATATGGGCATTAGCATGTCCAAAGCCCAGCACATACAGAATATCAGTAACTGGTGAGATGATATGTTAGCCATCTTCAAGTACTTGAAGGGCTGTCACAGAGAGGATGGAGCACGGGTTGTTTTCTGTTGCCCTGGAGGCAACAGAACCAAGAGGATGAAAATAATCCACAAGAATTTTTGGTTAAACATCTGGAAGAAGTTCCTGACAGAGTGTTTCCTCGGTGGAACAGGCTTCCTTGGGAGGTGATGAGTTTTCCTTTGGAAGTTTTTAGGCAGAGGATAGAGAGCCACCTCACAGAAATGCTGATTATGTGAATTTAGGCAGATTGTGAGTTGGGTGGGCAGAAGGGATTGTGTCCATGCTTGGCTCTTGTGGCCCTTTCTTGCATGCCAGGGAAATGCCAATTGCCACTTTGGGGTTGGGACGTGAATTTCCTCCAGGCCTGACTGGCCAGGGATTCTGGAGGTTTTTTTTTTTTTTTTAGGGGGGGGGGATAATCCGCACATGGAATTTGGGTCACTGTAGGTGGCCAGGTAATTGTGAAGTTTCTACATTCTGCAGGGGGCTGGACTAGATGACCCTGGAGAACCGTTCCAACTTTATGATCCTGACTAACTGGCTGATTCTATTATTCTAAGCTTACAACAATCCCGTAAGGCAGGTCAGTACTATTGTTTTATTGCTACTAAAGGTTGCTATCATTTTTGTTTGGTATGCCCCCACTAACTGATTTATATAGGGATTTTATATTGCTTTGGGGGATTTTAATGTTGGGCCAACTGTTGTTACCCGCCACAAACCTTGTTGGGAATGGCGGGATACAAACCGAAAAACAAACAAACAAATAAACAAAATATCTGAATAAATCAACCAACAAGGATTCTCGCCCCATATGTGGAACATCCACATAAGGGGCGAGAATCATTGTTCCCTTCTCCCTCCCCACCCTCTCTCCTTACCTGCTGGCATGTTGTACTGGGCTGGCCTTGCCCTCACCTGTCTCTCGAGGCTAGCCCCGCTTTCCAGAGCATGGGAGTGGCCTCAGATGACTGGCAGCCGCGATGACGACACCAGAGCAATGAGTGCGCCTCAATGCTCTAGTGCTGCTGCCGCGGTCCATCTAATGGTGCGGTCCCTGGGGGTGGGACTATGAACGTCATGTCCGTAGACTCCTGTTTGAGGGAGCGCACCAGTAGACGTGCCCCATAAAAAATACTAGGAAGTTCCTGATCTAACTATGCTAACTACACATCTCCTTTGATGCCCCCTTCAGGGTGTTCTTCAGATATCACAGAATCACAGAATCATAGAGTTGGAAGGGGCCATACAGGCCATCTTGTCTGACCCCCTGCTCAACGCAGGATCAGCCCAAAGCATCCTAAAGCTGCAAATTTCAATGTATTATGCCCTGCTGAAGTCCCTTCCCTCCCCAAACCCCACCCTCTTTGCCCCCCCCCCCAAATCCCCAGGTATTTCCCAACCCGGAGCTGGCAACCTTAGTGAGGTGGCAGCCCTACTAGCACACAGCTGGCTGGTGAATAGTGATCTGCTTTGTTTTGAGTTCCATTCCCCGTGCATGCTTCCTTTTAGAAGCCGCTTTGAGTCCCTTGTAGAAAAATGGGATACAAATATTTAAATAAAATAAAGGAATTAGGTCCCATTGGCAGAAGAAGGGATCTGAATTGGGGATGTCGTGATGGGGTTTTTGCCCTTGAAGTGAGGTCCTGCATTTTTTGTGATCCTATGCTTGGAGAAGTCAGTGGGTTTAGTGCAGGGGTAGTCAAACTGCGGCCCTCCAGATGTCCATGGACTACAATTCCCAGGAGCCCCTGCCAGCGTTCGCTGGCTCCTGGGAATTGTAGTCCATGGACATCCGGAGGGCTGCAGTTTGACTACCCCTGGTTTAGTGTAACTCTGTGCAAGACGGCGCTCCCTGCAAAGATGCTGCTGCTCCGGAACAGGAGAGGGAAATTAAAGGGTATATTCTCAGTGAACAGAATCCGTGTTCTTTTTATCAGCTGTGCCATTACCTTTGATTAATGCGTACTACATGGAGAGCACTGAGGGTGGGGGCGCCTAGATCTCCTGCGAATCACGGAACAGAAAATGGTGGAGTCGGTGGATCGGATCTTAAAAGGGTTGTTGATCTTTATTTATTTTTTAAACATGCAACCCTAACACAAAACACACAAACGCAGAAAGGCAGGAAGCAATAAGGGGCTGCAAATCAGGTGCACAGATGAAAAGCATAAGGGGTGGGTGAGACAGAAAGACACACGCAAGGCATGTAAGTTGCAGGCGAGGTCCATTAAAAGCGCCCTGGCGCACAGTGCAACGGGCCACGCTGTCACTCACCGCGAAAGTTAACGATCCGAGCAGGGCATAGTTCCTGCCTAGCAATGCCTAATTAGCTGTGGTTAACCTAGTAATTCCTGTATGGGGAGAACAGGCAGCTCACCTGGAAATAGAAATGAAATAACAGAGGGCTCCTGCATCAGTTCAAAGCATTCGTCCACATAGGAGGCTGCAGCCTGCATGAATCAATGCTCTGGCCAATCTAATATAGGGCTGAACTAGACTCTGAGAGATCCTGGCTCGAATCCCCCCTCTGCCTTGGAATCTTGCCGGTTGATCTTGGGCCAGTCTCTGGGCCATTCCGCATGACTTAAATGTAGCAGGAGTCTTACCTTTGGTAAACGCTACTAATTCAACATTCTGCATGACGTCGCACACAATCTGCAACACTCCCGCAAAAATCGGGAAAAGTGGATTCCCCCTGAAAAAAACGCTACACTTTTAAGCAGAAGCTGAAACATATCAGTGAAAGACATGTGCGTTCTCAATGTCGCGGTAGAAAGACAGTCCCTCCCCCGCTCTCACCCCCGAACTTCCGGAGAAGCGATCTCCATTTTTTCCCCTTAGACCGGGGAAAGCAACGAACGAGCGAGGCTTCTCTGGCTAAAGTCCCTCCACAGAAGTGCTTAACAGTGAAACAAAGCTCCCTACTGCAAGTGTCTTTAAAGTTCCCAAGCACAATACAGCCCCTTGTTCAACACTGCCCATAATTTCGGCCACAAATCGCGCCCATGGGGGGAGGGGGATATATATATATATTTTACTTGAGGAGCGTGTAAACCAGTTTGGTGTAGTGGTTAGGAGTGCGGACTTCTAATCTGGCATGCCAGGTTTGATTCTGCACTCCCCCACATGCAGCCAGTTGGGTGACCTTGGGCTCGCCACGGCACTGATAAAACTGTTCTGACCGAGCAGGAATATCAGGGCTCTCTCAGCCTCACCTACCCCACAGGGTGTCTGTTGTGGGGAGAGGAATGGGAAGGCGACTGTAAGCCGCTTTGAGCCTCCTTCGGGTAGAGAAAAGCGGCATATAAGAACCAACTCTTCTTCTTCTTCTTCTTCTTCTTCTTCTTCTTCTTCTTAACGATTAAGCGCCAGTTCCTACACCAGGGAAAAAGGTCTTTCTGAAACGATTGAACACAGATTCGTTGCAACTGGTGTGTTTGCGTTTTTAAAAAACAGTTCTTAAAGGGAAAGGGGTTTTTCAGGAGCATGAACACAACAGCCCATTGGCTGTTCTGTTTGATTGACGGCCAGGGGCGGGAAGAAGAGCTGGAAAATCTCCCTTCCTTTGTTGCGATTCCAGCGAGACCGGAAAGGTGGGGAATGAATACAATGCTACTGGGACTTCAATATTCCACTAAAATTAAAGGTATGTGGAATGACAAAATTCCACTATTTAATATAGTGTTTCTGCATTCTGAAAACTTTTGGCAACATTGGTCCTTGTGCGGAAAGCCCCTCTTTCTCTCATTCGGGGCAGACCAAGACCAAGAGGCCAAGCAAGATACAGCCAAGGCAACAGGGCTTTGTTCAACACAGGCCTGGGGAGGTCTGAGCCATGCAGAAGAGCTCTTTGCAACAGTGCCCCTGCTCTCCACCTGCATTCAGAGGTGGTACAGTCCAAGAGGACTGTCCCAGATCATATCTCTCATTGAGCTTGGGGCTCTGGAAATTCCTGGAGTTTTGGTGGTAGAGATATTGAAGGGACCTCAGCAGGCCACAGTTCCCTAGAGCCCACCCACCCAAACAGTTACTTTCTCCAGGGGCACTAGCCTCTGTAATCTGGAGATTGGCAACCTGACCTCTGACCTCAAATGGTCAGCTTCTGCAGTGTCAATGGAGAGCAGTCCAACACAGCATAAAATGTGGGTTACCTAAATGGAAGACTTCAGGTACGGGGGGAGCAAGCACCTAATTCCCCTAAAGTCAATCAGCAGAGAAGCTGCACTGTGATTCCACGCAGCAGTCTTAAACAGGATGCAGTGGTATCCTCAAGTTTATCCAATAGGACTCCTCCCAAGAACACTTTCGGGGTTTGCACTCTTGTACCCTTCTCAGCCCCCTAATTTCAACGGACTTGGAAAGAGGGTAATAAGGGAAACCCCATAGACTGGGGGGGGGGGGGACTATAGCTCTCCAGGCTTCAATGGCAGCAGGGGCTCCTGGGAACTGTAGTCCATGGACAACTGGAGAGCTCAGTTTGGCCACTCCTGCCATAGACATCACAGTACCCTGAGTCATGAAGGATGGCTGGAAGAATAGATGAAGATGCGGAAGGATTTTTTAGGGCCTGCTGCCTCGGTTGAAGCAGCCTGGCAATGCTTGTTGCCAGCAGGCCTCCGATCCAGTAAATATTCATTCAACGAGCAACAATTGGACCATTAAAACGTCACCTATTTTACGTTAATTAGCTCTTGTAGAAACATCTTTTCTAATTACAGGAAAACAATAAAAGGCGCAAAGGAAATCATTCTTACTTCTGTAAATAAAACCTTTTCCTTTAAAAAGCCAGTTTGGTGTAGTGGTTAGGAGTGCGGACTTCTAATCTGGCATGCCGGGTTCGATTCTGCGCTCCCCCACATGCAACCAGCTGGGTGACCTTGGGCTCGCCACGGCACTGATAAAACTGTTCTGACCGAGCAGTGATATCAGGGCTCTCTCAGCCTCACCTACCCCACAGGGTGTCTGTTGTGGGGAGAGGAATGGGAAGGCGACTGTAAGCCGCTTTGAGCCTCCTTCGGGTAGGGAAAAGCGGCATATAAGAACCAACTCTTCTTCTTCTTCACACCAACAACACTTATTAATGTGCATCTGCTAGGCAGCATCCTACTTTTGGTGACTGAAATTCAGAACGGAGTGGTGTCTAGATATGATGATATGATTTAGTTTATGACAAACTAAAAACCAGTCCCTCTCTAGAGGGACTGCAGTGCTAAAAGTAAGTTCTTAGTTCTAAGTTCTTACTTAGCCAGAAGTAAATTCCACTGAATTAGGGTTAAGAGGACTGGCCTGGCAAGCAGTACAAGACTGAGGAGCGGATGGACATGATGTGACTTCCAGAAAAAAATCAGAAATTATACCAAGCCTCTCTAGGAATTGCTAGAAACTCCATGGTAAAACTGTGTTTTCACTAGAAGTGGCATCAATCCTCTCTAGGAATGATGGGAAACTCTGTGGTTCTGCCTCAGAGTTTCCAGCATTCCCTAGAGAGGTGTGACATAGCTTCTGGGATTTTTCCAGGAAGTGACGTCATGTCATCAGCTATTTAAAAAAAAAAGGAAACTCCATTTTTCCCGTGCCCCAGTTCTGAGCAGAGGAGGGAAACAAAGTGGGGGACTCTTCTCCTCCTACCAAGAGACTGACAACTCTACAACTGAATTTTTACTAGGGCTTGCTTCTCAGAGAACATCCTCAGGAAGGTGGTACCAGCCTGTTTGGATCGCCCAGCCTGTTGACTGCTGAATGGGGCAGTTTAATCGAAAATAAGAGGAAATAAGTTTCCTGGTCCTTCTGCACAGAGCACACAGCCAAAACGTGCTGTGACTGCATTTTAACTTTTGCATTCCTCTTGCATGAAGACTCTTCTCAGTAGCTAGCCTACAATAGAAGTACATGATGGGGGGAGCAATGCTCCGTGCCGTGTGGTCTCTTACGCCAGAACATGACAGCCCTGTCAAAAATAATGGATGCCCTTCATTTCAGAACACTGTAGTCACATAGCGCTCCTCAAGAGAGGAAGCCGTTCTGCTCTGCACTTTAATTTGGAGAGCTAATTCCATCCTGTCCTTCCTGGCAAAGCTCGGGAGGGGGAAGGCTTTGATGGGGCTACCCCAGTGGTCTCCTCTCCAGATGATGACGAGTATCCAGCACCTCCAGAGAATATTATTGGGGGCTAGAGTTTCTGAAAGGGCACTTGGAAACCCTCTTGTTCAACCTAAACTACCCTGCAAGGTAGTTGTGGGGATAAAATGGAGGTGAGGAGGCCAATGGCATAACCCCCACTGGGGAAGAAAAGTGGGGCCTCCATATTTTTATATCTGAAAGTGGAGAACTTGGAAATCCAAAATTCTAGGGGTTACCTCTTCAGCTATGGAAATGCAGGGGAGGGGGAGAGAGAGAGAGAGAGAGAGAGAGAAGGGTTGGCTTTATATCCTGCTTTTTACAGCCTGAAGGAGTCTCTAAGTGGCTTCCAATCGCCCTCCCTCTCCCCCCTCCAGACGCCCTGGGAGGGAGGTGTTTTGTCTGTAGACTTGCTGAGGACCCAGCTAGAGGTCGAAGGCAGGATTGTAGCGTGTAGTATAATAATTGACCAGTGCACGGCCAGATCCCCTCTGCCGGATCCAGTCGGCTTGAACTGAAACTGACCAATAGCGTGCCCTGGTGGGAAGATCCCGTTTGCTTCTGTGTATAATTTGAAGTTTTCGGGACGGGGGTTGGTTCAGTTCTCAGTCCGGCTTGTGCCCCAGCTGGGGGTCTTCATAAGGAGCTCCAATCACTACGGATTTCGCAGCAGGTGAGGCTTGAACGAGCTCCGAGAGAGACTATTCTGAGAAGAGCTTCTCACAGGGCTGCGAGGAGCCCAAGGTCACCCACCTGGCTCCCCAAATCACCAGCCCTCCAGTCTCTGGGCAGGTGCGCGCCTGCGGGAGACTTCTTTTTTGGGGGGGAGGCGGGGAGGGGCTGAGTGGGGTTTAATGCTACGGAGCCCAACCTCCAAAGCATGCACCGTCTCCAGGGGAGCGGATCTCCCTCCCTCCGGGAGGCTGGCATCCCCACTCCGTGCTTCTGCATTGGGAGGCGGGCACAGCGCCGCCCCGGGTTTCCTCCGCCTCCTTCTGCAAGCGGCGCCCGCCGTTTCCTGCCGTCAGCCCGGCGGCGGCGGCCAGCCCTCAAATCGAGCGCCGAGCCGCGGATGGGCGAGGCCATCGAGGCGCTCGTGGCTCCCCCTTGCGCCCTGCTGCTGCCGCCGCCGCCGCTGCGCTCGGCCAGGTGTCTCGGAGCGAGGGCGCGGCGCGGGCGGGCAGCGGCAGGTACTGCGCGGTGGGAGGGAGGAAGGGAGAGGCCAGGCCAGGCAGCCCTCGCTCGCCGGCTCGCTTTCCTGCCGCTTCCTGCCTTCGCGCGGGAGGGAGCCGCCGGGGCAGGCAGGCAGAAGGGACCGGGAGTGGCTCTCGGCAAAGCGGGCGCCGGCCGGCAGCGGCCCTCCCGGGCACAGGCGCTTCCCGCTTGCTCTGAGCGGCTCTTGGCGGCTGCAGCCCGCCCCTTTCCGGAGCCTGAGCTCCAGGGAGTCTGAGGGTCGCTTTAACCCCCCTACCCCGCTCATCTCAGGCGAGGAAGAAATACGCTCTGCACATGTGCCGAGGAGAGGGGCACCTGCCCTTTACCCAGCCTGTGCGGGGTGGATGTCAGGTTGAACTTTGAGCCTGGGGGTGGGTGGTGGGGTGGGATGGGGTGGGATGGGGTCCCTGTCCAGCATCTCTACAGGACCGAATAGCCCAAGAGAGGTGGTGTGGTTAAGGGCTAGGATACGGAAGACCCACGTTCAAATGCCCTTTTTGCCCCGGAAGCTTGTTGGCAGACCTTGGGCCAGTGGCACACTTGCAGTTGAAGGGAGCACACCAGATACAATGGAGGAGAGGAGTCAAACTGCTTTGGGTTCCCATTTGAGGGATCCTTTCTGGATGAGGGCTCCTGGTCTGTGCTTGGGGCATGACTCTATGCCAGGGGTAGTCAAACTGCAGCCCTCCAGATGTCCATGAACTACAATTCCCAGGAGCCCCTGCCAGCATTCCCTGGCAGGGGCTCCTGGGAATTGTAGTCCATGGACATCTGGAGGGCCACAGTTTGACTACCCCTGCTCTATGCCTTGGCGTCAAAGGAAGGATTCTGGCTCTGTTCCTTTCCTTTTGTGAATCACTGTCACCTGTTGCCGCAGCTCCTCTCTTCCCACTGAACCCAGTCAGAGAAACTTGCTTGGTGCAAAGAACAGTCATTCAGGATTGCTTCTTGACCTTCCTCTCTCAGGATCCATTCACCTGTGACGGTGTCCCCAGGTCTTCCCAGGCGTCTTTTACGGCCCTGTTGACCAGACGTTTTCTGGGAACTGTGTGGTTGGAACTGAAGTCCCAGGTATGTGGGGGCCACATTTGGATCGGGGTCACCCTTCTCATAGAATCATAGAGTTGGAAGGGACCTCGTGGGTTATCTAGTCCAACCCCCCTGCACTTTGCAGGACACTCATAAACCTCTTGCTCATCCACTGTCACCTGCCACTCCCCTTGAGACTTCACAGAATCAACCTCTCCGTCAGACGGCTATCCAGCCTCTGCTTTAAAATCTCCAAAGATGGAGAACCCACCACCTCCCGAGGAAGCCTGTTCCACTGAGAAACCGCTCTAACTGTCAGGAACCTCTTCCGGATGTTTAGATGGAATTTCTTTTGAATTAATTTCATCCCATTGGTTCTGGTCCTTCCCTCTGGGGCAAGAGAGAACAACCCTGCTCCATCCTCTATGGCAGCCTTTTAAATACTTGAACATGGTTACCAGATCCCCTCTCAGTCGTCTCCTCTCCAGGCTAAACAGACCAAGCTAACCCCAACCTTCCTTCATACGTCTTGGTCTCCAAACCCCTCACCATCTTTGTTGCCCTCCTCTGGACACGCTCCAGTTCGTCTACATCCCTCTTCAACTGTGGTGCCCAAAACTGAACACAGTACTCCAAGTGAGGCCGAACTAGAGCAGAGTAAAGCGGTACCATCACCTCTCATGATCTGGACACGATACTCTGTTTGATACAGCCCAAAATCCCATTTGCCTTTTTCGCCACCAAGTTTTCCTCCCCTGAAATCCCTGGTGGGGAAATGGATGTTACTCCATCTCCAGGAGACATGGGCTTCACACACATAACACGGAGCAGAGGGGATATTGGTTACCAAAACAGGGTGCGAGTGAGAGGAGACAGAAACCTCCTTCCTCTGTACCTTAGGCTGCACCACTGTTGCTTTTTTAAGGCAAAGAAAAATGGGTCTCGCTTCAGGCATTAGAGCTTTTCTGGGAGAATGATGTTTCCAGCCACAGGTCCAAGTAAAACAAAGAGCAAATTCCCCTGACTTGCCCATGCCCTTTTCTGTTTATCTAAAAAGACCCATTCATGTGGGTGTGCCTCTCCTCTAACATCTTGCGTTTAGACTTGGCATGATATACCAGCTGAAGAATGCTCTTTCAGTCCACTTTGCAACTGGAATTTACTGTGTGAAATGGGGGGGAAAAAACCCACTTGTAAGCAAAGGTTTCCAGTGCAGTAAAAGCACATTTCCCCGCATGAGCCTTCAAGTTTGATGCTCAGTCTGGGTTTAACCCCCAAGTGCTGGCGATCCCCCACCCCATAACATATAATTCCTTCCATATAATTGAGAGCCAGTTTGGTGTAGTGGTTAGGAGTGCGGACTTCTAATCTGGCGAGCCGGGTTCGATTCTGCGCTCCCCCACATGCATCCAGCTGGGTGACCTTGGGCTCGCCACGGCACTGATAAAATTGTTCTGACCGAGCAGTGATATCAGGGCTCTCTCAGCCTCACCCACGCCACAGGGTGTCTGTTGTGGGGAGAGGAATGTGAAGGCGACTGTAAGCCGCTTTGAGCCTCCTTCGGGTAGGGAAAAGCGGCATATAAGAACCAACTCTTCTTCTTCTTCTTCTTCTTCTTCTTCTCTTTTGGGGATTTGAATTCTCTTCCAGTGTTAAGTAACAAATCAGAAGCACGAGACCGTTCGGTTGCATTATGCCCAGACTTGTCGCCTTATCTCTTGGTTTCTTTCCGGAGCAAATTAAGGTGCATTGAATCATTCCCTGTGATAAGAACTCCTTTGTAAACTTTGCACTGATCGGGAGCAAGGGCCTTGGCCTGAACGGACCGGACAGTGCAGGCGAGGGGAAGGGGGGGGTGGCGCCATTCTGGCTCTGGACCCTTTTCAAGCTACAGAGATCAGTTTTTAGAAATCAGAAAATGGGAAGGGGGCTGGCATTCAGGGGGGCGGGGTGGAACTCAGTTCTGTCAATAAGTGGCAGATCATTCAGCTGTCAAAGAATCCTGCTGTCGCTCATTTTACCTAAATCTATATTTACACTCTTAATTCCTCTCAAGCTCTGAATGGTAACTGGAGGGCCGCTTCTGGGATTCAGGTCTCCAACCAACCAGCCATTGGATTGTGGCTTATACCCACTTAACAGCAATGTCCCTCTGACGTGCGAGTGTCCTTGGTAAACCTCTGAAGGACGTACATGGACGTACAGAAGCGTGCATTCCAACCCGGCTCACCAGATTAGAAGCCACCGCCTTTTACCATTACATAATAGAGAGCTTTGGGGAGAGGCCATTGTGTGGCAGGTCGAAATCAGCATGGCAGCTGATGCTCTGGAAATTATGTGATGACCATAGAGTGGAAATGCAATGTCCCTCCTCCCCCCCCCCCCCCGCTGTTCCCAGAAATGAGGGTATGTGGGAGGTTCCGGTGGTGGAAGAATCCGTGCCAAAGCAGGCAAATTGTGTGTCTCGTTCCAGGGCTGAGCACAGCTTCTTCTTAAGAAGCGCCTTCGCTGGAATAAATTATGGTTTGACTCTGGCCATTGGAGCTATTGCAGTAATATCCAGTTCAGTCCTTAACAGAGTTACTTGAATGGGGCATATAATTCTGTTTCGGATGGCGCTATTTCTTTCTCTGAGATTTCCGCTTTCACCGTAGAAGCCGTTTCCCCTCACAAGTGAAGGCCCTAATTCAGTTATAGTCCTGTTCTTATTTATTTATGGGGCGCATTTTCCCCTCACTTCCCAGCCAATCGTGATCCCCGAAGCTTCTTAAAAGCATCCAGATAATATGTCAAGTAATAAAAGAGCTGGAAACTGATGGTGGGGTGGGGAGGGGGCGAGGAAATAACCCAGCAGCGTGCAAACTCATCTGTCAGCGTCACTAAATCCAGCCAAGCACCCAAGACTTTCCTTTTCGAAAAAACAAGTGATACAATCCAGTTCTACAATCCAGTTCTGCATGCGTTTCCTTCAAAGGTCGGTGGGATTTAGATCTTAATAAGTCTCTGATGGATTGCAGCCCTACAACTCCTGATAATTCAGAAGTTAGTTCTGTGGTGTTGATTGGGGTTTTACCTCTATAATAATCGAGAAGCAGGGCGGTGTAGTGGTGGTGTCAGAGCAGGATTGGGGAGACCCTGTTTGTATCTCCACTTTGCTGCTAGAAATTTCCTGGGCGGCCTAGTCAAGAGACAGAACAGCTGGGATTTTGTACTCTGTTTTTTACCACCCAGCTGGCTGCATATGGAGGAGTGGGGAATCAAGCCCTGGTCACCAGATGAGAATTCTCCGCTCTTAACCCTTACACCACGCTGGCTCTCCAAGAGGTCTTGTAAGGATAAAATGGAGATGAACCAATTTGGCTTCCACTGGGAAGAAAGATGAAGTGTAAATGAAACAGTAAATGTTATGTATGCTAAGGCCTGGCTTTCCCCATGTGGTGGAAGAATACTGAAGTGGGACAGCAGCATTTCTGGTTATAGACCGTGGACTCCAAGTCAAGTCTCCAGGGGCCAAGTGCTGGGTGGTTTCCAAGCCAAGTATCCTCCTGATCTAGAGCAGGGGTAGTCAACCTGTGGTCCTCCAGATGTTCATGGACTACAATTCCCATGAGCCCCTGCCAGCGTTTGCTGGCAGGGGCTCCTGGGAATTGTAGTCCATGGACATCTGGAGGACCACAGGTTGACTACCCCTGATCTAGAGGCAGATCCTTCCCAGATGGGTGCTCTAGATATATGCTAAAGGCACTTGTGAAGCACTCTTGCTCCAGTGAGATAAAGGAAGGTGAGAATTGGGTCTTTGCTTTGGGAAGAAGGCCAGGAAACACATCACCATGATCCCGATTGCCCCTGTTTATTCAAAAACACACTGAAGACATTTTGACAATATGTCTGTACTGATCCGCCGGCTTCTGGTGTCAGGTTCCAGCGTCTTTCGTCTTCTCCAAAGATAACAAGGCCAGGGGAGGTTTCAAAAGTCCATTATTGTTTCAGGCCAAAGTCAGGTTTCCCAGACGTCATCACTGAACTATCGCTGTGTGGGGCCATTTGAAATTCTAGGAATGGTCAACGATGTAGCGGCTAGTATCGAACTACCCCCCTCTTTCCACAAAAGGCACCTGGTTTTTCACATCAGCCTCCTGAAACTGGTGTCGACTCCTGACCAGTGGCATGTTCCGCCCCCCGACCAGTGATGGTGGGGGAGGAGACCCACCATAAACTCTGGGACATTTGGGACTTTTATGAACTCCGGGGGCGGTTGCAACTAGGGGTGTGCAATTAGGCTGCACCGCAGGAACGGCTGCTTCGGCGGCCAAATCGCACAACCCTAAATATTTTGCTTCTGGAAAGGGTTTTCCGGATGCAGCAAATGTGTCAGTTGGTGCATAAATTCCACAAGGTGCCGCCTGCTAAGCCCTTTCCCAAACCATCGTGAAGGGTGGGGAGGGGCCTCTTAGCGGTGGGCGGGTGCCAGGTGCCATGCCACCTTTTCTCTTTTCCTCTGACCGACCCCCCCTCCTCTCTCCTGTGTATAATTTCCCCCTCCTGGTGTGCCTTTTACTATATGCTGGTTTTCGGTTGGAAGTATGAATGTGCTTATCTCTCCCTGTATCTTTGAAATGGTAAACTAGTGTGTGCAGCCTCCATTAGGCCATCTGGCCAACTTTCCCAGCCCAGTCTCTGGATTTCGCACCCGGCTGGATCAAACATTCTTTCATGGGAAAGGGCTTCCCGTATCTTTGGAGGGGGTGTGTGTCCTGTGCCTGTATTACCCCAGCTCAAACCCAGGGCTTTATCACACTCAGCTCTTCTGTTCCACGAATTGCCTTTGGCAAGTTGATCTCCTCTATGTTTCGTATTAAATACACTATTAAATAAACTAACTTTGGTTAAGTTGCCATGTTAGGGAATGGAAAGGGACCTAGGATCGTGTCATCCGGTCCAAGGTCAGGCTGCTAGAAATCAATCGAGACAGTGTCAGTAGCAATTCAGCGTCTGCTGCAGTTGTTGTGTCCGTGCCCTACAGCATCTCCCACGAGACTTCATGGCCGAACTCCAGCTTTTGAGACGCAGGCCTGCAAAGTCTCTATCGGCAAGTAGCTGGCGTCGAGCCAGGAGGTGTGCACTTTGCTTCCCAGCTTATAATTCTGCTCTCAGCCTTCTTCTGTGCTGCTGTCTAGGAGATCTTGGAGGACTGGGAACGGCCAACTGACCCGCTGGATTAGAACTGGGGAGGGGGGGGGGTGATTCCGCGCCACCTCTTGACTGTAGGTCCTGCCATGCCTGTTCCTCATTTCCCTGCTGGTCGGCTTCTGTTGACTCTTGGCTGGTGGCTACACAGGGCCCTTTTTCCTCTGACAGTGCCTCCTGGAAATAAATTATGCCTCTTTTTCACCCGCCAATGCATTCTGTTTCATTGGAACTATAAATATAATAGTTGTGCAGCCGTCATCATTCTGCTGATTCTTAAATTTGGACCTTGGGCGGCAACTTAGTTCTACAGAAATCAATATTCACCAATTAAAAACTGAACCTTCTCTGAGCGCGTTCGTTCCTTTTGCTGCTTTCCTGTCCCTCCGGAACTTAGATCCCCCCCCCCAAACCCCTTGAACTGTGTGTCACACTATCAATCTAGTGCGTGCCAAATGTACTTATGGATTAATCTCTTCACACTGGAGTGGGCTTTCTGCCACCTGCCGTACGTAACGGTCTGCGGTTCCGTGTAAATCAGCTTTGAATGTATTTATTTTAAAATCGATATTTGTGTGTCCCTGCAAATTTGTAGCAGTTTCTCTGCAGAGCCTTTCCCGGGGAATGCGGTGCTTGGGGTAAAACTTAAGTATAATTAAATATTGAATGAATAAGCCAGGTTCGTGAACTGCAATTTTGTTTCTTATTTTTGTTCTGTTTTAGTTTTTTGAAAGGACCAAGTTAACCAGTGGCGATGGAGCATGTCTTTACACCACTGCAGTGCCTGCTTCCCTCCGGTAATGTACCTCACATCTCTTTGTGTTTCTGTTTTAGAGCACATGCCTTCATGGCATGCACCAGTGTTAGCACCAGTGGCTTGGATGGACGGTGTTGGGTAACCCTTGAGAAAAGGTTAACTAGCCAAAGCCACCTTGTATGTTCATGGTGGAAAGAATCTTCCACTGTGGTAGGTTTTGCACAAAATGGGATTTTGTTTGTCTCATTTGTATTGGAAGGTCCTTCCAAAGAGCTTTGAGTTGTAACGCTCAAGGGTTCACCCCGCAATCACCCTGTGCGTAGGGATTTGAGCTGAGAGTAGCTTGGATCTGAACAGGTTTGCTGCTGCTGCTGCTTTGGCTGCCCCAAGAAAGCTACACTGAGTTCCCTGAGCTCTGTGCATGGGAAGAGGGCTGTA
Organism: Paroedura picta; assembly: GCF_049243985.1. NCBI lineage: Eukaryota > Metazoa > Chordata > Lepidosauria > Squamata > Gekkonidae > Paroedura > Paroedura picta. Next base: position 57,665,501 of record NC_135379.1, on the reverse strand, counting down.
GGGTGATGGGGAATTGGATCAGCATATGGGAATCAGACCCTGGATGGGCCAGGCTGGCTGGATCTCAGCAGAGCTTGGAAGCTAAGCAGGATCAGACCTCTTTAGTACTTGGATGGGAGTCCATGGAGGAAGTCCAGGGTTGCTATGCAGAGACAGCATCTCTTGACCTCTCTGAACACCTTTTGCCTCGAAAAAACCCTAAGGAGTCACAGTAAGTCGGCTGTGACTTACCCTCATGTTCTGCCACCACCATGAAGTGAAACAGCCAGCTAGATCTAATCCAGTCCGTCCCCCAGGCCACCTGAGTGAATTTCTTGCCTGAGAAGGCGTTCTAACACTAGTCTTCTGGGTCAATTTCAGCATTTTATCCACTGAGCTGCTGGACTGGAAGTTTAGGTATTGATCGGATGTTTTTTTTTCTCTGTGGCCAGGGATGCTTGCTTGGTTCAGTATGGAACTTAACTGATGCAAAGAACTGTTTGATATTTTGACATGCGTCCGTTTCTCTTTAGCTGAGTGGAGGTTTTCAACAACAGGCGTTTATGAACATCTGAACTATTGCTATAGCAGCCCCTTTCTCTTTGAAGAAGAGTTGGTTTTTATACCCTGCTTCTCTCTACCCAAAGGAGCCTCAAAGCTTCTATTTACAGTTATTATTTGCCAGCACATTCTTGCCTCATTGACTTCTGGATGCTAACCCCCCCCCCCCACACACACACACACACATACCTGGTTCTACCCCAACGTCTCCAGGAATCCCCCAACCTAGAGCTGGCAACCCTATTTGGTGCCCCCTCCACTGACCTTCCTTTTCATTTATATGTGATAATGTTCTGTCAAATTGTTTTTTACTCTTTTACATGCATTTTAATGGTTTAAATATTTTGACTATTTTGGCAACTTCCCAACCCATCCAGGCCCATCAATGGGCATTTTGGGAGAGGGAAACTGGTCAACATGACCATATATATCATTGTTGTTGTTGTTAGGTGTGAAGTCGTGCCCGGCCCATTGTGACCCCATGGACAATGATCCTCCAGGCCTTCCTGTCCTCTACCATTCCCCGGAGTCCATTTAAGTTTGCACCTACTGCTTCAGTGACTCCATCCAGCCACCTCATTCTCTGTCGTCCCCTTCTTTTTTGCCCTCAATCGCTCCCAGCATTAGGCTCTTCTCCAGGGAGTCCTTCCTTCTCATGAGTTGGCCAAAGTATTTCAGTTTCATCTTCAGGATCCAGCCTTCTAAGGAGCAGTCAGGGCTGATCTCCTCTAGGACTGACCGGTTTGTTCGCCTCGCAGTCCAAGAGACTCGCAAGAGTCTTCTCCAGCACCAGAGTTCAAAAGCCTCAATTCTTTGACGCTCGGTCTTCCTTATGGTCCAACTTTCACAGCCATGCATTGCAAATGGGAAGACCATAGCCTTGACTAAATGCACTTTTGTCGGCAGGGTGATGTCTCTACTTTTTAGATTGCTGTCTTGATTTGCCATAGTTTTCCTCCCCAGGGGCAAGCGTATTTTAATTTCTTGACTGCAATCCCCATCTGCAGTGCTATTGGAGCCCAGGAAAATAAAATCTGTCACTGCCTCCATTTCTTCCCCATCTATTTGCCAGGAATTGAGAGGGCCGGGTGCCATGATAATCGTCTTCTTAGTATCATAGAGTTGGAAGGGGCCACACAGGCCATCTAGTCCAACCCCCTGCTCAACGCAGGATCAGCCCAGAGCATCCTAAAGCATCCAAGAAAAGTGTGTCTCCAACCTTTGTTTGAAGACTGCCAGTGAGGGGGAGCTCACCACCTCCACTGCTGAACTACTCTGACTGCGGAATGGCCTTCAGCTTTCTCTCCTAATTCTCATGCTGCCTTCAGTGATGTGTCTGGCAAAGGGAACTCTGGCTCTCAAAAGCCTCTCCCCTCCTCTCCTCTCCCCCAAATCCCCTAACATGATACGGGAGTCAAATTTAGCTGTCCTACCACAGGCCAGCACAATAGCCTCTGAAACGATCAGTGATGTGAATTTTACAGGAAAACTGGCCTAGGGAAATTTTCTGATTACAGTGTGAATAACGTAAGCAAGATTTTAATCATGTTCTCAAAAGAAGGCAAATGCACCATGTACAAGCCTAGACCATGTGCAGGCACTGGGGGCGGGAGGGGCAGGTTGTCCTAGCTTTGCATCCCACATTCAGTCTGTCTGACATGATTGATTGGCAGCCCAACAGCCCTGACAGCTGTAGATAAACAGACCATATTTATGTTCAGGGGCAGAAAATGCTCCATGGGAAAAATATAGCATGGACAATTTTTCTACCCACATTGCTGGTTACGCACCACATGACTGCTTGTGTCATTTACCAAATGAATGGGAGAAAGAATGGGGTGATAGCAAGCTACATTGCCTCTTATTTCTGTGGAGAAAAGTCATTTTTCAGACTCCTCCATTTCAAACCTTGCATGTATTTGGTCCTGTCCCCAGCATATTTTGTAGAACCCTGAGAGCCTGCAGAGTCCGTAGATTCAATTCAATCCAAAGTGCTGGTCTTACTTTTAAGGTAAGATGTACATCCTGGGACATAGTTCTGGGCATAGCTCAGATGTATGCAAGACCTGCACAGTCAGAATTCACAATTACAGTTCTTAAGAACATCCAAAGAGCCCTGCTGGATCAGACCAGCATCCTGTCCATCTAGTCCAGCATCCTGTCTCACACAGTGACCAACCAGTTCCTGTGCATGGCCAACAACAGCACATAAAGGCTGAGGCCTTCATAACTACATACGAAGAGCCCTGCTGGATCAGACCAGTAGTCCATCTAGTCCAGCATCCTTCTAACATAGTGGGCAACCAGTCCCTCCAGAAGTCCAACAACAGGGCATAGAGGCTGCAGCCTTTATCAGAACATAAGGAAAACCCTACTGGATCAGACCAGTGATCCATCTAGTCCAGCATCCTGTCTCACACAGTGGCCAACCAGTTACTCATTATAACACAGAGTCCAAAACCTCCCAGTGATGTTGCCCCCAGGCACTGGGGTCCCCAGCTAACTGCCTTTGAACATGAAGGTCTCTCTCAGTCCATCAAGAGGAAGGGAGAAAGATACCTTTTGAATTCTGGCACAGCTTGATGGATAGAGCCACAAAATGGCTGCCAAAGGAGGCGAAGCCAGCAGTAAAACGGCCATTACCACTGCACTGTGGAGGCAGCGGCAACATTTTGAAAAGGCCGCACGGCCAATCAGAATCCTTGCTGTGCAAAATCCCACCTTGAGCTGCCCACTTCCTTAAAACAATAGGCACCAGGAAAGGTTTTGGCAGGCACCATGTCACCCACAGACACCGTGTTGGGGACCCAGGTATTCCCCGTCGGCCTCAGGAGTCCCCCTCTGTTTTGCTTTGGGGCACAATATGCCATCTTTAATGTAACTCAGTTAGAGGTGCGGAAAGTCAGTGGGACAGCTTGGCTATGAAAATAAGCGAGAGAACATTATTGCCTCCCGAAAGCGTTTGAAATAGTTGGGTGCAAAGTCTTAGAGCCCTGCTGTTATTAAGTTCAGAATACCAATATGACATTTAAAAGAACTCTGCAGTACTGTTAATTTTGTGTTATTGGAAGTTGTACAACACTGAGATATTAAATGAAGAATTGGGGGTGGGGGGGGAGCACCCTGACATTCTCAAAATTGGTTTGCAGTGATTGAAGCAGCACTGAAGACTCAATTTAGGACAGATTGTTATATCCTAAGAGTACGATGCTGTGGAGGCCTTGTGATTCACACTGAAGTCCGTTTGTTTTGTGGCTGCTTAATGCATCTCTAGCAGAGCAAGTGTGCAGAGATGGCCACAGTAAATTGAATGGCAAAAATGGAGGCTTTCCATCAGGATCACGCTGCGTGTGGAATTCTTTTGTTGTTTTGCTCTGCCAGCGATTCACTTGTGAGATGGCCCAGGCTACCCTGATATCATTAGATTTTGGAAATTAAGCAGGGTTGGCACTGGTTAGGACTTGGATGGGAGACCACCAAGGAAATCCAAGGATTCTTCTCAGAGTCATGCAATGGGAAGCCACCTCTGAGCATCTTTTGACCTAAGGGGTCACTGCAAGTCAGCGTTTCTCGACTTTTTTTACTAGTGAGAAACCCCTGAAACATTCTTCAGGCTTCCAGAAACCTCAGAAGTGGCAAAATGGTGCAGAATATGGTTGGGAAGCAGAGCTGTGGACACGCCTACCTGGGGCCTCTCCTCTTTCCACCCCCTCCAGGCCCATCATTGGACATTTGGGGAGGGGGGCAGTCAATATGTCAATTGCGATTGTATTTATGTTGTATGTTGATTCGTTCCATGTATCCCCCTGTGATGTTGTATGTAAACCACCCTGAGCTGTATGGAAGGGCGGTATAGAAATCAGATGGATGGATGGATGGATGGATGGATGGATGGATGGATGGATGGATGGATGGATAGAAATATGACCATATATTCAATTCAATTCAATCACACGATAAATATTTAACGAATGTTAAAAATATATTAAAAATTAATTTTGGAAACACCACCAAGCCATCAAGAAACCCTGGTTGAGAAAGTGAACTGTGACTTAGCTGGACAAGGGGGCAGGCAGTATTCCGTCAAAGCTGTGTGCATGAGTGACTGTTCATTAACGCCGTGGCCCTTCCCCTGCACCCTCCACCTGCCAGCCTGGGGAGGGGCGCTTCCTGCCCTAGGTGTCCAGGGCACCCTGAGGAGGGACCCCAGATCCCCCACAATCTGGCCTCAACCGGATGCCTGGTGGAAGAGTTCTGCCCTTTGAACCCTGTTGATAGTGTTTGAGGAAGTTAATGCTGAAGGGCTGGGACTTGGGTTGTGAGCTCTGAGTTGGGAAACCCCTGGAGACTTTGGGAGTGGGAGGGATTTGGGGTGGGGAGAGATTTCAGTGGAATCTAATGCTATGGAGTCCACCCTCCCAAGCAGCCATTTTCTCCAGGAGAACTGATCTCTGTCACCTGGGGATGATCTGTAAATCTAGAGGATCCCCAGGTTCCACCTGGAGGCTGGCATCCCTAGTTGGGAGGGACACCAGTCCCTTGAAGTGCAAGCAACCTTTTAAATGGCATCGAGACCTTATTTGAGGGCCTTTTTCCCCAGGGCACATTAATCAAGGCTCTTTACATCCCAATAACAGCCCGTGTGTACAGCCCATGTCCTGTATATTACAGCCTTAAGCAAATGGGTCAGAAGGACTACCTACCCATGTCTCGAGCCCTTGTCAGCAGGTATTAGTAGGGATACCATCCACACAGGTAACTCAGTCAATATCACTTAGGTGCATCTTCCGTCAGCATCTCCCACAAAGAACATTTCCAGTTTTCCAGAACAAAGTTTGAGTCCAGGGGCACCTTTCAGACCAACAAAGTTTTATTCAAGGTTTAAGCCAGGGGTAGTCAAACTGCGGCCCTCCAAATGTCCATGGACTACAATTCCCATGAGCCCTTGCCAGCATTCTACAATTCCCATGAGCCCCTGCCAGCGTTCTACAATTCCCATGAGCCCCTGCCAGCCCCTGGTTTAGGCTTTTGTGTACATCATGATTCTGATGTCCTGTTATGTCCTCGCGGTCCAGTACGCCCCATGACTGGAAAGGAGTGTTTGTTGTTGTCATAGAATCACAGAGTTGGACGGGGCCATCCAGGCCATCTAGACCAGGGGTAGTCAAACTGCGGCCCTCCAGATGTCCATGGACTACAATTCCCAGAAGCCCCTGCCAGCAAATGCATTTGCTGGCAGGGGCTTCTGGGAATTGTAGTCCATGGACATCTGGAGGGCCGCAGTTTGACTACCCCTGATCTAGACCCACCCTCTGCTCGATGCAGGATCAGCCTGAAGCATCCAGGATGAGATCTGTCCAGCTGCTGCTGGAAGGCAGCCAATGAGTTTGTTCTTGATACTCCATTGGTTTTGACCTTCTAAAAGCATTCTTGCCTTTTAGAAAACATTGCAGACTAACTTTGTCATCTGCTAGGTAGATCTCCTTGGCTAATGTCTGGGTGGCTTTTGTGTCTGTTTTCGATGTCGCCCATTCTTCGGTGCGTCATTTGAGATCCTATAAACTTTTTTCTCCCGTAACTGTTGATTTTTATCACTCCTGAATTTGCTTTCATATTCATGTCTTATTTTTCATTTTGCTTTTAATTAGTTTCATTATATTTGATGGCAAAACGTTTAGTTTATCTTCACTGTTAATAGCCTAATTGTTTCTGTTGCCTTAAGTAATATCTCGTTAACTTTATAAGCCATCTTTTCCACATCATCTACAGAATTAATTTCCTGTGTATGCAGCGTGTTAAGTCTTCAGCATTTCCCTCAAAACTTTCCTAATTTCATTTTTATAGCTGCATTGGGCTTTTCCCCGTTAAGGATTAAGCTTCTGAGGAGACTTAATAAGTATATCAGCCGATTATCTCTCCCCCCCCCCCATCACTAGAAAGCCAGAAATTGGGTTTTGGGGAAAGGGTAGAAATGCGCGACAATTAAAAAAAATGGCAGGACAATAGTTGAAATATAAAATAGTGATTTTATGGTAGCATTATATTAAATCTGTCTGTGATTGGCTGGTATCTTACTGCATGTATTCTCAGGTATGTTTAAGCATTCTCGCCTTTCTTAAGAGGTATTTTTAGTGCTTCTTTTGGTTGAATTTGTCACAAGGAATTATTTTATAGAAGACAACAACCAGATGTTGCAAACAAATAGACTTTATCACTTTGAATTCTCTTCAATTGAAAAAAAAACAATCCCTAAATCTCTGCCTCCCCCACAGCTGCTTTCCACTCACCAAGGAAAAGATGTGCGCGCCACACTTCTGTGTTAAGAGAGCTGCTGGAAGAGAGTGAGTTTTGAGTGCCGGCAAGCACTTGGGGTAAGGGGACATGGGGGAGGGGGTGCAGTGCTGTGTGCCCCATGACATCATTTCCGGGAAAACCAGGAAGTAACGTCCAGGAAGCTTTTGGAATTGCTGAACACTGCGGGGGCAGCCAAACTGAGGCTCTCCAGATGCCCATGGACTACAGTTCCCATGATCCCCTGCCAGCATGTAGCATGGGCATCTGGAGAGCCACAGTTTGGCCACCCTGCTCTATGGTGTTTCTGCCAGTTACTAGAACTAACCAACATAACTTCTGGGTTTTTCCAGGAATTGACATCACTGGTCATACAACACTCACTTGAAGTGGCAGTGAGCATGGAGGGCTGCCGACTGGAGGCCTGGCTGCCTGTCTCTGGCTCCAACTGCAAGCTTCTCAAGGTTGTTTTTGGGTGCAGGAGCTGGGAGGTCATTCTTGTGTCTTCTCCCTCACTCTCCATCAATCATTTCCTATTTCTATGGTGGGGAAAGAGGCTAGGCCTGTAGAGCTGCAGGGGAAATGGGTGCCAGTGACATCGAGGAGGAGGAGGAGGAGGAGGAGGAGGAGGAGAAGGAGAAGGAGAAGGAGAAGGAGAAGGAGAAGGAGAAGGAGAAGAGTTGGTTCTTATATGCCACTTTTCTCTACCCAAAGGAATCTCAAAATGGCTTACATTCGCCTTCCCTTTCCTCATCCTACAGCAGACCCCCTGTGAGGGAGGCAAGTCTGAGAGAGCCTTGATATTACTGAAGAAGAAGAAGAGTTGGTTCTTATATGCCGTTTTTCTCTACCTGAAGGAGTCTCAAAGTGGCTTACAATCTCCTTCCCTTTCCTCTCCCTACAACAGACACCCTGTGAGGGAGGGGAGGCTGAGAGAGCCCTGAGATTACTGAAGAAGAAGAAGAGTTGGTTCTTATATGCCGCTTTTCTCTACCCGAAGGAGTCTCAAAGTGGCTTCCATTCGCCTTCCCTTTCCTCTCTCCACAACAGACACCCTGTGAGGGAAGTGAGCAGAGAGAGCCCTGATATCACTGCTCGGCCAGAACAGACTTCTCAGTGCTGTGGCGAGCCTAAGGTCTCCCAGCTGGCTGCAGGTGGAGGAGGAGTGGGGAATCAAACCCAGCTCGCCAGATTAAAAGTCCGCACTCCTAACCACTACACCAAGATGGCTCTCTGTGACATCTAGTGATGTCAGCAGCCATTTGAACCTCTCAGAAAGGCTCCGTAACCCTTGGGAAGCTCTTGTGCAGCCCCAGGGCTCCCGAGGAACTGTGGTTGGGAATCCTGCTCTATGTCATGATCTCAGCCTCTGGGGCAGCTTTTCAGTTAAGAAAATGGAGACTGTTCATGCGCAACTGTGCCTTATGTGGCAGTTCACCGGAAGAACTCCAGCTGTTGCCCCTGGGCACTGCTGCTGAAACTCTCTGCTGGAACACCCTAAAAGCAAACGGCTGCTGAGCAGAACACATGACCTGCCACGGGTGCAGGCGAGAACATCCCTTGCAAGAGGTGGCTTTGGTTATCCTTTCAGCAGCTGTGTGCCTGCATTGTCCTCATGGCCACTTCTGGGTGACACATCAGAAGAGCACCAAATCCACGGCTATCTTCAGCAGGGCTCAGTGATACTAGCCAGTGAATTTTTAAATTTTTTTTAGAAGTGTGGTGCTGGACAAAGTGGAGAAGTCCGGAACCAAAACAAAGCTTCACGTCCAATTCCTAAATGGCTGTAGGATGCTGTTTGCAACCTGTGTTCCCACATGGCTTTACGCTGAGTCTGGTCAGCTGCAAAACAACCGCCACAGCAACAAAGGCAGCCAGTAAAATATGAAAACGTGGACATTTTGGCCAACTTGGCTTGCTTAGTTATTTAACGAGAGCCAACTAGGCATAATAGTTAAGAGCAGCAGACTTTAATCTGGAGAACTGGGTTTGATTCCACACTCCCCCACCCAAAGCCTGTTGGGGTGATCTTGGGTCAGTCTCACTCCTCTCCTGCCTTTCTAGGCACCTGTTGTGGGGAGAGGAAAGGAAAGGGAAGTGATTGCCAGATGCTTTGAGACTCCCTAAGGCAGAGAAAAGCAGGGTGCAAACTTCTTCCTTCTTCCCTGGCTACTTAATCTGCAGTCTACTCTACTTGTCTGCGGCTAGTCCCCGCTGGAGACCCATCCGCTCTGCCCTCTCTTCCGAACTGTTGTGCTTTGGTAGCAGAACAGCTGTGCTTCAAAGGTTATGGATACCCAGACTGTTCCATGTGTGAGCCTTTCAGCTTTTATTGTGCTTGATCAAGTTTGATGTGCCAAAAGGTGTTATAAGCACTGTGTTTATAAGCAATGCAGAATTATCAGCCCTCTTCAACAAAGCAGTTTGTTCTTTAGGAACTCTGGGCCTCCCGGACGCTTGAAATGAGATGAAATGAGTACATGAAAGACTGGCCCAGCCGCATTTTCATTCAGCTCCACCTGATTCTCCTCCATGCTGCATGAAACTTTGCATAGCATTTGGGAGAGTTCCAAGAGGACCCTCTGTATCTTTTTAGAAGAAAGGGTTAAATATAGTATTAGGGGAGAATGGTTTAATAGTTCTTCTCTGTATTTCTTGAGTCAATCATTGAAGGTAGCATTTATATGTAACAAAGTATAGATGAGATGATGAAGAAGAAGAAGAGTTGGTTTTTATACCTTGCTTTTCACAGCCTGAAGGAGTCTCAAAGCAACTCTCCTTCCTTTCCTTTCCCCACAACAGACACCCTGTGAGGTAGGCGGAGCTGAGAGAGCGCTGACAGAACTGCTCTGTGAGAACAGCACCATCAGGACTGTGACAAGCCCAATGTTACCCAGCTGGCTGCATGTGGAGGAGCAGGGAATCAAAACTGGCTTGCCAGATTAGAAGCCGCCGCTCCTAAGCACTACACCACACTGGCTCTCTGCACATACCCACTTTATGTATATTATCTTTCTCTTCTGAATGGTATACGTATGAGCAGGGTGTTTTTGTTTCTTCTGCCAGTGACGCTTGCTGAACATCCGTGTCACGTAATGAGGATGCAAATATATTCATAGCTATATATGTCAGCACAATGGGACGACTCCAGCAATAACTTCAGTTGAAATATGCATCTGGAGAAACTTAATCGCACGCTGCAGAGCTAGGTTGTGCCAGGCTTTGCTGTTTTCGTGGGGCTTCCGGAGGAGAGACTTAATGAAGAATGCACCCGAAAGCACAGAATCACGTGCTGGACATTAAGAAAGATGGAGATTTCGTTTGGACGAACCTCTGGCGCTATCAGGGCACTGCCCGCATGTCTCAGAACTGTGGTTCCCAACCTTTTTGATATAGGGCGGTGAGAACAAGTTTCAAATGCTGTGAGGCTATTGCAAGGAGTTTTGGTGCCCTAGGCAAACAGTGACTTTGGCCCCCATCTAGGTTGGTGTTCTACTTTATATAGTGTGACCGATCAGCTGTTTTGGAGAAATCAACAAACATTGCACAAGGGACGTAGCTTCCTTCGCTCTTTACCCCCAAGCAAATGGCACTACGGCATACAGCCGTGACCTGGATAGCAAAGGCAAAACTGCTTCCATCAGATCTTGGAAGATAAGTAGGGCCAACCCTGGCTAGTATTTGGATGGGAGACCTTCACACATTCGGGTGGTATTTCCTCTAGCGCAGGGGTACTCAACCTGTGGTCCTCCAAATGTCCATGGACTACAGTTCCCATGAGCTTCTGTCAGCGTTTGCTGGCAGGGAACCCTGAGCTTGTTTCTCTGCAACGAGATAGTCCCATCTGGGAGTGATGGGAGACAATGACACCCAAAGTGTGTTGTAAAGGGCCGGGGGGGATGAAGTAAAGGGCTAGGGGGGGGGGGGAGAAGGCGTCCTTCGGGGCCCACCTCCAATTAGTCGACGGACCACATGTGGTCCGCGGCCCACAGGTTGCGGATTGCTACTCTAAAGTGCAGGAAGACCACCGAGGTCCTTGTTGTGTGGCGCACAATTGTGGAACGAGTGACTGTCAGGAGAGACGGTTATTAAGAAACCAGTCAAAGGAATTAATCTTCGTGAAACCCAAGGCTTAGGAAGAAGCCTTCACAAGCACAGGAAAAGTGAAACTCCAACGTAACAACGGAGCCTTATCAAAAAGTGTGAGGTGAAGTTGTTATGCCTCTTAAGATGCCACCGAAGTCATAAATATTCTTCATAGAACCAAGTCTGCTAGCCCTTTGTCGAGCAACTGGGAAACGGGAGTGCAGTTGAGCATCAGCAGAAGCGCTTAAGTAACCGTATCCTGTATGCAAATGAAGCGGGGGAGACGTGATGCCCGTGCAGATGATGTAGATCAGAGGAGGCAAATCAGGATCCAGTAAACAAATCGGTCCGGCATGGCTTTTAACAAGAGTAGCGATACAACTACAAAAAGTGAGCTGCGCTTGCTTTAAATAATAATAATAATAATAATAAAAGCAGGATCTCTGTTGGGAGAAGCCGTTAAAAAAATACGGGGCAAAATTCAGCCCTAGGCGTGAATAACCAAAGCTCCCCCTTGGTTTCCGTGCTTGTACTAGCGCTGAGAGCAAGCGGCTGGAATGGTATTTCAGCATTTTGATTAAGTGATAATGAAGGGAGCAAAATGTAGCACAATAACTTTTGAGTTATAATAGGGGGAAATATATTCCGAACAGGCGCGTCTTGTTCTCCAAGATCTGAAACTTATGTTTTATAAATCAGAAATAATTTCCAACGTGCATATATTCTAGCTTTTAATGGTTTTGCGGAATCGAGTAAAAAGTTCAATTTTCTCTTTAATTGGTTCAAATAATTTACTGGGAGATGTAAAAATAATTTAGAACAAGATGATTCGGGGCACAGTCGGTGTGCCGGTGAATTCAAAGATGTATTTACCGGGGACTGTAATGGGCTGGGGGTTAGATTCTTATAAAGCGGTGTGGTGTGATTCCCTCTCTTCCTCTGCTACTGTTTAATTCCCCTTGCAGCTTCAAATGCCCTTTTGGGAGAAGTTAATTTAATTTCACTTGGGCAAAGCTCCGGTGGATCAGCCTCTTCCCCCTTTCCTGTCTTTTTTTTTCGTTGTTGTTATTATTATTCTTGTCTGCTTTGAACATTTTATATCCCTGGAAAGGCAGTGAGAAATTGCAGCCTTTGTTGGCCATTTGGGGAAGATTTTATTTTTATAAATTAATATGTTTTCCTCACAACTGTGGGGAATTTCTCGGGATACACGTAGCCCCTCATTGGCTGTGGTAGACCCTCGTCCTGCTGGCTGGTACCACGCTGTCTGTTCTGCAGGATGGGAGCCCCCCATAGTGGTGGACCTAAGCAATTCTTAAATGTCCCTTGGACAAGATTGCGGAACTATGGGGCTTGGTGTGAACCCTTTGGCTCACCTCTTTCTGAACCTCACCAGCCCAACACTGCAGCATAGGAAATATCCACTTTTAGCTTCAAAGAGGTTGGAGTTAATGAAAAATGTCTAGCTTCTAATTTGGCGAACCCAGTGTGATTCCCCACTCCTCCTCCAGATGCAGCCAGATGGGTGACCTTGGGCCAGTCAGTCCCATAACAGCTGTTCTCACAGAGCAGTTCTGTCAGAGCTCTCTCAGCCTCACCTAGAGAAGGCGATTGTAAGCCACTTTGAAGCTCTTTCGGGTAGAGAAAAGCGGAATATAAAAACCAACTCTTCTTTTTTTCCCCCTAGCATTTTTAATATGGCTGATTCTTCCTTCCACAATTCGCTACTCTGTGGGCTCCATTGGACTCAGATTTTGTTCTGCTACATCAGAGCAACATGGCTATCCATATGAACCTGCCTAGCTCTGTGGCTCCACTCCCTCTCATTGATGCTCATGTGCCCTTAGTATGGTACTCCATGGCCCCTGATCACTTAGTGCAGGGGTAGTCAACCTGTGGTCCTCCAGATGTGCACGGACTACAATTCCCATGAGCCCCTGCCAGCAAATGCTGGCAGGGGCTCATGGGAATTGTAGTCCATGCACGTCTGGAGGACCACAGGTTGACTACCCCTGACTTAGTGTATTGCAGGCTGGGCTTTGGAGGCAAAGGTGTTATAGCTTGCAAACTGATATTTGCCTGCATCCCTTGGGATTCTCTTGAATATACAGCCCCGCCACACCCACGTCGCTAGGAAACCTCATTTTGCTGCCCCCTATTCCATTCCGCTGTGCTTACGCACGGGCCTACCAGTTTGGCTATTCGAAATGAGCCCTGTTACATCCTGTGGCCTCGTGTGGTGCAATACCACACGACCTGCCATCTTCAGTGGCTCAGTGGAAGAGCCGCTGCTCAGCATGGAGAAGGCCCCAGGTTCAATCTCCAATTAAACGATCAAGTTAGCAGATGATATGAAAGACCTCTGCCCAAGATGCTGGAGAGCTGCTGCCAGTCTGAGTGGACAATACTGACCTTGCTAGACCATTGACCCTGAGCCAGGGGCCCTTGCCTGCCTTAGATTGCCCCAAACATGCCAGACTCGAAAACCTTATTATTATTTTAATTTTAGCTGCAGCGACAAGAAAAAAAATCACAGGAAACTCTTGTTCATCAAAATACCTGTGCAAGGAATAGAGGGTCACACAGGGTTTTCTATGTCTACCTCATGTCTATCTCATGCCTACCTCCTAGGGCTGGCCTAGAGGCCATGATCAATACAATAATGCCACTCCTTCAGCGTCATCTCCTGGGCCAGCCTCAAAGACTCCAGGTCAGCCCTGGAGCCCCTGACATGCCAGGGGATTACTGGGTCTGCACTTATCACTTCAGGCTTATAGTAAACAAAGTATATTCTCTAAATAGCCCTCGATTCTTGGTGCCCGTTTGTACTAAACATTGTTTGTTTGTTTGTTTGTTCGTTCAATGTGTATACTGCCCCTCCCAGACCAGACGGCTCGAGGTGGTTCACAGTAAAACATAACAGTAAAAATAGAAAATACCATCAAAATACCAGATATATGCTGGCACAATATCCTCTGGCCAACAAGGATGTAAAGTTACAGCTGCCTAGAATCTTAATCAAAACTTAATTTCTTGGTATATCTGGAAGGCACTTGTAGGGGAACGGTTCCATGGCAAACAACGCATCCTGATACAGAAACAGAGATCAGACATCTCCAATACGTATGATCAATTAGAAGCTTGTAATCATTTCCTTAAACACCCTTCCCATCAAACCAGTGGTCTCATTCAGTATAAGGGATCTTCATCCTGAGTCGCTGTAACTGTTTTGTGTGAACAGGGCAGTGCGTGTATTTTCCAGAAGCAGAAACCCAGATTTTCAAAGGACATGCTAGGACATACTGAAAACTCACATGTCGCCCTACTCAAACAAAACAACACCGGCAGGACTGTGCAGCAGGATCATGGGTGGCCAGCTTTCCCCTTAAGTGCACTATGATTAGCAAAACAGTCACGGTTGAGCCTGTTGTTCCAAATTTCTTGTAATCTTGTTAGTTTTTTTCTGTTGCGTGTGCATTGCATTGTTGTTTGGGATGAGCTAGTCATCCCCTTCAAAGAGGATGAAGGGGCAGACTTCTGAAGAGCCATTTGCTTGGATTTCGAGGCTGAATTTCAGACTAGGTGACTCGTCACCAAACACTTGGCATGAGCACTTGGTATCTCTTTTGAGACCTGAGATCGGAGCAGCTGTCAAAATCTGATGGTATTTGAGAGCTGCAATATATTGTGTGTCAATATTTGATAGTTTCTGAAGGCAGTTGTACAAAAGCAGTCAGTATTCAATTATATCTGACAGCTGACATGAAATACAGTTCAGTAAATCTGGAGGAGCATCCTGCATTCAGATAATTAGAAAGCACAGGCAAAACTTGAACATTCCTGTTAAATCTCAGTTTTAAAATTCAGCTGTTGGCTTTGGGAGCTAAGAAGAGTTTTTACACCCCACTTTTCTCTACCTCAAAGTGGCTTCCTCTCTCCACAACAGACACCCTGTGAGGTAGGTGAGGCTGAGAGAGCTCTGATAGGACTGCTCTGTGGGAACAGCACTATCAGGACTGTGATGAGCCCAAGATCACCCAACTGGCTGCATGAGGAGGAGTGGGGAATCAAACCCGGCTCCTCGGATTAGAAGCCAACGCTCTTAAACACGACATCAAGTTGGTTCCGCCGCAAGTAGAAATCCATCAGCCATGGTTAAATGGGCCAGAATTAGTCCATGTTTCAGAAGAGAACATCTGGTGAGCAACCATCTAGTATTTTTAAGCTATATGTGGAGGAGCGGGGAATGAAACCCGGCTTGCCAGATTTGAAGCCACAGCTCTTAACCACGTCACAAGCAAGTGAAATTTCTGCCTGTGCCAAATGTGTGAAACATTTTGTTTCAACTCAGTTGTGCTTATCTCTGTTGACGTTTTATGGGAATTATATTACAGAGTTCTAGTTCTTTATATTTTTAGAATGTGGGGGATGGATCCTGCAGTCCTGTTTGGCAGGCAGACATCTTTCCTCTGGTGAAAAGAACTAGGGTTAGCGATTCGGCACCCAAAGCAGCCGGTCTCTCCCAGCGCAACCAGCACAGTGCCGTGGGGAGTGGGGAGGGGAGGTGCGGGCATCACCACCTGGCGGACGCACACACTCAGGTGCAGAGCTCCACGCTTGTGTGTGCACGCCTGCCAGCACACTGCCCCTCCTCCCCCGTGGCGTGGCGCTGGCTGCGCTGGGAGTGACCGGCTGCTTTGGGTGCCGAAGCTCCCAACCCTAGAAGGAACCTTTCCCAGTGGAAGAGCTGGAGTCACAGGAAGCCTCCTTGTCCCAGAGGAAAATATCTCCACCATCGCAACAGAGCCACAGGCTCTAACTCTTGACCTGTACTTCTGCTTTCACTGTGTCTGTAAAGTATCATCTGGTCCCAGCAACTTGGGATGACCCCATAGGGCAGGGGTAGTCAAACTGCGGCCCTCCAGATATCCATGGACTACAATTCCCATGAGCCCCTGACAGCAAATGCTGGGGTAGTCTTTTGCCAAGGGACGCCGCTGCCACCGCCGCCTGGGCCCCTGCTCCACTTGCTTTCCCGCCGGTGCCCCTGACTTCCTGCCGCCCACTGGGCGGCGCTGACAGCAGCAGCTGCCCAGTGCCACGCCAAGGGGGAGCCCCAGCCATGGCAGCCGCTGGAGAGCACCAAAGGTGAGCCGGCGTCAGAGTGGCAGGGCAGCCCCCGAGGCAGCATCCAGGGAGGAGGACGAGGAGGAGGACGAGGAGGCCTGGTACTGACTGATCTACGGACCGGTCCCGGTCCCGGTCCCCAGACCGGGGGTTCGGGAACATTGCTTTAGGGTTTTCAAGGCAAGAAGCATTCAGCAATGGATTGCCTGTTTCTATGTAGCAACCCTAGCTGTGCTTGGTGGTCTCCCAGCCAAATACTAGCCAGGGCCCACCCTGGTTCACTTATGAAATCTGACAAGATTAAAGTAGCCTGGGCCAGGGGTAGTCAAACTGCGGCCCTCCAGATATCCATGGACTACAATTCCCAGGAGCCCCTGCCAGCAAACGCTGGCAGGGGCTCTTGGGAATTGTAGTCCATGGACATCTGGAGGGCCGCAGTTTGACTACCCCTGGCCTGGGCCATCCTGATCAAGGCTGATATCGTTACTGATGTTGTGTTTCTAGGCTCACAACACAGGTTTGCATATGCTGTTTCAACTCAAACATGTCAAGATATTTTCATGCACGGTTAGCTTATTTGTTCCCTTGATGTGTTCACCTAATAGAAAAGCCCCCTCTGCTTCGTTACCGTTGGCAGATATATTTTTTTATTTAAAAAAACGTTTCTGTAAGCTTTCATTATCGCAGACGGATGGCAAGGATCATAATTTTGTACAGTCTTATTAAAAGGAATAAAGAACGACGCGATGAAGTGAACAAAAAGAATTCATTTAACCCAGCTTTCCGCATAATGCCGTTGTAGGTGTTGTTGTTTAAAGATTGCTGTAAACTCCGGATATAACCTGCTCATTAGGGACCGTGTGTTCGGGATCTGATGCGTTTCCTCTCAGACGAACGTACAGCTTTGATATAGTTATGGAAAGAGGGAGGGGAAGAAGATTGAGGGAGAGCCTTTGAAAGCGCTCCGGATTCATTGCAAGCAAATAAAATTGATGCTTTTATTGAAGGATAGAGAAAAGGTGGTGGAGTTAATTGCGTGCACTTCCAAGTCCCTTCAGAGCGATCAGCAGGAAATGAGTGGTTGTGCAAAAACAACATGAAATGTAATTCAGGGCTGCTGTCTAATTTATCAGCAAGAACAAACTGCTCATGTTCTTAAACTGGACTCAATTACTCCGTCCACCTTTTGGGTGACCTGTTCAGCCAGCTAATATTTGCTTAAATCTGAAAGAAAGTTTGCCAGATTTCTTGTTGCTGTTGTTGGGGAAAAACCTTGGTGCTTTGAGTCCTAGAATCATAGAATCATAGAATAATAGAGTTGGAAGGGTCCTCATGGGTCATCTAGTCCAACCCCCTGCACTATGCAGGACACTCACATCCCAGCCCTCATCTACTGTAACCTGCCACCCCTTTGCCCTCACAGAATCAGCTTCTCCGTCAGATGGCTATTTAGTCTCTGTTTAAAAATTTCCAAAGATGGAGAACCCACCACCTCCCGAGGAAGCTTGTTCCACTGAGAAACTGTCAGGAACTTCTTCCGGATGTTTAGATGGAATTTCTTTTTAATTAATTTCATCTCATTCGTTCTGGTCTGTCCCTCTGGAGAGAACAATTCTGGAGAGAACAATTCTGCTCCATCCTCCATATGGCACCCTTTAAAATACTTGAAGATGGCAATCAGCTCCCCCAGCCTTTCTTCATACGTTTTGGTCTCCAAATCCCTCACCATCTTTGTTGCCCTCCTCTGGACACGCTCCAGTTTGTCTACATCCCTCTTCAACTGGGGTGCCCAAAACTGAACACGGTACTTCAAATGAGGCCAAACCAGATCAGAGTAAAGCGGTACCATCACCTCCCGTGATCTGGACACGATACTCTGTTTGATACGGCCCAAAATCCCATTTGCCTCTCCAGCAATATCATTTCTTGCAAGCATTTACATTTATATCTGCTTTAAGATTGTAAGATTTCCTTGCTGGCAGGTAATTGTTGTTATTCTGCCCTTCCCATCAAGAGCTTGTAATATATATGGTGGAATGGTTAAGAGCAGCTGACTCTGTTGTAGAAACCTGTGTCTTCCCCATGAAACCTGCTGGCTGACCTTGGGCCACTCACAGTTCTCTCAGAACTCTCTCAGCCCCTCTTATCTCACAGAGTATTTGTTGTGGAGAGATTCAAATAGCCGTGTTGGTCTGAAGCAGCACAATAAAATCAGAGTCCAGTAGCACCTTTAAGACCAACAAAGATTTATTCAAGGAGTGAATTTACCATGAATAAATCTTTGTTGGTCTTAAAGGTGCTACTGGACTCTGATTTTATTGTTGTGGAAAGGGGAAGGGAAGGCAACGTTAAGTCTCTTTGAGACTCCTTAGGGCAGAGTAAAGCAGAGAATAAAAACTAACCCTTCCTCTTTTCCCCTCTCCTCATTTCATGGTGATCCCAGCAGTGGGATGTCAAGGCAAGGAGTGGTTGGCCATTGCCTTCCCCTGCAGAGTCTTCCTTGGGGTCTCCCATCCAAGTACCTTGCTCACCTTCTGAAAGCTGAGGAAATCGAGTCACAACGGACTTTGATGACCCCAGCAAGGGACTTTCAAGGCCAACGAGAATTAGTGGCAGTTGGCCATTGCTTTCCTCTGTGGAGTCTTCTCACAGGTCTCCTATTCAACTAACCTGCTGATTGTTGAGTATTGGTTGTTAAATTCTAAAACTGTTTTTCAATGCAAGTTCACTGCTAAATATGTTCTATATTTGAGTCAAGATGTTTATTGTGCCATATTGCTTTATCAAAGTTTACAGTGTAAACTGCCCTGAGCGGAAAGGTAGTGCTCTAGATACATTTTTTTTTAAAGTCACAACAGACTTATGCCACATTCTCCTTCCGCTGACCTTGGGCAGTATATACTTGGGGGTGGGGGGAGTCTTTAGCCTTGTGGGGTGCTGGGATAGATGGCTGCCTCTCTTTGTATATCCACGTTGTGGAAAAATAAGAAAGGTGAGAGATACACCAGTATAAAAGGCCCCATAAATTCTTGCTGTTCCTTTCCCTTCAATATAAGGAAAACTTCAGGCGTGCATGGTAATTTCAAATCCCATGCCTCAAGGAGTTCCCTGGCTTGTGGAACAGAGAAGGAATGTGGCAAGCATCCTCCTAGTTCAGGGGTAGTCAAACTGCGGCCCTCCAGATGTCCATGGACTACAATTCCCATGAGCCCCTGCCAGCGAATGCTGGCAGGGGCCCATGGGAATTGTAGTCCATGGACATCTGGAGGGCCGCAGTTTGACTACCCCTGAACTAGTTGCTCAGATGCAAGAAGAAAACAATAATAGGAAATAGGAAAGATTATCCCGCTTTACGCCATACGAGTGTGATATTGTTTGTCTTTGTTATCACCCCCTCATGTTTCTGGCATTGTTCTCCACGAGTTGTAAATAACCTTATTTGACAGAAGGACAGGCATCAGGAAGAGTTGGAAACGGTGCCAACCGGTAGAGCCGTTTGTTTGTTTCTCTACTTATCCATTAATGTGCGCACTAGAGCTATTATAATCGCCAGTATCTATCAAGGATCTTGCTCAGAAGCAGCAGAGATAGTAAACAAAATGTGTCGGAAGAGAATCATCCCCCATGGGGGATCCTTTTAAAATCACTGGGAAGTGTAGCCTTCAAAAGACTGCACCTTCAGTTCCTGCTAGACCTGGAGGAGCCCACGAGAGCCCTCCTGCTGTTGTTATTTCAGGCGCTAATCCTTCTAATTAATGTTCAGCCAAATTCACCTCCGTTCTCATGCGTTAGCACATAAGGCTGGACTCTTCGGTCCCATTTGATAAAAGGGCACCTGTTTGTTTTCAGATGAAACGTTTGGCTTGGAACATCCCAATTCGGGTCCACAATACTTTGCTGCTGTGGCCGAGATCCAAAATACTACTTTAAACATACCAAGGGCTTTTACTCTTGTGAGGTGCTCTGCTTTACCATCTCCTTTGCTTGAGGAGGTGGGGAATTGGAGACCATAGGGCATGCCCTCTTCAGATGCTCACTTTATGTGGGAATTCGAAATAAAATCATCCTTGCTCCAGATCACAGCAACTCTGAGGAAGGGAAAATTAAGAGTCTCCTCTCCCGGGGAAATATTGAGGTCACCAACTAATAGGCAAGTGTTGTGCCATAGCATGCAAAGTACGACAAAACTGTGCTGTCTGAAATTTGAGTCTTCTCTCCCGCTGGTAGAGGAGAAAAAAGAATTTGGAAGTCCCCACCAGCTGACCATCGCTGTGGGTGTTGGGTCAGCGTTCGGGGTCCCCCTGAGGCCGGGTGATAGCTAGCACTATGGGATTTTTAAAATGGGTATTTTAATGGGACCATATTGTATATTTTCTTGGGCTTTTTTAGTGTGACCGAGAGCCAGCTGGGGCTGGTGGGATATACATTGAAACATAAATAAATAAATTTTAAATGTTTGATTTTAAGTGTTTTTATTGTTGGGCATTTGTCCACTATGATGATTTGCTGGATTATGATTTTGCAAATGGTATGAGGTTTGGAGCTGGCTTGGAGCCGACTTTTAATAAATCTTATACCAAGACTGCAGCAAGGTTTTGGACTTTGATACCTCCAGACATTTCATAAAACTCAGTGTCCAAAATCCTTTCCATCTGCCACGAGGAGCCACTAGTGGACAGATGCAGAATAAAATGGGTCTCTGGGCCATGTCTCATTCATTCATTCATTCATTCATTCATTCATTCATTCATTCATTCATTCATTCATTCATTCATTCATTATATTTGTAGGCTGCTGCAGTCTCACAGCAGCTAACATAAATGAAATGTATAATAAAATCATACCAAAATTATGACCTACAATCCTCCCAGAGCCCTCTCCCACCCACCCCAATCTGCCAACCCACCAAAGCAAGTCAAATCCCAAATCCCCAGGAGTGCTGTTTCAAGCAAGCGACCTCAGAGGAGGGGCAAGATCTTCCATCAGCTTGAACTCAACCAAAGGCCTAGTGGAGAAGCACCACCTACCTGGTGGAATGAGCTCCTGGAGGAGCTACGGGCCCTGCGGGAGATTTCAGCGTTCCACAGGGCCTGCAAGATGGAGCTCTTCCGCCAGGTCAGTGGTTGAGACCGGAGCGCTAAGGAAGATCTGTTTGACCGCTCTCAGGACAAAGACATCGCTGTTTGAATGGCGGACTTGGAGTTATCTGCCCTTCCTTGCCTTCTCTATGAGGACAGAATTGGGAAAAATGGTTTTGCCGCATCTTGTTGTTCTAATCTGATGTGTTTTTTTGTCTGTGGTTTTAAGGGGCATTTTATTGGGGTTTTTATACAGACATTTGTAATCCGCCACGAGCCGCTTGGGAGTGGCGGGTAAGAAGTCTAATAATTAATTAATTAATTAATTAAAAGGTATAGCCTTAAAAAGTTAGCAGAGGTCCTCTGTGAATAATTTGTTCATGTCGCCATATTTACTAACTGCAGTTAGGACTAGGCAATAGCTCTGTGCCACCAACCCCTTAGGAGCTCAGAGGTATAGCTTTTAACGGATCACATTTAACTTGGAATACCCAACATAGCATGTTTCTAACTGTGCTATGCTTCTTTAGGCTTATTTGTATGTATGTATTAATAAACTTGCAATACTCTTGGCTGCTCTTTCGTTCAGAAGAGCTGCTATTTTTTTGAGTGGCTTTAATTCTTGGTCATTCAAAGCAATGTCGTTTTGCAGAAGGAAACGATTTAAGCTCCTGAATTTCCAAAGATTTGAAATTCATGACATTTCGATCTGAAATGAATATAATGGAAACATTTCAGGTTCCCAACATTTGTTTTTTATTACAGTAGCATTTGGTGCCCAATGAGGCATTTTAATCACTTTTTTTTTAATGCTGAAATTGCCAGATTTTTTTTTTTGAGTCAAAGTGAGGTAATTGGATGAAATGATTCATCTGCGTGTCTGCAAGAACAAATGTAATAGTTCAGAAGAATGCGGGCTCGGCCAATGAACGTACAGATTTATTTGTTTAAACCAGGGGGGGTCAAATTGTGGCCCTCCAGATGTCCATGGACTACAATTCCCATGATCCCCTGCCAGCATGGATCATGGGAATTGTAGTCCATGGACATCTGGAGGGCCACAGTTTGACCACCCCTGGTTTAAAACAAAAGAACCTGGAAAAGGTTTTCCTGGACTGCATAATACTTAGTGTCCAGAGCATAAAGTCTGCTTGCTTGGGAACCTGACAAGAAGTATGAGCAAACCATTTTTGGCAGTCTTCCTTCACTTTTATATTTGCGTTAATCCATTGATTTTAGCCACAGGTGCGCAACGTTTCTAATTTAACTGCTTAGCATCATTTCGGGGCTAAATGCATCCCACACATATCTCTCTGCTGAGAATTATGTTAATTTGTTTCTCCTTTCAAATTCAGCGCATTGATTTACTTCCTCAGAACGCGGGGGCAGGGAGAGAAAGATGTGTTAGCGCATAAACAGCCAGACTGAGTCACGGGTGCCAAAAATGACGTTTGCTTTGAGAGTGTGGCCACTGCATAGAAGAAGAAGAGTTGGTTCTTATATGCCGCTTTTCCCTACCCGAAGGAGGCTCAAAGTGGCTTACAGTTGCCTTCCCATTCCTCTCCACACAACAGACACCCTGTGGGGTGGGTGAGGCTGAGAGAGCGCTGATATTACTGCCCAGTCAGAACAGTTTTATCAGTGCCGTGGCGAGCCCAAGGTCACCCAGCTGGTTGCATGTGGGGGAGCGCAGAATCGAGCCTGGCATGCCAGATTAGAAGTCCGCACTCCTAACCACTACACCAAACTGGCTCAGTAGACCCCCCCACCCCCTCAGTAGACCCTCAGTAGATCAGTAGACCCCCCCACCCTTTTTTATGTGTTAGTAATAAGTATGCAGCATTACAAGATAGCAAGAAAAACGTAACGACCTGTCCAATGACATAAGACAATCTGTGTAAAGACTTGTTTGGTTTGAAACAATATGAAATGGCAGATGAATTCCCTTAAAAGACAGTTTTCGCTTTACCCCATAAGACATAGGCACAAGAGAAGTGCCCTTCTAGGGCAGGGGTAGTCAAACTGCGGCCCTCCAGATGTCCATGGATTACAATTCCCATGAGCCCCTGCCAGCGAATGCTGGCAGGGGCTCCTGGGAATTGTAATCCATGGACATCTGGAGGCCCGCAGTTTGACTACCCCTGTTCTAGGGTGTGCAAGGAGTAGCTGTGATACCCAACAGACCTGGCTGGTATCTCCGAAGGGTCAAGTGGACATTCTTTTTGTTTATGAATAGAATTTTTTATTTTCAAAAATAGAAGATGGATACAGAAATAGAAATGTAATAAGTTATAGAGAACAATGTTCAGTATACCTTATAGTTAACTGATTACCAGTATGTTCTGGAGAGGGGAGGGGGAACACTCAGGATATTCTTGTAATGGCCATCGGTTTCCCAAATGAGATAATTTTGCCAGCACTGCAAGATTAGTAATTTGCTCCAACCAAGCATCCTCTCCAGGAAGTCCTCAACAAGGGAAGTCCTCAACAAGGGGTCCTCTCTAGGGATGTGAAAAAAAATGTGTTATTTGGGGTTCTGATTGAATTGATAGCCTGAATCACCCAAATCCCAGTTTTGGTCCAGGGATTTAGGTTTAGCTTGATTTGGTAAAGCCAAATTGACCCCAAATTTGTTGCCCTCCGCTGATCAGCAGAGAGCCTTCTCCCCATGGATCAGCATTTTGTCAGGCAGATTTGAGAACCCAAATCAAAAGCTGAAATGATGTGACTTTTTGCATTTCGGGTCCTGAAACGATTCTTGAGCACTTAGGAACTTCTGCAAGTTTGTTAGGGTTCTGTGGAGGATAAGAAGGGGTTCCTTAATAGATTAGCAAATCTGGAAAGAGCTGGCTTGAAATCTCTTTTAGCACTTTAAGGCTGCTAATTGAGTGTGGGCAAAGACACTGCAAGGGCTAGGGCCCTTCTTGTGGGCTGCAGGGGTAGTCAAACTGTGGCCCTCCAGATGTCTGTGGACTACAATTCCCATGAGCCCCTGTAGAGCCTGCTGGAGTGGCACACTGGGTGAAAGAAAGTTGACCATCCTTGGGATCTAACAGTCAAAGTTCAAGTTTATTTTTATAGGCCATAACATAATCTCGTACCCACCCACATATAACAATATGCCACAACAGAAGGGTTAAAACATTTTTACATAAGTAGGATAAAATTGTAGAAACGTTAAAACTAAGGTGGTAAGAAATAAATGCCACTTGGAATTGCAGTTTAGCTAAAATGCTTGTAGAATTAGCAGATAAAAATTCCTTCCTTATATTTATTGATAAAAAATAAAACTAGCCGCTTTGATGATAACAAAAGGGATTGCATCAGGCAATAGAAAAATTAATACCTTCATCTTCTGAACTGGAAAATTTTACAAGAAATTGATTCAGCAATTTGTCTCGAAGGAGCAGGGTAGGACGCAGTTCACAATATCTTCCCCCTGACCAAGATCACAAGGGTAAAGGTGCTGTTCAAGAGGCATTGTTTGATATTTGCCCTGTGAAATACATAACATCATTTGATAACATGCACTAGTAAATGCCTCTCTTAATATAACATTAGAAAAGTCAGCTAGGTAACTTCGTTTAATTTGCAGAGAAATTTTCGGACCAATATCATGAAGGGCATCTTTTTAAAGAAGCCAATTACGAATTTTGCATGAGTACCAAAGCTTTATAGCCTGTAAAGAGGGCAAGGGGTATGGAATAGGGGACAGCAAATGAGACCACTGATTCCCTTCCTTGTAGTACCAAAATCAATATTTTATCAAATGGTCCTGTCAAATTTCTTATAATATCTGGAACAGCTTCGCTTCGCTGTATAATATAAAAGGCTAAGCCGTAGGTGGGCGGAGAGCCTGCTGTGAAGGAGCCTCTGACTGCCCCTGACTGAGAGGAGGGAGGCGTTTCCAAGAGCAATGCAGAGGAGTCTGTGGGCATGGGTATGTTTTCCTTTGGGGGGGGGGGGATTTCCGCTTCTGCCAAACAGTTGGCTGATAGGGAGGCCATAAAAAAGGACCTTCTCGCTTGAAATTCTGCTCTGGTCAGCCTCGCTGCTGGGGGGAAAAGGCAGCCAAGCAACTCTCTGCAGATTTGAGGCCTACTGCAAAGGGTTGTTGTGCAGATGAAACTGGATGCTGTTGCAAAGGTTCTTTTGTCTCCTGTTTCATCTGCACAACAACCCTGTGCAGTAGGCCTCAAGTGTTTCAACTCAACAACAACCTGTGTGGGAGCCTTAAATATTTCTTCTCCACAACCCTGTCCAAACCCCAAAGCAGCCCTTTCTGCCGGGAAGCTGATCTTTACACTCTGCAGATGAGCTGTAATCCGAGGAGCTCTCCAGGCCCTACCTGGAGGCTGGCTAACCCTGCGTTGGAAATATTACTGGAGGTTTGGAAATGGGACTTCAAAATCGGACAATGCCTCAGAGTCCGGCCTCCAAAGTGGCCATTTTTGGCTTCAGTGCTGATCATTATAATCTAGAGATGAGCAGCAATCTAGAGATGATAGTAGAGGCTTGCAGACTGCAATTGGGGTGGGTGTGTCTCTCCTGGGCTATGGGCTTTGGCTAACCCTTACCAGCAACTGTTTGTATTTTGGATATTTTGGAGTCTGTGGCCTAATTCACACAAGAAGGGAAATGATGCAGAACTGGGAGGAATTGGTTGCCTTGCAATCTTCCCTTAAGAAGAGTCTCCAGTCTGATTTTCCCTTCACATATCTGAGGACATGGCTCTGGAAAGCTCATCTGTAACCACTATGCCACCATTTCCAAAGGTCGGTCCTCTCCCACAATCAACAAACATTCCACACCACAGGTTCTTGATACCCATATCTCCACACCCATGCCCTCATTTATCTCCACACCACCACAACCTCCCACGCAACACACACATTCAACCCCATGCCCTTACAGACTGGACAACTCTTCCCCTTCCTCTTCCCACCGCCAAGCTCTAGCGCCTGTTGTGTTTCTAGATACAATGGGCTTTGCCCCTAGTCTTATAATATTTTAATAGTTTCAAATAATCTGAAAGTTGTTTGACACGGAGATCAGAACTTTGGGGTTGGCAGAATTGTTTTTAGAGATGCTCTTTTCTAAATTAAAAAAAAAAGCATGTTCTGATCATTAACACTCATCTTTGGAAAACCAAACGGGGGATTGCAAATAATGCTCTTTCTCTGACATCTCCATTTGCTTATTTCCAAATCTTCGTCTGGCTATGGTGCCGTGGCTGGCAGAGTAGCAAAGCCACTGTCCCATGTCGTGTTGCGATTAGCTGGTTAATTGAAGTGTGTTCAAGGGTAAGTGACTGTACAGAACATTATCCTCCATGTTCCAGCCCCGTTGTAATTGCAGGGATCAGCTCGTATTAGCCATGGTATGTTATTTGAATGCACCCATTGTAACTGTCATTAATCATCCCCTTTGAAGTCAATGAGGGCTGGAAGCCATTGCGGACAGCCTTTGGGAAAAGGGGGAAAGGGAATCGGAGCCAAGGATGTCTGACCAGAATTGCCCAGTGAGACACAGAAGAAATGAGGACAAGGTCACAAGAAAGACAAGCGGCGTGACAACCAGATCGCCCCATCTGTAGGGGAAGAATCCGTAATGCTTAGAGATGGGAAAACAAGGGAGGCAGGCCAAGTAAATTAGGAGGAGGAGAAACTTGACAGGCCAGCGCCGAAGACTGATGAAGGTAGGGAGATTGTACCTGGGGAAGTAAAAGAGTCCGGAAGCGAGTCATGCCTGAAGACTATCGGCAAGCGAACATGGTTTGTTTTACCACATCTCAATGCCATTCCTGGGAGTGGCCAGAGCAGAACTCTGTGTTGCATGTAAAACCAGACGCAACTTTGACAAATGGCCATATTTGTGCTCAGCTGAGTGCGGCTTCTTTCTGAAGACATGAAGCTCCCTTACATGGAGTCAAAGTATGGGTCTGTCAAAGTCGACATTGTCCTGTCTTTCTGGCAAGGGCTCTCCAAGGTCTCAGGCAGGAGTCCTCCTTGTCACTTGATCCTTTCAGTAGGACATGCTAGGGATTGCTCCTGGAGCTGTGTGTGTGCAAGACTGTTACTCTACACTGCCTCTCCTTGGCTGAGAAGCCTGTTGTAGAGTAGGCAAGCTTCTCGGGATGAAGTACAACTCGGAATTTACCTCCTTCCATGACCAGAGTGGTGCATGTGAGTCACATGAATTTCCCTTCTACTGAATTGGACCTTTGTTACATCAAGACCAGTATTGCCTACTCAGATTGGCAGCCGCTCTCCAGGGTCCTAAATCAGGGCCCTTCACATTACTTCCTACCTAGTCCTCTTAACTGGAGATGCCAGAGATTGAATCTGGGACCTTTCGTGTGCCAAGCAGAGACTCTTCCAATGAACCACAGCCTCTCCCTGGTAGAAACCCAGGAGCGTTCTGGACCAGGCTTTCTCAACTAGGATTTAGTGAAACCCTGGGGTTCCTTGACGGTCCTGGAAGGATTTCCCACATGGGTGAGAGTTTATATTATTTTAAACATTTATTGGGGGATATGACCATATATGGTCATGTTGGCATGCCCCCTCTCCCAAAATGGCCAATGATGGTGCCAGAGATAATGGGAAGAGGAGGGGCCCCAGGTGGGTGTGTTCACAGCTGTACTTCCCAACCATATTCTGCATGATCGTGCCACTTCTGGCATTTCTGAAAGATAGAAGAACTGGAAAAGTTGAGAAAGCCTATCCTGGACAGTCAGTTTTTAGAGTAATACTCACAAAGTGGTTACATGTGCGCTTCTTCACTCAAAGTTGGTTTTCTCCTTATGACAATATAACAATTGAAACTGGCTTTTGAGACTAAGGGGTTAACTGAGAGAACACAGGGGAAAGTTATGTGCTTCTATTATATATATTTTTTCCTGCTCTGGAGTGGTTTATTTTTTATTTTTGCCTTTATTGCCTGCCTCGAACCTTCAGGATCGGACAGGCCATAAATACAAATCTAAATAAATAGACTGATAAGTGAATAAATATGCCATGCTGGGAATCTTTGCCTCTGAAACTTTAACTGCCGCTTCCGTTCAGGTTTTTGCTTTAGTTTCTTTGGCATTGGACACGTTAATATGAAAACAGCCCAAAGAATAAGAGCAAGTGTTTGTTATCCGTGAGCTTAAGTGCCAGATGAGGAATTTATAACCGAAGGAACACCGTTCCACCCAAGCATGATGAACAACAAAGACACTGACAGTATTAAGTGCCCGGAGTTTCTCTTCCCTTCATTGATTTTTATGGCGTTTATTGTTCTGCCGCCAGGCATATGTATTTTCATTTTCCATTAGCACAGCCAGTAGACTCCCGGGACAGTCGAGCTGCCGTGAGTTGCACCCATTTGATTAAAAATGGCTCCTCCTGCATATCGCCTTGCATGGGATGATGGAGAAAAAAATCAGACTTTTAAAAAAGGGAGCTGACATTTGTTATTAGGCCTGACAGGTATTAAGTTTTAAATGCCATTCCGCTTTTTCTTTTCATTAAATGGGATTTCCTTTTTTAAATCCTCCGATCAAGGGTGACTCAGCGCTGCTGCGTTGGTTGTTTTGATGCCTGTCGTTTCTTTTTACTTGGCTGTCCGAGAATGTAAAAGATTCTGAATAAATAGGGGTTTGCGGGGAGAGGAGCAGGTGCAGAGTTTGCCAGCACTGGCATTGTTCACCTGGTTTTTTTTCTTCATATGGTGTGCATAAGGGCAGGGTAGGTGTCGGCTTCTCAACTCCAGGTCGGGCCTGGAGATCTCCCAGAATTATAGTTTATCTCCAGGCTACGGAGACCACTTCCCCTGGAGAAGTGGCCACTTTGTAAAGTGGGCTCTATGAGATCACATTCTCCCCCTGCCCAGACTCCACCCTCGTCCAGGCTCTGCCCCCAAATCTTCAAGCGTTTTCCAGTCCAGAGATGGCAACCTGTTGGGAGCAGATGATCAACAGAACTGGAAGATTATGTTTCTGTTTTTACCCACAGGGTCCTTCTTAGCCTGTGATGTGAAACCTGCTAAGGATCTGGGAATTCCCCAGCTCAGCTTCTGTGAGAAGGGAATGGATGAGGAAGAAGAGTGTGAAGGGGAACTTATTTTTCCGCGGGACAAAAAAAGAGCCAGCTTAGTGTCGTGGTTAAGAACGATGGCCTCTAATCTGGAGAGCCAGGTTTGGATTCCCCACTCCTCCTTCACATTCCGCAGGTGGGTGACCTTGGGCTAGTCACAGTACTCTCAGCCCCACCTCCCTCACAGGGAGTCTGTGGTGGGGAAAGGAAGGGGAAGGTGATTCTAAGCTGCTCTGAGACTCCCTCAGGTAGTAAAAAGCAAGGTAAAAAAACCCAGCTCTTCTCCTTCTTTTCTGAACAGGTCTCTGGCCTAGTTTAGAACAAGCACCACGGAATCAAGGACAGACTGTCTTTGGGGTCCATATCTCAAATCCCGTAATGATGACTGGCAAATATGTCGTTGTGTTGGCAACACAATGGGGTGGTTGGCGAACAATGTGACTTGTTCGTGGCCAGATACTGTGGAAGCTGGTACTGCCACTGCCTGTGAGGTTTGTCTCACACCCTTCAGGGAGAACTGGACCTGGGTCTGCTGATTAAAATGATTTGGCACAGCTCCACATGGCATACATTGATGGAGATTGCCTGCCACTGCACCAAATGGTATTGTTAGTTCAACTTCCCTTTGTTTTCACAGGTAACATTACTTCCTGGTTCCTACTTAGCTGCCAGCCTGATGCATTCTTGTTACACGTAAAAAGATCCCCCTGATGTTGCCTCCTGGCTTTGTAAATCTGAGGGTTCATACCTCTGAACGTGGAGGTTCCCCTCATTCACCATGGCTAGTAACCACTGAGATACTTCTATCCTCCATAAATCTGTCTAATTTCCTTCTAAAACTGCTTATTCCTGTGGCCATCACTACATCCACATCTTAATCACTCTCTGTGTAAAGTAGTATTTCCTTTTGTCTGTCCTGAACCTACTGCCCATCAGCTTCATTAGATGACCTTGAGTATTCATTTGTTTATTCATTCATTCGTTCATTTATTTATTGTTCCATTTTTAGGTCACCGCTCCCAGGCCTGCCAGCTTGCAGTGACCTACAACATAAAGTTTACAAAAAAAAAAAACACCAAGCACTCAACCCCCCAACCAGTCCTCAGCACCCCAACCCCCTCTCCTCAATTGCTGTATCTCCTGAAAAGTTGTTCAGCTTGGGCACTCTGTCAATCAATCAATTTTATTTACGGTCATAGACCAGCCAGTAAAAAACATAAAATTACTCTGTCTTGGAAGAGGGAGAAAAATTTCTCTTTGTCTACTCTCTCCGCCCCAAAAACTAGCCAGGGCGGGGCAACCCTGCTTATCTTCTGAGATCTGATGAGATCAGACTACCCTGGACCATCTGGGTAAGGGTTGTAATAGTTTTACCACCTCTTTTCCTCTGCGTATGAAATAGGCCTAGAATTATCAAGTGTCAGGACTGGAAGAACAAAGGGATGACATTGAATACATAACAGGTTAACTAGTGCTTCAGGTAGCATTGTTACCTCCCCACTGAAAGGACATTTGACTAATTGTCCCAAATAAACAAATTCCCAAATCCTCAGAGCCATTTATCACCATCAATACCCCAGGCCGGCGTGACATCAGAAAGACAGCCTGGATAAATAAGCGCCACTGCTAGCATGAGCTTTGTGGCATGAAGAACGCAGGGGGTGTGCTCTTCTTTTCGGGTCAGCCTTGTATTTCTCACATGTCTGCCCAAAGAGGAACATGGCCGCTGGCCTGTTGTTTGTGAAATGTGCAAAGAGAGAACTGCCATCCTGTTCTAGATGGAGGGGGATTTTTAAAGAAGCCCAGCCAGGATTCAGTGAAGCATCAGTTGACAGGAGAGCGTTTCATCTACTTGGACCCCACAGAGCCCACGTAACACAGTGGATAATTCATTGCTGCTGGAAAAGAAGGAATATGCTTGGCCAAACAGACAGCCCCCCACAAAAGGCATCGTTCACAGATGTGCCTCGTCATTTGACTTACGCTTCAAGCATCTTCACAGTTCAGAAGGCTTTGTTGCCTCTTACGACCGAGTAGAGGTTTGGAATTTGGTATCCTTGTTGACACACAGCATCCTGAGAACTTTTGTCTTTGGAGCGAAACCTAAATATGAGGTACAGCGGGACATTTTCAGATTCAGCCAGGAGATAAGTAGTAGAGTAGAAGAAGAAGAGTTGGTTATTATACCCTGTTTTCCTGGACCACAAGGAGTCTCAAAGCTGTTTACGATCCCTTCCCTTCCTTTCCCCACAACGGACACCCTGTGAGTTAGGTGGGGCTGAGTGAGCCCTGATATTACTGTGAGAACAGCTGTCAGAACAAGGTCACCCAGCTGTCTGCATATGGAGGAGCGGGGAATCAAACCTGGCTGGCCAGATTAGAAGCTGCTGCAACTAACCACTACACCAGACTAGGACTTCCAGTATGTTTTTGTACATCTCATAATCTCTAGCAGAGCCTTTTTGATGGCTGAAGAAGAAAATCTTTTTTTACCAGCAGAAAAGATTATTGCAGGGGTAGTCAAACTGCGGCCCTCCAGATGTCCATGGACTACAATTCCCACGAGGGCTCGTGGGAATTGTAGTCCATGGACATCTGGAGGGCCGCAGTTTGACTACCCCTGGATTATTGGATCCAACCCATCAGATTGGATCCCACAGTCTATTCCACGAGAAGAGGTGCTGCCCTCTAGTGGAAGGAACCTTCCTTGGAAAAGGCACCATCTGCTGGAGGACAGCACCTCCAGCTAGAAAAATGGATCAGTGGGATCCATCCCTAAATTAGCAAATTTTAAAAATACTGAGAGGACTTAGCCAACAGATTCCATTTTCCTCCAAGATCAGAGGGCAAAAGGGACGTTCATTTGTTTGGTAGGTTCACGTTTTAAAAGCAGATTGTCTTTTCCCTCCAATGAATATAGAATGGCGCTGTAATAGAGGAACCTGGAGCTTGCTGTACAATGTAGGAAAGACCAGAACATGCATTGTATATCCTACAGCAGAGTGGACAAAGTAAATCATGGCAACCATTGGACCACTGGCTGTGGACTACCTAATTTTCTTCTGGGGTTCATGTTTAAAGCACTAGAGTAGCGATCCCCAACCTGCGGACCACATGTGGTCCTTCGACTAATTGGAGGTGGGCCCCGAAGGACACCTTCTCCCAGATGGGACTATCTCGTTGCAGAGAAACAAGCTCAGGGTTCCCATTGATTTGTCATTGTCATGAGTTAAAATTTCCATGAAAATAAAATGTTCCTTATGTTCATTGTTGTGGCGTGTCTGTATCTTATTTTGAAGGGATGTTTAAACATTACCATAGCGATCAGAGAGCGTTAGGGCAGTGGTTGAGAGTAGAGGAGTAAACTACCCCCCCCCCCCCACCGGGCCTCAGTAAAAGGCACTGAGTGGTCCCCGGCGTTGAGTGGTCCCTGGTGATAAAAAGGTTGGGGACCACTGCACTAGAGTAAATGGACCTTGAGTATATGAGCAAGAACTTCTAATATTCTCAAGCAAAATGAGAGCCAGCTTGGTGTTGTGGTTAAGAGTGGCAGCCACTAATCTGGAGAACCACGTCAAAAGAAGCTCATCTTCTTCTATTCAACATTTGCCCAGATTGTATCTGCCTTTAATGTTCAGGGATCATGAGCATGCATGAAAGCATGTCAATAGACTACCAAGATTCTTGCAAAACAAACAGAAACCAAACAGAACAATAATTCTGCCATATAGCAGAAGAACTCTTTAGGTCCTGTGCTTGCCTCAAGGAAGTAGTCTCAGCAGAATTCATAGAAGTTTCAAGAAGGTGAAATTGCTTTACAAATTACTTCATAAATGTTTAAAGCGATAATTACCTACTGTTTCCAAGAAGCTTTTCAAGGCAGAGCTAGCGATAGCTGTTCTCACATTACATCAAAATAACCAATTGCTTTAGAGTGTGAAAGTTAATCTTCCTTTGATGCCTCAGGTATTTGTAGCGACCAAAGTCTGTTTCAGTTACCTGGATCAGAAGTTGTCTGATCTATACTTTTCAAAAATCAGTGGGGACGTGCATTAATGGGTTTAAATTACAAGTACAACGATATAGGCTAGATATCAGGAAGAGAGAGAGAGTGCTGATATCACTGCTCGGTCAGGACAGTTTTATCAGTGCCGTGGCGAGCCCAAGGTCAGCTGCTGGTTGCATGGGGGGGAGCGCAGAATCAAACCCGGCATGCCAGATTAGAAGTCCACACTCCTAACCACTACACCAAACTGGCTCTCATATGTACTATGCATCTATGATTAGATGCATAGGAAAGGAGAATTTTTATTTAAAATAAAAGAGATCGCTTGCATTGCTTTCCCTTTAAAACAGGGAGAAAGGTGATTGGCTAGCTGTCATGATTGATAGGTGGGGAAACTCGCAGGTATAATGAGTCCCTCTCCTCCACCATTTTAATCAGCTGGGTGGAATGCCAGGAAGCAGGAGAAAGCGGGAGAAGAAAGCTAGAGTGCGAGGAGTTGAAAAATGGCAGGGAACTTGATTTTTAATAGCGTTAAGCAATTGCGCTAGCTTAATGCTATGTTCTTAGATGTGTGGAATGGCCCTGAGAATTACTGGATGAATGTTTAAAGACAATTCAAGTGTACACAGACTGGACATGTATTCACTGTAACTTGTGAACAGGATTTAACTGTTCCAGGGCACAGTCATCTACCAAGTCTAGACATTTAATCTCTTAACAACGATTGGAGAAGATACTTGCCAGATCAATGTGGAAGTAATTGAAGACCCTGTTGGTACAATATTGTCTCATTTAGTAGCCTCTGATTTCTTCTTTCACCCTTAGATCGCCTCGGAGCTTTGGTCAAAGAGATAATGGTGCTTTCCAAGTACAACATTATTTTACAACCTGACAAATTGTCACCATAACTCACAAGGAATGAGTTTTCTTGAACCAGAGCCTTCTTCCCTCCTATTGGCTTTCCCCCTAGGCACTGTTTAATGATACTGTGCAGACTACTTAATGCGGAACACTGATGGTCTGGTTCCATCGCAGTTCAGGTGAATCCCATCTTTCTGTACAAGCTTGGATTGTTTCAAAACGTTTTCTAGTCCCTAACACAACAGAATCCCTCCTTTTGACACCACGGTCTAATCCATGCCCTGAGACCTCTTAGCTCAGCTTGTTTATCTGGTCCCGCCTTTCTTGACTTTTTTACCATTGAGAAACCCCTGTGATGTTCTTTAAGCTTTAAGAAACCCCAGAAATGCAGAATGTGGCGGGAAGCTGAGCTGTGCACACACCTACCTGGGGCCTCTCCCCTTCCCATCCCCTCCAGGTCTATCATTGGCAATTTTGGGAGGAGACAGCAGATCAACATGACCATATATTATCATATCTATATCTATATCTATATCTATATCTATATAAACAATTAACTCATCCATTCAGGCCATGAAGAATCCGCAGGGTTTCACAGGACCCTGGTTGAGAAAACCTGATTTGGTCCTTCATGTGGAACAGCATTTCTAAGAATCTAATAATGCAATAATTATTTTTTAAGTCATCAAAACTCCGCTCTGCATTAGTCTAGGAATCAACTTAACTGATAGCATGCCAGAAAACTAAGGAAAGCACATGTGGAAAGATACTAATAAACATAAGAGCCCTGCTAAGTCAGACTAGTGGTCCATGTAGTCTACCATCTTGTCTCACACAATGGCTTATCAGTTCCTCTGGAGGTCCAACGACAGGTCATGGCACCTGAAACCTTCTCAAGATTTTGCCTCCTGGCACTGAGGCTGAGAAATTGCCCCTTAATATGAAAGTTGTCTTTGAAACCCATGGCTAGTAACTACTAACAGACCTATCCTCCATTAATCTGTTGAATTATCTTTTTAAAGCTCTCTATTCCTGTGGAGTTTTTCTGGGTAGCCTGGAGTTTTTCTAGGTAGCCTCATTTAGCTTGGACTACCCAACAGAGCCTGCCCAGGAGCCAATCTCCCCATAGGTTTTGCAGTGGGCAGCCCAGTTTAAACTGAATTGCCCAACAGAGGCTGCCAAGGAGCTGGTCACATGGGGAGAACACTCACCACTAGTTCTGCAGGGATTCTGCTGGGCACCCTGGTTTTGCCAGTAATTCTCAAATATTTTTTTCAGGGATTTCTCCCTGATTCTCCTAAAAATACATTTGGAAAGCTGAAATATACCTGAAAAACACTGATATAAGTGTTTTTCAGGTATATTTTCGATTCAAGTAAACTCAAATGCAAACCCGTATTTTGGACCGGAGTTCCCTGCATCTTCTCCTGTCACCGTGCTGGCAACAATCACAGATGTAAGATCTGGAAATCTAATATATCTTATTAATTAGTTTTGGATTATCTACAGTGATTTGGATTGTGTGCACTGATAAATTACTACATGAAATGAAGTCTCATGTGTCCTTGTTTTAGGCCGAATGTCAGCAGGTTAGTAAATTATATTAAAATATACTTTTTTTCTTGGCTTCTGGGAATTAAATACAGCATATCGTAAAGTGCAGTTCTCTCATAACATGTATCAAAATAGCACCGTAAAGACATGGGGGATTATCTGGCTATGGTTCTTTGGCACCTGACCCAGCAACCTTTGCAGAAGTGAAGCAGATATGACCATGGACACTGTCTGGGTAGGAGGCGTCATGGATACCCGATATACAGAAAGGTTCAGTGATCCCTCAATCCTGAGGGTGCCCTGGCCCAAACCAGGGTGTTTCCTGGCCCTCTTGTTTCTTCCCCAAACGGTCTCTTCTCCAAGCAGACTGCGGATCCTGACTTTGCTCCCCTTTATTAGAGTGGGAGGCATTTCAGAAGATCTCCTTTGTGTCAGTGGGGAGTACCTGTTTTGAAAAGCTCCTCCTATCAGAGAAGAATGCTTACCTTGAAACTTCCTAACATGTTGAGGAGCCTCTCAATTTTCTGTGGTCGGGCCCAGTCCTTCGGGCATCCATTTTCTGATCTGTACAACCCCTCTGGGAGCCATTTTGTCGTGGCCCCCTCAACCTGTTCTCAACATTTCAAAAGCGCCCACAGGTGTAGTAACATGCTCCCTCGTGTTCTGCCATGGAAGAAAGCTGGAATCTTAATGCAATAAATAATAATAATCAACCTGTCAAAAGAAAATGGGAGCAAAATCATGCCCACATGTCCTGCCCCTCTCTAACTGATCTGTAATATCCTGCATTTTTCAGAAATGTGTGCAAACACAGAACCATGTGGATGTAAGTTCCATGCAATAGAGCTGATTAACACCTGGAACTGTGGGTGGAACCAATGGAGACGATCCTCCTCTCACGTGTTGGTTCTCCCCACAAGTAGTCATCTGCATAGAACTACGGTTGGGCCTGTCCAAAGGCCAGAATGGAGTAATGAGAGAATCCCGAGTAGCAAAAATTAATGATCGACACCATTTCTCTTACAGAGACTGTGACGGTTTGTCTTCTGATTCTTAATCAGCCTTTGGACAGAGGTCATTTTCATCATCTGTGGAGCAGAGGTAATAAAAGCTTTGGGTTAGCTTATTTCTGCTGGCTCTGATGTTCTTTCTGTCTGTTCTCTGTGGAGCAGCTTTGGCTAATATTCAGGGGGTTGTTGGGATTATGAGACTGTGTGATGCCTGTGGTGGATCTATATGATATCCTTTGCACCCTGCAGGTGAGAACGTGCATGCATGAATATCCTCCCTACCGCCCCTAACACCAAACACAGAAAACTAGCATGCCGGGGGGAAAGCTTGGCAAGATCCTTTCTCCTTAATCTTTAGCTTTCTGCATGAAGGGGATATCGCATGTGTCAGTCATGGGAAGGCTCATGAAATGGTACAGTCAAGACACAGGTCTGCCATCTTGCTGATGGTTGCCCCTTGTGGTGAGATCGTGCAACTGCCCTGATATAGACCCCTGCTACATTTCTTATATCAGGAGGTCGCTTTATGGACTGAGTGGGGAGAGATGGATTTGTGTGGATGAAATAAAAACCTCCCAGTGTCTCCAGATTCTCAAGTTTGTAATAAACTGCAGTGAATCAATGCCGCACTTAAAATTTAGGGGAAACGGGCTTCCGAAAGGTTACCAACAAAGTGCGCTGGTTTAATTACAAGAGAAGAGAGCTTGTAACCTTTTATCATCAACAGCGGGTTTCTTTCTCTCCTTTCTGCCCCCCTTCCCTCCTGGAGGTTCATATGATTTGAATAAGTAACATACCGCTCAGAGCCTTCGGATATATATAAGTCATGGGAGGCTCGCAGCTGTTTCCTCTTTCCATGGGAAAATCAATGCTGGGTAGGAACTCTCGCCTTCGAGATTCTTACAGTATTTCAGAGTAGAGCCAAAAGCCTCTTTCCAGCAGTTGTTTATTGAGTTTCCGATAGCCGGACAAAAATTGAGAGCGGGACTGCAGCAGGGTTTTCAGTGTGATTAACAAAACAGTAAAACTGAGCTTGTTGCAACCTCCCCCCCCCCTTCCCCCCCAAAAAAATCAACCTGGAGCTGTTTTCAAACAGCAAGAAAATGGCGAGGCCTGGTTTGCATCCCTGCACTCTGTTGTTCGGGAATGAGCCCCTTTCACCTCCGCAGGAAATACTACGGGTAGCCCAAGGTAGCCCAACCTCGTTGGGTTTTGGAAGCTATGTGGGGTCAGCCTTGGTTAGGACTCGAGGCAGGCAATGGCAAGCGACATCTGAGCATCTTGCCTTGAAAATACTGCATCCAGTATACTGTCTCCAGTTTTGGGTGCTGCGGTTCAAGAAGGATCTTGACAAGTTGGGGCAGGACCAGAGAAGGGCAGCTAGGATGGTTGAGTGGTTGGAATCCATGCCTTACAAGGAGAGGTTGAGAGAGCTGGGTATAAGAAGTGGAGGGCAAGAGGAGGGCAGAGGGCGGTTGGGGACCATCTCTCTGAGCAGGAGGAGAGGTCTCCCACATTGGTTTGGTTGGCCTGGATTTGGTTTGGTTGGCCTGGATATGCAAATCCACTAGCTGACCTCTTGGGATGTTGGCATGTTGCTAGGTTTGCAAGAGATCAAGTATCGCCTATGTTAACTCACATGCAAGAAAGAACATGAAGACAGAAACTACCTGTCTGCTGCTATTTTCATTGCACTAATCTTATGTATTAAAGTACAAATAAAATGTTATTCTGTAGCTGAATAGCATACCGTTAGATGGATACTGCATTAACATGAATCTTACTTTAGCATTTGGTGAACTATGGATGTGATACAGATTTTCCCACATTGGTCGAACTGGTTGTACGTACATGCAGCCTCCTGTATCTTTAGTGGGTATCGTTTCTCAGTTGACTTTCTTTAATCAGAAGACCAGAAAAAGGGCCATCTCAGTTTAAGGTCCTTGGTTAGAGGTTGTGACACAGTTGAGTTCTATGCATGGTTACTTGGAAGCGCTTCTGTGAACTTCAAGTAGTTAGAGGGAAAGGGCTGTGGGTCAGTGGTAGAGAACCTGTTTGGTGTAAAGGAGGTCCCCGGTTCGGTCCCTAGCATCACCAGCTAAAAGACTCAGGCAATGGCAGGTGATATGAAAGGTCACCACCTAACCCTTTGGAGAACCTTTGCTGTTCTGAGTAGACAATACTAACCTGGATGGAGCAAGATCATTTCCGCACATACCTTGTTTTAGCCTCGCTTTGGATCTCCTTTAGATGTTGCAAGTTGAATTTAGCCTTTCTGCATTTGGGCTTTCCTCCCCTCATTTCCCAGGATGGAAATGGCAACATGCTTTCGGCACAGAGTCCAACAGAGGCAACTTCCTATCATGTTTTGCTCCCTTCCCATTTTCCAAAAATGTGGGGGGTTTGCAAAACGGTGCCTGCTTGCACCTTTGTTTTCGTTGCACCCCTTAATCCCACAATTCTGCACCCTTGATCACCTCCTCCACTTCCCCCCAGCATCCTGAATGTTACTTTCAAACAATAACCCTGGATTATAACGTTATACTGCTAGACTGCTTTTTTAAAACTTAGAAACAGCGCTGTAATGCTGTTTCTAAGCCTAATTTCCTGCCACACAGAGAAATTGTAATAATAAAATATTGTTTGCTTAAAGAATTGGGAATTAGTATTCTATATCATTTGAAACAAGGAGAAAACAATGAATAATTTACCGTTTTTCTTTGGGATGCTTTGATGCTCTGAACCCTGCTGATCTTTAGCTCAGAGTAACAGAGATTTGCTTTGAAGTAGTGGCAGAAAGCCTAATAGATCATTACAGCAAAAATATACATTTTTTTAAAAGTGGAGGCCAATGTGGAGCTTTCCACAGCTTAACTGCAACACAGCTCTCATTAGGAGACTTCTATAGTTAAAAGGGGAAGTGATTGATAGTGTGTGTTCGGTCTGTGTCAAGGATTTTTTGGAGCAGGTGGCTGAAGGGATTTTGAGTGTGACTGGTGCAAAAATTGGGCTGGGCCAGGTCAGGAAGAAATTGACATTTCAAATAGCGTATTTTCATCTGTCTTGGAAACTGACCTTCCAAAACCATGTTCCGTTGAACAGAATAATTTTATAGAGATGCAAACATTTCTCCAGATAAAAAACGGCTGATGGAATCTGTAGCAGTTGGGGATGGATCCCGTGGACTTGTTCTGGTAAACAGAAGCGCTGACTACTAAGGCAAAGGCGACTTGTCTTGCTGCTAAACATTTGGGGAAAGCATCTTGTGCTTCCACGAGCAGGATGGGATGGCGGGATCCAACCCTACAGGTATAGTCCTTCCATTCCCTTTTCAGAGTAGGACACTGGCTGTAATGCTTGGCGGTATAAAGGTATAAAGGCCTTCTTATGTGATGTTTTAGCTCTTAGTCTTTATGGAGATAATCTATGAATTGCTTTTAACCGTATTCTTCAAGCTTTTCCTTGGTCCCGTAAGAATTGGATCTCTCTGTGCAGAGCTGCAAGAGATCAATGCTGCTCCCCAAGTATACCCCCAGTAGTGTGGAGTGTCTCCAGGCTCGCTCCCTACCTTCTTGGTCATTGTTGATGCTGGCAAGGAAACTCAGAGTGCAATGGGAGGTGTCCACTTAGCAAAAGATTTTGAAACCTTACGGACCTTTGCCTAGACCAGAACCAAGTCTGAGTCCAGGGGCACCTTTGAGACCAACAACGTTTAATTTTGGAGTATAAGTGAGAATTGAGTGACTTAACATGTGTAGTCTGATTAGAAGCCAATATCTCTGTTAAGACCAGGGGTTTCAATTGTCTGGAGCATGGTAATAACTTGTAATTCAGCAACCTCTCATTCCAGTCTGTTTTTGAAATTCCTTTGCAATAAAGCAACTTCGTTGATGTCCCCCATTTTTGTATGGAGGATGACCTGAATCTATCTTGCTTAGACCAGTTGCTGTGTAAAAACAGTTTGTAGTCATTTCCACATGAGGATGGGGCTTACATTGGAATCAGCCCCATAGTATAGCATTAAAATGTGCAGCATCCTGCCACTGTCTGTTTTAACTTCCTCTACCTCTGTAAGTGCTTTTGAAAATTCCATATCCACAGGTTACTTGACCTCCAGTGTGCTGTAGGACAGGTAACACAATCTTTAACCGCCCCTGCGGTTAAATAAAGCCCTAAGGGCTATTGGGGAGGAGTTAGGGAGGGCTCTGTCCATGATAAAAACCCAGAGGGGCAAATCAGGAGCCGCAAAGCGGCTCCTGATTCGCCCCTCCAAGTGCCACTCACAGGCCACTCAAGGGCCAAGCGGCCAATGGGGAGGTGTGCGAAGTGCCTTCCCCATTGGCCCCTCACCAGGACAGACCAAAGTTCCATTCACCCAGTCCAGTCTGGCTGCCAGTCTGCTCCTGACCACTGCAGGGAGAGGAGGTCAGCAGGGCTGCCAAGGGGGATGAGAACAGAGGCTGCGCCAGCCCTTTTCACCCCAAGGCTGTCCAAACTGTCATGTCTAACAGCAAATTGCCTCAGAACCCTGACAGAGCTGGCCGGAGGCTGCAGAGTGCTCCCCTTCCCCCCCTTCAGGCATGCTGAGAGGGGCTCTGAGAGGCCCTAACTGAGGGGAGGGAGGCATTTTCCTTTAGAGAGCAATGCAGGGGAGCCTGAGGGCCTTCCTTTTGAGGGGGGGGGGGAAACGTTCCCCTTCTGCCAAACAGTTGCCTGACAGGGAGGCCACAGAAAAGCCCCTTCTCACTTAAAATACTGCTCTGCCCGAAGGTTAGACACAGCCAAGCCATGTGTCTTTCTTCTTTGCAACTCTCTGCAGATTTGAAGTCACTGCACAGCATTATTCTGCAGAAGAAACTGGCTCTTTTGACTCCTGTTTCATCTGCACAACAACCCTGTGCAGTAGACCTCAAGTCTTTCAATTCAACAACAACCTGTGTGGGAGGCCTTAAATATTTCTTCTCCACCACAACCCTGTCCAAAGTAGTCCTTTCTGCCTGGGAAGCTGATCTTTATACTCTGCAGGTGAGCTGTAATTCCAGGATTTCTCCAGGCCCCACCTGGAGGTTGGCTACCCCTGGGTTGGAAATATTCCTGGAGGTTTGGAGGTGGGACTTCAAAATCATACAATGCCTCAGAGTCCAGCCTTCAGAGGAGACATTTTTGCCAGCAGTTGGGAGGGAGTGGTGCAGGAGTGTCCCTCCTGGCCTATGGGTTATGGCCAGCCCTTACCAGCAACTGTTTGTATTCTGGGGCGCAGACAGGCAGACCAGCATCAGTCCTATGAGCTTGGAAAGTGCAGGAAGTTCTAAATAAATATTTACAGCCTGAAACTTTAAATAGAGAACAAGTAAATGTCTGGAGATACATGGTAACTGTAATGTCTTATTGGCCTGGCAAATAACCTTGGCCTGGCAAATAAAAACACAGTATAAAAAACCTTACTAAGGTCAAGACTGCTGTGCACAGAGAGTCTTCCTCTTAGGGTTGCCAGCTTCCCTGTGAGGCTTG
The DNA here is from genome assembly GCF_049243985.1 of Paroedura picta. NCBI lineage: Eukaryota > Metazoa > Chordata > Lepidosauria > Squamata > Gekkonidae > Paroedura > Paroedura picta. The sequence goes on along the minus strand of NC_135379.1, from coordinate 57,623,356 downwards.
CTACCCCACCTCCCTCATGGGGAATCTGCTATGGGTAGAGAAAGGGCAGACGATTGGAAAATGCTTTGAGACACATGAGGGCTGATGAGTCACTGGGGGCCATTCCCAGTTCTCTCAGATCTCTCACAACCCCACATACCTCACAGGTTGACTGTTGTAGAGAGACGACTGGAAAAGGTGTTTGTAAACCGCTTTGAGACTCCTTTGCAATAGGGTACAAAAATCCGTTCTTCTAAGGAACAACCATGAAAGAAGCATGTGGGCACATAACATTTTATCAACACTGAAAAAATGGAAAAGAAGGAACAGGGTGGACACCTGTGTACTGTGACTACCCCATGTGTATTAGGGCAGAGGGGCATTTCGGTGAATGTGGCCTAATTCACACAAGAAGGGAAATGACGCAAAACTGGGAGGAATTGGTTGCCATGTAATCTTCCCCTAAGAAGAGTCTCCAGTCTGATTTTCCCTTCACATATCTGAGGACATGGCTCTGGAAAGCTCATCTGTAACCACTATGGCAAAATTCCCAAAGGTCAGTCCTCTCCCACACTCAATGAACATTCCACACCACAGGTTCTTGACACCCATATCTCCATATCCATACCCTCATTTGCCACCATGCCACCACAACCTCCCACACAACACACACATTCCACCCCATGCCCTTACAGACTGGACAACTCCTCCCCTTCCTCTTCCCACTGCCAAGTTCTAGCGCCCGTTGTATTCTTGGATACAATGGGCTTTGCCCCTAGTAAAAATATATTTAAAAAGCAGTTTATTAAACAGAGCTCAAGGTAATTGCAGAACCATAAAAAAGGAACATTTCTTTTCCCTAAAGGTCACACACGCCTCATTCAAACATGCACACTATAGATACAAAATCCTTGAATCTAACATGTTTCAATCTATAAGGTTTGCATCACATCTTATAGATCAAAATGTATTAGGCCCAAATTTATTTATTTGTTTGTTTGTTAATTGATTAATTGGTTAATTTGGTTAATTGGTTGATCTGGTTGATCTGGTTGATCTGGCTGATTTGGTTAATTGGTTAATTGGCTGATTGGCTGATTGGCTGATTGGCTGATTGGTTAATTAACTAATTGGTTAATTGGCTGATTGGTTAATTGGCTGATTGGTTAATTGGCTGATTGGTTAATTGGTTAATTGGTTAATTGGTTAATTGGTTAATTGGTTAATTGGTTAATTGGTTAATTGGTTGATTGGTTGATTGGTTAATTGGTTAATTGGTTGATTGGTTAATTGGCTGATTGGCTGATTGGTTGATTGGTTGATTGGTACTTATAAGTTGCCCCTATTGAGCCTGTCATCTTGGGGTGGCATACAACATCTGTAACTGCTCTGTGGAGGCAGTATAAATAAAATGCTAAGGGCCCTTGGGGTGGAACCTGTCTGTGATGGGGGAAGGGAGCCCATTGGCCACTTCCCCCCCAGAATGACAAGCGGAGAGCTCAATTGGCAGGCACATTGTCATTCCAAGGAGAAGGCACCAATCACCAGCTGAGCGCAGCACGGTTGGTGATTGGACCCTTGGCCTCGGCCTGATGAGTCAGGAGGCTTGAAGAGCCTCCCAACCCGCCCACCCCCCCACATCTACCACCTTCCCCCCAGGCAGCCATGACCAGGCTGCTTACCGCGAGGACACGCAGGCGCCCGGCCCAACCTGCTAGAGGTGGCGGGGGTGGAGGCTTTGCCCCCCACCAAGGGGACAGGCCTGACGTGTCGCTGATGCCGCGGCCCTGTCCCGTTCCTACCCTGAAGCCCTGCAGCTGTCTGGCAGCAGCCCGGCCCCGCCACAGGGACAGCCCTGCCACATCACTGACACAGCAGCCCTGTCTCTTTGCATACCCCAAACACCCGCAGGTGCCCGCCAGCCAACCGCAAGACTCGCCACTGACCCCAAACAACACACAAACGTGGGAGTCGATGCCGACACTGGTAGGCAGCCACCCCTCTCGACCCCACATGCTTCCTCCACCCCACAACTCACCCCCGCACTCTGCTGCTGGTTCCCCACCCCCAAACACCTTGCCCCCACCCTTCTCTACCCCTAGCTCTCCCCCCCTCACTACTCACCCCCCACACCTGCCCAGCGGCCCCTTCTTTCCACTCCTGCCGCGTCCCCTTCCATTGCACCTATCTGCCTGCCTGCCTGCCTACCTGCCTACCTCCCTCTCCCTTCTTCCTTCCTTCCTTCCTTCCTTCCTTCCTTCCTTCCTTCCTTCCTTCCTTCCTTCCTTCCTTCCTTCCTTCCTTCCTTCCTTCCTTCCTTCCTTCCTTCCTTCCTTCCTTCCTTCCTTCCTTCCTTCTTTTCTACCCATCTATCCATCCAACCCTTAATCTCCTTTCTTGCTCCCATCCATCCATTTCTCTTCTGCTTTTCTTTCTTCCATTCTTTCTTCCAATGCTTACGCTCCTATCTCCCCTTCTCTGTCTCAGTCTTCCTTTCTCCCTTTCTCTCTCTCTCTCTCTCTCTCCCTTTCTCTATGCCTGGCTGCCTGCCTACCTTCCTTTCCTCCCTCCACCCACTGCCCACTAGCGCCCGCTGTATTTTCTATACAGCGGGCTTAATTTCTAGTTTCTTGATAAAACAGTAGGGTTTTTGTTTTTAAAGGGATGGATCCAGTTGTTGATTTATGTAAATCCTTGAGAAAAGCTCACAGCATCTATATTTTTACCGGCCCTGGCTTCCGCCTAGCAGTTTTATCTGCATCTTTAATAGCTTTTTTGAACATGGATTGCTATTTTATGGGCGTTTTGCTCTGCTGTCAACACTAGACCTTTCAGAAGTCTGATTGTTTTATAACTTTGGCTCTAATAAATGAAGAACTTAATCATGGAATGTTTAACTAGGCTATAATGGCCACCACTTTATCGAGCTTCTTGATTGATGGAGTACCTTTGGTGTGCACGCCGCCTCTAGAAAACCTTTCAATGCATTTTAATTGGGAGAGGCTTACTCGTTATTTGTTGTTGTTTCTCTCAAAGTAGCTGATCGTTGCTCACGGAAGGTCAGACCAGTAAAACTATGAGTCTATTGGGTCTGAAGGGAAGGGACTCAGGAGTGGTTTAAGGATTTGCGGGGCCCATAGAACCAGAGCCAGGTTAAGGATGTGCAGGGCTCTAGGAAAGTACTATTTATTTATTTATAATTAAATTTATATACCACCACTCCCAGCAAGCTGGCTTGCGGCGGTTCATAATAAAACTAGCTACAAAGCCCATTCATATGAATGGGTTTTGAAAGGGTCCTCCCCGTCAGTGTCCTGGCTGCTTTCCAGCCTGCCGGGATGTGCTGAGGGCGAGGGGGGGAGGGAGCGCTTCCCGGGGGCCTGGCAAGCACACCCGGAGCCTCTGTGAGGCCCTGGGCGTTCTTCGCAGGCCTCCGGGAAGTGCTCCCTCTCTCTCCCCCATCTTTAATTTTTTGATTTATAAACCACCCCTCTCTGCCAAGCAGGCTTGGGGGGAGAGTATACAACATATTAGATTCTCAATATTAAGAGTTTGGGAAGCACTCCCTCTCCCCCACCTCTCCATGGCTGGATGGCTTCCCAGGGGCCCCGGGTGTGAGGGAGGGCGGGAGCTGTAGGGGCAGGGCCAATCAGGGTGCCCCCTGATTGGCCCTGGAGAGGCCGGACCGTTCGTCCCCCAAGGCTGTTTCACAATTATTAAGAGGCACCAAATGGATAAGATATTCCATAAAATCGCAATCATAAAACATCGTAAAATACAATTCCCCCCTGCCCATATCCTCTACGGTGGTAACAACAATAATTCATTCCTCAGTGTTTCCAGTCCTGCATCCAGTATAGGTTCGGGGATGGGATAACGGGGGTACTTCACCAGCATCCCGGGTCCAGTCTAATATCGGGCTCAGAAGCCCAAGGGGGGAGAGACTCAATGGGGGGAAGAGCCAGACTGGGGGCAGAGAGGCTCCCCGCAGTGGAAAGGAGTGTCACTCAGACTGTCTTTAAAGAGGGAAAAGGGGGGAGGAGAGAGACTACGACCCTGATCCTGTGCGGGGTTCCTGGAAGCATGGGCCTGTAGCACGTGCTACAAGTGCTATATGGATAAGCCAGCCCTGGAGGAACTTCCTGACCTCCAGTGAGCTACGTGACGGTGGTGGTGATGATGACAATATGAAGTTTAGCCCTATCAAATGCAGTAATCCCGATGGAATAAACTGCTACTTGCATAGGAGTTGACCTACTCAAGCCTGCTTCCTTAATGATCCAAGTACCAAGGTAAGTTCTAGTGAGGTCAAGGTTAGTACCCGTGAAAGTGTTTTAGTTTCGTTTATTACTCTTAGGCAAACGTTTATGAGCAGGTAACAATTTTTTGTTTTCGACATGTGTCATTTCTGAAATGAAATATCTCGCTATTAGCTGGCTACCGTTTTTCAGTCCGAGAGTACCTGAAATAAAAGCTGGCGTGTCTGTCCCATTTCCATAGATTACTTAAATGCAAATGGGCAGATATATAGAATGCCGTTTCTCCTTTATTATTACTGTCTGCACTGCAAAAAGGCATAAAGCTGTCTTTCCCCTTTTATCTGCTCAACCTGACATCAAACCTAACTGTGTTCTCATTAGTGTACAGCTGTCATGTACAGAGGTTGAACTTATAAACTTCATTTGGGGCGTAAAGGCATTAATGATTTCAGCAGCACTCCTTGTTCAAGGGCTTATCTCTAGAAGCGGCTGAGCGTTTACTCCCAGAGCATGCCACCGAAACAGAGTGAGCATGCAAAATGTTCTGTTGCAGAAGGGTAAGCGTCTACACCAGGGGTAGTCAAACTGCGGCCCTCCAGATGTCCATGGACTACAATTCCCAGGAGCCCCCTGCCAGCGAATGCTGGCAGGGGGCTCCTGGGAATTGTAGTCCATGGACATCTGGAGGGCCGCAGTTTGACTACCCCTGGTCTACACCCATTCATATTACAGAAATTGCCTCGGAGTATGCTCCTATTAATAGCAAAAGGAGCTCATGCTACTTTCCTGTGGGGTAGGAAATGCCAGAATTGGCTTCTGTCCTGATCTGTTACATAAAGAGTGAAAGAACAAAGTGGGAGTCCAATGGCATCTTTTAGACCAACAATTTTTTATTCAAGATTTTTGTGTGTGCTGCACACACTTTGTCAGTCAATGAAATGGGAGTTGCTATACCATATATGTAAGTAGGGAGTCGGTCATGGATTGGTCCACAGCAGAATGAAGACGTTTACCAGATAGAAGGGTCTTCCAGAAATAACAAGCTAAGTTTATTAGATATCATTCATTTGGGTCCAAGTCCAACCATAAAATTATGCAAGTGTTCTTTCTCAGAAATTAAACCAAAACTGACCAATGGCGTGAAGATCCCTTGTTCATGATTGCATATAAATTGGTTATAAATTGGCAGGCACCTTCAGGAGGAGCGGCAACAGTGTCAGCCCCTCCCAAAGGGGGCTTGATCCCCAAGTTGAGAACCACTGCTTTAAAATATCTGTTACTTGTAGACATAATAACAGATCTTATTGGAAGCAGACAATATTATTATTTGATTTATTTCCCGCCACTCCTTGGATAGGCTCATGGCGGGTAACAATTGTCTTAAAAATTCCAATTAAAACCCCATTAAAAGACATTAAAATTATAACATGGCGGCAGCCAATCACAATTTACTCCCACCTGCCAGGGCAATAGAGAATGGGGGAGATGATGTATACTTCAGACCCCCCCCCCCCGGGGGAGCAACGTTCTACCCCGCAGACCCCAGCTTCAACCATAAACCTGACGGTAGAGCTCCGTTTTACAGGCCCTGCGGAATGCTGACAGCTCCCGCAGGGCCCGCAGCTCACCTGGGAGCTCATTCCACCAGGTGTGGGCCATGACCGAAAAAGCCCTGGCTCTGGTTGAGGCTAGGCGCGCTTCTCTAGGGCCGGGAACGACCAATAGATTTCTCCCCGCAGAGTGTAGCACCCTGTGGGGGACATAGGGCGATAGGTGGTCCCTCAAGTATGTGGGTCCCAACTCGCATAAAGCATTAAAGGTTAATACAAAAACTTTGAACCGGATCTGGGCAGCAATTGGCAACCAGTGCAGCTGCCTCAGCACAGGATGGATGTGGGCCCTCCAAGATGTAACAGTGAGGACCCCAGCAGCTGCGTTCTGCACTAGCTGAAGTTTCCGGATCAAGGACAAGGGTAGGCCCGCGTAGAGTGAGTTACAGAAATCTAGTCTGGAGGTGACTGTCGCATGGATCACTGTGGCTAAAGGATCAGGGGACAGGTAGGGTGCTAGTAGCAGGGCTTGGTGAAGGTGGAAAAATGCCTCTCTTGACCTGCACCTCCATAGTCAAGGGGGCATCGATGGTCACGCCCAAATTCCTGGCCTGGGACATGATGTTAAGTTGCGCCCCTGCCAGGTTGGGCAAACACGCTTCCTGATCCCCCTGCCTCCCAGCCACAGAACCTCCATCTTGGAGGGGTTGAGTTTCAAGTGACTCTGCGCTAACCATTCTGTCACTGCTTCCAAACTTCTGGCAAATGGTTCCAGGTGGGAGTCCGGGCAGCCGTCCATTAGCATACTGATGGCAACCCAGCCCGAAACTCCGCACCAGCTGGGCCAGAGGGCACATAAAGATGTTGAACAAAATGTGGGAGAGAACTGCGCCCTGAGGCACCCCACAAGGGAGTCTGTAAGGACGTGAGAACTCATCTCCCACTGCAACCCTCTGGGTCCGGTTCTGGAGAAAGGAGCATATCCAGCACAAGGCTGTGCCTCCTATCCCCGTGCCAGCGAGGCGGTGGACCAATATCTCATGATCCATGATGTCAAAGGCCGCCAACAGGTCTAAGAGGATCAGCACGGCTGACCCGCCTCTATCCAGCTGGCGATGGAGGTCATCCAGCATGGCGACTAGCACTGTCTCCACCCCGTGGCCAGGACGGAAGCCAGACTGATATGGATCGAGTGCCGAAGTTTCCTCCAAGAAAGACAGGAGCGGGTCCACCGCAGCCCTTTCCAACACCTTGCCCAGGAATGCTAAGTGCGATACTGGGTGGTAGCTGGCAGGATCCCGTGGGTCCAGCGTTGGTTTTTTCAGGAGAGGGTGAACCACTGCCTCCTTCAGCCTCTCAGGGAACTCCCCAGTACCCAGGGAGCAGTTGATAATGTCCCTGAGTTGGCCTCCTATCAACGGGGCAAGTGGTCGCCCTGACCGATCCCAGCAACTTGTCCACTTCGGAGGAAGAGAGCCGCCTGAAGCCATCAGACCTCACTGCCAAAGGCGTCAACAGGCCTCTAGTTCGTTTACTGTATTAATCGTGGCGGGAAGGTCACGGCGGGGCGACAAGACTTTGTCCGTAAAATAGCTCGCTAATGCCTCACAGCCGAGATCCAATTGGCTAATATTTTGGCATCCCTGAAGGGCGGTGAGGGATCGAACTACCCTAAATAATTGGGCCGGACGAGAGAGACATGATTTCCACAGCAAAAAACTCCCGTTTCGCCACTTTCACCGCCATCTCATACACCCTCATATGCGTGCAATAAGATGTTCTTGTAGCCTCATCGCGAGTCTTCCACCACGCTCGCTCTAGTCGTCTCACTTCCCTCCCTTCTCCCGGAGCACCCCGGAGGGCAGAGAGGACATTTAGGGGCGATCTCATCTATAGCGGCCGTTAGACGGGACTGCCAGTCCTCCACTAAGGCTGCCAGTGAGTCGCCAGGAGGCATCGGGTCCCGCAGAGCATTCTGGAAACCAATTGGATCCATAAGTCTCCGCGGGCGGACTAAAATACGCCCACCGCCCAACTGAAGAAGGGGTGGTATCCTGAGCCGGGCCTGCAGGGCATAGTGGTCTGACCACGGCACAGCCAGAGCTGCATCCAGATCCACTTCTACCAAAGATCAAGTCGAGTGTGTGGCCGGCGTGATGGGTGGGGCCAGAAACAAATTGCGAAAGCCCCAGTGTCACCATGGATGACACCAGGTCCCCACCTAAACCTGAAGAGAGCGCATCCACATGGACATTGAAGTCACCCAGAATTCGAAACCTCGGAAACTGCAACGCCCAGGCGGCCGCCACCTCCAGGAGGCAGGGCAGGGTGTCTGGTGGTGCGTTGGCCTGACGATGTACCAACCAGACAGCCAAGCTCTCGACCGAGTCCCACCCAATACCGACACACTCCAGTCCACTGATTTCCGGCACCTGGAGAGCCCTGTAGGAGAGAGCCTCCTCGACCATATTTGCCACCCCCCTCTTCTCTTGTGGGTCCGGGATTGGTGAAGGATGGAATCACCTGCTGGGGCCAGTTCTCTCAAGGCCACCTCCTCTCCATCTCTCAGCCAGGTTTCCGTCACGCAAGCAAGGTCATCCTTCGATTCCGCAAAGAAATGCTGCAGAGTCGTGGCCTTGTTCTTAATCGACCTTGCGTTGCACAAGACCAATGTCGGACCCTTTCCCTTAGCCTCCACCCTCACATCCCTGGGGATGGCACGGAAGTTAGAAGGGGATCGAGCACTCCCAGAGCGCCGGCTGTGTCTCCACGGCCGGGCCCTACACGCCAAGGGTAGTCAACCTGTGGTCCTCCAGATGTTCATGGACTACAATTCCCATGAGCCCCTGCCAGCGTTTGCTGGCAGGGGCTCATGGGAATTGTAGTCCATGAACATCTGGAGGACCACAGGTTGACTATCCCTGCTATACGGGACACCAGTGCTCCCAGCCCTTCTCTTGTCCAACCTCCTCCCCCAGCCATAGCGCCCTTGACCCAGAAAAATAGCTTTTCATTACCTCTCAGCTGTTTCAGGAAAAGAAGACATCTTAACGGTTCATTCAGAACCATCAAGGCACCAAGCCTCAAAAAACATATTAGTTTTTATGATGAAATACACATTCAGTTGGGTAGCCTTGTTGGTCTGAAGCAGCAGAACAGAACAGATATTTGAAGAAGTGTGTTTACGCACGAAAGCTTATGTTTTGAATAAAACTTGGTTGGCCTTAAAGACTCAAATTTTGTTATGATCCATGTGGCTTTCTTGAATGATCCATAAGTTCAAATAATAAAGAGGTTTCTGGAAAGGCAGCCTGAGATTTCAGCCCTCCCTCTTCTGAAGAAAATGGACTTTGACAAAGACTGCTTTGAACCTGATTTTGTTCAGAATGGATGGAAAGAGTGAGGAACAGTTGGATCTCTTCAGTTCGGTTTCCACTGGGATTCGGTCTTTATGCTCCTGGGGCTTTGTTCCAGGAAGAGAACAACCCTCCTGTCATCTCCCCTCTCTTTCCTCCATTAAACATTTAAATCTGATGTTGTTTTTCTTGGCGTCCATGGAGACTTCAGACCCTGGAGAATGAACTTTCTAGTCTGAAATTGCTTAATGTGCTATGAGTGCAAACTGCCAGAACCTAGGGAGGTAGAGATCACAGAAGAGTGCACAGTGGCTTTACTGAGGCTCCCCAAAGATAGATTTGGGTGGGAAGCCATGTCGGTCTGAAGTTTTAGCAATAATATATTTAAAACAAAGTGAAAACAACTCATATCTAACTGCACTTGACAGAATAGACCAAATGCATTTCGACTCACATGGAAATGCACTCTTGATCTAGAGCAGGGGTAGTCAAACTGCGGCCCTCCAGATGTCCATGGACTACAATTCCCACGAGCCCCTGCCAGCGAATGCTGGCAGGGGCTCGTGGGAATTGTAGTCCATGGACATCTGGAGGGCCGCAATTTGACTACCCCTGGATTATTGGATCCAACCCATCAGATTGGGAATTGTGGGAATTGTAGTCCATGGACATCTGGAGGGCCGCAGTTTGACTACCCCTGATCTAGAGTTAGGCAAAAGCTGAGAGTGCTGGCCTCAGATAATACATATTTTAGAAGGTGGGCTCCAAACCAGATACTTTAGAAACACTAGTGGGAGCTACACCTAACAGATTTCTCTTTGCCAGCCTTAAGATTTGGATCTTATACAAGAGATCATCTCGCACAATATATTGACCACTAAGGAAGGCTCCTGGGAGTTGAAACACATTTGGTCTAATGCGTGCAGTTAGATATGTGCCGTTTTTACTTTGTTTTTAATATATTATTGGTGCACTTTGTTTAATAAATATTTGTAATGACCTTTTAATATTGTTTTGCAGCTCAACTTTCGGGTTCCTGACATCGGTTCAGGTTGGGTTTTGGTTCCCTTTTTGGTTTTGCATGGTTTGAAGTAGCAGAACAAATTTCGCGTCCAGTGGCCTCGTTGAGATCAACCAAGTGTTATTCCAGGCATAAGCTTTCGTATCTGACAAAGGTTGCTGTTATCCGTTCAGTCGTGTCTGACCCTCGGGGATTCTATAAGAAAGTCTCCACCATGCATCCCTGTCTCTGACTGCTTCTTTTAATTGGTTCATGGTTATCCCTGTATCAGCTTTGATCGTGTTGAGCCAGCGGATCTTTTGGTGACCACATTTCCTTTTGCCACTGACCATGCCGAGCATGCAAGCACACAAAAGTAGGGTTGGCGCTTTGGCACCATTGCGCTGGCTGCGTTGGGTCCGAGCGGCTGCTTCGGACGCCGAAGCGCCCAACCCTACACAAAAGCTTATACCTCAAATAAAACTTGGTTGGTCTTAATGGTGCCACTGAACACTAACTTTCCTAAGGTCCCTCATTGTTGGCAAAAAGCAAAAACTAGTGAACCCCCCCCCCCACCACCACCACCACCAGGGGTGTCCCTGGCTGCAGTTTTTAGTGATTCAGGGATCCTCTAGGAAAGTGTACCCAAGGTTCAGTAAGACTCTAATGTCAGTGGGGGAATGCATTGATATGGCATGGTTTTAATGCCACATTAGAGAGTCATGAGCATGAGACTGTAATTGAGAATTCTGTATTTTCTATTCAAAAATCTCACATCCGTGACTTTCTAATGTAATCTTAACACTATACCACGTTAGGGAAATATCTCATTTGCATTAGAGATTCTTACAGAGTCCTTGGACACATTTTCCCAGAGATACAATTATCATGAAAAAGTGCACTGAGGAACCCTCAGAGACATTCCCCCCATTGTCCACGCTTATCTGCTTGATGGAAGGATGAAATTAAAGTCTAATTGATTGATTATTAGGTAGTTAAGCCCAGGAGGTAACCTTGCCTGTGTTTCTAAATTGCAGGATTGGGGAAGAGAGAAAATAATTTTTCCCCATCCAGGTGGCCATGGACTCCATAGACAATGGGGAAAATTTTGTATTATTTAATGCATGCATGCATTTGTATCCAGAATTAAGCTTCTGTTGTTATGAAAGGTGCCTATGGACTCAAACTTTGTTCTGTTGTTTCACACCAACATGGCTACCCAACTGGGTCGACTCAAAAGGAGTGGGAGATGCTGCTGCAGACCAACTTCGGACATGCCTGGATGAAACACTGAAACTAGATCCATTCCAGTTGGGCTTTATTTGTCTTCATTTTGTTCCTTTTGATGGACTGCTGTTCTCCAGGTCCTTTCCCATCATCTACAACCTTAGATGCTTTAACTGGAAATACCAATCAAACCTGGGCCCTTGTGCGTGTAAAGTGTGTGGTCTACCAATAAGACATAGTCCACACATATGACTTTGTTTGCATGAATTTAACAAGTGAGGTATATTTTTTGTGAACTGGCATCAAAGGACAACATCAAGAAGGCTTAAAGCAGCTTTGAAAATCCAGGCTCCCTCCCCACACCCCTCCCACCCACCCCAAAAAAAACAGGCCCACATTTTCATGAAGCATACAGTCGTTGGCTCTTGGTTTTAATTCATCACCCGAGAGGTGGCTCAGAGCTCCCATCATGTTAAGATATGGGTGTCTCTGAAGAGCGACCCTGCACTTTGTTTTGTATCGGTTTCTGAGAAACGTACAAGGAATAACTTCCTGGGTAGTTTATGCCTCAGCAGTGTTTATAGACATTTGGGGGGTAATAAGGTAACTGGCCAACTGTTGGCTGAAACCCATGAGGTTTGTATGGGGCTGTACAGCCATATATCCTTCCTGTTGCCTCTTTCGTTTGAAGTGCTGTTGATTAGGGTGAGAAGGCTAAAAGTTGTAATGTGCCTTCAAACTACTGGAAAAGCAAGAGCCTATATCTTACCACTTCTGTAAGTGTGTTCCATTGTTAACGTGATTTTGAGCTTTTCGAATGACGGTGAACAGCTTGAGAGATGGATTCACCAATGTAAGTGTCCTACAATGCAGATCAGTCTTTCTCAACTAGGGTTTCATGAAACTCTGGGTTTTTTTTGATGGCCCTGGAATGTTTTCCCAAATGGGTGGGAGTGAATTCATTTTTAATATATTTTTTAAAAAACATTTATTGGCTGATGTAACCATATATGGTCAAGTTGACCCACCCACTTCCCCCAAATGACCAATGATGGGCCTAAAGGGGGGTGGAGAGGGGAGGGCCCCCATGTGGACATGCTTCCCAACCATATTCAGCACAATTGCACCAATTTGGGGGTTTCTCATAACCTGAAGAATGTTTCAGGGATGTCTCAATGGTAAAAGTTGAGAAAGACTGGTATCAATTCTAAACCTATATTGGGCTCTTATTTATTATTGCTATGGGCTAAACTCCATAAAATACCATAATTCAATCTCGGTGCAATCCTATGAAGTAAATCCCAAGTGAGTGTATTTAGGATTATGTCCCCGCCTACAGTATACATGCCATCACCTGCAGGTCCCTTAACTTGATATCGATGCTCTGTTAGTAAGACTCGATGGCCAAACGAGGGTTTGGTTGGTAACCAAATTATGTGAATGGGTTTGATGAAGCCACTTGAAGATGCCTGCTGGTTGAAATCCATCAGCTACTATAGTAGAGAAGTGAGTGGAAACAGCCATGTTGTGTATGTTTCAAATTACACAAAATTACACAAAGACAATCAGGAGTTTTCCATGGATGAAGGCTCGCAGGGGACCTGAGATACATCATAGTTCACCAATGAATGTGGAAGTATTCTGCTTGTGTTTGTATATATTGGTCCCATTTGGACATCTGTTCTTGCCTGTTGTTTTCGTTTCTTGGAATGATTCTCCTTTGGGCGCGCAGGTTTAAACTGTCTATTTTTCTTGAATGGCGTATCCCGATCTTATAAATGAATCCAGGAGCATTACTTGTCTACAGTGAGAATTCACAACAAAGAAATGAATACACGTTTTTGTCAAAGGCAGACAGACTCACAACTAGGCTTCTGGATTAATAGAAAGCTTTATTGGAAGTAGATCTGAACACTCCGACGTCTGATCCTTACAGTTTTCAAGTTTTGGAGACCTAGATGACTGGGCAAGATGTTAAAATGCAAATCTATACCAAGCTCATATATCAAGACGGGTAGCTATGTTAGTCTGTCTGCAGCAGTAGGAAAGAGGCTTGGGGTTACGCGAGAGCTCCCCAGAGGTTATGCAGCTTTTCCCAGAAGTTCAGATGGCCCCTGATATCACTGGATGTCACTGGAGCCCACTTCCCCTGTTGCTCTACTGCTCTACTCTCTTGTAAATGATCAATTGATCAATTGGCTGGCTTCTGCGTCTTACTTCCATGTCCCCTTCTCTGAAGGCACATGTCACTGCTTCTGGGGGTCCTTGAAGCCTGAACAATATTTCAAGGGTTCCTGCATTGTCAAAAGTTTGAAAAAGGCTGGTATATAGTATAGGCACAATTTTATGGCGTTTCAACAGTGCAGTACACAGAAGTCCTTACAGCATAAGCCCCCAACGTGATTAACAAAAGAAGGAAAATGCCCCTGCAATTTTAGGAACAGATTTATGAGAGGAATAATATTCTATTTTGCTATTTGCTTTATGGGGAGGGCCTGTTGGCCACCTTTGGAGGTGACGTTTGATGGCTTCAGACGCCTTTTTACCCAAAGTGGACAGGCTGCAGGGGACCATTAGGGCTACCCCTTGCCCCCTTGATCCCTGCCTGTCTTGGCTCCTCAAGGGCGCTTTGCCTTGACTAGGGCCAGGGCCTTTTTGGTCCTGGCCCTTACCTGGTGGAATGAGGTCCCAGAGCAGCTGCGAGCCCTGAGTGAGCTTCCGGCCTGCAAAATGGAGCTCTTCCACCAGATCTGTAGTTGAGGCTGGTGCAGAAGGAAGATCTGTATGGCTCCCAGGACAGAGCAGTGTGAATGGTGGCTAGCGGGTTCCATCTGCGCCCCCCCTTCCTACCCCCACCTGTATGCGATTTTTATTGGGGGAATGATAGTGATTCAACTCAGTTTTTTCCCACCGTATCTCCTTTTTTGTTACTGTGATTAGTTGGATCTGTGTTATGTTTTTTATGTCTGGGGGTTTTACTGGGATTTTAGGCAGACTATTGTAACCCGCCATGAGCCACTTGGGAGTGGTGGGTAATAAATTGAAATAATATGCGCCCTCTGGCCCAGCTGGTGCGGAGTTTCAGGCTGGGTTGCCATCAGTATGCTGATGACACCCAGCTCTATCTCCTCATGGACGGCTGCCCGGACTCCCCCCGGAACCATTTGCAAGATGTTTGGAAGCAGTGACAGAATGGTTCGAGCAGAGTTGCTTGAAACTCAACCCCTCCAAGACGGAGGTTCTGTGGCTGGGAGGCAGGGGGCGGGATCAGGAAGCGCATTTGCCCACCCTGGCAGGGGCGCAACTTAACATTGCGTGACCATCAATACCTCCCTGACTATGGAGGCACAGGTCAAGAGAGGTATTTTTCCACCTTCGCCAAGCCCAGCTACTATCGCCCTACCTGTCCCCTGATCACTTAGCCACAGTGATCCATGCGACGGTCACCTCCAGACTAGATTTCTGTAACTCGCTCTACGCAGGCCTACCCTTGTCCTTGATCTGGAGACTTCAGCTAGTGCAAAATGCAGCTGCTAGGCTCCTCACTGGCACATCTTGGAGGGCCCACATCCAGCCTGTCCTGAGGCAGCTGCACTGGTTGCCAATTGCTGCCCGGATCCGGTTCAAGGTTTTGGTATTTACGTGAGTTGGGACCCACATACTTGAGGGACCACCTATGTCCTATGTCCCCCGCAAGGCGCTACACTCTGCGGGAGGAAATCTATCAGTCGTTCCCGGCCCTAGAAAAGCGCACCTAGCCTCAATCAGGTCCAGGGCTTTTTCGGTCATGGCCCCCACCTGGTGGAATGAGCTCCCAGGTGAGCGGGATTTGTCAGCTTTCCACAGGGCCTGTAAAATGGAGCTCTTCTGCCAGGTTTATGGTTGAGGTTGGGGTCTGCGAGGTATTGCCCCCCCGGGGGGTCTGGTATACATTATCTCCCCCATTCTCTATCGCCTTGGAAGATGGGAGTAGATTGTGATTGGCTGCCGCCATGTTATGTTATGATTTTTAATGTCTTTTAATGGGGTTTTAATTGGGGTTTTTAAGACAACTGTTACCCGCCACGAGCCTACCCAGGGAAATAAATCAAATAATAATAATAATAATAATAATAATAATAATAATAATAATAAATAACAACATGAATGGATATGGAAAAATGTAAAGGCCAGCAGCAAAAGAGCATGTGTTGAGATATATCTGAGTTCCTTTCTATTTATTTCTTAAAGCAATTGAGTGTTTCTAGTTTGGTACCTTCACAAAAGAGAAAATATGACCCGTTTGATCAAAATATCAATAAGAAGACTGGGGTTGTTTGGAAGAGGTGGTGTTAAGAACCCCGAGAAATCCCTGAGCACTTAAAAAGCACTTTTAAAGAAGCATCTCTACAAATTCTGCTCAAGCTTTTTACAAGTCTTTTAAAAAGCAATTGAAAAGAAAGAGCTGCCTGCCTAAAGCGAAGACCCACATTTGCTGCTGAGAACAGACACAAACAGGTACAGCAAAGTAGTATCCGGATTAATAAAAACATGGCTTTGTCAAAAAAATTCTCCTTCCCACAATGCATTTTAACATGCAGCTGAAATGTTTTAAAGGCGTATCTGAAAAGTGCGAATGCAATAAAGCTGTGTTGGCAAACATTAGGGTCACACGGGGACTTTGTCACGCCAGCGGTCTTGACTTACAGAGAGCAGCTACAATCCAGCCACAATGAAACATTTCCCCCCACCGCCCCCATTAGGTAGATTGACCACTCTTGTCATGTACAAGCATCCCAAGTGCTTAATACTGGCTTGCATTGTGACCAGCGGTTGCTGATTGGCAAAGGGAGGGACTGGTGCGAAAGAAACAACAAATTATTTATATATTTAGTTTATTTTGATATCTGTGTTTTGGCAAATAAGCACTAATGAAACCATATTACAGAATACAGAACAGAATTTAAAATTGCATTGAATATTGCAACCCCCAACCCCTTCCATCCCAAGGGACACAAAATATCCTGGGCTGAATCAGGTTAGTTCCCCTAGACCAGGCTCTCTCAAGCAAGGTTTTGTGAAAAATTGGGGTTTCTTGGTAGCCCTGGAAGGGTTTCCTGAATGGATGGGAGTTAATACATTTTTAATATGTTTATTGGATGATATGACCATGTATGGTCATGTTGACACATTTCCCCCCTCCCCAAAATGGCCAATGGTGGGCCTGGAGGGGTGGGAAAGGGAGGGGCCCTGGGTGGGCGTGTCCACAGCGCTGCTTCCCAACCCTATTCTGTACAATTGGGCCACTTCTAGGGTTTCTTGAGCCCTGAAGAATGTTTCAGGGATTTCTCCATGGTTAGAAAGTTGAGAAAGGCTGATCTAGGGCCTTTAAGGTCCTGCCCTTTAGTTCATTTCAAAGCCACAATTGGTGGCTGAGTGGGGGCTCATGGGAATTGTAGTCCATGGACATCTGGAGAGCCGCAGTTTGACTACCCCTGGTGTAATGGTTAAGAACAGTAGACAGTAGTCTGAAGAATCACATTTGATTCCCCACTCCACTACATGCAGCCAGCTGGGTGACCTTGGGCCAGTCATGGTTCTCTCAGAGCTCTCTCAGCCCCAACTACCTCACAGGACTTTTGTTGTGGGGAGAGGGAGGGAAGGTGATTGTAAGCAGATTTGAGCTTCCTGAAGCCTGCTGGTTGACCTTGGGCCAGTCACAGTTCTCTCAGAGCTCTCTCAACTCAACTTACCTCACAGGGTGTCTGTTGTGGGGTAAGCGATTGCAAGCTGCTTTGGGACTCCTTTGGGTAGTGAAAAGCAGGGTATAAAATAACAGCATTTATTCTTCAATAGAGTCTGTTTCCAAAAGCAGCCAGAGCAATGGATCTCTGTAGCTTAAAGATCAGTTGTGATTGTAATTTTGGAAGATCATCAGGTACTGCTTGGATCTTGGCAACCCCATTTCTTCTCCAAAAAATAGAGAACTTTTATGGCTGGGTGGGTACAAGGGAGCTTCCCTTTAAAATACTCTCTGTCAGCTGCATTGTGCTAATAAGAAGAGGATTTGGAAAATCGCTGTGTGAATATTTTAAGAGCGAGCAAATGAAATAACCTGAAATTCAATAAAAATGCAGAAAGCTTCCTTTGCAGAAATCTCTTTAATACTCGCAGCCTTATTAATAATACTTAATCAGTCTCTATGGCATTCACACACTGATTTTTATTCCACTTCCTTGGTTTCATTAGTGCTTATTTGCCATAATTAAAACCAGCCACAGAGAATCGGAAGAGGGGGTGTGTGTGTGTTGCTTCTCCCCTCCCCCCTTGCATGGCTCTGGAGTGAACCCCAGCATTAAAAACCCATCTGAAGTATGCGAACAAACCGCCAAATAGCTTAAAAGGAATTCTACAGTTTTGGAGCTAAAAACACACTTATAAAAGCGGTGTTCAGAGAGCAACCCTTTCAATTAAAATCCTGGATGAAGAGACATGTTTTGGCCTGCAGTACTGGTAGGTTCCTCCCTACCAGTAGCGTAGGGTTGGGTTCTTCGGTGCCCGAAGTGGCCGTTCGCTCCCGATGCGGCCAGCGCCGCACTGCGGCGCTGGCCACATCAGGAACGAACGGCCACTTTGGGCGCCAAAGTGCCCACAAGAGCTTTCCACAAAGAAGAAGAAGAAGAAGAGTTGGTTCTTATATGCCGCTTTTCCCTACCCGAAGGAGGCTCAAAGCGGCTTACAGTCGCCTTCCCATTCCTCTCCCCACAACAGACACCCTGTGGGGTGGGTGAGGCTGAGAGAGCCCTGATATCACTGCTCGGTCAGAACAGTTTTATCAGTGCTGTGGCGAGCCCAAGGTCACCCAGCTGGTTGCATGTGGGGGAGCGCAGAATCGAGCCTGGCATGCCAGATTAGAAGTCCGCACTCCTAACCACTACACCAAACTGGCTCTCAAGGTGCTGCTAATGGGGAGACATACCCTGCATCAAGTCACCATGTGCCTCACCTCTGAAGGCGGGGACACGTAGGAGGGGATCTGTGAGGAGCACCTTAGCTTTCACGGTGGATGGCATGAGAGGTGCCTCACCTCTCAAGATAGTAAATCCAGAACACTCCTCTTTTCCATAGGAATTCATGCAGTCTTGGAGTTGGAGATCGAACGCATTCCACCCCCCAGAACGACAACTTCTCAGTTTAGCCAGGAGTGAAAAAATCGCTGACAAGAGTAGTATGGGGTTTCTTTAGCTTCATACAGCACTGTTACGTCCACCAATTCTGACTTTGACTGGTCTCATAGAATCATAGAGTTGGAAGGGGCCATTCAGGCCATCTAGTCCAACCCCCTGCTCAACGCAGGATCAGCCCAAAGCATCCTAAAGCATCCAAGAAAAGTGTGTATCCAACCTTTGCTTGAAGACTGCCAGTGAGGGGTCTCGTGATCATTCCCACATGCATCCAGTTGCAAGGACTTTAAATAACATGAATGATTCCTTTGGTGTTGCAATTCCTGAAGGTATGAATAGAAAAAAAAGTTTTGGGGCTGCTGCTAGAGGAATTTTGAAAGGTTTTAGGGGCTCCTCCACAGTCAGAAGGCTGGAAAGGTCTGATCTAGTGAATTTAGCATCATTTGGATTGTTTGTTTCCCCCTCTTCTCTGTTCACTTTGCAGCCTCACCTAGCCATGCAAGTTCGTAAGGCTTTCTTGGGGTAGTCACATTCTCTTAACCCTGACCTACCCTGCAGGATTATTGTAGTGAAGGTGAAAGGGAATAGAGGAGAACATCCTGGTGCAAGCCACTTTGGATGGGTTTCCACTGGAGGGGAAATTGGGGTCTAACTCTTTAAATGATCATGGTGTCTCCCCAGCCAGGTAAGTTTCTTTTGACATCCCAGAACCCTGATATAATTGAACCAGTTGCAAAGTTTTTATATCTTGCCATGAGAAATCGTGAATGTATTCTGTCTAAAGCATGATCTTTGCCTTTGTTCTCACTAGCAGTGGATCCTTTTGCACTTTCCCTTCTTATATTGTACTTTTATATGCTATTAAAGGCTTGTTGTTGTTGTTCTTCAAATGATTAGAAATGTTCCAAGCCATACTTCTGTCTGTTGTAGCACAGTTTGAGGAACCTTATTGTGGTGGGAAGCACTGTCGAATCACTGGCTGCTTACGGTGACCCTCAAGGGGCTTCATGGCAAGAGATGTTCCCGGGTGTTTCACAGTTACCTGGCTCTGTGAAGCGATTCTGGAATTTCTTGGTGGTCTCCCATCCCAGGGCTCATCCTGCTTCGCTCTGAGATCTGAGAAGATTAAACCACCAAGGCCATCTGGGTCAGGAGAAGCTTATAGTGTACATTGTCTGCCAGTGAGACAGTCAACAAAAAGCACAGCCTGACCCTTCAGATGAACTACAGAGATTGTGTAGGCTAGGCAGTTACAGGAGGTAAAAAGCTCACACTGGAGCTCCTGACTTCACCGTAGGAACAGAGAAACTATCGGGCTGCAAGTCTTCTATTTTTCCTCGGAAATAAGTCACAGAAGCCACCGAGACATCCCTTTCTCCTTGCCATGCTGCTCTCAAGCCCCTCGACAGCCCTCTGGAGCTTGCTGGGAAGATCTGATCAGAGCCTTCAGTTAGGAGAATGGAAGCTTCTCTTTTCATCACTCCAGTTGGGGGGTTCTAAATTAAAGTAAAACTAGGCTTAAGAGGGAGAGGGAGGAGCATCACAGCCATTTCCTTTCCGTTCCGGCTGTCAGCTCTTCTCAGAGGGCTGCCCTTGAAACGAAAACCTTCCCCCCTTCCCCTAAGTTTTCCCGCCTCCTTCCTTAGCATGCTGTGCCCTGCTGACTTTCGCTGAGTTTTTCCTTTCTTGCTTCAGAGGATAACTCCGACCGCTCCCAGTTCTTCTCTGTAGAGATAAGCATCAACGCTGAGAGAGGTTTTCCTAGGGAAAGTGAAAGGCGGAAGCACAACCAGTCAGGAGAGAATTCCGGAGGAAGTTGTGGGTTGGAAATGCTGCTTTTGCTGCAGGCAGAGAACCACACAGGACCGGGAGGGCCTGGGAGCAGAAGTTAGTTTTGACCAAAGCAGGGTTGCCAACTCCGCACTAGGAAACTCCTGGCAATAGGGAGGTGGAACCTAGAGAGGGTGAGGTTTAGGGAAAGGATCTCAAAGGTGTATGATGCTAAAGAGTCATCCTTCTATAGCAGGGGTAGTCATACTGCGGCCCTCCAGATGTCCATGGACTACAATTCCCATGAGCCCCTGCCAGCAAGCTCCATGGACATCTGGAGGGCCGCAGTTTGACTACCCGTGTAATCTATAGCAATCATTTTCTCCAGGGAAAATGACCTGCATAGTCTGGGGTTAGCTAGAATTCCAGAAAATCTCCAGGTCCCACTTGGAGGCAACCCCCTCAGGTAGATGCAGATTAGTGCCTGAGGGGCCTAAGGCTTGAAGGAAGGAAGTATTCTGTTATTGCAGGAGACCTCCTGGCATCTTGGGTCATTGACAATGCAGGAAAGGGGGCAGGAATGAGATGAAGTATAGAAATGACATTGTCACTGAAAACCAGAATTGACATAGTGGACACTCTAGCATTCCACAAAAACTCTGTGGTAGAACCAGAGTTTTTGCAAATGCTAGAGTGTCTAAAGACATCATTTTCCTTTTTTTTACCATTAGAGGCATCATTCAGTTTTTGTTTTTATTAATAAAATAGGAATTATTAATAATTCCTAAAAAAACATTAAAATTGGCAGCTTAATTTTGGGGGAGCATTGGTTATGTAGTGTAGAGCAGGGGTCCCCAAGGTGGGCGTCCCCATGGTGCCTGTGGACACCTTTTCTGGCTCCCACTGAGTGTTCTTAGAAAGTGGGCAAGGGGGAGCTTTTCCCCAGCAGGGCTTGTGAGTAGCTGTGCAGATTTTTTCAAATGCTGCTTTAGCCGCAGCTGCCAGTGCAAGGTTCTTCGCTGTGTAACTGAAGGTAATCTGCAGGAGTAATTTTAGGGCTGTCTCTCCGGGCTGCAGCCGCCGTGTTGTGGCTGCACCCACCATACTGTGTCAGAATTCCAGAGGTGCCCTCAGGTGCAGAAAGGCAGGGGCCCCTGATATAGAGGGCTGGATAAAGCCTTAAATATAGATAGCTATTCATTTCTTGCTTTGAACTAGACATGTGTACAAGCGGCCTCCTTTTTGTTGTGGAGCTCTCAGCTTTTCCACCACCTGGTCTCAGATTTTCTCACACCAGGTTTTTGGAACTGTGTGTATCCTTTAAGTACACATCCAGATGTTGGCAGTGTGACATCCGTTGTTTCAAAATGTATTTACGTTTCACGGAAAGCAGTGGGCCTCACCCACATCTGGATATGCATTTGGTGGCATCATAGATTGTCCGAGAGGCTGCACGTAAGACTGCCACTAAGCTTTCTTTCTCTTTGTCTGAAGGTAAATGGGAAATAACTGGGTAGATGGGTTGGAGCCAGCCACTCTTTCTGCTGGTGACAAAGGAAGGCAGGCATCCTCTTTGGCCACCAAAAAGACTACACAGAGAATCATGGGAACTCCATCTACAAAAGCCATATGGGACACCGGATGTAGTACAAAGGGGGAACTGCATGTGATTGAGCTTAAAGAAGCTGGCTGGGTCCAGTGGATTGTCTGTACTCGTGAAAAAATATATCGACTTCAGAATTGGCACCTGGAGAATTGATAACGTTAGCATCCCTAACTTAGACCAGGGGTCCCCAACGTGAGGTCCATGGGCACCATGCTTCCCCAACACCTTTCCTGGTGTTTCCTAAGTGTTTTTAGAATGTGGGCATGGCCCGCTGGGGCTTTTGCCCAACAAGGCTTCTGATTGGCTGTTGGAGGTTTGATTGGCTGTGCAGATTCTTAAAAACATGTTTTGCCAGCAGCTGCTACAATGGCACAATAATCTTCAGTCTTCAGCTTACCGAAGGTAAGCTGTGGCGGCCATTTTGTGGCTGCACCCATCACGCCATGACAGAATTCGCAATGAGCCTGCAGTTTCACAAAAATTGAGGAGCCCTGATTTAGACAAGTGGCAATAATGAGAAGGAGGAGAAGGCTGACATATGGAAGCTCTGTGCTATGTGTTTCATGTTTCGTGTAATGTTACTTTGCTCCAAAAGCGACAGCAATCATCTCCCAACAAGCCTTTTTGAAAATGAGTTTAATAAGGCACACGAGGACCGCTCATTTGTATATTGTGATTATTCATGTTTGCATTAGCACAATGAGGAACATTTTTTTCCAAATTGGAAATTGTACATCAAAAATTGAAGACAGTAAAACAACAACAACAAAAAACCCCAATACATCTGTGAGAAGACAGCATGAAGGGGAGGAGAATAAGTGGAGTGAGTGCATGGAAATCTGCAGCTAAAAGAAGACGCAAGTTCACAGTCAGGCTTTCCAAACCCAGGAAGAGTCTCCAAGGTGTCTCCTTAATGAGCTGAATACATGAGGTTGCCTCACCTCACAGCTCCTCAGAATTGTACATTAATCAGTTAATAAGGCGTGTTCGGTAGTGCCTGAAAGCTTTAGCAAAACATTCTGAAGCATTGACAGTTTCTGATTAATTATTTCTTATTAGCAAGAGAGCTGTGTAATTAAGCTGCAGAAGGTGTTCTGGTTCATGGGACCCCTGATGGATTATGGGTAGGGGCCTGTCTCAGGTCTGGTTGTGAACGAGAGACAGGAAGGATACTGCAAAGGACGAAGCAGACCTGAGTCTACTGATAGAGGCTAGCAGGAATCTGAGCTCTGTGATGCACATGGGCTTGTTTTACTCACACCGTTTCTGCAATGGATGCCTCTCACTGGGCTGCAGACTGGAGTTTGAATTGGGACAGTTTGTCCTGCCTCTTCATGCTCCTGGACGGGGGAGCATTTGGCCCGGTGTACCTTGTCTGCCCTGGATTTGTGCTTCTACGTGGGAGCTGAAGCAGCAAAGTTCCCAGTTCGGAAACAGTCTCTGCAACTCTTCCTGGGTATGTTCTCTGTAAGACTTGAGGCACCTGCCTCTGGCCCCCTCTCCCCACTGTTGTCTGCATAGTGCATGCTTATCATTGGATGACTGGGCATCAAGAGACGATTTATGTGTGAGAAAATGTTCTCGCAGACCACCTTGGATAAAGTCTTGAAAGTCATCCGTGTGTTTTGTGCATTGTTTCAAATTCAGCAGTACAAAGCTGGTTTTTACACAGCTTAAGATGGTGACTTAGCCCCATGATGGTACAACTTAGACACATGCCTGGATACCATCCCACCTACATGGTGCCAAATATTGTTGCCAATCTCCAGATGGCACCACTATTACGGGTGCTCAAGACCAGTTCTCCTGGAGAAAATGACTACATTGGCGGGTGAACTTTATAGCATTATACTGTGCTGAAGCCCCTAGTCTCCCCACCCCCCTAATCAGGCTCCACCCCCAAAATCTCCAGGTATTTCCCAACTCCGAGCTGGCAACCCAAGCACAACAAAAGCTGAACTAGGCCTATGCCAGGGAAGAAGCAGGGCTTAGCTGGTATCCTTCTCCTCCACCCCTGCCCACCCAGGACTTGTCTAACTTTGTGCTACTGAAAATACTGACTTCAGTGGGAGTGAAGAACAATGACCCACCATATCCATATAGCCAGCTAGCGGTACTCAGTAAATATTCAGGCAATCATGGTTCTCTCAAGCACAATAAGAAACCTCTTCCAGGACAGAGTGTGTAGTGTTGGGCTATTTCTCTCTGTATTTTTGCAATATTAGAAATGCACGAGCGGACTTTGGGGATGAGAGTTCTGAAGAAAGGGCACTTTGCACAAATATGCAAACACTGCAACTCTACAGCCACCCGTAGTTTGCCCTTCTAAGAATGATCTTCAACGACCATCCATGACGTTCAGGGGGATATCAGTAAGGATGGAGTCAGGCATAGTTCATTATGGCGCATTCTAGAACAGGGGTAGAGCCTCTTGTGGCGCAGAGTGGTAAGACAGCCGTCTGAAAGCTTTGCCCATGAGGCTGGGAGTTCGATCCCAGCAGCTGGCTCAAGGTTGACTCAGCCTTCCATCCTTCCGAGGTCGGTAAAATGAGTACCCAGCTTGCTGGGGGGTAAACGGTAATGACTGGGGAAGGGAATGGCAAACCACCCCGTATTGAGTCTGCCATGAAAACGCTGGAGGGCGTCACCCCAAGGGTCAGACATGACTCAGTGCTTGCACAGGGGATACCTTTACCTTTACCTTTAGAACAGGGGTAGTCAAACTGCGGCCTTCCAGATGTCCATGGACTACAATTCCCATGAGCCCATGGCAGCATTTGCTGGCAGGGGCTCATGGGAATAGTAGTCCATGGACATCTGGAGAGCCGCAGTTTGACTACCCCTGTTCTAGAATCATGGTGCTAACACTGAAAGCCCTTCTGTCTCATAGCCAGGCTAGAAACCCAAGAAACCCTGGGGTTTCTTGACAGCCCGGGAAGCGTTTCCTTAATTGGTTGGAATTAATTAATTTTTTAGATACATTTCTACATTTGTTAAACATTTATCGGGCAACATGACCCTTCCCCTTCCCCCAAAATAGACAATGATGGACCGAGAGAAAGTGGCAAGGGGAGGGGCACCAGGTGGGCATGTGCATAATGTTGCTTCCCAACCATATTCTGCACGATTGTGCCTTTTCTCGGGTTTCTCGAACTCTGAAGAATGTTTCAGGGGGTTTTCAGTGGTTAAAAAATAGAGAAAGTTGAGAAAGAAACTTCTGCTATTCTCTGTTGCGGTCATTGCTGCATAACGTTCTGGAGATGCTGAAGTTCATATGCTCCATAATGAAGTTGTCACTAATAAGGGGCAACAATTCCCTTTTAGTGCCTCTTGCCCTGTGTACTTCTTATCTGCAAACTACTTTCAGAGTACAATAATCTCCAAAAATTCTTTACCTAGTTGAACGGAAACTAGCTAGGCCTGGGGCCTCCTAGCGGTATGCAAAATAAGTTGTCCTTTTTAAATGATTTCTGCTGTTCTTTGAATCTATTTTTAAAGTTGGTGAGCTGAAGTTTGCACTTTTGATTTATAGATCCCCCCCTAGAGTTTTTCCTCTCTCAGATTTATGTCGCTGTTATATTTATTATAGTCATCAAAGTGTGCAAACGTTTAGTTTTGTACGAGTGCTTTGTATATTGTGTAAGTGAATGGCGACTGGCTTCCTTTATTGTTCTAACATCACCAAATCTTCATCCCCTCCCTCTCTCAGCCTGACAATAAATATTGTTAGACTTTATTTATGGTATCTTTTGGTTCAGCTTTTTGGAGAAGCATCCACACTTGTTAATGTGCATGAATCTTGACATTTGTGTACTGTATAGACCAGGGGTAGTCAAACTGCGGCCCTCCAGATGTCCATGGACTACAATTCCCACGAGCCCCTGCCAGCGAACGCATTCGCTGGCAGGGGATCGTGGGAATTGTAGTCCATGGACATCTGGAGGGCCGCAGTTTGACTACCCCTGGTATAGACAGTATCAGTATAGACTTTATGTCACGCACCTATGAAGTCATTTCATAAATACTTTCCCCATGGATTCCTATTGTTTCTTCCTTTATCTCCATCTTTGTTATGATCATTGTTAATGGTTATGGCCATCATTAATGGTTATTGCCATTCTCGGTAACGAGGCCAGAGTTTTCAACCATCAGGTCTCCCTCCCATTCCTGTTTAAAACAGATTGCCATCAGAATTAAATATGGTGGGTTCATATGTTAGTTGGGGAGAGGAAGCTCTGTTGGCCCACTGTGGGTAGCATTGTCCTTGCAGAACATTTGATCAGGCAGGGGGAGAGTTTATTCAGTGCCGGTTAATGCCCACAAAACGTTCCTCGTGTCTAGAGCTGCTAGCCCTTGTACCCCACCACTGCTCCGAGGAAGATAAAGATGGCAGCGTGTGCCGCTTCCAAAGGAAACCCAGATTCCTAGAGCTACCTGACTTCACTTCCGAGTTTTCTTTGATGATAAAGTTGGTGGAACGCAGGACACGGCCCCATCCTCATGGCATCACCTCTAAAGTGCCTGCTGGTTAACCAGGCTTAACTCTTCAACCTCTACTTCGTTTCACTTTCAGTTTTGCTTTGAGCATTTTAAAAGGGGGGGGGGGATGTGTTCACGTGGCGTGTTCTCTTTCCTTTAAAATGATAGCACAGCAGTAATCCTGGTTTTGAATAACGAAGCAGAGGGGATTGAAGGGTTATTAATTTATTTAAAGCATTTGTATGTTTTCTGCCATGATAGGATTCTCATGACAGGTTAAAGCTTGTCGTCCTTCTCTGCATGGCCCCCAAGGCAAATTGAGGCTGCGTGAGCTGGCAATTTGCAATCTGTTTGAGCCCTCAGACTGGCCAGCTGAAGTGCTTAGTAAGGGAAAGACTTTGCCAAAGCCCCCATTGTCCATCGTGGGGATGAGCAAGTGTCCTTTGCCTGTGTCTCAATAACAGAGTTAAAGGGGAAGCCTCTTCCAGGGGCTTCATGGTAGAGAGGCAAGGGTTAAAGTGCCTTTGCCAACCCATTAATTTGTGTCAGAAGGAGTCAGGGGCAGATTCAATGTCTCTCCCGCTGCTGCTTTTGCCAAGTGCAAAATATGACTTCCATTCAAAAACAAACTGCTGACAAGGATTTTTTTTAAGTTAGAAGGGGGGAAAAGACCCTAAACTGATAATGAATCCCTGTTTGAAATTTATGCACCTGACTATAATTATACCCAGTGTGTTAAGTTTTTATTATACCTATTTCTTTTAAGTATGCAGCTCTGAATGTTTCAAGATCAAACTCTTTGCTTTGTAAAGGGTCTTGTATAAATCACGGCAGACGGCTGTACTGCACGTGTCTGTAAATTAAGCTTAAAACGGTCTAACCACGACAAATGCCAAAATCATTAGCCATCAATTAACCTTCTGTCTTCCTATCCGAATTTAACCGAAGATTCAGAGTCTGATCACTTACTGCATGCTGAAACTAATCAAAATGGAACGGAAGGGGAAGTTTCAAAGGGGGGGGGGAGAGAAATCATAGAGTTGGGAGTGGCCATACAGGCCATCTAGTCCAACTTCCTGCTCAGTGCAGGATCAGCCTAAGGCTCAACTTGAGAAACCTCTGAAACATGCTTCAGGGTTCGAGAAACTCCAGAAGTGGCCTGATGGTATAGAATATGGTTGGGAAGCATAGTTGTGGACATACTCGCCCGTGGCCCCTCTCCACCCCCTCCAGGCCTATCATTGGCCATTTTCGTGGAGGGAGCAATTCAACATGATCGTTTATGGTCATATCACCAGATGAATGTTTAGCAACTTATAAAAAATTAACTCTCACACATTTTATATCAACTTCTTTTGCACCCTATGACCCATTATGCACGGCCGCCATTACGGCGGGTGGGGGTTGGATGGAAGATGCGGTGGAGGAAGGTGTGCGGCAATCCATGTACAAACGGCACAGTGGCAACACCCGGAGCAAACTGGACGGGAGCACAGCGCAGGGCTTCACAGACCCGGACCCGGACCTGGACCCGGACCGTCAATCAGGTCGCCACCCCCCTGTATCCCCCTCCCCTGTGGGATCTCCCCCACCTGGCCCGAGGCTCCTGCCTCTGCATTCTGGACTCCATGGCTGCCGATCGGTCCCCGTTCCCTTCATTCTCGTGCGCTGATTGCGGCTGCGCGGTATGCTGCTGGCGGTGCCTGCCGGACGTGGCGTTCTGTCGCCCGCCTCCAGGGTAGCACTGCCTGGGTGCCCGCGGCCCTCCCTGATTATGCATGCTCTCCAGCACTGCGTCTGGGTATAACCATTAACACCATTCCTGATATCAGACACCCCCCCCACACACACACATACACACATGTCCTACCCTCAGCCCTGGTCCCGGTTGGCAGGCTTGGCCTGGCACTGCTGTACCCCTGGTCTGTCCGTTTTCCACAGCCTGTGTGAATCCCCCATTCATTCCTGAGGCCTAGGCATCAGTTTAGATTCTCTGTAACATCAGGAAGGGCAAGGACAGCTCTTAACTACTTGCCTAGCATCTTTGTCTTATATAACTGCATTGGAAATAGTTATTTTTAAAAATATGCATGGGAATGTAATCTTTTTGAATACCTTTGTATAATGCATTAGCGAAACTATTACCAAGCTAATATGCAGCTAAACCATAAACTTGGTTTCCAAATAGTATAATTTTGGCTGAAGAAATGAAATACTGACAATCAAAATGGATAATGTCCCCCCCTCTCCCAGAGGAATTTTGTAGAAAATACAAGGCAAGGCTTTTTTTTACATTTGAACAAAATGTTAATCTGAAATGTTTATGATACGATGCATTCATGAGCATACTATACACACACACACACACACATACAGTCTTCTGGAGATCTCTGAAGATTTTATTTTGCAAGCACTTTTTCCTTGGTGAAAGTAATATGTGAATGAGTGTACAATAAGCATTTATGAATAAGAACGTGTGGGTGGAAGGACAGGAAAAAGAATAATGCTACAGATCGGCATAGCTTGATCGCACCCTGTTCTTCTGTGTTACTAAGTAGTATTGAGTGGTGGCCACTGGTGAATTGATTCGATTAACATCAGCTATGTAGATACTTGACCTTTCCCTCCTTCACTCATGATAATAGAACTCAAGGGCATCTGGTGAGGTTGATGAGCAGTAGATTCAAGGGCAGACAAAAGGGAGCTCTTGTTCTCTCGGTGCATTGTGGAACTGACAGCCCTGGGGTGTCATAACAGCCACTAGACCAGACAGCTTTCAAAAGGGATTTGACCAGTCCATTGTGGATGCATTCATGCATGGTTATTTGCCATTCGAGCTAAAAAGGACCTCTGTGTCCAGCGAACTTTGCATTCCAGTTGCTGGAGAGGCTGCACTATGGAATTGCTTAGGTGTCCGTGTCCTACTGTATCCTCCTTCCAGGAGCATCTCTGAAAGACAGGCTAAATGGTCCAGCAGGACTCTTCTTGTCCCTACTACACTTGCATGGTTAGCTAGCCTAATTACTTACGAGCATATGTACCATCAAATGATGACGATGACCTTGGTAAGGGGCTTTCAACGCACGTTAGAAGGTGGTTCACCGTTGCCTTCCTTTGCAGGTGATCTCTCATCCAAGGGCCAACCCTGCTCAGCTTCCAAGATCTGACACGATCCGGCTCTATTATGCCGCCTTCCCTCCCCGGGTGATCACTTAGGGATTCCAAAAAGCTAAGGGACTGATCAACGTAGAGCTATGTTTAATGATACCCACATGTTTTCAGAGTGCCTTAATAATTCTACCACTCAGAGGTCATCTTCATTACTATCTGATGGCGTGATAGGGATTGATCACAGTGAAGAAGAGACTCCATCACCACAAGCAGAAGCAGATTCATAGGGACTTGGGCACGCAGCCATGCTCACTACATAAAGCAGCGTTTCTCACATCTCAAATGGAGCCCATTCCTGTACTCATTCTGCCCTTCAGGATCTACTGTCACAGCGCTGCAAGCTGGAGTTCAGCTCCGACCCTGGCAAAGGCGGTGTAGATCATGCCCTTCATGTAGAGGCAGTGTTACAGGCCAGGGCTTGGCTTCAACCTGGCCACTTGTCTTGAACCTGACCCCAGAAGGTGCAGGTCCAGGAGCCAAAATTCATCAACTGTTGCCTTCATCTTCCATGACCTTGATGATTGGGAATGAATTGAACTCCTGGGGATGAATGAGGCCCAGGAGAGGAAAAGGGGATGTGACCAAGGTTCCTTCCTTTTCCTGCCTCTCTGGAGCTTGAACCGTGTAGCCCCCCTGCATGAGAGATGTGACCTGCTTTCAAGTCACAATCCACAAAAGAAGAAGAAGAAGAAGAGTTGGTTCTTAGATGCCGCTTTTCCCTACCCGAAGGAGGCTCAAAGCGGCTTACAGTCGCCTTCCCATTCCTCTCCCCACAACAGACACCCTGTGGGGTGGGTGAGGCTGAGAGAGCCCTGATATTCATGCTCGGTCAGAACAGTTTTATCAGAGCCATGGCGAGCCCAAGGTCCCCCAGCTGGTTCCATGTGGGGGAGCGCAGAATCGAACCCGGCATGCCAGATTAGAAGTCCGCACTCCTAACCACTACACTGAACTGGCTCTCCAAAAGAGAACCACCAATATAAAAGGGACTCTCACATGACAGTATTTACACCTGATGGCAGCGCACACCATCAGCACGTGGTGCAGTTACTAAGCCATCAGGTGGTTCTCACTATTTGTTTCGGAGACAGAATTTTTACTGTCACTCTACGAAGTGGATTATGTAAACAGAACTTGGCAGAATTGAGAATTCTCTGGAAGCAGACAGAAAAACTGTCCAGTTGCTTGAGTGTGTGCATGTGTGTCGGTGGTGGTGGGGGGGACCTTCCTGAGATTCTTTGCTAATATTCTGATTCAGTGACACTAAAAGAAATCTGGAATATCTGCAGTTATATAAACAGTTCCATAGGAGCTTACAGCAAGGAATGGAAAACAGCAGTTCTAAACCTTGATCAACTCCCAAGTTTGTCCATAATTATGCCTAGAATGTAGCTCCTCTTTGCCTTGTGGTTGTTTTCCGCTCACCTCTACCAGAAAACAGACAGAATAACACCATGGGCACACAGACATACACACAGCCCCTCCCCCTTCCCCAAAAATGTATATAGTGTAATTCTTAAGAATGGCTTTTTAAAAAGAGAGCCCATTTCCGTACTACAGTTCCCAGGGATCTTTGAGAACAGGCCAGGAAACAGTTTATGACTGTAGAGTACTAATTAAGACATGATATTCCAGAGTGCTCAAAAGGGCGGAGGGGGGGGGGACTTCTGGGAGGCCGTACTCAATTTACTGCAGCTCTGGAAAGCAAAGCTGTAATGGACTGGTATCGGCTTGCATAATGAATCTCACGGGGCACAGGATGGCTCTGCCATTCCTCGCCTACCGCAGCCCCCAACCCTCCCTCCTAACATTTGGTTTCTGAGAGTGAGAGGAACACCCCCCCCCCCCGAATATCCGGGGGCAAAGGATGAGTCTACAATAGGAGAGGGAAACCTATAGAAATTGCTGCCCACACTCAGGGAAGGGTGAACTAAAAATATTACAATAAATAAATAAAGTAAACAATTGACAGAAGTGCCCTTTGATGTCTTCAGAAATGACTGATGAGATGGCTGCTAAAGACCGGCTAGAGACAGCGAGGGTTGGGAGAAGGGCAAACAGCCTTTCTACACATATGCATATACCCCCCACCCCAATACTGTCAATGGATCAGACCACTGGAGAGGTGAAAGGGGGGGAGCAGAGAAGTCTCACTGGTGGCAGTGACTACCTGTGGGTTAGAAGTGTATATGGCCGGGGGTGGTAGGGTTTCCCTGCAGAAAAAGGTTCAAGCTCCCCCTCACCCCATGCCATACTATTCCCCAGCCTCTCAGTTGCTCCCAACCGGGAAGGCAGATATAGGGCAAGCACCTTCATGTGCATGCCCGCCAGCATGTCGACGCCCGCACCTCCCCCCCCCCTGCGACGTGGTACTGGCTGCGTCGGGAGGGAACAGCCGCTTCGGGTGCCGAAGCACCCAACCCTACAAGTCACAGACCCTAGTGTACTAAAGAACTATGAAGTCAGTAAGTCTAGAGAAGTAACCATGTTTATTAGCTGCTGTGTAATTTAGTAGGGCTAACACATTTTGTGTCCGTGTGAGTCAGAGATTACTTCTTCAAGGGCATGACGTCTGCATCTACTCTCGTTCTGGTTCTATCTGCTTATTGTGTCTGATGCTATTTGTGTGCATGTGACATATCGTCAGGTCAAGAGACTTCTACTTTACAGCAACCCTATGCATTAATGACCACCAATGTGCCCGGTTGTTAACAGTCTTGATCAGGTGATGAAATTGAAATTTGTGGCTTCCATCACTCCGTCAATCCATCTCACACTGGGTCTTCCTCTTTTTCTGCTGCCTTCTACTTTTCTTAGCTTTATTGTCTTTTCCAGGGAATCTCATCTTCTCATAGACCGTTTATGCACTGGGAACTTCACTGCCCCAGCTCCTGCGCATGAGCACAAATCGGGGGCGGATGAGGTGCACCAGGCCAAATGCTCCCCGATGTGGGTGCAGGAAGAAGTGGGGCAACCTGCTACGACTAAATCTCCAGCCTGCAGCCCAGCATGAAACCTCCAGTGCATAAATGGTCATAATGTGACAAAAATAGAATAACCTTAGTTTAGTCATTTTAGCTTCTAGGAAGAATTCAGGATTGATATAATCTAGGACCCCTTTCTTTGTCTTTTTGGTGGTCCACAGTATCCATCCAATTCTCATCTGACACCACGGTTCAAGTAAGTCATCTTTCTTCCTGTCGGCTTTCTTCATTGTCCATGGTAATGGAGAATACTTGAGTATGAAATATCTTGATCTTGGTCGCCAGTGACACATCCTTACACTTAAAAGATCTTTTCTAGTTCCTTAATTCCGCCCTGGATTAAATCGCCTCCTTCTTTTACATAAACTATCCATCATGAGTTGAGAACGTGTGATGAATTATTCTTTGGATTGATTGAAACCGGCTTCTCTTTATAATCCCCCCACCTTTCTATTGCGTGTCGTTTAAAATAAGATCTAATAATATATTAAAAAGTGCAAAAAGGGATCTGCCTAAACGGACGAACCCTTTGTGCATTTGACAAGGCGAGCTTTAACTTGCGCGAGTTTATGCCAGAATCCACGTTGTTCGTCTCCAAAGAGCCACTGGGACTCTTGCGAATGCGTCTTAATGTTGAATTGCTTTTTTAGAAGTTTGCAGATAACTTTGTCCTTCTTTTCCTGAGAAATCCTACCTCCCCGCCCTGCATTAATTAATGCTGACTTGGCTGCCTTGGCTCTTCCTTCCCCATTCCTGTTTATGGAGAGCAAAATTACAGCCACTATAAATACTGAGAGTTTGCAGGAGGGAGGAAGTGGTTGTGGAATCAACAATTTATTTTCATGTGTCTGGGATTACCTCATAACTCACTGGCATCAGAGGAAAGTGGAGTTTAACGGTCATCCTCGGCACATTAAAAAGCAAATAGAATTGTGCACCGAGGCTCTCTTGGTATTGGGCTTATGGTAATGCCACCCTTAATGGAGAGTGATGATGAGGGAACATCCTCCTGCTGTTAGGACATAACTAATAGGAGAAGAATTCTGTAAATAAGAACAATGGACCTCTCCGTGCGAAATACGTACATGGGCCGAAGTCAGCCTCACAACTCGTGCCTGGTTACTTTTAGTGGAGTAAGATCCATTCTGGTTAGCAGGGGGTGGCTACCCACCTGAATACGCAGGGGTAGTCAAGCTGCGGCCCTCCAGATGTCCATGGACTACAATTCCCAGGAGCCCCTGCCAGCATTCGCTGGCAGGGGGCTCCTGGGAATTGTAGTCCATGGACATCTGGAGGGCCGCAGTTTGACTACCCCTGTCTTATAGAGTAACAGTATTCAACTAAAGATCGAGGGTCCGTGGAGCTGGAAATAGGAAGTCACATGACATTCACATCACCTTTCAGGAAGAGGGGGAGCCAGGGTTAACACCTTCCTTGTGCAATGGATAGGATTGTGGATGACAGACTGAAAAAGATCCAAATAATAGAATCATAGATTTGGAAGGGATCTCCAGGATCATCTAGTCCAACCCCCTAGGACAGGAAGCATTAGCCAAGTACCAAGTGGCATACCTTAGTGGAGAACTAGCCAAGGGTCAGCACAGTAAAGAACTACTTCCTTCCTTGAATAATCCCACTTTGCTCTTCAGCTTCTCCTCCCCACAGGTATGATTTCTAAGCATGCACCTTGATCTCTGCTTATGCACACTACCTGTTAGATATGTAGGTTCATAGATCAGGACACTGGGAGTTCATTTCAGCTCTTGATTGTGACTCCAGCATGATGGTACAAAGAGGCAAACACAAAACCAAAGAACCCCCACAACCAACCCCAAATTACATACAAAAGCCCCACAATCGATCTTCCTGCCAGTGTGAGCTGTTGGTCACTTTCACTTTAAACTGACTGGATCCAGCAGGTGGGATCTAGCCGCGCATCGGTCAGTTACAATGCAGGTTTACAATCCTGCCTGGGACCTTAAACTTGGTCCTTGGATGAACTACAGGCAGCCCCAAATGGGTAGCCCTATAAGGCAGTGGTCCCCAACCTGCGGGCTGTGGGCCGGTGCCGGGCCGTGAAGGCCTTGGTGGTGGGCCGCGGCTCCCTCTCCCCGCCCCCCCCCCGCAGAAAAAAACTTCCCAGGCCGCAAGCTTGCGGCCCGGGAAGCTTCTTACTGCGGGAGGGGGGGAGAGGGAATCAGGGCCACGCCCGTGCATTGCACATGCGCCATGTGCAGCCAAAATCACGCATGCACGGCGCTTTTGCGCATGTGCGCAAGTGCTGCGCATGCGCGATTTTGGCCATGCATGTGCGGCATGCGCGGGCGGGCAGTTGCCCTGCTGGTCCCCAGCCTCAAAAAGGTTTGGGGACCACTGCTATAAGGCCTCAGGACTGACCTGAAAGTCCCGACTCAGAGGTTGAAGACCATTTATGTATAGCCAGTCTTACACCCTTTGAATATTTTTGCAGCCCATACAGTTACCAAGTTGGGTAGCTGACTGAGGCTGTGGACTTCTGAAGAGCCAGTTTGGGTATCCTTGGTGTAGAAATTATACCCAAATGGCCAGGTGGCTCATACATGGGACTAGGTCTTTCTAAATGGGCCTTGTTCCCAGAATTAGACTGTGTTGGTCTTAAAGATGCCACTCGACTCAAACTTTGTTCTGTTGCTTCAGACTGCTGGTGGCCAAACTGTGGCTCTCCAAATATCCATGGACTACAATTTCTGTGGCTCATGGGAATTGTAGTCCATGGACATCTGGAGGGCCACAGTCGGGCCACCCCTCTTTCAGCCGACACAGTAACCACCAGAATCTCTCTGCATTGCATTGTGAAACCCATTCTGGGTGCTGCAATCTATCCCCCAGATTTTTTAGGAGTGCATTACATATGCGTTCCATCAAATCCAGTCCTGTGGCTGAGATATCCATTGGGGAGGGGGGGGGGGTTCAGAGCCAATCAGACTGATTAATAAAGCAGAATGCGAGCTGTGCTGCAGACACAAATGCTCTCGTTTTTATTTCCTGTAAAAAGTTGTTGGCTTTTATGTTGTGATTGCATTTTCTCCCCTTGAAACAGATAGCTTAATTCGGGAACAGGAAAAATAGTACTGCGGTTTGTTATCCAGAATGGAAAATAATCCCAGCGGAGACAGATGTCGTGCATCATACTTGAAACCTCCTTTAATATGGGGTAGCAGCTTAGTGCTGCTCTCAAGATGTTACCACTTGCTTACCAAAAACAATTTTTGTGTGGAAGGTGGTTTTCTTAAAGGCTTTGTAGTCAGGTCTCCATCAGATATTGAGCATCATGGACAGGCATTTAATAGGCTCTCTTTTTCTCCTTCTGATTCTAATCTGGAGAACTGTGTTCTGTTCCCCACTCCTCCAGAGATCTGGGTGATCTTGGGCTAGTCACAGTCCTGATAGAACTGTTTTCACAGAGCTCTGTCAGCCTTGCCAAACTCACAGGGTGTTGTTGTCAGGAGAGGAAGGGAATGGTGTTCGGATAGTGGAAAGTGCGGTATAAAGCCAATTCTTCTTCTTCTTCCCTTGTACCACTTTTAATTCCTAATGAGGAGTCAGGAAAGAATTCATGTAATGACACTGTACTAGTTTTGTGTTTGTGTTATTAGCAGATTTGGGAGGCTGATCCTGTATACCTGCAGTTGTACCCGGGCTTTTGGAAGAAGATTTTCTGAAATAATCCTAAATGTTGAGACTTCTCAAGTTTTCATTTCTTTGCTGGTGGGAGGGAAGGCAGTTGCATGTTCCGTACGTGTTTAGCTCCCTTCAGTGGTCAAACCAATATTACATTGATTTATGTCCAGCATATTTCCCTACATATTTAAACTGCAGATTTTTATGATGGACATAAAAGACTGGTGTAATATTGAATTGATCGCCAAAGGGAGCCAAACATTTGTACAATAGACCCCCCACACACACACACCGCCCAGCAGCAGAAACTCACCAAACAAGAATGCAGAACAGCCCTTTGCCTCTTCTTGTGAAGCCTTCTCTCCGCGGCATAGGCTCAGAATCAGGCTGGTCATTCTGGGGGCTCAAGGCCACAGAGGGTGATTTCCCGAACTCTCCTCTCCTGAAGGGGCCTGAGCAGAGGAGACCTTCTGGAAGAGGATTAGGAGGACATTTCTGCTGTTGCTGAAGAGGGGAGGCAAGAAAATCATGTAATCTGGATCCATCTATTATTTAACAAACGGGTAGCTAGCCAGGTGTTTTTCCACCTTCACCAGGCTCGGCTGCTAGCGCCCTGTCTATCCTCTGAACACCTGGCACAGTGATCCATGAGACAGTCACCTCCAGAATAGATTTCTGTAACTCGCTCTATGCTGGCCTGCCCTTGGGCTTGATCCAGAAATTGCAGCTGGTCCAAAATGCAGCTGCTAGGGTCCTCACAGGAACACCGTGGAGGGCCTACATCCAGCCGGTGCTGAGGCAGCTGCACTGGTTGCCAGTAGCTGTCCAGATCTGGTTCAGTGTTTTGGTTCTGATCTTTAAGGCCATACGCGGTCTGGGACCTGCATACCTGTCCCCCTATGCCCCCCACAGGGCCTTATGCTCTGCGGGTTCTAATTTGTTGGACATTCCCAGCCCCAGGGAAGCACACCTAGCCTTGATCAGGGCCAGGGCCTTCTCGGTCCTGGCCCTGACCTGGTGGAATGAACTCCTGGGTGAGCTGCAGGCCCTGTGTGAGCTTTCAGCGTTCCGCAGGGCCTGCAAAATGGAGCTCTTCCACCAGGTCTATGGTTGCGGTTGGGTGGCAAGGACGATCATGGCCCCCTATAGGAGCGGCGGCTTGTGAGTTCCATCTGCATCCTCCTCCCCCTCCCCCCCAGAGGGATTGCTGGAGATGTTAGGGATGGGACAATGTTTCCACCATTTTTTTATTGCATAGTTTTAATATTGTTGTATTTTATGGTTTTATGTCAGGGGTTTTAATGGGGATTGTGTGTGTGTGTGTGTGTGTGTGTGGGGTGGGGTTTATCTGGCACTTGTAACCCACCACAAGCCTTCGGAGAGTGGCAGGAAGTAAATTGGAGTAATAAATTTAAAATAAATTTTTTAAAAAATGTCTGTTTGAAATTTCAGGATGTGACTGGAACCCTTATGGACATCTATACGTAGGTTAGACTGTTTTCTGCAGGGCATATTTGTAGGAATTGGAATAGGTGGAAACAGGCAAACAAACCTGTAGACCAGAGTGAAATAAGCAGAAGATTGACCTTGCAGAGGCAGAAGTCCAAATTCCACTGCATACCCAGAGGTTTCATGTTACTTGTCAATCATAGGGGTTTCCTGCTTTCCTTTTGCACTGAATGAGGGCTCAGGCAGTTTCTTCTTTTGTGGGCACCAACTATGAGTTTCCAGTCTAGAGCAGTGGTCCCCAACCCCCGGTCCGGGGACCGGGACCGGTCCGTGGATCAGTCGGTACCGGGCCGCAGCTTCTCCTCGTATTCCTCCCCGGCTGCTGCCTCAGGGGCTGCCCTGCCACTCTGCCAATGGCTCACCTTTGGTCCTCTCCGGTGGCCAACGTGGCTGGGGCTCCCCCTCGGCATGGCACTGCGCAGCTACTGCTGGCAGCACGCTAAGTGGGCGGCAGGAAGTCAAGGGCACCTGTGGGAAAGCAAGCGGAGCAGGGACTCAGGCGGCGGTGATGTCCTTCTGCAAAAGACTACCCCCCCGGGCCTCAGTAAAATTGTCCAGCATTGACCGGTCCCCGGTGATAAAAAGGTTGGGGACCACTGCTCTAGAGTAATTTTTTTTTTGCAGATTTGGCTGTGTTCTTTTACATTTCGCATTGCTTTTAATTTTTAGTGTTTTTTAAAACTCTGTTTTAGTAGTGTGATTTGACTTATTTCTGTCTTTGAATTCTGTAGGTTTTTAAAAGCTGTAATCTGTGTATTTTTAATTATGCATGTTTTAATCAGGGAATTTTTGAAATCTTGGTACTTAGACAGTAGTATTTTGTGTCCTTGTGATTTAGTGTTGCATTGTTAGCTGCCATAAGTCTGAGATAATAAAAGTATGATAGAAGTATTATACATAGCTATATTATATTATACATAAGGCCCTTCCATGAATTTTGGACTCTTTCTGTTTTTTACTGCAAAAGGCCCAACACTTTTTAGAAGATAAAAATAAAGATAATATAAATCCGGACAACTTGAATACTAAATAAAACTCTAAAGCAAAATATGGATATAATTATCTTCGATAAAGGCCAGGTGAATAAATAACAATCACATCGTCTGTTCAGATAACCACACAGATAAATTCAATATTTATAAAATCTTCATTTTTTTGGACTGCCAATAACTTTACATGTAAATGAAATTCTTTTGTTTTATCCAAACAAGCTTTCCGGGTTGGTATCCTTTCCTGTTCCCATAGTTTAGCAAATACCCACCAATAAATAACTTTTTTTCAGAAAGCAAGTGATCCTTGTCCATCCACCAAACAAAATTTCTGACTTTTGGTAGTGTTAAGAGAGCGAACAAACAACCATCTCTGGATTCTTGCACGGGTAGTCAAACTGCGGCCCTCCAGATGTCCATGGACTACAATTCCCATGAGCCCCTGCTTTAGACATGATCATATTGAATTATTGTAGTCCTTTGTTTAAGTGAAAATATGGGCTAGTGCGGTGGTCCCCAACCCCTGGTCCGGAGACCGGGACTGGTCCGTGGATCAGTCGGTACCGGGCCGTGGATCCTCCTTGTCCTCCTCCCCGGCTGCTGCCTCGGGATCTGCCCTGCCACTCTGCCACCGGCTCACCTTTGGTGCTCTCCAGCGGCCGCCATGGCTGGGGCTCCCCCTCGGCGTGGTACTGCGCAGCTGCTTCTAGCAGCGCCCCCCAGCGGGCGGCAGGAAGTTGGGGTGCAGGCGGAAAAGCAAGTGGAGCAGGGGCTCAGGCGGCGGTGGCAGCGATGTCCCTCGGCAAAAGGGTAGCCTCCCCCCAGGCCTCAGTAAAATTGTCAAGTGTTGACCGGTCCCCGGTGATAAAAAGGTTTGGGACCACCGGCCTAGTGTTTTTTAAAAAAGATAAAATTAACAAATGAAATCTCTGTCCCCTCAAAAGCACTGCTCTAAACAACTGTCTCGAGTCAACTAATGATACAGGCAGGCCCGGAGCAGCGGGAGCAAATTCTGACACACTTCCTCCATACTCTGTCAGGTTTCTGCTACATCTCGCTACCTCTCATCTCCTGGACCAGCTGCAGCAAAGGCTGATGGATGGATGCCCCGCAAACCCTGTCAGACTTCACTAACTCACACCTGTTCTTCTGCGCAGGAACAGGATAATATTTCTGGCAGCTCTTGTAGATCACTGCCAGGAGTTGTTTTTAACCTCATATGTTTTTTCTCTCCCTCCCCCCCCCCCCCAAAAAAAAGGATCCAGCTGCAATATCATCTGATAGTGTGCCCTAAGTTGCCTCATATAGGCTGGAGTTTATCAACACTGGTTTGGTGCCCGTTTGGTGCAATGGCCTCTAATCTCTCCACATGCAGCCAGCTGGGTGACCTTGGACCAGTCATACTTCTCTCGGAGCTCTCTCAGCTTCCCCCACCTTACAGGGTGCCTGTTATGGGGAGAGTCATTATCCAGTCCCTCCATAAGGAGGAAATATAGGTGAAGAGCCCGAGGGTGTTAGTCGGTAGGGGAGGCCCACGTGCTGTTTTAGTTTTTCCCTGTGCACTGGACTCAACCATATGCCTGGTTCCATCTTACAGGCCCTGCAGAACCTGTGCCAGCTTCGTTAGGGCCCTGATGTTTTCTGGGAGCTCATTCCACCAGGCGAGGGCCAGAGCTGAAAAAGCCCTGGCCCAGACCAGCCACACTTCTTCGGGGCTGGGGACCAGTCGGTTAGTTGTAGCTGACTGTAGTGGCATCCTCTGGGGGACATACTCAAAGAGGCAGTCCCTTAGATATGCAAGTCCCAGACCACGTATGGCCTTAAAGGTTACGTGCTCCAGAGGGGTCCCTCTTTTTGAGCCCGTAGGCACCTTTGGTAGACATAGATACAAAATGGCACCTGCAGGAGGTGGAGCTACCCACAAAATGGCTGCTGCCCATTACTTTCAATCACACCATGAGGAGCCTTGTGCTGTGATGGCTGCTGCTTCCAAAGCAATATTTGTTTTCAAATCTGTGCAGCAGGCAGATCTCCAGTTGTCAGTTAGAACCCTTGCTGGGTAAAGCTCTCTCGACCATCCACTTTCTAAAAACACCTGGAGGTGCCAGGAAAAGTGTGGACAGGTACGATGGGGCCCACAGCACCACACTGCACCTATCTCTGCATAGGGTTGCACTGTACATGCCTTGGAGATTGAAGAGTATGCTTGTAAATCTGCGAGATGCCCCATGCATCACACTTCTTGTGTTTATTGTGGGGAACACCAGTACAGCCACTACAGGCATAGCAGCCCTGTTTTATGCCTGCTATGGAAAGAGCCTTGGGCCTACGTCATGGGGAAAGATGGGCTATTTAACGTAAATCAGGGGTAGTCAAACTGCGGCCCTCCAGATGTCCATGGACCACAATTCCCAGAAGCCCCTGCCAGCGAATGCTGGCAGGGGCTTCTGGGAATTGTAGTCCATGGACATCTGGAGGGCCGCAGTTTGACTACCCCTGACGTAAATAAATGGGCATTCAGTAGCAGAATAGTTCTTCAAAATCAACACTGCAACATATCAACCTCCCCCAGAAGGGTAGAATTTGCTCAAAAAGATGGCTTCAGAAGAAGAAAAAATCCACACCCTGGGTTTGTTAATAAAGAATTGATATTTCTGATATAATAATAAAAAACACACCTTATAATGTTTTCTTGTAAAAAAAAAATCCATAGTATACTCACACTACATGCAGGGCAATCTATCAATACTCCCTGGGCAGAGAGTAAGTGTTTTTAAAATCTGGTTTAACAGCTAGCCATTTTGCCTAAAGATTCCTGTTTCTTGGTGCTCTTTTAGCAAATCGAAATCAATAACGGTGGGAAAAAGACAGAGGTTAAGCACCTTTCTTTAATCCTTCATTGTAGCTTCCTGTAGGACTGAAATTATTGCAGCCAGGAAGAACAGTGGCACACTCCCTTTTTCCTTTTACAGTTTTAAGTTTAATAAGTGACAAGCTATATGGACCTTTATGCTCTGTTCTGTAAATCACTAAAGAGTTTGTTGCACTTTTGGTCGAGAAGAATGGCAAACTTTTTAAATAGAGCAGTTATTCATCTTTTCTCCTCCTCTTTCCTTGTATTTGTATCCGGCACTTACTTCATGAACTTCAGCGGAATATGCCTTTTTATCTTCCCTGCGAGATAGGAGGTGGAGAAAGAGGCTGCAGATAGCATTACATTTACAGGCATCACATTTACCTGCAGTGAAGGGAAACTGTGCCTGAACACAGCTTGGCGATAGGGTGGCACATCATGGTCTGCTCTCATTTTCCCCCTCCTTGCAAGAAGAATCGTGGTTAAAAACTAGAGTTGCTCACTGGGGAACTGGAGAGAGTTTCGGGAGCACGGACATAGGGGGCGCCAGAGTTGCAGATGCTATGACATCATTTCTGGAGAAAAGCAGAAGTGATGTCACATTCCTCTAGGCATTGCTGGAGATTCTATGGTAAAACACAGTATGAAAAAAATGTGAAAAATTAATAATAATTAAATAAAACTATACTTCTAAGTATAGCAGGATCAAAGTGACTTACATTAAATCATAGCCACTGCAGAATGTTTTTTTTTAAAAAACAAACTTTCAAATACATCCAGCAGGATGAGTCCCTTCCTTAAACACAGGGGAGAGCTGAGCTGAACCGCCTTTCAGGAACCACATCAGGGGATTTCTAGGTACAAGTTCTTTGGGTGCCTGAAAGACGGGGAATGACCAGGCTGTTTGATCGCCACACTCATAGATTGTGGGTGACTGGAGTTAAATTTTAACCACAATCTCCCTCTGTGAGACAGGAAGGAACTGAATCCCCAACATCACCAGATGAGAAAAAGTGAAGAGGTTTCCATCTCAGGCTCCTGGGAGACCATAACTCCCTTTTCTTTGCTTATTTACAAGTTAGGAAGGCCACATTATCCAATTTTCCCTGTTCTTTGTGCAGTTCGCACACCTACATTATAAAATACTCATCTAGATCCTACAGCTCTGTGACAACAAATGCATGTATGCTGGCTGCACCCTGATTGGCCCTATTCCAACTTGGACAACCAGACATGTTCCACCTCCAAGCTGTTTCACAAATATATAGAGGAACCATGGATAAGAATTGTCTGAAACTGAATATCTGTCTCAAGGGTCAGCCTAAGGATATCTATGTCCCATCCTCTCCCGTGGGTGAGATTTGGAAAGTATAAATTGGGTCACTGTGGTTTGTATCATCAATAACTGGAACATAGCCAAGGCAAGATCTTTGCTAAACAAAGAATCTTAGATATTGAAAGGCAGCATGATCTAAATGGGGTTAAGGAGCAGATATTTGGCCAGTATAATCTTAATAGAATTACTGAAATGCTTTATCTAAAAGACTTAAGCAGTCCTGACCTTAGGTGAGCTATTATTATCTTGAGACATGATGCTTTACCTGACATTGTATTGGAGAGCAAATTTAGTAGGATTCTACACAAGACTGCTGATGTGAGTGCAGGGATCGGAGTCCATGGAGCATGTTATATTTGAGTGTAAATTGTATAAGCACATCCAAGAAACACTCATCTATCCCTTGTGCTCAGTAACCCCCAGGAAAGATAGAAGATTTTTATCGCTGCAGATTTTTAGAAGATAAGAACAAAGAGATTACATTCAAAGTGGCTAAGTATGGTAGTTTGATAATAAAACATCAGAAGGAATGTTTAAAATTTAGATGCATAACTTCTAGATAGCTACGAATATCTGCAAGTATGGATGATGGTTTTTAAATTTTATGCATGTGCTTTTTATCTGACGTAATGTATTATATTTTACATTTGTTCAGATGTTATCACTGATGGCCATGGACCGTATAATAAAATACTTGACTTCACATAAGATGACCGAGAAAGACGATTATGATTCGATTTATTAACCACCCGTCTCTGAATCCAGGCTTGGGGTGGCGTACAACTTATATTTCTACAATAGCATTAACATCGGAATATAAAAATAAAACTATCCTAATAAGTAATAAGTAAAATAACTATAAGAACCTCTTGTGGCGCAGAGTGGTAAGGCAGCCGTCTGAAAGCTTTGCCCATGAGGCTGGGAGTTCAATCCCAGCAGCTGGCTCAAGGTTGACTCAGCCTTCCATCCTGGCATGGGAATTGTAGTCCACGGACATCTGGAGGACCACAGGTTGACTACCCCTGCCTTAGATAGACAGGGCCCAAACCATGCAAGGACTTAAAGGACTTTCTCAACCAGAGTTTCGTAAACTCCTGGGATTTCTTGATGGCCCTGGAAACGTTTCCCAGCTGGGTGGGAAATAATTACATTTTATATATTTTAAAATTTGTTAAACATTTGAGTGATATGCCTACATATGGTTAAGTGATGGGCCTGGAGGGGGTGGGAAGGGGAGGGGCCCCAGGTAGGCATGTATACATCTATGCTTCCCAACCATATTCTGCACGACCTCTCGTTCCTTGACTGGACTGTGTAGAA
The DNA here is from genome assembly GCF_049243985.1 of Paroedura picta. Lineage (NCBI taxonomy): Eukaryota > Metazoa > Chordata > Lepidosauria > Squamata > Gekkonidae > Paroedura > Paroedura picta. Next base: position 57,579,144 of record NC_135379.1, on the reverse strand, counting down.
GCATTAAGGATGGCAACCTTTGTTTGAATCGAAAAGGTTTCGCCGTAACCAGATTTCTGCCTCTCACAAATCTATATTTTGTATATACAGAATTGAGGCAATCATTAAACTGCATGTTTAAGGTTAAGTGAAATCTAGTGGAGCAGTGGTTGTTCAAAGTAACTTCATAAGGCAGGGCCTGTGGCTGATAGAGGACCTGCTTGACATGCAGAAGGTCTTGGGTTCAATCCCTCACATCTCCAGTTAAAAGATCTGGCAGTAGGTAGCGTGAAAGAGCTCTGATGGAGAACACAGAGGGCCACTGTCAGTCTGTAGAGGAGGTGTGCTGTAAGACAGGATAACAATGCTTAGAGTGAGGATGGGGGAAGGGGAATTGCCCTTACTCTGATTTGACTATGAAATGTGGTCAGGAGTGAAATATGAAGTGCCACTCAGTGTCTTCAGAAAGCCAGCTGTGGGCATCCCTCTGCTCTTGCTCTGTATTGTCCGCATGATGTCATAGCCTATCCACCGTCATTTAGACCAGAAGTCGGTGACGTTATCATGTTGCTTCACGATCATGTTGCTTTAATGCTTACTTTGGCCCAAACAAGAAGACATCCACACATCCGCCATGGGAACGTGACAACATTTTAGTGTCTTTTTTTTAATGTGACAACATTTTAGTGTTTAAAAACATTGCAGAGGCCGATCCTGCTGGGGATTTCAGCATGGAGGGGGGAGGGGGAAGAAGAGCTGTTCCCCCCGTTCCGTTTGCAGGACTCAGAGTTGTTGACCCATTTTGACTTGTGAAAATAACATGGGGGAACAGCCCTTATCCCCTTCTCCTGCTATTGTAGTCCCCAGCAGGTTTGGGCCCCATGTGGATTATAAAAGTTACAAAACAAGAGGCTCCAAAATAATGCACATTCGTAGCGGTCCCCAACCTTTCTCAGGTCAGGGACCGCCTCCGAGGTGAGGGAAGAGCCGATGGCCTGGGTGCTGCGCAAACGTGCATGCGCAATTGCTGCACATGCACGTTTTCACCACCAGGGGCGCTAATGCGCATGCGTGGCAACTGTGCGCATGCGCGTTTGCGTGCCCGCAGCTGCGCTAGCCTCTTCCCTTCTCGCTGTGAGCGGGGGGAGGCAGGTGCGGCTGCCGGCGGCCCGGTACCGTGGCCTTTGCAGCCCGGTTGGTGACCCCCGGATTAGGGGATGTGGTATCGTCCATTTTAGCTCTTTTCCTCTAGCACTGGCTCAGAAAGAAACCCATATTTTAATAATTGGCGTTGAGCTAGAAAAAGAGATGGCAAACAGTTTGTGGCGTAGGTGAGAGTTGGTGAAACTTTATGCCTTGAAGCATTTTCAGTGGGAAATTTTAATACAAGCTTATGTATATTTATTTATGGTGCTCACCACGGGATGCTCCGGGAGATGTCGATGCCTTTTCTATCGCTGCTCCTGGCGTGAGTTCCTCGCAGCAGCATCGCAGAACAGCCAGTGGTATTCTAAATACAATGTTTTCCTTAATGGATGATTGTGGTCCGATTTGAAGGCCCCTGAAGAGGAAGCCAAGCTCAGCTCCGCATTTAACACAGTTGGATTTGTGGATCCGGAGGAGTGAGAACATTTCAAAGTTGAATATGCCTGGAAGGCAAAAAAAATCTCACAGCTATATGTTAGGCAGTCGCACGCAAGCAGCTGTCCATGAGGAATCTTTAAATTTACCATTTATAAATGGAACCAATCTATAGAGTAATTGAAGTCAGCAGGTTCCCCCCCTCCCCGCAGGCAGGACTGTAAGAGGATTGGCAGAGCCTGTGTTTGACTTTACAAAGCTTTACTTTAAAGAAAAGAAAGAAAGCCTTACTAAGACGAGATGTTGAGCCTGCAAGTACGTTATCACCATTAGCAGTCCAGCCATGCATTAAACAGCCTGAGGGGCTGGGCTTGTGCCGCTTTGAGGGGTGGTAATTCGGAACGTTTCTCGGTACAAAGCACTCCCTCCGTATGGTGAACGAGCGCGTCAGCATGAGGGCTAGTCTTAATGTTTTAGGAGAAAACAGGGTCAGAACGGTTTGAGAAAGTTCTCTGGGGCACTAAGCAGAGCATGGTTTAACATATTTATGGTGTTTACTTGTATGCAATATGAGATTTCTTCCCAGTGATGCTTTTGAAAAGAAAAGAAAATAAAGAAAAATAAGTGGTCATCTTATATTCAAATACAACTGTGTGAGTCCAGGGACATGTGGTACAATAGACCAGGCCTTTTTTTACAAGTTCATCATTCTTCAGGCTTCGAGAAAGCCCAGAAGAGGCAGGATCGTTCAGAATAGGGTTGGGAAGCAGAGCTGTGGACACGCCCACCTGGAGCCCCTCCCCTTCCCACTCCCTCCCTGCCCATCGTTGGCCATTTTGGGAGGGGGGTTAACATAACCGTGTATGGTCATATCACCTGATAGTGTAACAATTTTTTTTAAAAAAATAAATAAATAAATAAATAATTAACTCCCACTCATTTGGGAAACCTTTCAAGGGCCATCAAAAAACTCAGGGTTTCATGAAAACTAGGCTGAGAAATTCTGCAGTACTAGAAGAATTGATATTTATATATCGCTTTTCTCTACCAGGAGTCTCAAAGCGACTTACATTCGCCTTCTCTTTCCTCTCCCCACAGCAGAAACCGTGTAAGGTCGGCAAGGTTGAGAGAGCCCTGATATTACTCATCTTCAGAACACCTCTATCAGAGCTGTGATGAGCCCAAGGTCAGCCAGCTGGCTGCCTATGGGGGAGCAGAAAATCAAACCCTGTTCACCAGATTAGAAGCCACCACTCCTAACCACTACACCAAGCTCCTAGTAGACAGATCGAACTGGGACTCTCGAACTGGGACTCCCCCAACTTGAATGGATATTTTAGCTGCTGCTGGGCTACTCCCGCAGTCTCACATAGCTTTCCTCTGGCCATTCACATACAAGTAAATTTAGGTGCGTAGATGTGCTGGTCTGAAGCAACAGAACAAAGTGACATCTTTCAGACTAAAAAAGTTTCATTCAAAGTTTAGCTTTCTTAAAAGCACTTCTGGACTTCACCTTTGCTCTCTTCACATTCAAGTTGCAGTTATGTCTAGTAATTGTATGTGTATTTGTATAACATTTTTAGGGGAATAATCTTACCTTTGCAGACCTCTCCCTTTCTAGTAAATACAATATTTTGACATATTTAGTAAACAAAATCTAACAAGGTACTAGTTAAATTTATGTCCCACTAGATCTGATTTTTGTGGGGAGAGGAAGATAAATTCTGGTTTAAAAGTTCTATTCATGCAGATCCAACAACCCCCACCACCCCCTTTCAATCTCCTATTCCTGCAACAGCCTAATACCTTTTGTCCATGTAATTCACACAAACCTTTTTTTGTGGCCAGAGGGGGACCCCTCTTTTCAACAGCGGGGAGGGGGGAAGAAAGATTCTATTCACCGCACTGTATGGCAATTATTTTTATTGGAATGATACGTGTAAAAATGTAAACACATAATAGTGCTGTTCAAATTTAAAGAGAGAGAGAAAAAAAAAACCCAGAGGACCTGGATAGTTGGGACATTGATTTGGGGATGAGGATTAAACAAATTCCACGGAATCCAAAATGCGAAGACCTGTGATGGAGGGACGCCAGGGCAGATCTGCATACTTTGAAGGTGAAATAGCAGCTGATGGGAGTGACCAGGCAGTGTAATGCAGGTATAGGGTTGCTTCCAACCAGCTTTTCTGTTTGTGAAAAAGGAAGGAGGATCCTCTGTGACGGTTCAAAAAGGCTATGCTGAGAAATATTGGGCTTGTAGATATAAAAGCCATGTGGGACGGTAGCTGTAGTATGGGAAGAAATGAGAAATGCAGTGAACAAAGCAAACTGAATCCAAACCATGGCATCTGTTTGCTAACAGTGGGACACTGTGGCATAAAAAGCTTTCACCTGATGGAAGGAACTTACACTGGAGGAAATACCACTGCTAGCAGGACAGGTCCATAGTATCCAACCCATAAAGAGCACCGACGCTTTCGCTGGAATATTCTCTTGCACGAATCTCATTCTGGCATGGCGAAATGCGCAGAGGCAATCTGACAACATCAAAAATGCCTGGGAGGGAGGAATAGCCAGCCACATCATCACGTAATGTATCTTTTCATCATATTGAAAAACACAGCAATTCCCAGGGACGGCAGTCAAAGGATGTTCTTGATAGGCAAAGAGATAATTGCCCAGCACTGATGCCTGACTGTCACAGTGACCTTCCTAACAATAGAAAAGTTGAGTCTGAATTCTCCTTAAAAGCACCATTCCATTATATTGGTAATGCAAGCAGTGCATGACTAAAGAAGGCCTTGGGTTCACACAGTTTTCTCAATGGGTGGGGCAGTGTGTCTTTTGTAGTTCAACACAAGCCCAGGGGCATACTGGTGGGTACTTTTGATGCTTGAAAAAGTAAATTGGTTACTTGTATGGATGCAAGATATCGGGTGAGCTCTTAGACGATGGAAGGAGGAGGGGTAGTGTAGGTGAAGCAGGTGTGGGGTGTGGTGATAGTAGAAAAATTATGCACAATAGATTCTCAACATTCCAGCCTATGTTCTCAACATTCCATCCTGAATTCTCAGCATTCTGGCACCAGCGGACAGGACCCAGGACACAGCTATGCAAATACTATACCCCTTGGTTCTGGAAGGCTACATGTGCATACACAAAGGAATGCACGATGGCTACAGCCAAGTTGTCCTTGTGAGGGAGTTTGGCTTATTTATCCTAAGCAAATAAACTGGGCAGTTTTAAATGCTCCATCTTCTTCCTTTGTTTCTCTGTGGGCTTGTGGTATTTGCCTGCCTTTTATTATTTGCCTACTCTCATTATCATACTCTCCCTATTCAGTTCTTATATGCCTTAACAAACTAATGATATGTTCATGGTGCAATCTCGTGCATTGGAACAAACTGCAGGCATATGAGAACCAAATGTAATCCGGAAGGAGAAATTGCCTTCTCCAATGTGTGCGGAAAACATATATCAGCTCAGTAAGGGCTATATACAGACATTCACAGAAGCGTATCTGAACAATAGAGTCAAACCTACCCTGTCAAAGAATTAGGAAATATATCTGGAAAACAATTCCGAACTAGCTAGAGGATTGTCCTTGCTATAGTAAATTTCTTCTCTCCCTAATTTGTATGGGAGCCTCTTTCTCCTTACCCAATTTAATCTCCAGGTAGCTTTTCAAGTAAAAAAGAAAAAAAAAATCTATATGAAAAGCAGTCTGTCTTGGATTATATTTCAGCCAAGTATCAATTGGGTGAGATTTGTTCAATTCATGCATCCTAATACTCCAATCTGCCTGTAAGAAAAATGGCATAATACAATTTTCTGGTTATGAGTTCTGAGGGTTCGGGGAAAGAAAGTCATCATTGACAATAGAGATGGGGATGAGTCCTCCGGGCGGGAGATTTGTTGCCGATTGTATTTGGCAGCGATAAGAAGCGGTCCCTTTCAATCGGTGCCAGTTGAGTTAATGGCCTCTCCATTAGTAAATAAAGAAGCAGGTAAACAAGCAGCAGCAGAAGCCAGCTTTGCCAATTTGCAGTCCGTGCTCAGTTCAATTTTGGGAAATGAATCAAAGCACGGGAACCTGTCCGAACTACTTAAATACTGTTCAGTACAAAAGCTGCCAACCTCCCTTTAAATCGCAGTACTTAATCGGCTAGCAAAATGCCTATATTATTATGGGCATCCAGAGGGGATGGGCAAATCAGGTGTCTTCTGCGGTGGTTATCCAGATTTCTCCATTGCTGGACAAGAGAGGAGAGGGCTGAGTGGTCTTATTCAGGCACGGACCTTCCTCTTGGGTCCAGAGGGGGGAGGTGTGTAGCTGTACCTCCCACAGCAGGGCTTCCAACATGGAAAATCCACAGGTCACCTTTCCCACCAAGTGTTTTTACAAAGCTTTGGCCTAGCAGGTCTTCTGGTTGTCCATTGAAGGTTTAGTAGGCTGGGAAAATTTTTAAATAAGTTGCTTTGGCGGCAGTTGCCCTTACAGCACAAAGATCTTCATGGTGTTAATGATAACCTTTGGCCGCCATTTTGTGGCTGGTTCTGCCTTCCTGCAGCAGCCATTTTGTCCACTGCACCACATCAGAACTCCAAATGTATCACGTCAGAACTCCAAATTTCTTAAAAGCTAGTTCTGATCATTAAAAACATCTATGTATATTATGTTAGCCCCATTCAGATCTTTCAGATTCAAGATCTTTCTTGGAGAGGTAAGTCTTTCTTCCATTTCACCAGTGAGGTCTGCAGTGTAGACGCATCTCCCAAAGTGGTATTTTATCTATTTTTACCATTTATTAAACACGTCCCCATTAACCTCAGGACAGAATATGTGGCCTTTCTTCCTTTTATCCCCCAAACAGCTAATTGAAGAAGATCTGGCCAGAGAGAGAAGGGGGGGAGCGCTTCATAGAGGAGAAGAGCTGATTTTTTGTACCCTGCTTTTTACTACTTGAAGGAGTCTCATAGCGGCTTACAGTTGCTTACTCTTCTCCTCCCCACAACAAACACTCTTTAAGGTAGAGAGAGCTCTGAGAGACTGGCCCAAGGTCACCCAACTGGCTGCATGTGGAGGAGTGGGGAATCAAACATGGTTCTCCAGATTAGAGTCTACTGCTCTTAAGCACTACACCAAACTGGATCTCAAGACATGAACCTGGGTCTTCAAATCCTAGTCCAGTACTGTGCAATTAAACTACACCAGCTTCTCATAGGAACTCCACCCACCCCACCTTTAAGCCAAAAAACTGACATATGGAATGGAAGACAAAAATAATAGGACAACTATTAACAGCAAGCAGGCCAGCTATTAACATCAGGTTGTGATCCCATTGCCCTTGCTGGGGTTCCAAAGATATAAAGAAAGCCTGGTTTTGCACATTCGCCATAGTCTTGGGCTGCATACCTTGTGACCCATCTAAGCAAGATCCTTCCGAATAATGTGGCCCCAACTGATTTTTGCAGAGAACAGGTGTTTCAAGGCCCTATGGAACCACATTCCATGCAATGGCAGCCTTTGTGATTCTGGCGTCCTGTTGAGGATGGGACCAGAACAACCGCCACCTCCCCTCACACTGGGGAACCAAGCTGAGGGGGCCCCTATCCTGATGCCTCCTGCGGTGAGCAGGAGGCATCAGAAGCCAACTGCCCATGTCCCAGATTGGGTGAACACAAGTGGCAATGACAGCCTGCTCTTCTTCTCTTTCCTCTAGAGGGACAGAGCTCTAAGATTGGAGTCCCTCCTCATATGGGGCTAAAGGCAGCTGCCCCATGTACCATTGGCGAAGTTCTCCCCTCTTTCCATGGGGCCACGCTGAATGTCTTGCATCCAGTGTTGCATGGGTTTCAGTAGACATTGACTGAAAACGAATGACTCCTATGGTGCATCCCTGGCTGGACTGAAATGCAGACTGTCTTCTGGATTGGCCTGGAAACACGGACTGGGCTTGGCCCTGTGCCGGCCTTGGATCCAGCTGAGTTCCCAGCTGTGCTCTTATCAAGCCTGGCTGGCAGCCAGCAGCACTGCAAAGGAATGCTGCACAGATTCAGTTTGCAGGTGGAGCCCACACCAAAGCAAGGCAGCCTTTTCCCAATCACAGCAACTCAAAGACGGCACATGGTCTGAAGTCAAGAGGAAGGTGGCAAGGCAACAAAATTGAAGGTGGTCCAAGAGTCAAGGTGGGCAGCAATCACGCCAATCAGGGTCAGGCAGGAGATCAAGCAGGGCAGAAGCCCAGGGTCACGGATGTGGGTTAGGCAGCAGACTCACTCATTGCACCCAGACTGAGCACTCAACCTCAAATGGGCATGGCCGGAGCATGATTGCAGCACCGGCAAGGACTCACACAGGGAGTCTAGGCCTTAGTCCTCATCCTGCAAAGAGTCAGTTGCGTCCTTGAGGCCTTGAGGTGAGCAAGCAGCCAGCTGCATACTTCTTCATCAAAGACTTAGGTCTTGTCTCTGCCTCTGCCACTGTTGCTCTCCACTCCCCCATGGCTTCCACCTTCTCGGCTGGTGCTCGGCTCAGGCTACTGTTCTGCCTCATCACCAGCCTCCACAGGCTGGCTCCTGGCCTTACTTTGAAACCCACAACGAACTGCTGGAGATCGGGTTCCTTCCTCTGCTTTATAGCAAGTGACATCAATGCCGAGTGAATTCGGTTGTCATATGTAAGATCCATTTGATGGAAACGCTGAATGACAGTGAAAATCGCTTTTAGCAAAGGGGCATTCCATTAAGCGCCTAGCTGCTCGTCTTTCTGGTGTCAGGAATCAATACTGCCGCTTTGGGGGAGAAAGAAAGATCCAGACAACGAGGCAAGAGAAAGAAAAGTCACAGTCAGAACTTGAAGTTGGTGCGTGCATGTGTTGAATTGTTAAACAACCTAATTTTGAAACTTCAAAAACCCTGGCAGCATTAAAGCATCTGCGTCTCACTGTCAGATTCAAATAATTGGCTGCAAAGAAAACATCTGCTATTCACTGCAGTGGCTTTTTAAAAAAAGAAATTATTGTTTGATTTATCTGTTTTCTTGTTATGATTTTGTTACATTTACAATAAGCAACTTAAACCCTTTTTTGATAGCTAGGCGAGATGCGTTGGAGAGATGAAGGGCTGCACTACTATTTGATTCCAGAAAGAAATAAAGGGGATCTAAGGGGATGGATGGGGGAAATGATCAAATCGTGTACTACATGGAGAGAGGGGGCTGGGAGAAACTTGCCTTCCCCTAACTCAAAATATCTGAATTTGGGATTACTTCTGGAAATTGTTTGACATGATTTTCGGGACTACAGAAGGAAGCACAACTTCACATATTATGAAGAAGAATAGATTTTTGTATCCCGCTTTTCTCCCTCTTAAGTGGTCCCACTTTCCCTCCCTTTATCGAGAAGAGCCACCTTGTGAGCAGAGTTTCCGCTAAACTAGTGATTCCCAGACTTTTTTGGACTGGCGCCCCCTTGGCTCCCAGGCCACCTCCCTCCTCCCAAAAAACATGAACATTCCCCTGTTTCCTAGTGTCAGGTCTGCTCCAAATTCGAAACACTATGTTGCCTACTCTTCTTTTTTGGTTGTTGTGCAGCAGCCATATTTTAATCTGGGAAAAAATATATATACATTCTTTGTAAACAGCATTTTGGGTCCTCATTGGGGAGAAAGACAGATGGGGATGGGGGTGGGGAGAGAGACACAGAGGGACAAGGAATGGGAAATCCCACCACCAGGAACAAGCAGGAGAAGGCTTTTCCACTCTCCCAAAGATGGAGACTTTTGGGGAAGGATTGCCAACCCTGGGTTAAGATATTCCCAGATGTCCGGGCGAGGCTGGAGGGTTAGGGACCAAAGGAGACGAATGCAGGGAGGGAGACTGTAGAGTTACGCCCGGACTTCAAACCCGGATTGAAGACGCTAGAAGCAAGGGACTAATAGCGGCCAACATAGAACCGGTCCTCGTGTTGAGTGCCCGGTCAGCCCGAGTACGGGGCGGGGAGAAAGAGAGTTGTGGTCAGCTGTACCTCCCCACTCGCCCGCTCCGAGGACGGGCCCGACCGAGAAGTCGCCGACGCTGGAACCTAGAAAGAAACACTTACCTGAAAGTAGAAGGGAACTTCCGGACGCCGAAGAGCGACTAGGACGGAAGGGCGGCGGCGGCAAGAGGGGTTATGTAGGGGGGCGGAGTCCAAGGCGGGAAATATAAGGTGGGGAGTGCACACGGGTTGGGGGGGTCGTTGCGAATGTACGGGGAGAAGAGAATAAAAGACGGTGTTTGGAAAATCCATCATACTTTGTGGTTCTTGGTCGGAAGAAGAGGGGACACCATGGCTGAGAAGGGTGAACCCCGCGGGGGGGGGGGCAGGAAGCGCCCCACACCAGAGATCTGGGGTGGAGCCTGGGAAGGGCGGAGTCTGAGGAAGTGAAGGAGCTCAGCAGGAAGATGATCCCCTCCAGGTCACCTTCAGAAGTTGTCGTTTTCTTCAGGTAGCTAAGCACTGATCAGCACTGGGATGAGGGTCCACCAAGAAAGTCCAGGGTCGCTACTGCCTAGAAGCAGGCAAAGGCACACCACCTTGGAACATGAGCTGCTCCACTCAGTAAGACGGGAAAAATTAGAGCATTGCTTGTGAGGTGGGCGGGTCTGAGAGTGTTCTGAGAAAACTGACTAGCCCAAGGTCACCCAGCAGGCTTCATGTAAAGGTGTGGGAATCAAACCCGGTTCTCCAGATTAAACACCGCGTAGTTGACTCAGAGGATTCTTGGCTGCATGATGTGCTAATGGCTTCAAGGTAGCCTGCAAAATATTTAAATTAATGAATTGTGCATCAGTCTATGGATGGCATTCACTCATGGATCTTCCACATTCAGAGCCAGTGCACTAGTGAACATTGTAATGCAGAGGGAATACTATGGTAGGTCAGGACCCCAATCATGCTAGTTGAATCCGGTTGGGGTCAATAGACTCAAAGGTGCCGTTCAGTTGCAGCCAGCTTGTGATAGCCCCATCCATGGGGTGTTCAAGGTAAAGGAGTAAAGACGGTTGCCATTGCTGCTGTGTAGACAGTCCCTGCTGTCTGAGGAGCGTTCTTGTACAATCTGTCTGTCATTCCCACAATTGGCATTTTTAAGTATACTATTACAATATCTTTTCGTCTTCCCCTAAAAAATATAATGAGTGAAATGATCACATGAATGCATGAAGCTGCCTTGGTCCATCAAAGTTGGTATTGTCTACTTAGACTGCCAGTGACTGTTCAGGGTCTAGGTTGTGGTCTTTCCCATCACCTCTTACCTTATCCTTTTAACTGGAGATGCCAGGGATTGAACCTGGGACCTTCTACATGCCAAGCAGCTGTACTATCATGGAACTACAGACCCTCTCCAAATGGTTTCGCAGTAACAGGTGTCCTCTTTCATTCATTCATTCATTCATTAATTCATTCATTCATCTTTATTTACATAACTTTTTTCTGATTCCTGTAGAAAATTGCAAGCAAGATACACCTGAGCTGTGTGTATTCATGTAAACATCTGCCTGGGCCAGAAATGTTATACAGCACCAGAGTGCCAGAAGTCGTGACACCAAATGTGCATGCATGAATCATTGCTGAAGTCGCAGACACATTGGAGGCTTTAGCATAAGCTGATTAACCGTAATGCAGCCTTATCTCTCTAGTTCCGAAATAGCATTAAATATAGTCATTTTCTGTATTCCGATTTTCTCTTCCAGCATCTCCTTTGTCCACCCACATCTGAAGTTTAGAATCCAGTAGTAGCGCTAAATAATGTGAATATTTATAGTATCTATTTTTGAAAATGAACAGTGGGATTTGAGCTCATTGCTATGAAATATTATAACCTGAAACAAGAGGAGCACACAAAGAAAAGAGGGGGGGAAACAGTTTGTGTGTACATAGACCAGGCGATATTAACTAGATAGATATATTAACTAGAAGATTACAAACAACATTAAGGATATGAATAGCCACATCAAGCAACCTTATTATGCATCGGCTCTCATTGGTACCTGGCTCACAAGCCACTGAGCTAGGTGCCATTGACCGCTTTTGACTTGTTATTTGGGTGAGTTTCATTTATGCATATAAGAGAAGTACCAGGACTAGATCAGAGATTTTGATAGACGTTTCCTTTGACTTGGCTCAAACAGGAAAGCCCTGGGAGGCCCATAGCTCTTGCTCCCAATGAACTGGGTGCCATGGGGACCTCTCAGAAATGCTTGTGTGCGTGCAGTGGTGGTGGTGGTGGGAAATCTGTATGGGGGAGGAAATGTGAAAGCAGCCTAATTGATAGGCCTTTTTCATCCAGCACTTAATGAACTAGAGTGCCTTGGGCTCCTACAGGTGTGATCAACACCTTGTGAATGAATTTTCTAAATAACTTTTCAAGTGCAGAAGTGCTGAAGGATTCCCAGAGAGCCCTTGAAAATCCAGTTACTGAGCGGCAGCCATTTTAATGTGAAGTACCAGACGGAGGCCGTCTTGGATGAGTGGCTCACATGAGCAGCGGTGTTTTTCCCTGGCACTTTCCGGAAATAAGAACTATTCCAAGTGATCGCAGAAAATATTAAGAAAACGTGATGCGCGGCATAAGTGCCAAGCTCTCCCGGTGTGTTTTTCTGTTTTAATATGAAATGTCTTGAGGTCCGATGCTTATTTGAAACAAGTTAGAAGTAGAGACGAATATTACTTTCCACTCTCCGGGGGAGGTGGAAATGAAAGCCTTCAGTAGTTCAGGAAAATCTTATTGACAATATCTTAGGCAAGGTGAAGAGGGCAAGGAAGTGTCAGGAAGGCATCTACTCAACGGCTGTGTTTCTTTTCCCTGGAAGGTTGAGAATTGAATTTTCACTCTCGCATAAATGCCTGCAGTGGTTCATTCATGATTTTGATTAGGGCTGTCAACCGGCTCAAGAAAATACGATGATTAATCACTAGCATGCTAAAGCAAGTAATTCAGGGGGTCCTCAACATTTTTAACCCTGTGGGCACCTTTGGAATCCCGAGCACAGCCACAAAATGGCTGCCACCCGAATATAGGGCACAAAATGGCTACCACAGGTTACCGTCAGTCACATAGTGAAGATCATTGTGCTGTGGTGGCAGCAGCTGCCAAAGGAATGTTGTTAAAGAATCTGCTCAGCCAATCAAACCTCCATGTATAGAGTGAAAACCCCACATGGTCTGCCCACTTGGTGGGCACCAGGAAAAATGCTGTAGGGCACAATGGTATATGGTAGCGATCCCCAACCTTTTTCCAGTTGAGGACCGCCTCCGGGGTTGAGGGAAAGCTGCTGGCCTGGCTGTGCGCACATGCATTTTTGGCAGCAGGTGGCGCTAACGCGCATGAGCAGAATAGCCGCACATGTGCGTTTTCGCCAGCGGGGGCGCTAACGCGCATGCGCGGCAGCTCCACGTGTGCACGTTAGTGTCCACTGGCATGCCGGACGCCGCGCCTGCCTCTTCCCCCACTCGCACAGCAAGAATCTAGCTGTGGCACGAGTTAAGCGGCTGCTTTGGCGGCCGCTTCGCTCGCGGCCTGGCGAGCTTCTCGCAGCGGGGGGGGGGGGGAGAGGCAGGTACGGTTGCTGGTGGCCCGGCACCGAGGCCTTCGTGGCCCGATACCGGGCCGCAGACCGGGGGTTGGCGACCCCTGGTATAGGGGACCCCTGAAGTAACTGGGGCTAGAATCTCAGGCGAAGGAAATGTATCTTTGATTGCTTGTCTGCTTTAAGAAATATTTATGCTGCCTTTCCAAAGCTCTCCTTGGCACAGCACACTTTTTGAATCATACTTTGTCAGTATAAAAACAAGCCAGATTCAGATTGAGGTTTATTGATTCACGGCTCCAAGCCAGGTACAGAAATACTTAAAAACCCAGGACAACACTATCATTATCACAAAATACTGTAAATCGGTAAGGCCTCGTCAAAATAGGAAATTTAAAATAGTTTAAAAGAAAAATGAAATTTCCAAAATGCATAACAAGTTTCCAGAGCAAAGATGTGTTTGACGTAACTTGTAAGCTACAGCACTGGTCCCCAACCCCCGGGCCGGAGCGCCCTCTTCCCGCCCCCCCCCCCAGCAGCGAGAAGCTCGCCAGGCCGCGAGCAAATAGGCCGCCGAAGCAGCCGATTAGCTTGCAGCTCGGCAAGCTTCTTGCTTCGGGAGGGGGGGAAGAGAAGCTTGCCGGACAGCAAGCTAATCTGCCAGTTCGGCGGCTGATTTGCTGGCGGCCTGGAGGGGTGGGGAGAGGGAGCTGCGGCCGGCAGCAAGCCGGCAGCACAAATGCGCACGTGCGGACTGCCGCACATACGTGTTTGCGTCCGGCAGCACCGCAAACGCACGCACGGCAGTTCTGCACATGCGCAGTGCTGCCGCGCGCTCACATTTGTGCCCCTGCCGGACGCAAACGCGCACACGCGGCAAGTCTGCACATGCGCGTTTGCGCTGGGGCTGCCGCGCATGCACAGGGCCCCGGGCCGTCCTCTCCCCTTATTGCGCAGCAGCGGGCCGCAGCAGCCAGAAGGTTGCCGACCACTAAGCTACAGCACAATATTTAGCTGCTTGCTTAGAGACCTCAGTGATTTCCCCTGAGGGGAGCATTTTGATTTTTCCTTCCTTTGATGCTCCAAAGCAGCAGGGGAGCAATGACCTTATTGCAGTGTACCACACAGAGTGGTCAGCTAAAGAAAATATGTCCAGTAACTTTGCATAGTGGCAGTATAAAAACAAGCCACTAAAACTAGACCAGGGCCATAAAAACAGCATAAAAGCATCCCTGAAATAGACCTCATACAAAAGCTCATACTGAAAGAATTGCTGGTCATCTTTCTGGGGCCACTGCACTTTTATTTTGGTGTAACCAAACAGTGCTCCCCAGGCCAGCAATCCAGAGCAGAACAACAGTTCCCGAAGTTGGCAACCTACTACAACAAGTACAACAGCTACCAAACTGGGAGAATGGACAACTCTAACTACAACTGCAGTGCCTCCCCCCTAGAACAAAACACTGAAATAAAGAACTGTAAAAATCAACTTAAAAAAAATGCAAGTCAGAGCAAGCTCAGCTTGCAGTACACATTTGCAAAAGGCAATGCAATGATTGGTTGGCTGGAGCAGGCTTTTATTTCTATTACTGCATATACCTGCGTATAAGCCGAGGAAGGCTTTTACAGTGTGAAAAAAGGTACTGAAGAACTAGGCTTATATGCGAGCATATACGGTACTTCAAACAGGAGGTTTGGGGTGCTAGTAAATACCCACAGAACTCTTGCAGAATGTAGGAAGATCCTCTGATCTGTGCTGCTAGCTTCTCATGTCTTCGTAACACTGTTAATGATACCACTTCTACCTCCTGATTGTGGTGATGGTGGTCATGTTGAGGTTCAGACCCAAAGTTGCGCTGTGCCGCAAGGAGCAATCTCTGGATAAAAAGATTTCTTCTTTAGCTGCCAATGGCCTCTTCTTGACAGCCTTTTCCTTTCCTTCCAGCTGTTCTGCGAGCGTGTGCCGACGGAGGTGCTAATCGCCTGTATCATATCACAGAAGGAAGCCATGAAAGGTACATTCATAATGATGTGTTCTGATCATTTCTCCCCTTTTATCCTCATGGTGTGTGTTGATGAGCTTTTGTTTTCCACTTTCCAAGTTCTCCACTTGCACTTCTCCCTCCCCCACCACGTGGCAGAATTACGTGTGACACAGGAATGCCACTGAAAATGGTATCTCTGTGTCGGTGTTTTTTTTCTCTTTCTCTCATACTATTGCTTTCTGGCGTTGTCAATGGTATGGAGTGGGGAGGCCAATCAGTGTCCAGTGTGTTGCTGTAAAGTTTTACTATATGATGGGGGAAAGGAGGAGGAATACAACATGGGAAGAATGATAGTTTTGGCAGCAGCCATGTGTGGCTCACAACAGCTAGTTGTCTCCTTTTGCTTTCATTTCAGACAAGACCCGTTTTAGTAACCAGCTCCTGGTGGTATTTATTGCCCTTTTCATACAAACCTGCTTGTGTTGGGTTGGCACAGTGCAGTTCAGCCGCTTTTTTTGGAATAAATACTTGTATTTATTCAGAACAGAGTTACATTAGAATTACAGTTTAGTACAAATGTGAAAAGAAAAAAGGAGAAAAAGAATGAAAGGAAGAAGTAGATAACGTATAATTTACAAAGAATTGGTGTCTTCTAGAGTCCAGTGAAGGATCTAGGTAACTTTCTTTCCCACGATTACTTCTAAAGTTAACAAGGTCCTCTTCTCTCCAGAGAGGCAGCCTTCTTCCTGTAACTCATCCCCCACTCGTTGTGTTCCTGCCCTTTTCCCTTCAGTCTTCATACAACGAGACATTAACTGAAGGCAGGGAGAGCAAGCGTGGGGGATGGTGATAAGGACAGTCACCAGCCGCCGTTTCTGAGCCTGGTCCCTCACTTGGAAGTGATTTTTGTTATTCTAGTCTAACCTTTTAGAATGGTATTTAAATCCTCATCCAGGATTACAGGTAAGAAATCATGACTCTTCTCGCTCTCTGTTTTGCATAATAGCTCTCTCTGTAGCAATTAGGGGAGTGATTTGTACCAAAGAGGCATTGCACCAGTATAAAACACACACACACACACACACACACTACATGGACACACACACATATCCTTTCCCATTCTGCATTCAATAATTTAGTGTGGCAGTGTAATAAGACAACCTCTGAAAGCACAGAGACTTAAAACAAATCTTATAGCTAACTCTCTATTTTTTCAGAAGCCTTGGTGCTACTTTCCCCGTTGACATTTTGACTTTGTATTCTGCTCCTGCCTAAAATGGCAGAAATTCTGCATTCTGAGCTGTCCGTCTTGATTGCTTAATGCAGGCTTTCTCAACCAGGGTTTCATGAGATCCTGGGGTTTCTTGGTGGCCCTGGAGGGGTTTCCTGAATGGATGGGAGTTAAGTAATTTTAATAGATTTTTTTTAATTTGTTAAACATTTATCAGGTGATATAGCTATATGTGGTCATGTCAACCTACCCCCCTCTCCCAGAATGGCCAATGATGGGCCTGGATGGGGTAGTAAGGGGAGGGGCCCAGGTGGGCGTGTCCACAGCTCTGCTTCCCAACCATATTCTGCTATTTCTGGGGTTTCTCAAAGCCTGAAGAATATTTCAGGTGTTTCTCAATGGTAAAGAAGTTGAGAAAGGCTGGCTTAATGGAGCATCTTTTGAACTCAGGGACAGGGTTGCCAGCTCCAGATTTGGATATTGCTGGAGATTTGGGGGTGGCGCCTGGGGAGTATGCTTAGCCAGGGATATGATGCCTTTGAGGCCACCCTCCAAAGCAGACATTTTCTCCCAGGGAACTGATCTCTGTTATCTGGAAACCAATTGTAATTCTGGGAGGTTTCCAGCCACTACCTGGAGGTTGGGAACTCTATTCAGGAAGAGCTGAAGGGCCAACTGTGTTGTTTCTGCCCACTGGTTCTTTTCATACAGGAAACAGGATGCTCTTTAATGGCTTCTGCCCGGTAAGAGCAGCCTGAGAGACTTTAGAAATGGCCTGAACTTATTATACATTTCAGCATCAAACTAAATGTGTCTCTTGGCCAGTTATTCTCAACCAGGGTCATTAGTAAGCCCACCGTTATTCCAGAGCCATGGAGTTCCAGTTGGAGGGGATTTAATTATATATATATTGTGTGTGTATATATATATATATATATATATATATATATATATATATATATATATATATATATATATATATATATATATATATATATATATATATATACACAATTAACTATAAGAGCCTCTTGTGGCGCAGAGTGGTAAGGCAGCAGTCTGAAAGCTCTGCCCATGAGGCTGGGAGTTCGATCCCAGCAGCCGGCTCAAGGTTGACTCAGCCTTCCATCCTTCCGAGGTTGGTAAAATGAGTACCCAGCTTGCTGAGGGGAAGGCACTGGCAAGGCCACCCCGTATTGAGTCTGCCATGAAAACGCTGGAGGGCATCACCCCAAGGGTCAGACATGACCCAATGCTTGCACAGGGGATACCTTTACCTTTACCTTTATACAGTTAACTAACCCAGGAAGGAAGAGATAATGGTGTTCTGCTCATCGCTCTGGTCTTTGGTGGGCTTGTTGAATTCACACTCAATGGGGGGAAGAGCTAAGTCTGCTGAACTCCCTCCACTGGCTCCACCCCTTTCCCCCCTCAGAATTTCTTCTCCTAGCCCCGCCAGACAAAAATGAGTGGAAGAAGGCTGTTCCAAACAAAGGGATTCAGATATTCAAGCAGGGGAGGACTGTGTGCCACAGAGTTCACCCTTCAAAGCAGCCGTTTTCTCCAAGAAAACTGATCTCTGCAGTCTGGAGATGAGCTGTAATTCCCGGGGAATTGACTTATTGATTGTTCCATTTCTAGTGGTCTCAGGGCGGTATACAACAGTTATACACATTTAAAACTATTAAAAAATAACATAATAAAATTCAATAAATTCCATAGCTCCTACAATTTAGTTGGCAATTTTCAATTATTATGTTCAAATTCAAATATATTTAATACAGCACTGCAGCCAAATAAAACAGATGGCAAAAAATTTACATAATCAGGGAACCAATACAACATTTAAAATATTTAAAATTGCTTAATTGATAGGTACATTATAAAAAATGCATAGTAAAATTCCTTTAAAATACCTTTACTTAAGCTTAAGTTGTCTTTCCCGTGTGCTAAGCACATAAGCACAAAATTTGGCAACCTGCTTAATAATATGGCCTCTACTATTCCTCAGGAGAAATTTGACTTTTCTTTTGTTAGACCTAATGGAGGAATCCCTGAGTAGGGGAGGATTAATTTATTTCTTACAGAGTTGAAGGTAGGGCACCTCAAGAGGACATGCTTGATTGACTCTATCTCCCCCGAATTACAGGGGAATTATTATGTTGGTGAAATGTTCCCTGTAAAAAAAAAAAAAGGTTTATATAGAGGGGGGGGACATGGAGAGGAGAGGAGAGGAGAGGAGAGGAGAGGAGGGAGGCCCATGGGATTTCTTGGTCAGCCTGGCCTCAACCATAAGCCTGGTGGAAGAGTGCCAGTTTTCAGCTCTGCTAGGGCCCAGATTTCCACTGGCAACTTATTCCATCAGGTGGGAAGCCTTCCAGATCTCTCTGGGGCTAGGGATCGCCACCAGGGAGGGCCGGATTTTCCTTGAGGCTAACTAGGCTTCAGCCTAGGGCCTCAAGATCAAGAGGGTCCTATATTCCACATTTTTGTAAAGGTTATTACCAATCACAAATATCTTTAACTGCTCCTGCGGAGCGGATTAAATAAAGCCCTAAGGGCTATTGGGGAGGAGTTAGGGCGGGCTCTGTCCGTGATAAAAACTCAGATTCGCCCCTCCGAGTGCCACTCAAGGGCCAAGCAAAGCACGCCTCCCCTGTGGCCGCTTGCCCCGGCCTCACCCACCAGGGGACTCACTGCGCCGAAGGACACGCTGCTTTCGCACACCGTGAGTCCTCCTGCCTTCCCATTGCCGTGAGCAAAGGAGCTGGGAAGCCTCCCCAGACCCCCTTCCCACCCCAATACGAAGCACCAAGAATCAACCGCCGCCTATCCTCCAGCCACCATCCCCATCCCCGCCCTTCCAGCCTCACCGAAACGACGCTCACCTTAGCCCGGTCCTCCGCAGCCCTTGCCCTTCCTTTACATTTCGCTGGCGCCGGCCGCTTTGCCTGGCTGCTCCCACAACCCTTAAATGAACGAGGCATGCGCGGAGTCACGCGCAGGCCTGGTTGCAAGGTCCAACGCACAGCTGCGCCCCCCCCCCCGCCCCCCATGCTCCACGCATGCCCGGAATCCCGAGCATGCGTCCTTCCTCTCCCCGTCGCTCACCCCACCCCCCAACCCATGCTGTGCCACTTCCCTGCCTTCCCCTGCCTTCCCCTCACAGCTGCCGCGGAACACTACACCACCTCCTCCCTACAATGCCCTGCAAGAACACTTCTCCCAACGCCCAAGCTCTGCCCATTTTTATAAATGGGCTTTATCCCTCGTTGATATATATCACAGTAATTATGTATTTTATTATCTCTCATGTAATTTACAAACTTAACAATGGGAGGTGAAAGGGCCACATAAGTGGAATAGCCTAGGGCCTCTTTTCATGTAAATCCGGCCCTGCCACCAGGTTTGTATTTGTTGAATGTAATGTTCTTTGAGGAGCACATTGGGAAAGGTGGTTCCTCTGATGCAGATGTCGACCAACCTAGCATACCTTCAGGACAACTGTTAACATCAGAATCAGGATGTCCTTGATCTGGGCAACCAGGGGGGCCTCCTCAGCATTCTTACTATATGTCACCATCCTACTTAAATAGATGGGCAGGGTCATGACCCAAATACAAGGGGTCCCATGGAGACCCGCTCCAGTTTGGTTCCCTTCCAATCCCTGAACCATAAACCAGAGGAAGAGGTCTCCACAGTATCTCATTTTACTTCTAAAACCCCAACTCTTCTTCATCCTATAAGTGCGGTGACTTCTTCTCCCTCGCCAATAGCAAGTGCAGTACGGGCAGAGGGGAATGCCCCTATGTGCATGAATCTTCCTATCTCATAGAAGGAGCCATGGGCACAGTGCTCTGTGCAAAGCCTTTGGATTTCAGCCTCTGCATCTTGCACATCTGCTCAGCCTCTGATGCCACCTGCTTGCCTCCCCCTGTGGAAGATCCTTTCCCATTATATTTGGCAAACATCGCACATTCCACTAAATCAGCTGGGGAAATAATGTTTTAGAGAGCCCATTTTATTCCGAGAAACCCTGTTAATATATGCTATACAAATAGTGTTCCTATAGAATAAATACAATTACGTTAAAAGAGTTTTCATAAATGTAAATAAATAAATGAGTTTTCATAAATGTAAATACATAATTCAGGAGAAGTAGATAGTTGGATCACAAGTGAATAGTCTCATTTGTTGCCTGCTGTCTTGGCCCTTCGAGTGTTCTTATCTTGGGATATTATAGCACTGAAACACAATTTGTGGCAATAAATCCAGCAGGATTTTGTTATTTGCCTCTAAGGAAGCCAAACTCCTGGATAAGATTCTACAATTAATTCTCTTTCTCCTCCTACTCCCCTTATTTCTCAATATGGTTTCGTTAAAGACTCATCTGCTCAGAGAACACTGATACATCAATAAGATTTTTTAAAATTATTTCCAGCTCATCTCAAAGAAGATAACTTCAATCAACAGCAACATTAAATTCAGGAGCTGATAGTTTATGGTATTTTTATGAAATCCATGTAAACACATGTAGCTGTCTTATACTGAATAAGTTCGTATCACCTACTAACTTAGCCTTTCTTAACCTTTTTACCTTTGAGGAACCCACAAGACATTCTTTATGCTTACAGAAACCCCCGAAATGGTGCAGTCATGCAGAATATGCTTGGGAAGCACAGTTGTGGACATGCCCATCCAGACCTCTCCCCTTCCAACCCCCTCCAGGCCCAACATTGGCCATTTTGGGAAATAGGGGCAGGTCAACATGCCCATATATAATCATATCACCCAATACATGTTTAAAATATCTAATATATATATTAAAATTAATTAACTCCCACCCTTCCAGGGCCTTCAAGAAACCCTAGCATTTCATGAAACTCTGGTTGAGAAAGCTTGTACTAACTGATCCTTTGAGCTGGAGATGCCTAGAATTGAACTTGGGACCTTTCGCATGCCAAGCAGACACTGAGCCGCTGAGCCATGAACCACTGAGCTATGAACTCTTCTCTCAGTAAAACTTACTTGGCAAACTTGCCTGCCTTAGTAATTTCATACAGTGAATTAGCTACTGTGCATACACTTCCTGATGCAATGCTACGAACTATGTATTTACTTCTATTTTTTTGTGCAAATCTTTATTTCAAAACAGTGATATCTGTTTAACAGTCAGTACTATGTGTTTGAACATAAATAGGGCGACCCCTCAAGCTTGTATGCTGTGTTTCCATTGTGCAGATAAACTTGGAGCCATTTGACATTTTTTCCCCCTATGATGAGCTCCGGTTTTGCATTTGGAAATTACTGCTGCTGATTAAGCATATTTCGAAACGCAGCATCTATTGGTAGCTTGTCTGATATTGTACCAGTGAATCAGCATTTATGTCCAGACACGTAGCATTGATTGTTAAACAGATACTACTGTTTTGAAATACATGCTGATACCCAAAAAAATTGAAGCAAATATAGAGTATTTTTCTGTACACTCTATTAGGTATTGTAACGACTTTTTTTGATCCACAATCCACAACTGTTAATATTACATTGTCTGCCTAACTTTGCATTTAGGATTTGGTGTCATCCTCTTTTCTTCCTTTGATCCTTATGTCTTGTCTGATCCTTGTAGCTGGAACCTTGTAGTTGGAACCTTTATCACTAAAATAAACTATAGGAAACTCACATTTTCCTTCAATGAATAGCTGCAGATCTGGGCCAGTTAAAGCCCACCAAGATCTGGACAAATCCTGGACAACTGGGTCATTTTCTAGTAGCCCCACTCCCAGTCGGTGAACTAACAATGGCAGGGATTTAAGCCGATACGAGTCAGCAAAGGCTGACAATATCAGCCCTGTTCACAAATTACACTGAATCTACATATGATATGTGTACAGTGTATCGTTCTTTATGCACCCATTGAGTAAAGCTCATAGTACATGTGTGGTTGAGCGTGTAGTGGAAACCCCATGTTTGTCCAAGCTCTAGTCCCCGGTTTCATCTGCAATGTGAACATGCACTGGCTGCAGACAGGTATACACACATACAAGTGAACAAGACCTTGATGCTTAGCTGATTCAAGGTGTTCTCTTCATGATGCAGACTTTGCCTTCTGTGTCAAACCTCCCACGTTAGAAACTTGCTTGTGTCTGTGTGTGTGTTGGACAAGGACCTCATTATGTTCCCCAAAGCATGCAAAGAGGTCCTAGATATTCCTGGGCCTGGTACTGTTTGATAGTGTGGTGAGAGTTCATGCACATGCTTAATCTTGTGGATTGTTACGTTTTGTGACCTTGCGACCTAGTTGTTGCATTGGGAACTGCCTCGAGTCTGATAGAAAGACTCTTAGTAGAAATATCTCAGACAAATAAATATTGGTGTGCAGTTCATCTGTAAGAGCCCTTGCCAGCGAGGGATCATCAGGCTAGAGAAATATATGAATCAGAAGTAGGATCTCCAGCTTTGTGCTGGCAAATTCCGGGAGATTTTGGGGAGGAGCCTGGAGAGAATGGGGTTTGGTGAAAGGAGGAACCTCAGCAGGGTGAACCCACCTCCCAAAGCAGCCATTTTCTCCAGGGGAACTGAAATCCGTAGCCTGCAAATCAGTTGGAATTCTGAGAGGTTTACAGGCTCTACCTGGAGGTTGGAAGTCCTACTCAAGGACTTCTTGTACTTCTGAGCCTGGGGTATGAAGAAGAAGCAGAAGCAGAAGCAGAAGCAGAAGAAGAAGAAGAAGAAGAAGAAGAGTTGGTTACATTCGCCTTCCTTTTCCTCTCCCCACAATAGACACCCTGTGAGGGAATTGAGGCTGAGAGAGCCTTCATATTACTGCTCAGTCAGAACAGCTTTATCAGTGCTGTGGTGAACCCAAGGTCACCCAGCTGGCTGCATGGGGGGGAGTGGGGAATCCAACCCGGCTCACCAGATTAGAAGTCCGCACTCCTAACCACTACACCAAGTTGGCTCTCAACCAGAAATACCTGACCAAAGGCAAGCTAGATGAAGCCCTCATTGAATTTCATTTCATCTGTTTCAAGTCCAAGAAAGTTTGGTGGTCATAGTCAGACAAAGGTGGATGGACAACTTTTCACAGGGCAAGTTAACCTTGGTGAGAAACAACGGAGGTGTAATTTCAGTTCCACATCCTTCAGCATTCTGGATGCCTAGATTCAATTCTGTCATTTTTGCCAGATCAAAAAGCGCCGAGTTCCGATGGACTTGCTTTCTGGGGAAAGGGGTACATTCTCATGTGATCTAGTTCAGCCTCCACAGAGTGTGAATGACACAAAAGTGCACTAAATAGGAACGTACCGCATAGCGATATTGATTGTTGATTTCTGAGTTATAAATGTATGTGAGATGGAAGGTGAAGTCTTTGAGACACGCAATTCCAGTCCCATAACTCTCTGTCCTTTGTGTCTTCCTTTATTATAACTTAAAAGGCACCGGAGTGCTGCTGGTTTGAAAGCCACCTGCTACAAGGTCCCCATAGTGAATCGCTCTAACCTTGATCTGGTGGGAGTCCTTCTGAATTAAGAGTTCTGCATGCCCACAATTGTAGTCGGTAGCCTTCATTCATGCTCTGTTTATTTTGTTTAAAACTTCTTTTTTCCGACTTTCCAAATCGCACGGTGGCGTCTGAAAACGGTTGGAAACAGGTGTTAGAGGCTTACCAACTTTGAGTTGGCAAATGCTTAGATATTTGGAGGCAGAGCCTGGAGAAGGGTGTGTCCGAGAAGGAGAAGGGATCTCAGGAGGGTACAATGGTGTGCAGAGGTAGTCAACCTGTGGTCCTCCAGATGTTCATGGATTACAATTCCTATGAGAATTGTAGTCCATGAACATCTGGAGGACCACAGGTTGACTGCCCCTGGTGTAGAGTCCATCCTCCAAAGCAGCCATGATCTCCAGGGGAACTGGCTTTGTAGCTTGGGGATTCAGGCTCCCGCCCAGGAGGGCTGTGGACCCCGGGAGGCCTGGGCAGTTGTTATTCCAGGAGATTTCCTTGACAATTGGCAACCGTACATACCAAAGTGTGGTTCTTCCTTGACAAACACTTTTTAAAAAATCAATAGTTTTTGCAAGCCTTTCCAATCGCAGTAAGGGTAAGGCTTCCATTATTTAGGAAGGTCATCCCATGGCCCATTGGTCTCCCGCCATGAGTAGGGATACATAGCATATTCCGGGCAAGGACCAAAAGGTCAGAACCATACCCTTTGGGGTGGAAAAGTGCTATTAGAATGCAGTGGGGCTGCTTCTGCATGAATATTGGAGAGTAACTTCTTTTGGAGAGAAGGCATAAAACAGGGGCCCTTGCTATATGCACTGAAGCACAACTTCTAGGGCAGGGATTCTCAACCAAGTTTTCCTAAAACCCTAAGTTTTCCTGAGAGCTCCCCAGGGATTCCGCAGCCTTTCCCAGAAGTTCAGGTGACTGCTGATGTCACGGGAGCCCACGTCCCCTGTTGCTCTGCCAGCCCTTAATACCCTAACGTGGATAGTCCAGGCTAGCCTGATCTCATCTCAGGAGCTAAGCAGAGTCAGGCCTGTGCAGTACTTGGATGGGAGATCCAGGGAATGCCACAGTCACAACGTAGAGCTGAGCAGTAGCAAACCACCTCCAAACATCTCTCTCCTTGAAAACCCTACGGGTTGTGATTTGATGGCCGGCCCCTTCCCCCAAACATAGCTTTTAATAGCTTTTCTACAAAACAAAGTAGACTTCATAATAAGTTGTGTTCTTTAAGAAACAGCAATGTTCTCCAAGTTAAAAAAAAACACACAACACCATAAACTTAAGCAAAGATTAGCTGCTGGCATCAGTTGGTATTTATTGAAGTTAGTAGGTCAATAAAATTTTTAGATTATGTAAGCACATCCAACGTATGCAGATTCAGAATGAAATACAAATTGGGCTGTGATGAGGAAAGGTAAAATGGCAGGTACGTTGACAAAGGATTTACTGTAGGGTTCTCGATATCAAAGGACTGTATATCAAGCTGCCGACTGGAATGTATTTATTTTTAATTATTGAGTTAAGCCAAGATGATGCATTTCTACGCGGTCGGTTCTCAACTGCTGAGAAGGGAAGACCTCGCCGTAATCCTTGATTCGTTTTAGGGCTGGGGAGGAACTAAATCCCGAGGCTTTCTTTTTTCACATCACACAGCAGAGAGATAAATTCTGAAGGATAGATGGCTGAAAGCAGCCGTAAAAACTATTTTACTGCGACGTTTACTCAGAGGTTCTGTTGATTATAGTGATTCCATGCAGTGCATTCCTGTCCAGAGAAAGAAAAGGTCACGGGGTGCTAAAAAACAGGGGAGAGGGAGGAAGGAAGGAAGGAAGGAAGGAAGGAAGGAAGGAAGGAAGGAAGGAAGGAAGGAAGGAAGGAAGGAAGGAAGGAAGGAAGGAAGGAAGGAAGGAAGGAAGGAAGGAGAACTTGAATTCTGGAAGGGGAAGGAAGGAAGGAAGGAAGGAAGGAAGGAAGGAAGGAAGGAAGGAAGGAAGGAAGGAAGGAAGGAAGGAAGGAAGGAAAGAGAACTTGAATTCGGGAAGGGGAAGGAAGGAAGGAAGGAAGGAAGGAAGGAAGGAAGGAAGGAAGGAAGGAAGGAAGGAAGGAAGGAAGGAAGGAAAGAGAACTTGAATTCTGGAAGGGGAAGGAAGGAAGGAAGGAAGGAAGGAAGGAAGGAAGGAAGGAAGGAAGGAAGGAAGGAAGGCGAGAGTCTGGTGGGATATGAAAGGAAATGCAGGTTACTAGTTTGCTGTCTTCTGCAGAACTGCCACATTTACTTATACAGGACAAAATTTGAATCTATGGCACCATTAAGACCAACACAGTTTTATTCAAGGTGTGAGCCTTCATGTGCAAGCACACTTCCTCAGACGCTGGAACAATGGGGACTCTGCTCTGTGTCGCCCCCCACCACCGCAACAGAGAGTGGCTTCCTTGGGGGAAATGGCTGCTTTGGAAGGTGGGTTCTAGGACATTGTACCCCACTGAGGTCCTGCCTATCCCTCCATGGGCACCATCCCCCAAATCTGTTCACATTTTCCAACCCAGAATTGGCAGCCCTGTTATCTGAAATGGATTTCTCGGGGGGAATTATGGGGAATTCGAATATACTAGCAAGAAGCTGGTTAATTGCAGGATCTTTTAACCAATTCTTTTGGTAGGGGTTCCCAAAATGAGCAGTATGGCCTCTTGGGGGTCGATGGAAGATGGGGCAGTGACGAATTTGGAGGCAGTAGGGGGGCAGCAGGCTGACTCTTCCTGCTGCAGCTATGTTTTCCTAGTGAGAGATGTTTCAAGGTTGCTTGCTCTTGTCTACCTCTGGGTGGTAGCAACCCTGGACTTTTTTGGTGGGCTCTCCTCCTAGTGCTGACCATGAACAACAGCTTCAGAAGATGGACTGGATCGGATCCTATTCCTGCTGAACTTCTTTCCTGCTCAGGCTCTGTCCTTCCCAGGCCACCCCCATTATAATCTGCTCCATTGTCTTCCCTGCAACTGAAGTCAGACTTTACTGGGTCATCTCTCCAGGGTTGCTACTACCCAGAGGTAGCACGAAGCTGGTTAACTCCAGGATCTTTATGCCAATATTTATGGTAGGGGTTCCCAAAGTGGGTAGTGAAAGGATCCAGGGCCTAGTCTGCACACATAGGATAATGCACTTTCAATGTGCTTTTGCGGCTGGATTTTCCTGTGCGGAACAGGAAAATCTACTTCTAAAGTGCATTGAAAGTGCATTATCTATTATGTGCAGACTAGGCCCAGGGGGGCTGTAGTATTCTGCACACAGTCACTCATCAGTTTTTCTACCATTTCTCTACCAGGGTTTTGTGAAAACCTGGGGTTTCTTGATGGCCCTGGAAGAGTTTCTTCAATGCGGGGGGAGAGCTAATTAAGTTTCAGGGGTTTCTCAGTGGTAAAAAGGTTGAGAAAGGCTGCTGTAGGACGTACAACTCTTTAATGAATAAGCAAAAACCTGAAGTGCTAACTTAAAACAGTTTACACTGAAATGTGTACCTTTGTTTTGGAAACAGAATCCTCTATTCTTGGAGACCTCTTAAAATATATATTCTTGTTAATGGAGCCAATAACTCACAGAAGAGGAAGCCTGCAATCTAGAATAGGGAAGGGAAATACATTCAAGTGTCAGTTGTATTTATCTTGAAGTCTTTCTCCAAGATTGGCTTTTAACTTGATTTTGTGATGCCATTTTATATATTTCCTCCTTCATTTTATTCAATTCAAAATGTTGTGTATTACTGTTTGCTCACAAAAGAAGCCACCTAGAGCAAATAACTGCTGTCTGTATCTATCACTGAGAAAATGTGTCGTAATGGATAAATAAGAGCAAGATTAAAATGGGTTCTTGCTTCCGAGATCCCCCTCCCCCCCATTTTGGGCATGAATTCCTGCAGTTTCATATGCCTTACAGAAAGACACAAACACAAATGCATTCAGCAGAGCCTTCACAACATGCGGTATAAGGAGCTTAGTTTGGACAATATTTGGGGTGTATGACTTTATATTTGGAGGGAAGGTAGCACTGTGTAGGCCTATCCTGTCTCAGAAGGTCAGCAGGGTTGGATGGGAGACCCTCAAGGAAGACTCTGCAGACAAAGGCCATGGCAAACCACCTCCCAAGCCCCTTTGCTGGGGTCACCATAAGTCATCTGAAGAAGTTCTTAGATGCTGCTTTTCTCTACCAGAAGAAGTCTCAAAGCAGCCTCCCCTTTCCTTTCCCCACAACAGACGCCCTGTGAGTTGGGTGAGGCTGAGAGAGCCCTGAGATTACTGCTTGGTCAGAACAGCTTTATCAGTGTTGTGGCGAGCCCCAGGTCATCCAGCTGGCTGCATGTGGGGGAGGAGTGCAGAATCAAACCTGGCATGCCAGAGTAGAAGTCCGCACTGCTAACCACTACACCAAGCTGAGACTAGACCACCAAAGCAGCCCCTAAGCAGAGTTCTGTCCTTTTGACATCTATGGTCCTAGAATCCAATGCAGGATTGCACTGTACTTTGAGCATGATGGACTGACAGTCCGCATCAGTATAAGGTAGGTTATTTATTTCCTGTCCTTCAGATATCAGGCCCACCTATTAATCCATAAGCATGGATTTTGGCCAAAAAAACCCACAAAGCACCTTATTGCCGAGAGAAATCCTTCTAAGCACTATGTTGCTGATAGAAGGCTTTTTCTAAGCAGAACATGGTTTCTCTGCTTCTCCTCTGGCTAGAGTTGCCAGCTCTGTGTTACCTGGAGTTTTTGAGGGTGAGCCTGGGGAGGGCAGGGTTTGGGGAGAGTATGATGCAGGCTTTCTCAACCAGGAAACCCTGGGCTTTCTTGATGGCCCTGGAAGGGTTTCCCAAATGGGAGGGAGTTAATTCTTTTTAAAATATATTTTAAAAACATTCATTGAGTGATATGACCATATATAATCATACTGACCCACCCACCCCTCCCAAAATGGCCAGTGATGGGCCTGGAGGGGGTTGGAAGGGGAGGGGTCCCAGGTGGGCATGCACACAGCTCTACTTCCCAACCCTATTCTGCAGATTCGCACCACTTCTGAGATTTCTTAAAGCCTGGTTGCTCAATGGTAAAAAACAAGTTGAGAAAGGCTGGTATAATGCCACAGAGGTCATCCTCCAAAACAGCCATTTTCTCTGGGAGTACTGATCTCGGCATCAGCTTGAATAGCAGATCTTCAGGTGCCAACTGGAGGTATACAACGTGACATCTACTAATGCAGCCCAGTATCCTCCCCCCCCCCCCCCCCCAAATGCTATCCAAGCAAACAAGCAACCCCGGGGAACAGCACGAGGGGGAAGTTGGTGGGGTGAAACCAATTACCGTGCCAGACACAGAAGTAGACCAGGTGTCCAGCCCCCTAACCCCAAAGCTTATTGAGGAAAGAATTCCAGATGATTCAGGGAAGGAGGCCGGATGCCTTGAATTCTGCAATCAAATTGGGTAAAGGAAACTTAAATGGCCCAGAGACAGAAAACAGGTAAAGATTTAGAGGCCCTTTGCTCAATGTAATCCCTTGATTGTTGAGTGCAATTGATTGTAAAGGAAAGAAAAGGTCAAAAGAAACTTCAGAAAGATTCATATTCTATGGAAATTAATAACACCCTCCTGCTTGGCTTTTTACAAAGCCCGTTTTGTTACAGCCATAACAGAACAAAAAATACCCCAACAGATAAGTCCAGCGAGTATTGTAGACAGAACACTGCTATAAATTAGTCGGTAAAAGGTGTGGAGAGAAGTGAGCAATCCCAGGGAGTTTGGTTGATTTTAGTTACATTTCTGCAGAGCTTGGCTGATGGATTAGATTTCCCTTTTTTAAAGGCAGGCCGATTCCATTCCCTTTTTCCCAGCACCCTGAGGAAATACAAGATGGAGATGAGGTGGGCTTCGCATACAAAGACTCCTCTGAAGGCCCACTTACGTTTGGCGTCCTAAGGCTGCCACATTTCCATGCGTTATTTTTATGTTGCTGGATGGAAATGCTATTCGTAACCCCAGGAGATAACTCTTTCTGATGAAGCCTGAAGAGCCTTTATCTTAAGGAATGTTTCCCGTGAGGTGAGGCTGGGCAGGTGCCTTAATTTGTATACCCGAGGAAATCAGATAAATGTAGATGGAGGACAAAAATAATTCAGGGGGGCTAATATTTCCTCTAATATCATCCAGCACCAGATGAGTCCTGAGAAGGGGCTTCTCTGCATCGATTGCCCTTTCTATAAACTGTAGAATCATAGAATCATAGAATCATAGAGTTGGAAGGGGCCATACAGGCCATCTAGTCCAACCCCCTGCTCAACGCAGGATTAGCCCTAAGCATCCTAAAGCATCCAAGAAAAGTGTGTATCCAATCTTTGCTTGAAGACTGCCAGTGAGGGGGAGCTCACCACCTCCTTAGGCAGCCTATTCCACTGCTGAACTACTCTGACTGTGAAAAACCTTTTCCTGATATCTAGCCTATATCGTTGTACTTGAAGTTTAAACCCATTACTGCGTGTCCTCTCCTCTGCAGCCTCTGCAGACAATGTTGACTCCTTGTTTGGGAAAATGGCCAGCAGGCCTCCCATGGACAGCCCTTGTTGCCCAGTACAGCCTTTCTCAACTTTTCTAAAAATCCTTGATAACCCCTGAAGTGTTTTCAGGCTTTGAGAAATCCCAGAAGTGGTGCGATCCTGCAGGATATGGTTGGGAAGCGTAGTTATGTACATGCCCACCTGAAGCCCCTCACCTCCCCTTCCTACCTGATCCAGGTCCATTATTGGCTATGAGGGGGGGGGCATGTCGACATGACCATATATGGCCAGATCACCCAATAAACGTTTTAACAAATTTAAAAATATAGAAAATTATTACTACAAATGGAGTTACCTGTATCATTTCTTGATTCATGTAGACCGCCCCGAGCCTTCGGGGAGGCTGGTATATAAACACAATAAATAAATAAATTATAAGAGTTCACATTGATATGCAGACTTAGGCTGAGACCCTGCCTTTCTAGAACACATTTATTTAATTATTTTACCTTCCCCTCCCCCTGCCTCCATCTTCACATAAAATTTCTAGTAAAAAAGAAAGAAAAATGGATGAGGATGAAAATAACAAAGCCAGTAGTGTCTTAAAACCAGGAAGGAGCTATAAACAAAATATAACCGATATTATCAGCAGTGCATTAAAAAAACTAGCGCTGAATCTGCACAAAACTTTTATTGCAATCCCAGATCGATTAAATCCCTCCCGTCTGCACTGAAATCGATTTCCATCTTGATTTTGGTCGATGGAGATTTTCAATCTGCAACCTCCATGCCTCAACCCGCATTGACCCTACCTTTTCACCGGAATATCAGGGAGCGCTTATTTTCCGGGATATCTGACTAAAGCGCTCTGGAAGCCCAATAGATGAAAGTGAAGATGTTCGCGGCTTTGGATTAACTGGCACTCCTCCCCCCCCACACACACTTTTTTACAATGCTGTAAACGTGTTTACAATGCTGACGTAGCACGGTTTCTCTTGCTGATTGGTCCAGTCGCGGACTCAGAAAGAAAGGGCTATCCTTTGGATCCTTTCCTTGGGATTGTTGAGAGACTGATATCAGGCCATCATTCGCCGTTTTATGCTACTCTCCGCTCTCTGCTCACTAATCTGAACATACATTTTACAGAGCCTTTTCTTTCTTTTTAAAAAAAATTATTTAAGTGGCTTGAGGCATAATATATTCTTTGTCTAAATGGAAACTCAGTTTTCTGATGACCTCTCCTCCGAGCTCCAGCTCAGCAGCACTTGCAAACCCCCCCCCCCTTTGGCCTCAGCCTTGCATTTCAAAGGCTCACTCTGCCCCGGGGCCCTTATATCATCTTGCTATGCATGGGGGGAGGGAGGGAGGGGTGGGGGGCTGATAAGCGCAAGGTTGCTTTAAAGTGATGCGGTGGGCACTAAATCTCCTAGCAGCCCGCCACAAACTGGGGGAGGGGTGGTGTGATCCAGAAGCACTAAGGAGGGCTACAGTCGGTGGGGGAGCAGATGGTGAAAGCGACTGAAGGCTGTTTCGGTTCGGGGAAACTGTTTGTTGCAAATCACTCACTATGTCCGGGCCCAAATCAAATGGAGATCAGTAAGAATGAATGCGGGAAAAATCATTCAATGCAGAATAGGCCTAGTTGTCACAGATAAAACAATGCAAACTCAGGGCCAAATGTGCTGGATTTGGGTTAGGAAACTCCTGAGATTTTTTTCTGGAGGGAATTGAGGGAGACGTCTTTTGAGAAGGAAGGGACGTTTGGCTGGATTCTGCAAAGCCTTGAGAAACTAACTGGCATGTACAAAAATATTTGCTGTCCATAAATACAGGAATGGAGGTTCTGGAATAATGGGAAAAAATGTGGGGAGAGAAACTAGGACTTCTGTGATTATTTCAGAAGGCAATGCCATGTATTTATTTTCTTACTGGAACAAAAGCAAGTCGAACAAAAGCAATCGGATTTGAGTATCAGTTTTCTTTTGTCCCTTTTCTGAATGTAGTCATTGTTATTTTGTGATGGGTTTCACAGTCTTCTAAAGCCATTGTTTGTTGATTTGGCATTGTAACAATAATTTTATACTCTCTTCTAACTTATTGTCTTTTTTTTTAAGAAATGCTTACATAAATACACGTGTAATAGGAAGTTAAGGGATACATCATCCAGGCAGATACATCCCGGTAATTCTGAGACTTCTGAATCAGTCATATGATTTCTATTACTGTGTCTGTATTTCTACTTCATGTTCATTTCAGTTTTGATAGCTGTCTTGGAATGAAACATTTCTTTTCCATTAGTAACCAGGACCTAGATATCCTGGAGAAGAGGGCTGCTTGGGGGGGGGGGGGGGGTGGCACATCCTGCTGAGGCCTCATCATTTTTCAAGCCCCATCTTTTCCAGGTTGCCCCTCCAAACTGCCCATTTATTTCCCCAAAGAAAACCAAAAAGGGAGATAGTGTTACAAAACAAAAAGCAACAAGTCGTTAGGACCCAAAAGTTTAAAGGTAAAGGTAAAGGTATCCCCTGTGCAAGCACTGAGTCATGTCTGACCCTTGGGGTGACGCCCTCTAGCGTTTTCATGGCAGACTCAATACGGGGTGGTTTGCCAGTGCCTTCCCCAGTCATCACCGCTTACCCCCCAGCAAGCTGGGTACTCATTTTACCGACCTCGGAAGGATGGAAGGCTGAGTCAACCTTGAGCCGGCTGCTGGGATCGAACTCCCAACCTCATGGGCAGACAGCTCCAGACAGCATATCGCTGCCTTACCACTCTGCGCCACAAGAGGCTCATCCAAAAGTTTAGGTGTCCACAAAATAGCAACAGCCAAATTGATGTTAACAATTATTGTGCACAGCTTATAAAGTTAAAAAGTTAAAAACAGAGAAAAAGCCCGTAGGCTAATCATTGAAATAACATATTTTGGACTATATGATGCCTGCTGCGTTTCGACCCCAAAATGGGTCCTCTTCAGAGATCTAATCCTGAACACACATGTAATGCAGGAGAGAATGAACAAAGCATTTTAGGATTTGTTTTAGGATACTTAGGGCTGATCCTGCGTTGAGCAGGGGGTTGGACTAGATGGCCTGTATGGCCCCTTCCAAGTCTATGATTCTATGATTCTAGGATGCTTTGGGCTGATCCTGCGTAGAGCAGGGGGTTGGACTAGATGGCCTGTATGGCCCCTTCCAATTCTATGATTCTAGGATGCTTTGGGCTGATCCTGCGTTGAGCAGGGGGTTGGACTAGATGGCCTGTATGGCCCCTCCCAACTCTATGATTCTATGATTCTATGATTCTAAGCAGCCAGTTAATTGTTTTTTAAATCAATTGAAATGGAGCTGAGAGGAGATGTCCCTTGATCAAGCTTCTCCATAGCCGCTAAAAACTTCTGGCGTGTAGCTTTTGCACATGTATGAAATGCATTAGGTCTAGCATTGTATAGAATACATTATGTTATTTCAGTGATGATTGACCTATGAGCTTTGTCCATGTTTTTAACTTTATAAACTATGCACAATAAATGTTAATATAATTTGAACATTTATATTTTGTGGACACCTAATTTTCCAGAGAGCGTCTTGTGGCGCAGGGTGGTAAGGCAGCTGACATGCTGTCTGAAGCTCTGATCACGAGGCTGGAAGTTCAATCCCAGCAGCCGGCTCAAGGTTGACTCAGCCTTCCATCCTTCCGAGGTTGGTAAAATGAGTACCCAGCTTGCTGGGCGGTAATGACTGGGGAAGGCACTGGCAAACCACCCTGCATTGAGTCTGCCATGAAAACGCTGGAGGGCGTCACCCCAAGGGTCAGACATGACTCGGTGCTTGCACAGGGAATACCTTTACCTTTAACCTTCCAGAAAAAAGTTTGAGTCCAGGGGCACCTTTAAGACCAACCAAGTATTATTCAAGGGATGAGCTTTTGCATGGACACACACTTCCTCAGATACAACGGCATGGAATCTTCATGAAAGCTCATCCATTGACTAAAACTTGGTTGGTCTGAAAGGTGCTCCTGGACTCAAACTTTGTTTTGCTGCTTCAGACCAACACGGCAATCCACTTGAATCTACCTACCCTTCCAGTTGTTTCCCAACCCAGAGCTTGCAACCTAAGGTTTGGTGAGTTTTTTCTCTGCATAATTCTTCTATCTCTCTCCTCCCCTCTCTCTCCTTTCATCTTTTCTTTCTCTTCCACAACCTAAACACACATAAAAAGCACAGGATTGTGGTACTGCTGGGGAAGCCTGTGGTGGTTCGAGATGTGACCCAGTTATCGGTCCCAACCTACCAGTTGAGGTTTGAGAGTCAATGGGGAATCTTGTGTCTGGAAGAGAACAAAGCCTTTGGCTTGATAAAGACATGTATAATGCAAAAGGCTTTAATCTCCTGTAACTATTGGGAATTCATCCAGGAAAAGGCATAGCCTTCATATCCTTGGGAAGATTCATTCATTCATTATTATTCTTTTTAAAAGGCTATGCATTCCAATCCATTAACAGATCTACAAGGCAGCTTATAGGATGTTTAAAAACAGTATGCAAGGAACATCAGAGAAATCCAAAGTCAGAAACTATTGGAAAAGATTAAGAACAACTTCACTTGGCCAGGATGCCATGTAGAGAAAGGAATGAGGGCTTGCCAACCTCCTGTTGAGGTCCGGAGAGCTCCCACTTTTGTAAGGCAACAGAGATCAGTTCCCCTGCTTTGATTGGTCAACTCTGTGGCATTGGACCTTGATGAGGTCCTTCCCCTCCCCAAATCTCTCTCTCTCTGTCCTCTGCCCAAAACTCCAGATGTTTCCCAACTCTGAGATGGCAACTTGAGAAAGAAACACACATGCAAATAACTGATGGTGGAAACTCAGTTGGAAATGGGCAAGAGAAATCATCCCTATATTGGAGGAATTCCCTATCCCCCAATATAGTTCCACCGTTCTGATGGTAGCCAAACCATCTAACTAGCTAGGTGTAGGAGCGCAGACTTCTAATCTGGCAAGCCGGGTTTGATTCCCCACTCCTCCTCCACATGCAGCCAGCTGGGTGACCTTGGGCTCGCCACAGCACTGATAAAGCTGTTCTGATAAAACAGTAATATCAGGGCTCTCTCACCCACCTCACAGGGTGTCTGTTGTGGGGAGAAGAAAGGGAGGGCGACTGGAAGCCGCTTTGAGATTCCTTCGGGTAAAGAAAAGCGGCATATGAGAACCAACTCTTTTTCTTCTAATGTAGCTTTTCCCCCAAAGCTCATATTTATTTACTTACTTCTTATACCTCACCTTCTCCCACTGAGAAGCCAAAGTAGCTTGCCTCATTCTCTTTCCTTCCGTTTTACCCTCACGACACTCCTGTGAGGTAGGTTAGACTGAGAGATGTGTGACTGACCGACCCAAGGTCACCCAGACAACATCCGTGGTGGGGTAGGAATTCATCTCTGGGTCTCACAGATCCTCTACCAACACTCTAATCCAGGGTTTCCCATCCAGGGTCTCTCAGCCTTCCCCCTCCAAACTGCCTTAACGTACTTGGCCACAAACGATTTTTGGCATTGCCGTGAAAGTAGGGAACTGGCTGCTCCCATTGGTCGGGGGATGGCGTCCTCGTGTGGTTATTATACCTGGGAAAGGGAGCGGAGCCTGGACACCTACTTCCATCTCAGACTGCCTCCTCAGGCCTGCCTCCTCAGGGAGTCATGGTCAGCTGACATCACTTCTAGCACAGTTTTGGGGCCCCTCGAAGCCTGAAAAATACTTCAGGGGCTCCTCCATAGTCAAAATGTTGAAAAGACTGTTACTCAACGTCCTTTTTGTCTTCCACCGATGGGAGAATATCTGTAGCGTGAAAGGGGAGTAAACACATACACCAGAAATGTTTGATCAGGATGCCTCATCTGTGTAGTCAGGGTCAAACATCTGCTCAATTCCCATTTCTCTTCTCTATGGGGCAGAAATGATTGTTCATATATTTATGCACAGAACTGAAAACTTAGATATAATTTGGAGAAACTACATTTGTAATGAGTATGGACATATCAACACATGGAATTGCTTTTGAGATTGATGGCATCTCCTTCCAGATGTTTCAAATGCAGCCTTAAGAATAATTTTAAAAGTCTGCTTTATTTAAGTACACATCCGTTGACTATTAGGCTCAGGCTTTTGATTTTCTTCTGGGGCATATGTTCTGGGTTTCTAGAAACTGATGATGTTCTTTCAAAAATCACACCTGGAAATTAGCATCATTTGTAAGAGCCTGTTCTGGCCTGGATATCCCAGGCCTGCCCCATCTCATCAGTTCTTGGAAGCTAAGCAGGGTTGGTCCTGGCTGGTATTTGGACTGGGGATCTCCAGGGAAGGAAGGCCAGCCTCGTGACATGGAGACAGGCTACGGCAAACCACCTCGGAATGACTCTTGTGTTGAAAACCCTACAGCAGGGGTAGTCAAACTGCGGCCCTCCAGATGTCCATGGACTACAATTCCCAGAAGCCCCTGCCAGCATTCGCTGGCAGGGGCTCCTGGGAATTGTAGTCCATGGACATCTGGAGGGCCGCAGTTTGACTACCCCTGCCCTACAGAGTTGCCATAAGTCAGCTGTGATTTCATGTTTTTTGGGGGGGAAACAATTGTCACCCAAAAATATGCGACCAAGCTTGAAGTCATGGTCCATGTTCTGGACAGGCCAGGAGGCCGAGACAGATCCATGCAACTCAGCCATTCAGTGAATGAATTTAAGGCATCTGTTACACATAGTGTGGCTTCTTCTCAATCTATGATTTCCAAACTGGCACCACCGAACAGCTTACGCACCAGCATGGCTTCCTTTTCTCTCCCACACTGCAGCTGGGCATCCTTGTGTGGACTTGTGGTCATTTTTGGAAGCACTAGAGAAGGGTTGTGGTCCAGACTGTTGCAAGAGACCTGTAAAAGCAACTAATTGGCCTGCCACTGAGACCTGGCAAAGGAAGATTCAGCCGCAGAGGGTGGGGGTTGGGTGGGCAGAAATGACCAAACACCTTAAAAAGTACATTTGAGACCCACTTCTTTCCTTGCCTCTGGAAAACTTTCCTAGTTAATTAATCGGTAATTATAGTTCTGGAATAGGGCCATAAACAACAACAACAATAAAAGTTTATATACTGCTTACAGAATGGGAATTTTTGGCTGTACCTAATTTGGGCAGGAGGGAGCATCTATTAGCAGAAAATGCTTGTTTCTCCCTCCCTCCAGCAGTTTCTTTGAGTGGTGGGATCTAAGCCAATAATAGCCACAACAGTCAGGAGAAAGAGGATGGAATCAGGTCGAGTCTGGGGAGGAGACAGACCTCAGTGGGATATAATGTAAGGAGCCCATCCGTCCCGAAAACTGAGGGACACACACGCTTTTCTGATCTTTGTCCTGGGTCCTGTCCAGGTCCCGGCAGCGGCCAGAGCCCCCACCCTACCTCCCTCCCTGCCTGCCCCCGGAGCACAAGATGGGAGAGGTGGGAGGTGAGGTGAGCCCACTCGGAGAGAGGAAGAGAGGCCGCCGCACTGCCACTGCCGCAGCGGCAGCACTGGGGTGTGTGAGTGTGTGTGTGAGGGAGAGCATGTATATGCCTTCCCCCCCCCCTCCCAGTGGTGGTTACCGTGGGACAATCCCTGATGAACAAAACAGGCCAACGGGGGGAAGGGAGGGAGCGCCTGCCCTCGCGTGGGCTTGCAGGAAAGCAAACCATGGGGCGTCGATGGGAGTTGTAGTCTCCTCAAGGGAGAGGAGCCACCGGGAGGGAGGGAGGGATGGAGGGAGGCTGCCACGTCGCCACCTCCACCAGCGCGTCCCGCCTTGCGGGTCCGAAATTATGGCCACCTTAGTATAATGCCATAGAGCCCCCCACCCCAAAGTATCCATGTTCTCCAGGAGATCTGATCTTTGTAGTCTGGAGATGAGTTGTTAATTCTGGGGCATTCCCTGGACCCACCTAGAGGCTGGCATCCCCAGTTTAAACAACAGGATTCCCCCTGTGGTGGAACACCACAGGGTAGGGAAAACATGGCACCTTGCATCTTGTGGGAGATTACACAGCATATAAGTACATCTTCATAAGCTTCTATTTGATGATTTGCAGCAACGTGACAAGGCCTCCTTGGAGGAGGCCTCCACTCCGTTACCCAGAAATAATTGTTCTGGAAAGAACAAGTTCTCCTTTTCAGGCCTTAGAGTTGTCGTCAGTTTTGGTTGTGGGCTCCCTGTTTGAAAGCTTGTTTATTAAGCAGTGATGTGTGGCTCATTACGTCCATTTCATTAAACCTGGGTCCAAATTTCCCCACGGAGCAATAGGGCTGAAATTCCCAGCGGCTTCGCTAACCTGCTGGAAGGCCCCAAGGTCAGACATTCCTTTGGAAAGGTTAATTAAGTCTGAAAGGAAGGTATTATGTGGTAATTAAATAGTAATGAGCCAAGAGCCGAGCGCCAATGTGCTGTGCAGCAGGGCGCCAGGCAGCAAGGCCGAAAACACCTACAAATTTATTATTTTATCACCTATTCCATTATAAAATTACCCCTTCAGTGTCCAGAGTAATTTTTATTCTTTCTCGACTTGTAGCTGACAGAGAGGGGGATTTGAGTGGTCAGCCCTCTGCCGTGCGTATATGAAATCCTAATGCATCTCCAGAGGAATTCAGGGAACTTTAATAGCATTCCTGACATATCTAAGAGAACTTTCATCAAAACTGCCACGGCTCTCAAGATGGGCAGCGCCACACGCCCAAGTCACAGGGGAACATGCTACCCAAATACCGGCATGTGGAAGAGGTCTAGCCTTCCATTTTTACCCTTAAAAAAATCATATTCAATTGTAACATCACTTTTCCTTCCCTATCCCGGATACCCTGATTATTTAATAGTTCAGTGTTTTGTAAGTTTGCCTAGCAAAGGCTCAGTAAAGTGGAAATTGTTAATCTAGTGTACGTTCCCCTTGCCCCCCCAATCAAGAACGTAAATCAGCTCTGACTTCGCTCATTGTTCCATGCCCAGAAATAATATTTTATTCCTCTGGGGCTGCTAAAGATTAGATGATCTCTCCTGTAGCATCCGAAAACACCTGAAGACTGCTTAGCACAGAAAACGTTCGCTACGGAATAATTTTAGCTTTTAAATGTCTTTCCTGGTTAGAATCAAATTAACAGTTTACATTTAATTTGGCCATTTCCTTCAAAATATTCAGCATGGAGCACATCTTAAAATATGTCAACATATGGTAAGGCCTTAGCGTAAATCAACAGAAAGCAGGCAGTTTCGGCAGGTGGTTCTGCAGGGGGTATCATTTTACTGTCTCAGATCTCTTAGTTTGCCCTTTAAAAATAGTCTCCAGTTCTCCTTGGTGGGGGCAGAATCCCCCCCCCCCAAT
Source organism: Paroedura picta (assembly GCF_049243985.1). NCBI lineage: Eukaryota > Metazoa > Chordata > Lepidosauria > Squamata > Gekkonidae > Paroedura > Paroedura picta. Next base: position 57,539,361 of record NC_135379.1, on the reverse strand, counting down.
TTATACATTAAAATGTCAAACCCTCAATCCCTACTGATGTCATTAAAGTGTTGCACCCCCCCCCCCCTCCACATCAAGGTGGCCTTGGTTGTCAGCGCTGAGAGCCAGCATGATATAGCAGTTAAAGAGCTGCAGCCTCTAATCTGGAGAACTGGGCTTGATTCCCCACTCCTCCACACGCAGCCAGCTTGTTGACCTTGGGCCAGACATAGTTCTCTCAGGGCCCTCTCAGCCCCCCCTATCTCAAGGGTGTCTGTTGTGGGGAGAGGAAAAGAAGGTGACTGTCAGCTGCTTTGAGGCACATGAGGTCTGCTGGGTGACCTTGGGCCAGTCACCGTTCTCTCAGAGCTCTCTCAGCCCCATCTACCACCAGGGTGTATATTGTGGGAAGAGGAAGGGAAAGGTGTTTGGGACTTCCTTAAGTAGTGGAAAGCAGGGTATTAAAACCAACTCTTCTTCCATCATGTTGGGCCCAGTCACATGGTGGCTTGGGTTAAAGTGGCCAACTTCCAGGTGGGCCCTGGAGAGCTCCCAGAATTGTAGCTAATCTCCAGCAGACAGAGACCTGTTCACTGGAGAAAGTGGCAGCTTCAGTGTGTGGTGTCCTAGACATCATTCTCTGCTGAGCTCCAACCTCCGAGTGTTTTCCAACCTGGCCTTGGCAACTCTGGGGTGTGCAATCAGGTGGAAAAGGGATGAGTGCCGCAGACCACTGTCAGATTTGTGGGATGAGAGCCATGAGCACTGGTTTCAAAGGGATCCTTTGGCCTCCTTTCCATTCACTCCATACTGCAGGAAAGCCAATGACGTATTAGGCATCCTCCAGGGGTGCAAATTCCATCTACCAACAGCCCTCACGGTCAGCGAGTGCTTCCTAATGTTGAAGCGGAACCTCCTTTCCTGTAACTTGAATCAATTTCTCCTAGTTCTCGTCTCTAAAGCGGCAGTGAACAAGTTGGCCCCCTCTTCAACATCCCTACCTTTTACATAGTTCAACACAGCTATCTTGTCACCTCTCACCCTCCTCTTCTCCAAGGAATGGGAAGGCGACTGTAAGCCGCTTTGAGCCTCCTTCGGGTAGGGAAAAGCGGCATATAAGAACCAACTCTTCTTCTTCTTCTTCTTCTTCTTCTTCTTCTTCTTCTTCTTCTTCTTCTTCTTCTTCTTCTTCTTCTTCTTCTTCTTCTTCTTCAATGCACATTGTAATCAGCTAACTTTGGGTGAAGGATTCAAATGGGTAGCCGTGTTGGTCTGAGATGAGCTCATGTGTCGTCTGATGGGTGTTTAGAGCTTCCTCTGTGTGTTTGCCCCAGTTACAACCTGGCCATTGGTTATGCCAGAACAAAGTGTTGTTGCTGAGAGCCAGCATGGTATAGTAGCCACCCATATGTCAACCAAGGGATTAGGGCCATGCCTATCTCCATCCCACCACCAGGTCTTCCTCTGCCTCCATAGCATCTGCCAGAAACTGTATTTAAACCCTCACTGTGTACTTGGGCACTTAATTTGACACTTGAGTGTCAAATTCCCTTGTTCTATTGGTGAATCAGCTCTTTGGCCTAGTCCTGAAGTTTGAATTTGTAGTATGTTATTGCTGTAATCTGAATGGTCCAGGCAAACCTGATTTTGTCAGCTCTCAGAAGCTAAGCAGGGTGTGCCCTGGTTAGAACTTGGAATCTAGGAAGTCCAGGGTGGCTACAGAGAGGAAGGCAAAATCCCTCTGAATGTCTGTTTCCTTGAAAATCGTACAGGGTTGCCATAAGTCAGTGGTGACTTGCTGCACTTCCCATAATGCTGTTGGGTCTCATGTTTGACACCTCTGCTTTATATAAGAATTGCTATACAATTATGGGAAAGGTATTTCTGATTCTAAAAGAGCAAAAAACCCAACAATAACCCTATAACAACCACATTTGTTTCATTGTCTTTTTTTTTTTAAGATTCAGAAATGGTAAGGCATGAGTCCCCAAACTGGCACCCATTGCACTCACCCATACATGTACCCATCTTGCCCGCCAAGAGTTTTCAGAAAGTGGGTGGGACCACTTCTGACTGGCTACCGGATATCTGATGGGTTATGCAAATTAAAACAATAGTGCTTCACCGGCAACTTCCATCTTAGCGTTGGTTTTATTCTCTGTCTCATTCCTCTTTCCCAGTGTGCATTTTTAAATTGTCCCTTTTCTTTCCTGCACTTCGGGCTCGCGGTGTGTGTGTGTGTGTGACTCTGCCTCCTTCAGCATCCCTTTTGTGGTGGCACACTCCACCCTGGTGCAGAACTCGAATTTCCTTTGAGTTAGCGCAGATTCAAAACGTTTGGGGACCCCTCTCTTAAGGGATTCAGTTTAATTCCCCTCCCGCCTTTAAAAAAGGAAACACGTTTCAGGGATTTTGATCGAAGTCTCTGGCCGGATCCCAGACTGGAACAGCCTCCATTTCCGTAGCGATGAAAAGTTGGTGCGGTCGACAGCGTTCTGGATCTGACCCGTAACATAAGCGCTGTAATCGTGAAGCAAGCTGTGTGCCCAGCATGGTTTCCTTTCGGCACCAGGGTGCAAAACTACAGCAGCCGCGTCACTTTGACAAAGCTCCATTGTGAGGTTTTTCTGAGCGCTGATGTAACTTCACAGAATCTTGGGCAACCTGTTAATAACCCCCCTGAGTCAACAGCAAGACAAGGGCTGATAAAATTCAAAGTCATACAAGAATGAGCAAGAGAAAGGGAAGCACTCGGGCTTCAGAAATGCAAAGACCTTTCGGCTATCATTTGTACCTCCCCTGTTTGAATGTCGCTAATAAATTAGGGTCTGATTCCCTTCTCAGCTCTACAGCCTCGAGATTCGTGTCCGAGGTGCTAAGCAGCTGGAAGACATGATTTGGGATTCTAAAGGAGGAATTCTCCGCACCAGGGAGAGAAAAGAGAGAGAGAAAGTCCCGTTCTCAAATATGGTAATAAATCATAGAATCACTCCACATGACATCGCATTAACCTCCTTCTCAGTCACCAATCATCTACTGCGTTCCTAAGCAGAGGAACACCCTTTAGGTCAGGGGTAGTCAAACTGCGGCCCTCCAGACAGCCATGGACTACAATTCCCATGAGCCCCTGCTAGTCCATGGACGTCTGGAGGGCCGCAGTTTGACTACCCCTGCTTTAGGTCTTCCAAAGTCCACAGAAGGGTGTAACTCTGCCTAGGAGGGCACGGTTAGTAATTATTTGAATTGACCCACAGAAATATTAAAGTGTAAGCTGGTACACGGAAGTAAAAACAGTCCCCGCCAAGTGAGTGTGTAATGTCTGCTTCCCTGCTCATGTTTAGTTTAGTTTATTAAATTTCTATACCGCCTATCCCAGAGGCCGGCTCTGGGTGGTGTACAACCTATCTAGATCAAGCCAAGAGGCGGTCTGGATCTCCCATGATCAAATGGCAAATAATAGTATGTGAGAATGGTGAGACCCATTAGAATGAGATGTTTCATACGTCATCAACCCCAACCAAAAACCTGGCGGAAGAGCGCCATACAGCAGGCCCTGCGGAACTGTGCCAGCTCCAGCAGGGCTTGGGTGTATGGAGAAAAACAGTAGGGAAATTACATGAAACGAGCTCCTTGGGATCCCCATTGGGGAGAAAAACAAGATTTAAAATAGGAAGATTTTTGCATTACCATTCTAAATTTGCTGTTGGCCCAGTTTTGAGTAAAGCGAGACAGTGAGGGAGCTTAAATGCAGCAAATTTCCTTCCATTCATGAGCCATCTCTGTCATTTCAAACATTGCTGCTCCCCCCCCCCTGCCGCTGCCCTTTTTGCCACACCCTCCCTCAGGGCTTTTTTTTTTTAATGGTCTAAGTTGAGCGCTATAGCGCTAAATCAATATAGCACTTCAGAACATTAAAAAAAATACTCTGAGGAAGATCCACCATGGAACTCAACTTGAGGATGGCAGCCACAGTGTAACTTGGCCTAACGCCAGCAGCTGCCATGCAACCAGGCCCGGCCCAATGACAGCTGTCACCGCACAGCCTGGTTCGGGTGACCACCATACAACTCAGTTGGATTCTGCCAGCCACAGTGTTGCCATTTTTAATTCCTTCAAAGCCCATGCTTGTTGCTGTGGCTTGCAGCCCTGAGTTCCACAGATCAGCTGTCCGTTGGGCTTCCTTTTTATCTGTCTTGAAGCTCCTGCTAATGGATTTCAGAGGATGACCCCTTGTTTAGTATTACAGGAGAGGGAGGCAAATTGCTCTCCGTCCACTCAGTCTGCATTTGATGCACCCTTCCGCACCCGAAATGTTAGAAGGCCTTTTGGATTCCTGATACCAGTCACGGCACTAGCCGGGTCTCTCAGAGTCAAATTGCCTTGCACTTTTCGGGACCTTCTTTTCTGCTGATTATCGCTTACGGATTTAATTATCTCTGAGATGGTGTTTTTTATATCTCCCATTAATTGTCCCACCTTCCATTCCTCACCTCCACCGTCAGTCGGCACAGTAAAGGCAGACGTATAGCTGGGGAGGAGGAAATCCATTATAAATACTACAAGGCATCCATCTGAACTTCATTCTCACTCTGCCAGTGCATTTAGCCATTCCTGTCTCAGGAATTGATTCGTTGTCGCTCCGTACAGTAGCTGTGGCCGCATCTAAAATGCTAATGTGCCCGAGCAATGCCGCACTGTTACGACAAAGCAGAGTAAAACTGTTTCAATAAATCCTCCACCCCCTGCTCATTTATCACGCCTGTTTATGAACAATTCTGCGCCTCACTTTTTCACCCTCACGTTGTTGCTTATGATTTGGAACATGACCGCGCAACCCTGTGAGCATGGCGCTCTAAATAGACCTTCGTCAGATACTGAGGAAGCCTGCTTAGGGTGCCAAAGGGAGCATGTTTCTGCTCTTGCTTTGGTGTTTGTTCATTCTGTTCAAGAAGAGGAAAGCTTTACTTACTTCATTGGTACCCTGACTTTCTCTACAACGGGGACCCAGAGGCTTCTATTATCCCCTTATCTGTTTTTATGCTCATATGGTCAACAATAAGGTGGCCAGCCTCTAGGTGGGCCCTAGAAATTCCCTCGATATTACAGCTGCTCTCCCAGCTAACGAGACCAGCTCCCCTGGGGAAAATGGATGGTTCAGAAGGTGGGTTCTATGGTGATTTGGGCGGATGAGGTCTCTTCTGCCCCAAACCCCACCTTCCCTCAGGCTCCACCACAAAAATCTCCAGGTATATCTCAACCCAGATTTGGCAACCCTAGTCACCTATCAGGTTTCCATGGCAAAGTAGGGATCTGTTCCCAAGCCAGCATGGTTATGAGTGGCCGCGTCTCATCTGGTGAGCTGGATTGATTCCCCACTGCCCCACATTATGCAGCCAGCTGGGTGACCTTGGGCTAATCACAGCACTGATAAAAGCTGTTCTGAAGGAGAAGCAACATCAGGACTCTCTCAGCCTCACCTCCCTCACAGGGTGTCTGTTGTGGGAAGAGGAAAGGGAAGGCAAATGGAAGCTGCTTTGAGACTCCTTCTGGGAGAGAAAAGTGAGGTATAAAAACACACTCTTCTTCTTCTTCTGTTTCTCCTAGACCCTTCTCAGACACTATAGCTCCATGTCTGCCAGAAGTTCCATTCTTACCTCAACTCCTATCTTGGACTGATTCACGTGTTGTCTGGGGCTGCAGGCTTTGATTGTCAGAACTTAAAACCTTGCCTGTGATTAACGAATAACCTTCACAATAATTGGGGCAGCAGTATTCATTTTCATTTTTTAATTTTTTTTTACAGCAAGTCCATACCCTGGCTTGAACACTCTGCCCTGTTTGGTACTCCAGCAGAAAGGAATGGATTGTTGTCTTTTCAAAGCGTAGGCATTGTGTGTTATTATGCGTGTCGTTCCCAACAGGTTCAATGAACCACCTGGGGGACCATATACGGTTGAAAGTAGGGTTGGTGGTTCGGCGTCCAAAGCAGCCGGTCTCTCCCGGCACAGCCAGCGTCGGGAGAGACCGGCTGCTTCGGGCACCGAAGCGCCCAACCCAAGTTGAAAGCCTAGGCATTGATTAAAAGCAAAAAATGTCTCCTGGCAAAAATACTTCCTGCCAGCAGAATACATTGTCAGGATCTAGGCCAGCCTTTCTCATCTTTTCTACCCTCAAGAAATCCCTAAAACAGTCTTGAGACTTTGAGAAACCCCGGAAGGGGTGCAATTGTGCAGAATACTGTTGGGAAACATAGATGTATACATGTCCACCTAGGGCCCCTCCCCTTCCTGCCCCATTTAGACACATCATTGGGCAATTTTGGAAGGGGGTGGAGTGGAGTATATGGTCAGGTCACCTTATAAATGTTTAACAATTTTAAGACAATATATATTAAAAATTAATCTAACTTCCACCCATTCTGGAAACCCTTCCAGGACCATCAAGGAACCCCAGGGCTTCACAAAACCCTGGTTGAGAAAGCCTGGCCTAGGCTGCACAGTTTGAACTGCTGGGTGCAGAATGACAGTTCAGTGTGGCATCCCTGGAAGGGCCTGTGGCTTGTTGGTAGAGCATCTTTTTACCATACAGGAGAAGAAGAAGAAGAAGAAGAAGAAGAAGAAGAAGAAGAAGAAGAAGAAGAAGAAGAAGAAGAAGAGTTGGTTCTTATATGCCGCTTTTCTCTACCTGAAGGAGGCTCAAAGCAGCTTACATTTGCCTTCCCTTTCCTCTCCCCACAACAGACACTCTGTGAGGTGGGTAAGGCTGAAAGAGCCCTGAGATTGCTGAAGAAGAAGAAGAGTTGGTTCTTATATGCCGCTTTTCTCTACCCAAAGGAGTCTCCAAGCGGCTTACATTCGCCTTCCCTTTCCTCTCCCCACAACAGATACCCTATGAGGTAGTTGAGGCTGAGAGAGCCCTGATATTCATGCTTGGTCAGAACAGGTTTATCAGTGCTGTGGTGAGCCCAAGGTCACCCAGCTAACTGTGGGGGAGTGCAGAATCGAACCCGGCATGCCAGATTAGAAGTCCGCACTCCTAACCACGACACCAAACCAGGTTCAATCCCTGGCATCTCCAGTTAAAAGGATCAGGTCACAGGTAATGTGAAAGACCATCGTCCTGGAGAGCTGCTGCTAGTCTGAGTAGACCAGGGGTAATCGAACTGCGGCTCTCCAGATGTCCATGGACTACAATTCCCATGAGCCCCCGCCAGCGAAGGCTTATGGGAATTGTAGTCCATGGGGATCTGGAGGGCCACAGTTTGACTACCCCTGGAGTAGACAATACCAACCTTGTGGCATCAATGTTGTCATTCACTAGTCCAGTTCACACGTTCCAGGGAACCATGCATATCCCGTGGGAACGCACACACATCTGTTTATGAGAAAGACCCCACATGCATTCAAACCAAACTGGGGTCCAGTTCCTGGGTGGGAGTGGGGCTTCAATCACACGTTCAGCAGTACATGTGTTGAATATCACATGAGAATGGCTCAACAGGTGCAAAGAAAGATGGAGTGCTCTGTACACAGATTGTACGTGCACGCACGTGCAGAACAGTGCTTGCATAAGACAGCTGCCCATATTTGTGCGTGTTCATGGGGCTCCTGACCTTTCTGAAGCAATAATGTGTGGTTGATGTTCTGAAACAAAGAAAATTTTACTCCCTCCCCCTCCCCTTTGGAACTGCTGTTTTATTCATGGGGATGTTTGATTGATTAATCAACTAAGATTTCTTTCAGGAGTTGACAGTCCTGTGGTTTTTTTTTGGCAAATGCAAGTTTGCCACCATGTGGAGATACGGTGGGAGGATGCAGCCCAACTAAGCTGCTCAGACACCCATACCTGCATGATGCAGGCCAGGATTTTGTTTTTTTATTTTTTAGATGTACAAATCGAAGACATCACAAGCGCACCTTTGTAAAGTGGGAGGGAGCCCTCAGAGATCTTGGTGACCCCCCCTTTGCCTTTGCTTGGCAAGGCAGGGATGGCCACGGCGTTGTAAGAAACCAGGAGGGCGGGAGACCAGGCAAGCAGAGAGTATTCCATGACACCTGAAAGTCTGAGCTCTAATGAAGAGGAGAGCCAAAATCAATAGGGAGAGAATTTTTCCTTGAGGAGCCTGATTCATTGCAGAATCAGAATCTGAAGCTGTGGTTATTTTTAGACACCTGTGAGGGATTATCCTTACCTAATTGTTGATGCTGTCTCAGACTCTTCTTTTTTGCTTCCAAAATGTCTCGCCTTCAGAAGAAATAATTATCCTGTTACGCTTTTATTTTGGGGGAGAGCTGCCATTTTTTTTTAAGTCCCCGCTTCTCGGTAAACGGCTCATTCTTATTATCGGGGCTTTCACATGGGCGCTGAGAAGGGGATGCTGTGAGCTTTGATTAAGCCGTCCTCCAAGTCAGGGATTTTCAAAGGATGTTCTGAAGAATCCTGCATTTCCTGGGAAGCTTATCAGGCATTCCTCCATGAGACGATCAATCATAGGGGACAAGTTTCCCTGGACTGACAAATAATATTTGTACTTCCAACCGAGGTTAAGGGAGGGGGGGATAATTAATTCTGGGGAGCGGAGTGCTCTGACTTCTGCTAGCAGCCATGACGTTTGCCTGGCTATCTTTGTGCAGCAATTCCCTCCCATCCCATCCCTGATTATGCGTCTTTTGGTAGCAGTTCACATTGATGATTTATCTGGCCTGCAACGTATATCCGAGATGCTTCCTATCAGTCGGTGATGCTTTTTATATGTAGCAAGCACGGCTGCTTCTACACAGGGACCCCGGGAGCATCTCAGTGTGTCTGGTTCCTGCATTTCCCCCCAAGCTGGAGACTCAAACTGGCTTGCGTGCAATTAGATATTTTTTAAAATGCAACGTAATTAGTGATATACCAACATGCACATAAGACAATCGTCCAAATTCCAACAGGTGATAGGATATAAAGATCTGGAACTGATGCTGCCTCAGCTGCCAATTTCTACACATTAAAGTCTATTAAAGGGACAGGACCTTTTCCTCCAGTGCTGTTGGCAACCCAGGCATAGCCAGAGGCATGAGCCTTTGATGGGATCCAGAGGGCTCTTGGGTCCTTGGCTCTTAGCCTGGGGCTTGCAGTCTATGGCCACTGAGTGAGCTGCCTCACAATAGAATGTGCTTCCAAGAGAGCCTTGGACAGAGGAGGAAGCTGAGCTTAGCAGCCAGCAAAGCCAGTCAGGAGGGAATGGCCTTGTACCAGGGGTATGGGGAGCTCCAGCTGGTAACACTGTAGGGGCTAGAGCTCAGAGGCAGAAAGGTCAAAGTGGTGGAACTAAGATGGAGGTACAAGCAATTCATGCTAGATAGGGACTTAAGTGCCGTTCCATATAGTCTGGAGCTGGCAGGTGAGGAGGAGTGAAGAAAATGTTCCTTGTATGCTGGACATTTTGAGTGGTGTTGTAATCAAGATGCTAGTTTCATAGGTTAGCCGTGTTGGCTTGCAGTAGAACAACTGAATTCAAGTCCGGTAGCACCTTAGAGAGCAAGAAGATTTTGGGGAGCTTTGATGGACTGGCTGCCTCTGGGACCAGCCAAGGATTAAATCCTGACCCACAGTAACACCCTCACCAAAAACAGTTGTATTATCTTTCTGTTTAAGTTTTGAACTATTTGCTGTTCCATTTTGCTTTTGAGCATTATGCCTTGCAATTTTGCAGCTTTTTCTACCAGGCTAGGGATGCCAGTCCCTCATTGGGGCCTGGGAATCCCCTGGAATTACAGCTCATCTCCTGACTAAAGAGATCAGCTCCCCTGGAGAAAAGGGCTGCTTTGGAGGGTGGACACCATCACATTATACTTCACTGAGAACCTGCCCTGTCCCAAAACCCACCCACTCCCAACTCTACCCCAAAGTCTCCAGGTATTTCCCAACCCAGAGCTGGCTACCCTATACCAGGCTCTGTTATTTACCTACTGATTTAAAAAAACACCTAAAATGTGCACCTTTGCAATTAACTAACAAATGAATGCCACCGTTTCGTTTTACATTTGTCCAATTTTCAGTAGTCCATGGGAACTTTTATCTGTTGAAGGGCTCATCTGATAATCTTTTATTAATCTCCAAAGACCTGCAAACATGGAATCAGATTTTGGATTTCCATAATTTCCCACATCCATCTTCTTCCTAGTTAAACAGCTCCAACTCTGCTGTCAGAATGTTACCCACCAGCAAAAACTACCTTATTTTCTCTAAAAAGCTCATTACATTTAGGTCACTGCATATCTTATCGCAGAGTCAATACCTCTGCTGGTTGTTCAGTATTTTGATCAGTGGTTCAGTTGTTTGAATGAAAGGCATGCTCTTACAGGGCTGAACATATGAAATTCATAGAGGCAAAGCCACCTATATGGCTTGAAATGAAGGGGGAAAGACCAAAGAGAAGGGCTCCTTTTTCATGCACAATATTTAAGCAGGATAAACCATCAAAGTGCCAAAGGCATCTTAGAAATCAACAAGATCGCAGAGACTGTACATCTGTACAGGAATAGTTCGTGCTTTCTCAAAACTCCAATAGAATGATGGGAAATAATATCACCAGGGCCATAATTTTAGATGCCATCTGGATGCGGACAAGATTTTTTCCCCATTTTTTAAAGGTTCTATTGAAAAGTAAGCTGCAAAAAGTTGTATTTTAACGCATTTATTTTCAGATATGTGTGCCGCCCTTCCCCAAAGACTCAGAGCGCCTGGCACCATTCTGTAAGATACAAACATATAAATACATTTAAAAATCCCTTTAAAATCCATCTAAAGTTAAAAGCTGTATTGCAGTCACTACCTTCTCTCTGATGGGAGAGGGAGGAACATAAAGTGCCTTTTGGATGTTAAAATTCCTGTCGTTAAAATGGTGCCTGAACCGTATGGTATAAAAATCTAATAAATAAAAAAAATCAAATAAATGAATATTTTGATAATCCTCTTGAGCCGTTAAATGCTTTCAGTAGGGAGGCCACATATTGTCGAAGGTAATTTTAGGCCTCAACCATGGACCTGGTAGATCTCTTCTGTTTACTTTGTCATTCCTCATAACAGTTGTGACTGTCAGCAGATGCTGTGTTAAGCCACAGTGGGTTCTCCCCTGCAGATGTGCAAGCAACATTAGTATTTTGTATAACATCCATACCTGCCAGTGAATCAATCGCTGGTTCAGCCACGGGATTACGGGATGAATGAAACCTGTGAGGTAACATCATTTTAGCAGCAAGATCTGTGACTTTCCACTTACATAGCTGCCGATTGACTCTCTCTCCCATTCCTCTTGTTCTTTGTGAACTCCAAACCAGACAGCTAAGCACCAGAATAACAGGTGCAATTTTTCCCAAGTATTCCCAACTATCTCTCTGCATTTGGATTAGTTACAATAATGATATTAATTTAAAGACTGACTGACTAAACAAAACATACTGACTGATATTAATTTAAAAGAACATTTTTCTGTTCCGTTTAAAATTATGCTAATATCTAAATGCATATTCCTGATACAACTCACTCTCATACACACAAACCCAGTGAGAGGACTTTAATGTTCAGTTTAATTGAGTTCAGGTTTATTGGCATTCAAAGGGTATGACAAACCATAAGATCTTGACAAGCCACATAATTATCAAATGAAACCAAATTTAAAGCAGGAGAGTTAACACGGCATAAAGTTAAAATTGGCTTTAACTGACCCAGATTTCACCAAAAAAAAATATCAATCTCAGTAATAGTTTAGGATTATATGTTGAATAGAATTAGGCCTCAGCATTCCAAAAGAACAAAGAGGTATAATGGAATCTTCCACCTAGATCCCTTGATGGAAAAGAATTCACTTCAGCTAGCCTGAAAGCCCTACGTGGTGGTAGAACATGAAGTGAATGAAAATACTGGGGTGTCCTTCCAAAATGGTTCTGTATATCTAAATTAAGCAGGAACAGACCATAGGCAGAACAGAATATAAAGAAGAAGAATTGTTTTTTATATGCTGCTTTTGTCTCCCCAAAGGAGTCTCAAAGCGGCTTACAATCCCCTTCCCTTTCCTCTTCCCACAATAGACACTGTTTGAGGGAGGGTGAGGCTGAGAGAGCCCTGATATTACTGAAGAAGAAGAAAAAGAAGAGTTGGTTCTTATAGGCCACTTTTCTCTACCCAAAGGAGTCTCAAAGCAGCGTATGTTCACCTTCCCTTTCCTCTCCCCACAACAGACACCCTGTGAGGGAGGTGAGGCTGAGAGAGCCCTGATGTTACTTCTCCCTCAGAACAGCTTTATCAGTGCTGTGGCGAGCCCAAGGTCCCCTAGCTGGCTGCATGTGGGGGAATGTAGAATCGAACCCGGCATGCCAGATTAGAAGTCCACACTCCTAACCACTACCCTAAACTGGCTCTCAAAGTGGGATGGGACATGAATAAACATTTCTGATTGGCTTGTGTAGAATTTTCGTCAACCCAAGTCTCCTTCAGCGCCCAAAGGCAATGTGTCAAGTCTGCCGGCCAACTCCAGTTCAGCCATCTCCCTTGCTAACTCCGCTGCTCTTCTGGAATTTAAGGGTAGCAGTAAGCAGCAATTTTGGGTAATCATCATGATGAACTGATTAATACACTGGGTACAGTTTTAAAAGGCAAGCATCCGAGAGATGCCCACTGTGAAAGGATGCGTGGTATGGATAGCTCACCTCCCCCCCTTTTTTATAAATCATCTCTGTCCTTCTCTTGATTGATTAAATGCGTTGTGAGATGACCTTCCCCAAAACAGATGAGATGTCTGTTATTTAGTCAACTGTTACATTCATTAAGGAATCACAAAATGGCATCTATATTTATATACGATAGTGTGGTATTTATTTGAAGGTAGAGATGGATTGACTTAGCCGTGAATGCATGAGGTTAAGCTAAAAAGTCCTTAACTAGTTGCAGCCCTACTCACTAACGCGATTCTTTCTCTCGAGAAGCGGGTTGATTTCTGGTTTCACCTGGGCCCCATCCCCTGCTGTGGCTGTTGTGTTGGAACAGGAAAGATGGGCCCAAATCATGATCCATGGTTACGATTCCAGTGTCGTTTCTGTATACCAGTGGAGCCCACCCCTACATTTCTGGAGAGCCAGCAGTATGTGGAGTTACAATACAGAGGCGCCCATGTTGCTGCAATGTATGGACAAGCTCCAAACTAACTTTTCATGTGCCAAAGCAAAGAAGAAGCCGAGCTGGGTTTTTGTACCCTGCTTTTTACTACTCAAGGTCTCAAAGTGGCTTACAACTGTTTAACCTTCCTTTCCACACAAATGGCACCCTGTGAGGTGGGTGGGGCTGAAACAGCTCTGAGGGAATGGCAACTGGCCCAAAGTCACTCAGCAGATTAATGGGGAATGAAACCTGATTGTCCAGTTTAGAGGCCATGGCTCTTAGAGGCCATGGTGGCTCTCAGAGTACCAGATGCACCAACTCAGGGCAATCTGTTTGAATAACCTGCCCTCTGCACTCAAGGCAGCACACAACTGGACTAGACCCATTTTTACTTCCTGTTTCTCTTTGAAGTCGGCTGAGTTGAGGTACAGTGATGAGCCAAATGTTATGAGCAGGGATTGGTAGCTGGACTTCAGCTGCCCAAGTTCATCCTCTTCTCTCCCTGTCCTGCTGGTGCAAGTGTCGTGTGATGCCATGGTGACAGTGGTGGTGGAAATTCCTGTCAAGTCACAGCAGGCGTCCAGTGACCTCTCGTGGATCTTCAAAGCAAGAGACATTCAGAGGTGGCTTACCATAGCCTGCCTCTTTGGAACACCCCTGGAATTCCTTAGTAATCTCCCATCCAAGGACTAACCAGGACTCACACTACCTGACTTCGGATATCTGATTAGGATAGTCCAGGCCAGGGTTTCGTGAATCCCGGGAGTTCCTTGATGGCCCTGGAAGGGTTTCCTAAATGGGTGGGAGTGAATTAATGTTTAATATATATTTTAAAATTTGTTAAACATTTGTAGGGAGATATGGCCAGTGATGGGCCTGGAGGGGGTAGGAAGGGGAGAGGCCCCAGGGGGGCATGTCCACGGCTAGGCTTCCCAACCATTTTCTGCATGATCGTGCCATGTCTGGAGTTTCTCAAAGCCTGATGAATACTTCCAGGGTTTCTCAATTGGAAAATAGTTGAGAAAGGCTGATCTCCACCATCTGAGTCAGGGCATAGTGTGACGTATATCACAGTCGACAGCATAAGGCCAAAGAAGGATTCTGTTGAGTGCTGGTTGTCTGTACAGTCCTTTCCGCACATCCCAACCTGTTTCTGCATGCATACAGCCGTCTTCTTATAATACTTTCTGCAGAATGTGCAATGGATCATAGTAAGTGCTAATTGGGGGGAAAATAGATTTCGCAAGCCATGCCAACCCACATAAAATTTGTAAGTTGGTATAAAACTCCAAGCGAGGTGATTAAAGTAAATTAAATTGCCCAATGCTGCAGTTCTTGTGTTGTTTACCGCAAAGATGACATACATTTTGGAAAGATGCCGTTATGAGCTTGAAACAGAATCGAAACTGAAACTGAAAATGGGGGGCTTGGTTGGTTGGCAGGCATTAAGAATCTGCAACAGGACGCATCATTAACTTTTAGGAGTACTTAGTACAAGACAGAAGTTGCAAAATAGGGAACATATCAATAAGGACTCCCTCCCTCTGCCCTCCCCCCATAGGTCAGGATCCAAAGAGTCTGCAGGCAGCTTGATGCACCTGAATTGATCTTTTCTTGAGAGCCAGCGGTATCTGCTAATCTGGAGAAATGGATTGGATTCCCCACTTCTTAAACTGAAGAAATTAGGTGAAAAGGAAATAAGAAATAAATGCTGGTTCTTTTTCAGATTTTTGCCTGACTACATCAGCGGAGACTTCGACTCCATTAGGCCTGAAGTAAAGAAATATTATAAGGGGCAGGTAAGATCATTTGTTTCTTTAAAAACGTTAACATTTCCTAGGAAGTGTCTTTAAGTGTCTACCATGGCTGTCATCTCACAGTCAGGGGACAATCCATGAACAGCTTTCCCTCCTCCTGCCTTGTATAGAAAAGATCTGGGGAATATCCAGAACAAAAAGAACCCCTGGCATTTAGGATTGGAACCAAGGAGTCTTTTCCTGCATAGGAATGCTAAATACGTTTATCTGTCGTTAACAGAAGTCTTGGGTTTTTACGTGTCCAAATCAAATGAATCCAAATATTTCATTCCTCTTATTTATTTCCTGTTAGTTTTGTGGGCAGAGTGTGAATACCCAGAGACTGCGCAGTACCAAGCTGCTGAAAACAGCAAAAGAGTGCCATTTGCAAGAGAACCAACTATGTATAGAAGGAGAGAGAAAGAGACCTAACTAATCTCAGCAGTCATGCTTCTATTGTTCTGGAGGCAAGCAGGGGAAAGTGCGCTCAAAGAAGCAGGAAATCCCCCGTTGAGCCAATCAGGACACTGAAGGAGATGATTTGAAAATCACCAGGAAGTTCCTATCTTAGCTATGCCAAATATTCATCTCCCCCTGCAGGCCACCCTTTATATTCAGCTCAGTGATGCATCCTGCAGTTCTTATATGTTCCAAAAAGTCAAAGGAACAGGTAGCCCTAAATGACTAAATACAACACTGAGTATTTATGCCTGAGACTTTTGGGTTTTGTTTATGCAAGCAACTTGCCTGACATAAGCCAAAATTGATGCAGAGCGTAGACACTCCATTTCAATCGCTCCATCCTTTCATCAACCCACATAACCTTGGATTTGCAAATTAGAAGGCTCCCAATAGCAGTTTTCAAAACGGAGCCAGAAATAACATGGTTAAGTTCCAGGGCAGGGGTTGTCAATGTAAGGAGAATTGCTAATTTTGAATTTGCACCGTTCCCTATTCACATTTTGAAAAGACGAATAAATAAGCAGGTAACCTGCAGAGTCTCTTTCTCCCGCCATGCAGATCCTATGTAAATCAGACACTTAAAATGTCTGCAGCTCCCCAAGGAACTCGCAGGATCACAAAATTATAGCACAGGGACAGGTCTGACATTTTGCTTTGAGTGTTTAGGTCAGCTTTTTCAGGGATGTTCATATGTACCAGCACGGGCTCTGTGATCTAGGAACAAAAGAGCTTATTCTTTTGTTTCACATTCTGATGCTGCCGTTCTGCTTTCCAGACAATTTGTCTTCCAAAATGGCTGACATTGGTAAAGAGCGGGAAGCCACGTCCTCGGGCTTTACAAAATTAGAGCTGATTGGAGCATTGGAGTGGGGGGAAGTTGGCGGGATGCCGATGTGGTGAAATGAGCTGTACCACTTCTGAGTGCAGGTGGAGAATTGGGGGAGGATGTCGCATCTTGGAATGGCAGGCTCTACTTTCAAAGTAGACACCTGTGGACAAACAAAGGGAGGGAGGAACAGGTAACCTGAAGTGTTTGTTTTCTATTCTCATGGGTAACTTTGAGTGTAGAGCAGCCTTTCTTCAGGCACTGAGAAACCCCCAGGAGTGGTGCCATCATGCAGAATACAGTAATTGTGTATCTGCACAACAACCCTGTGAGAGTGTGTGACTGGCCCAAAGTCACCCGGCAAGCTTCCCTGGCAGAGCAGAGATTCAAACCTGGGTCTCCCATATCCTTATCAGACCCTTTCTCAACTTTCTTACCATTGAGAAGCCCCTGAAACATTCTTCAGGGGTTTAAAAAAATCCAGAAGTGGTGCGATAATGCAGGATATGGTTGGGAAGCATAACTGTGTACACACCCACCCAGGGCCCCTCCCATTCCTCCAGGCCCGTCATTGGCCAATTTGGAGGGGTGGGTGGGTCAATTTGATCATATATGGTCATATCTTCTGATAAATGTTTAACAAATTTATATATAGGTATATACACCAGCCGTCGAGCCTGTTGGATGCAGGAATGGAACAGGCACTAGCGGCATGCAGCCGGAGGACGGCGTACCTGAGACACTGGTGCCGCGGTGGTCAAGCAGGGCGTGGAACGTCGCTGGAGGTGGTTGGGCCACCATGCGCCATTGGAGGCGGCAGGCTCGCTAGTAGGAGGGGCAATGTGTGTCCTAGTGGTTGGGCCGGCACGTCTGCTGGTGGGCAGGCCAAGTGGTGTTGGATGTACGGAGCCGTGGGAGCGCCCTCCTTACCAGCCAGGAATTGTCTGGGGGTGAGGCTGGTTGAGCACTTCGCAGCCGGCTTCTGGAGGTGGGTGCTCCAGGGGCCGGCCCAATTTGCCTAGATTGCCCCTGTGCAGGTGGAAGCGCAGGCCAGACACCCAGAGCTGTCCCGGACAGTGCTCCACCCAGGCTGGCTTTTCCAAAAAAAAGCAGATTATTAGGATATATAAAGAATTAACTCCTGCCCCTTTGGGAAACCCTTCCAGAGCCATCAAAAAAACCAGGGTTTCATAGAACCCTGGTTGAGAGAGCCTGCTGAAACTGTTTGAAATCGCTGGTTGCAGAACACAAGGCCTGATGGCTCCAGTGACGTCAGCAGCTGCCCAAACTTCCGGGATAGGCTGCGTCACCCCTGGGGAGCACTCCCATCGCCCAGCGTGACACATCAGCCCGGTTGAGAATCCCTGATCTGTATATTAGCAAAAGAGTGGAATGTTAATGAAGTACTAGCAAGGGATTAGTTTGGCCCCAGAAGAAACAGAACAATAACATTGCTTATAGCTGTGAAATCGTATAAATCTCATTTCTGTGGCTGTGGATATCTTTGGGCATCTACATACGCACGCAGTTAAAGCGTGAAATGTTCCCTCCCTCCCCCCAGCCTGCATTTATAGACTGTGATCAATACATCATTTTAGTAATGCTTAAATAACAGCATCCGTGGCGGAGCTGTGTGTGCAGAGTTAATGACCACCGGTTGGGAAGGGGCGGTCTTAAAAGGAAGGCCGCCTCCCACTGGTTAGGAGAGAAGAGTTTTTGAGGCGAGGTCCGCAATTAATAATCGCAGTGTTCAGAACTGCCCCGTTCTGCGAGCCATCAAAGGAAGGATTAAGCACGGTTAGGGACTGTGCCCAACTCATGCGAGCACCATGCGGTGATAATCCGACCGATTTAAATCCTTTACATATGCTGTGGATTTAAGCAGCTCTGGGAGTTAACCTGGGGTTGGAGACTGGGCTTTGTTGTTGATGTATTGCTGTTTGTGTTTAACTGCTGGTGCAAATGAGCACGCTGCCTCTTCAGGTTTGAGCTGGAGCCGAGCTGGTTCTTTATTGGTTTCTTGAGCTAAAATACTGGACATCAGCCTTTGGCTTTAGTAGTAGCCTAGAAGGCTGGGGTTCTTCCTTGTAGAACCCTTAGATTGGGCCAGGGTCCTTACGGGCCCATCCTGGAGGGCCCGTGTTTGATGGGTGTTCCAACAGGAATTCCAGATCAAGTTTAAGGTATTGGTTACCTGTAATGCCATCCATGGTCTAGGTCAGGGGTAGTCAACCTGTGGTCCTCCAGATGTTCATGGACTGCAATTCCCATGAGCCCCTGCCAGCAAACGCTGGCAGGGGCTCCTGGGAATTGTAGTCCATGAACATCTGGAGGACCACAGGTTGACTACCCCTGGTCTAGGTCCTGCATATCTGGAAGACTGCCTCTCTATCTATAACCCCTGAAGAATGCTTTGTCCTGCGAATCTTATGTTAACTACTTAAGCTAACTACTTAACTACTGTAGGGAACTGTGTTCGTTCTATTAGGGCCCTGATGTTCTCGGGGAGTTCAGGCAACAGTTAGACAGTTCGGTGTCTCTATCCTCTTCCTTGTCTATGCAAAGCTTGTTTATCTTCTTCAGAAAATTGTTTTGTTCCTTGAAGCATTCTGGTGCTTCGCCCCTTTTTGCATATTCCAGCTCTGCCAACTAAACCACAGACTTCCTGGCTCACCGCTTACCGTGCAATCCTAAACTCTTCCAAGCAATTGGATTCAAATACTGATAGCTCTGCGACAAAGGCGATGTTGTTTTCTTAGCCATTATGTCATCCTAGTTGTCTTGGTTTATTTTTGTACCACGTTTCCCCGGCTTTTTTTGTGTCCCGTGTTCCTTTCATGTGCCTCCCCCTCAACTTTGAGAAGTTATTACTTTTTTTTAAAGTCAGGGCTTCTTTCTCACATTGTCTCAATTCATATGCCACATTCCCCCCCCCAAAAAAAAAATTTATCCAATGTATATGTACCTGACCAAATAAAAAAAATCTCTAAATCTATTTTAATACATTCATTGTTTGCAGAAGACATGCTGGATACTGTGCAGAGGTCCAAATCCCCTAAATAATAGTATATTACTTTATTATTACTATCTGCTGGTTTTGCCTGTTCCGAAAACAAATGCGAAGGAAGCAGATTCGGCATACAGTTGTTATATTGAATTCCAGAAGGATGACATTCGGTCTAATTTCCCCCAGAAAGCAGGGCATTCACTTAGTCCTGTTATTAAATTATATTCAGTTCATTTTCCTGCTGCACCCTGGCCAGGGTTTGAGTTAGAATACTGTGAATTTTCATGCAGCATGTCAAATCCAAGTTGTAGCTGAAACAATGCCTGGAGAATTTTTAAAAATCTAAAACTGAGCCTAAAATGCCGGCAGATTTGTGGGACGGGAGTTTCACAGGTACTATTTTATCTGCCTGCCTATCCGTTTTTCCTTCTGTCCGTCCATCAGTGGACTTATAGGACCAATCCTTTTGACCCAGCTGTCTCAGGGTGATGTACAACAATTTAAAACCAGCAAGAAATAAAAACAATGATCAGTAGCCCATCTAATAGCAGTCAGCATCCCTTGCTCCCAGACCTCTGTACATCACTAACCACGTTATGCTTCCATGTTATTTGGCATGTTCAGGATGTTACAAGGGAGAGTGCTTCTGGAGAGGGGGTAGGGCAGAGGGGGTTGCAGATGTTTCTGGTAGCCTGGCCTCAACCAAACACCTGCTGGGAAAGCTGGGACCAAACACCTGCTGGGAAAGCTCCACTTTGTGGGCCCTGAGGAACTGGGTCAGCTCCAACAAGGCCGTTCCATCAGGATATGTATAAAAAGGGTACATGGAAATAGAAGCACACCAGAGAGGGAAAGCCAAGTAATGGTGAAAATAAAGTCTTAAAATTTGTATCTTCTTATATGTTGCCACATGGCATATACATTAAAGGTCAGAGCACGGTCCAGACAAAGCAAAATGGTTGTTGTGGTTGTTGTCAGCAATTCAGTTGTGTCCAACTCTTGGAAAGTAATCCAAGGCTTGTTTATCTTCACCTCTACCTGTACTGTTTTCCTTTCTTGAAATGCTTTTCTACATAGAATCATAGAATCATGGAGTTGGAAGGGGCCACGCAGGCCATCTAGTCCAACCCCCTGCTCAATGCAGGATCAGCCCAAAGCATCCTAAAGCATCCAAGAAAAGTGTGCATCCAACCTTTGCTTGAAGACTGCCAGTGAGAGGGAGCTCACCACCTCCTTAGGCAGCCTATTCCACTGCTGAACTAGAATCATAGAATCATGAGTTGGAAGGGGCCATACAGGCCATCTAGTCCAACCCCCTGCTCTACGCAGGATCAGCCCAAAGCATCCTAAAGCATCCAAGAAAAGTGTGTATCCAACCTTTGCTTGAAGACTGCCAGTGAGGGGGAGCTCACCACCTCCTTAGGCAGCCTATTCCACTGCTGAACTACTGAACAGGGACACATTCAGTCATAAATGCTCCTGCCTAAAATCTGAAGTGGTATAGTCCTGAACGGGTAGTACTACCTCATTCACTGTATGCATGGAAGAGTCTTCTTTACCCTACACATGCAACTTAAAGGCAAACAAATTGAGGTTTCTGATTGGTCACATTTTGTTTTCTGTTGCCAAATGCAAGTTCCTAAAGTGACATTTAAAACAGCCCAAGGTGGTTATCAAATGCTGGTTCAGTTCTTGCCTGCTTTTTAAATGATTGTTTTACAGCAAGGGTTGTCAAACTGCGGCCCTCCAGATGTCCATGGACTACAATTCCCATGAGCCCCTGCCAGCGAACGCTGGCAGGGGCTCATGAGAATTGTAGTCCATGGACATCTGGAGGGCCGCAGTTTGACTACCCCTGTTCTACAGAGGTGAATCTGGCAGCACCAAACCAACACAATTCGGTTTAGCATCACCCAGCCAACAGTGGCTTCGCTGAATGTCGTGTCGTGTTGAACACGGCACCCGAAGCACCCTTCTCCTGAAGGACAGATGGTGGGTGCCTGCAGCGCAGCCAATTCTCACCTAAGTCTACGAGATGGAACAAACCAATTTGCTTTCTGGATCTCGAACGCCTTCCAAGGTATCAGAGCTGTCTCTTTTGTTTGAAGAGGTTCCATCATAAACTAATTCCATTCAATTCCCCTTTTCAGATTAAGCTGTCAACGTTTAAAACATTCTCGGCACAATTTGCTTTCATTTGAGCGCGTTTCAACTTTTCATGTACTTTCTGACAGAAAGGAGTAAATGCCTCCCCCCCCACACACACACACACTAAAGTATCATAGAAAGAAAACTTTTTCTACAAAAGACAAGTAAGAGGGGTAATATAAATTGTTGACCCATTGTTCCCTTGCCCCCTGTCTATACCGACTTAAAAAAAACACAAAGAAAACCTTCTCCTTCATGGAAAGGAATCTAGCCTAGCCTTTTCCCTTAGCTGCCTATTTGCTGAGTGGGCTTTTGGGGGAGTGGGGAGGAGCAAATATGTAATTTCCTCATTGGTTGTCTGATTATTATTATTATTATTATTTAATTTTTAGACCGCCCTTCTCCCAATAGGTCTCAGGGCGGTTTACAACATAAATAGTTAAAACACAATAAAATCCCCATAAAAACCCCAATTAAAAGTTACATATAACATATCACATAACATATAGCGGCGGTGGTCACAATTCTGATCTTAGTTCAGCCTGGTGGAGAGAATAATGTTCAGAAGAGGGTGGCACCAATACAATACATCTAACCATGATCTCGGTGTTAGAGATCTCAATATTGTAGCCCGTCTAACACCGATTTTATTGCCTCACTGGCCACATGAGAAACATCAAACTCGTTCTGATTTCCTGCTGAAATCAAGCCTACATTTCACTCAGAACGTTAACCAAAAAAGTTGATCGAATGTCTTATTTGCTGGCCTTTATTAGATTCTTGTAGAAATAATTCTCAGAGAGAGAGAGAGCTTTCTGTTGGCAAAATTAAGGGGGAACGTTTTATTCATTCACTAGTAATAAAGACCATTTTTAAAAATGGGCACGTGGAGGCCGGGGGAGAAGGCTGTGCAGGCGGGCGCAGCGTCAGTGGCGGCAGGGGCAGACCAGGGGCAGGGCGGCACAGCAGGGGCGTAGAGTAGACACGTCGGTGCTGGCGGGCCGTGGTGAGGCCTTCGGCGGGTGAGTGGGGGAGCACGGGCCATCACAGGGGCACGGAGAGGCGTGGGCGGGTGGGCACAGCAACAGGCAGCAGCGCGGCACGAAGGGGTGCGTTGTCAGCGGGGAGTTGGCGGGGGGCTGGTGGGCTCTGGCAAGGCTGTCGGCAGGTGAGTGGGGGAGCGCAGGCCATCCGCAGGTGAATGGGGGAGCGCGGGCCATCGGAGGCGTGGAGAGCCATGGGCCGGCGGGCACAGCTGGCTGCATGTGAAGGAGCATGAAATCAAACCCAGTTTTTCCGATTAGAAGCTGCCACTCTTAATCACTACACCAAGTAGAGGAGAAGACTATTGGACTCTCATTTGATATAGTGGTTAGGAGTGCAGACTTCTAATCTGGTGAGCCGGGTTTGATTCTGCACTCCCCCATACGCAACCAGCTGGGTGACCTTGGGCTCACCACAGCGCTGATAAAGCTGTTCTGACTGAGCAGTGATATCAGGGCTCTCTCAGCCTCACCCACCTCACAGGGTGTCTGTTGTGGGGAGAGGAAAGGGAAGGCAACTGTAAGCTGCTTTGAGACTCTTTCGGGTAGAGAAAAGCAGCATATAAGAATCAACTCTTCTTCTCCTCCTGCTCCTCCTCATCTGTTGAATTCAGTTTGGTTTCTTACTCCTCCTCCTAAGGAAGCCTACTAGATGACCTTGGACCATCCACAGTTCTCTCTGAGCTCTCTCAGCCTCACCTGTCTCACCAGTGCCTGTTGTGGGGAAAGGCAAAGAAGGCAATTGTGCAATACTTTGAAACTCCTTAGGACAGCCTTTCTCAACATTTCTCACCATTGAGAGACCTCTTAAATGTTCTTCAGACTTCAAGAAGTAGCACAATCATACAGAGTATGGCTGGGAAGCATGGCTGGGTACCCAGGGCCCATCTCCTTCCCACCCCCTCCAGACCCATCATTGGACATTTCGGGGGGGCGGGATTGACATGATCCTATATGGTCCTATCATCCAATAAATGTTTAATAATTTAAAAAAAAATTAATTCACTCCCATCGTTTCAGGAATCCCTTCCAGGGCTGTCAAGAAACCGCAGGGTTCCACATAACCCTGGATGAGAAAGCCTCCCTTAGGAGAAAGAAAAGTGGGGTCTAAAACCCAAATCTTCTTTTTCTTCAGCTTTGCAGACCTCCCCGAGCTAGCAGTCTTACTGATGTGCTCTTGGTTTATTGGGGTTTCTGAAAGATCTTCAAGGGCAGCCCCACCTAGAGACCATTAAAAAAAAATAGCCATTTTGTAAGACCTTAAATAGCAAGGGGGAGAAAATAGCTGCAAGAAAGTACTTCATGGCTAGTACTTTGTTGGCTGAAAGTTCTGTCTTCTTTCGTCTTTTCACACATAGCTTTGAATGGCTTTCTTTGGCTGCTATTATTTCCGTGATACCGTGCAGAAAAAGGCCATGTTCTTACACAACACAGAAATACAAAGGCTGGTGGGAACACCTTCCATATTAGACCTTGGCGTGCGCAAAAGGCATCATTTTATCTTCTCCTCTCCCCCCTAGATTTCAGCACGCAAACAGCTAATTTTGTTTTGAAAGAGTTTCACTCACTCTCTTTGTTTCTGTGCCACAAAAGTGGAGAACTATGCTCTCCTATCCCACAGCAACATGGGGGGAAAGGTAATAGCAGTTGCTCTGCATGTCTGTCATATTTCTTGCTTTCCCCCCCCCTCCCACCTCCACCACCCTGCCTCACTCTTTCTTCAGCACCCAAAGCACTAGTTTAGATTAGAAAGGGTTTCTCTTTTTTTTATGTTGCTGCACTGCAGAAGTGTGCTGCTGTACTGTTGTGCACCGAAGGAACAAAAAACAGAAACTGTTGCAAAATTAGCCCTCTGGATTCAAAGTAGATGGATGGACATATGGACAGACAGACAGATGTTCTGTAAGTTTGTAAGAACAATTTGCTGCCTTCCCTGGATGGATGGATGCATGGGCGGGTGGGTGGATGGATGGATGACAGTCAGAGATTTTGTAAGAACAATTTGCTGCTTATCCTGCCAAAGACTGGGATAAAAAATGTGCTCTCATTCATATTCAACTGATGTTTTTTTTTTTTTTAATTCTGCTTAACATCAAACATTTGCCAGTCTCCTTGGGTGCTTCCCCCCTTGTTGCCATCAAGGCACAGTTGACTTATGGCCATCCCATGGGGTTTTCAATGCAAGAGCTGGTCAGAGGTGGTTTGCCACTGCCTGCCTCTTCATAGCAACCCTAATGTACCCTGGGGGACTCCCATCCAAATACTATCCAAGCCTGACCATGCTTAGCTTCTGAGACCTAATGAGACAGGTCTAGCTTGGGCTACCCGGGTGAGGCCATTGCCCCAGCTTCTAAAAAAACCAAGAAACAGAAAGGCTGCTGGTCATATATACCAGGGGTAGTCAACCTGTGGTCCTCCAGATGTTCATGGACTACAATTCTCATGAGCCCCTGCCAGCAAATGCTGGCAGGGGCTCATGGGAATTGTAGTCCATGAACATCTGGAGGACCACAGGTTGACTACCCCTGATATATACCACTGGTGATACTATGCAATTTGATGGTGAGAAGATACTTATTTGTTTGTTTGTTTGTTTGTTTGTTTATAAT
Source organism: Paroedura picta (assembly GCF_049243985.1). Classification (NCBI taxonomy): domain Eukaryota; kingdom Metazoa; phylum Chordata; class Lepidosauria; order Squamata; family Gekkonidae; genus Paroedura; species Paroedura picta. The sequence goes on along the minus strand of NC_135379.1, from coordinate 57,514,351 downwards.
TGGATTTATATACCGCCGTTCACCAAAAGGTCTCACGGCGGTTAACAATAAAATATAAAATCAAAGTAAAATCACAAAATCCCATAAATACCCCATTATTGCAATAAAAAAGATGGCATTCTATTCTAACTTTCCCCACTTTCCCCGCTTGTTCAGAGATAGGTCGGACGTTAATTCTGTAAGAGAGAGAGGAGAGACTGTGATGTGAATGTCTCCATAATGGCCCCAGATCATCCTCATCACTCTCCTCTGTACCCTTTCAACTTTATCCACGTCCTTCTTGAAGTGAGGCCTCCAGAACTGCACACAGTACTCCAGGTCCTGTATACAATGGGACTATGACATCTTGTGATTTTGATGTGATCATCAAAAGAAGAAAACCAGGTTGGTCTGACAGGAGACAAATCCATGCTGACTTCCCTGGATCACCAAATTGTCCTCCAGATTTTTGCAGATCGCTCCCTTTAATATCTGCTCCATTATCTTCCCCACAACAGAGGTCAGACTCACTGGTCTGTAGTTTCCTGGGTCATCCTTCCTCCCTTTTTTGAAGATCGGAATAACATTTTCTCTCTTCCAGTCCTCCGGGACATCTCCAGTCCTTAAAGAGGTCCCGAAAATGATGGACAAGGGTTCTGCAAATTCTCTGGAAAGTTCTTTGAGCACTCTCGGGTGCATTTCATCCGGCCCAGGGGATTTGAACTCATCCAGTGCAGCTAAATGCCTCTCGGCAACTTCTCTATCCATGTTAACCTGCCACCCAGACGCTATCCCTTGGCTACTGCCAACTCTAGATGTGCCTAAACCCTTTGACCTGTGGGGAAAAACAGATGTAAAATAGGCGCTGAGCCTTTCTGCTTTCTCTGCATCCTCCGTTAGAGTTTGTCCATCTGCACCCAACAGTGGGCCTATTGCCTCCTTTACTTTACATTTGCTCCTCACAAAACTGAAAAATGTTTTCTTGTTACAGTGGGCTTCCCTGGCCAATCTTAGCTAACTCTCAGCTTTGGCCTTTCTGATGATTGATCTACAGTGCCTAGTAACCTGTAGGTACTCTTCTTTAGAGCTCTGTCCTTCCCTCCATTTCCTGAACATTTTCCTTTTCTTTCTTAGTTCCTGTAGAAGTTCTCTGTTCATCCAAATAGGCTTCTTAAAGCTCCTGCAGTGTTTTTGTCTTTCTGGGATAGTCATGGATCGAGCATGCAGTAGCTCTTGTTTGAGTAGCTGGGTAAACTTGGAGCTTGTCACAGCCCTCATAGTGTTGTTCTCACAGAGCATTCCTGTCAGAAGTTCTGTCAGCCTCACCCCCCTCACAGTGTGTCCGTTGTAGGGAGAGGAAGGGAAGGCGATTGTAAGCCGCTTTAAGCCTCCTTTGGGTAGAGAAAAGTGGCATATAAGAACCAACTCTTCTTCTTCTTGAGTGCTGAGGAGAGCACAAGGCATTCCTATGTAGTCATCAGTGTGCCAGCAAACAAAAGGATTGGGAGCAATAGAAGGGCTGTACTTGGCTGATCACAGCAGGAGCCAAGCCAAGACTTGGAGCCATCAGGGACTTGTTCCAGTTGTCTGAGCAGAGCACTGGCTTTCTGTGCCAAGATAACCGGTCTGGCATAACTCTGTTTGGCACATGTACCAGGGATTGGGTCCTGCTGTTCTCAAGTTATAGCTTTGGGGGATTTTGCTTTGGTCAGAAATGCAATGCACCATAGAAATCTGTGAGGGTCTTACTGTTGTACAAGTGTTTGAGCTGATATATTTTAAAACGATGTTTACCAAGCGATTCGTTGGGATGGCTGTTGAATTATTCAAGCTGTACAAAATTTGCATGACAGGTAGAATATCTGCTTGTTTTTTTTTTCCGCCGATTCAGACGCGAGAGGACCATTTATTTTAGGAAGCAAATATACCTGTTTAATATTTTATGCTTTTAATGTTGATATTTTATTATAACATTTTGTTACCAGTTTTGTATTATGAATTATCCTTGATGAAGAGTTTGTTGTTGTTCCTGTTTGGGCAGGCTCTAGAACAGGGGTAGTCCACTTGCGGCTCTCCAGATGTCCATGGACTACAATTCCCATGAGCCCCTCCCAGAAAACGCTGGCAGGGGCTCATGGGAATTGTAGTCCATGGACATCTGGAGGGCCGCAGTTTGACTACCCCTGCTAGAAGACAAACTAGAGTGCCTGCCCAAAGGTGGGAGATTTAGGTTTTACGTAACAAAGGTGGGAGATTTAGGTTTTCCAGTCCCAAGTTTTAGGGATCACATTTGTTTACTTATTTTAAATGTTTTGAATTCCACCTCCTCGTCTTGGACTGGTCCCTGTTCTGAGCTTAGCATGCCTGAACTATGAATGTGCAGCAGCTGAAGGAAATAGAGATAGCGAAATGAATCACAGAGAACTGAAAGGAAATGATGTCAAAGGTGCAGTCTGAACAGAATTCTAATCTGGAGAGATGGGTTTGACTCACTTCTCCACATGCAGCCACCTGGGTGACCTCAGACTATTCACAGTTCCCTTAGAGCTGTTCTCACAGAGCAGTTCTGTCAGAGTTCTCTCAGCCCACCTGCCTCACAGGGTGTCTTCATCAAGCAGTGAAAAGCGGGGTATAAAAAACAACTCTTCTTCTAAAATGCTAACTTACTCGATTAATTCAGGTGGTTTGTTGAAACTGGAGAAGTTTCTGTAATCAACTCAAATCTAGTCTGGGTCCTATTAGATCTGTTCTTTTGATGAATCTGACTCTGTTTGTCTGATTTAAGGGAGGGGGGAGAAAAAAATGCATTATTTATTTGATTTCTAAGCTGCCTCTCCCTGCACTGCAGCCTTGGGGCGGCTGACAACATAGAATTTATACAAAGTTTATCAAGGGTAGTTAAACTGCTGCCCTCCAGATGTCCAAGGACATCTTGAGGTCCACAGTTTGACTACCCCTGGTTTAAGTAATTAAAAACAGCATAAAATAATACAGTGGTCAGTCGTGTTGAAGAAAGGAGTTCGGCAAGGCTGTATACTGTCACCTTGCAGGGACAAATATCAACAACCTCAGATATGCAGATGATACCACTCTAATGGCAGAAAGTGAAGAGGAACTAAAGAGCCTTTTGATGCGGATGAAGGAGGAGAGTGCAAAAGCTGGCTTGAAACTCAACATCAAGAAAACAAAGATCATGGCATCCGGCCCTCTCAATTCCTGGCAAATAGATGGGGAAGAAATGGAGGTAGTGACAGATTTTATTTTCCTGGGCTCCAAGATCACTGCAGATGGGGACTGCAGCAAAGAAATTAAAAGATGCTTGCTCCTGGGGAAGAAAGCTATGCAAATCTAGTCAGCATCCTAAAAAGCAGAGACATCACCCTGCCAACAAAAGTGTGTTTTGTCAAGGCTATGGTATTCCCAGTTGCAATGTATGGCTGCAAAAGTTGGACCATAAGGAAGGCCGAGCGTCAAAGAATTTAGGCTTTTGAACTCTGGTGCTGGAGAAGACTCTTGCGAGTCCCTTGGACTGCAAGGTGAACAAACCGGTCAGTCCTAGAGGAGATCAGCCCTGACTGCTCCTTAGAAGGCCAGATCCTGAAGATGAAACTGAAATACTTTGGCCACGTCATGAGAAGGAACGACTCCCTGGAGAAGAGCCTAATGCTGGCAGCGATCGAGGGCAAAAGAAGAAAGGGACGACAGAGAATGAGGTGGCTGGATGGAGTCACTGAAGCAGTGGGTGCAAACTTGGGTGGACTCTGGGGAATGGTAGAGGACAGGAAGGCCTGGAGGATCATTGTCCATGGGGTTGTGATGGGTCGGACACGACTTCGCACCTAACAACAACAACATTCGTGTTATTTCTACCGCATAAGAGTAGAGCGCTCATAATTAAACTAGTAGAGTTAGTTCGGTTATTTTAAAGATTGAGTTCCCCCGGCAGGGAAGGTGAGAGGAGGGAGGGGGACCCAATGTTGGTGTTCTGTTGCTTGTTTGGTCCTCCACTGTAGGCCTGCTGTAAGAGCCCATCCTACAGGCCCCTTGGAAAGGGCCTGTTTCCTTCAGACCAAGGAAACGTGGGTGAGCTTCAAGAAAAGTAAAAGGAGGGAAGAGCTTTGCCGGAGGAGAAGGGCATAACAAAAAGGAAAGATAAAAGGCACCGTTTATAACGAGCACACGCCTCCAAATTCAGACAGCCACTGTGGGTGGTAAATGAAGAGGAGAAATGCTACGTAGGAGTGACAGAAGAAAAGTTAAAAAGCATCTGAAGAAATGAGCAGTGGCTCACAGAAGCGCCTGCCCTGCCACAAATTTGGTTCATCTTTCAGGTACTCCTGGGTCCTTGCCATGCTACAGACAGACTAGCACAGCTGCCCATTTAAAAAGAAAAACTAAGGAAGGGGAAAGACCCACTTCTGTACAACGGGTATTTAACCAATGCCAACTCGATGTCGGAGAAGAGTTTTAGGGATGCTCTGGAACACCAAACCCAGAAACAAGTGGTTCTAAATGACAGTGATTCTGAATTCCCCCTAGAAACAAAAATTACTAAACTGATGTCAGTGTCCTTCAGACACACCATGAGACGACAGGCATTACTGGAAAAGTCAATAATGCTAGGAAAAATTGAAGGCAGCAGAAAAAGCAGAAGACCCAACCTGAGAGGGATGGATTCTCTAAAAGAAACCACAGCCCTCTCTTTGCAAGGCCTGAGCATGGCTGTTAATAGTAGGGCATTTGGGTGGTCATTCAGCCGTAGGGTCTCTGTAAGTGGAAAGCTCAAGTGGAGGCTCAAAACACGCTCAGTTTGGAGCAGCAGATGGCTGTCAGAAGTGTGTTTCAAACTGGCAGAACAGCTGCTGACAGGTTGCACCAGGATCCCAGTCTCTTATGGTGATCCATGGACCTCTGGAGAGCCACAGTTTGGTCCCCCCTGCCCTAGGGATCATCTGCTGTTGGGCTATAAGGTAAGAAATGCCCAAAGCATTGAGAAATCTCCTGCAAGTTTGTATTCGGTCTTTTCTACAAGGAACCTAGGGAGGTATATAGGGGGGGGCTATGCCCATTTTACATTTACAGTCCTGTTAAATAGCCCAAATTCATCAACGGAGCTTTGTGCCATAGTGGAGTCTTGTGCTCAACTTTCCCCCCAGCCCAGCGGGTCTACATTGCTTTCCCTTTCAATAAACTTAGTTGCTCCTGATGTCCTCCCTCTAGAGTTAATGCAATAAAGCTATAATAAACAACCACCATAAACTTATTATAGGCATGAGCCAAAGAGAATATCTATGAAGCAGCCCTCAGACTAGAAACTCTGGAAACCCCACCGTCCCCACCACACAGCAGCAAAGGCAGCAGAAGGCATCATGGTCCTCTTAGAGGTTGCATCTTTAGAATAGAGTGCATTTCCCTTTCCATCAGAACCAGTAATTTCCAGAACAAAGTTTTGAGCCCAGTGGTACCTTTGAGGCCAACAAAGTTTTATTTGGGGTAGAAGTTTCCGAGTGTGCAGACACTTCTTCAGGTATCTGGTGTGTTCAGGGAAAGATCTGGCCAAACCTCTGGGGTCTGACAATCATATTTTTGGGGGGGGAAACAATGTGCTCTGGAGTGCACTCGATTGACTTAAGAGTAATTACACTTTGGGAACAGAGGTTTTGACCTGAAGCCTGCTCTAACACCAGCAACTGCTATATTGTAGAAGTAGGTAAGCAGGCAGAATCTAACAGGCAAATGAAACTTTGTTGGCCTTAAAGGACTCAGACTTTGTTCTGCTACTTCAGATCAACACGACGAGCTGCCCAAATAGATTCCAGTTCATTTCTACTTTTCTACACGGTTACAATAGAGTTTGAGTCCAAGGGCACCTTTAAGAACAACCAAGATTTGTTCGAGGTGTGAGAAAGCTGTTGTGCTACTTCATACCAACACAGCTACCCACTTGGATCTTTCTACAGGATTGGCTTAGCTCTAGATAGATTTCAGAGCTGCTCCTTCCCTGACCCAAGTTTGGCCTCTCATTCCTTCGGTGCTCTGTCCAAGGTGCTGATTTCAGTCTTTTAGTGACAGTTCTGCCTTGCCTGCCTTTCCCTATAATGCCGCTCCTGGATATCATTCTCGCTACTTGCCTGCCGTCAGCCTTAGGCTATGAGTGTATTGTGAGCTAAAAAAGGAGGGTGTATAAATTACTGTTGTTGTTGTTGTTGTTGTTGTTGTTAATTGAGCTTATATCCCAAACATAAAACCCCCATAAAAGTACCTTATATAAAACCCATTAGCTCTAAGACCATAAAACCCCTTACCAACCTCAAGATGGGCAGCCAAATTCCCTAATTCCCTGAGCAGACCTCCTTAGAGGTTTGGGTGGAGATGCAGTACTTAGCCTGAGAAGGGGACATGTTGTTCTTAACACTGACCTCAACCAAAGATCTGGCAGAAGAGCTCCATTCTGCAGTTCCTGCAGAACTGTAACAGCTCCATCAGAGCCCCCAGGTCTCCTGAGAGTTCATTCCACCAGGCTGGGGCCAGGACCAAAAAGGCCCTGGCCCTGGTCAAGGCCAGGCGTGCTTCCCCCTGAGTTTGTTGGAGAAAACACAGAATGAATGTGTGATGAATGCAAAATAAACAAATTGGGACCTCTTATTCGTTTTAAGCCTCACACACCTACTCTCACACTTGTTTGGATTTCGCATTCAACGTTGACCTCATGACAACTTTGTGAAGGGGAAATGATCTCTCTTCTCCAAGGCACAACATGAAAATTGCCAGGTAACTTTTAATCCTAGAACTCTCATTCCCAGGAAGTAATTGAAGAGCTGGAAAGGCTGATACAGCTTTGGGATGAAGCCTGGCAGTTAAGCATGTGGGGGAGCACGATTCAAAAGCTGAATGAACAGGAAACACAGTCATTGGAAGTAAATAAATATCTGCGTTGTTCCACCATTTACATTTTGATAGGGATGTTTTAGTATATAAAATAACGTGCCATTTCAGGTTAATTTCTGCCCCACATAACTTCATGAAACACTCTAATGTTGACTAATAACAGCAATTTGTCATGTGAACCTATCAAAATAATTGGCTTTGCTTCATCGGAGCTGGCTGATCAGTCTGCATAGCAATACCTTCTGTCACCAAGATGATCTACAGTCAGTGCACAGATGTTATTTACGGCCTCCCACTAATTCTTCTTGTATTATGGGCTGTATGTCTTCCTGTGCACAATCAGCTGCTGGTTTCTCAAATGAGCCCCACTCTTGAGATCTTCAAGTCTTATCCGAATTTATGGGGGATAAATGATTACTTAGATTATTCTGTAAATCATATGTCTTTCTGGAGTGTGTAGGAATTGACAAAGTTTTGAATAAAGCTGGATTGAATGATGGGACACCCACCCCACAAAATAAACCCACAAAATGGTAGGACGTTCTTATTCCAAATTTATCATTTCGGCCATGATGAATAAAACGTTGAGTTCTCTGACATGAGAGCTAATATGAGAGCCATCTTGGTGTAGTGGTTAGGAGCATGGATTTCTAATCTGGCGAGTAGGGTTCTATTCCCTGCTCCCCCACCTGCAGCCAGCTGGGTGACCTTGGGCTCGCCACAGCACTGATAAAGCTGTTCTGACTGAGCAGTGATATCTGGCCTCTCTCAGCCTCACCCACCTCACAGGGTGTCTGTTGTGGGGAGAGGAAAGGGAAGACAAATGGAAGCTGCTTTGAGACTCCCTCAGGTAGAGAAAAGTGGCATCTGAGAACCAACTCTTTTTCTTCAGTGATATCAGGGCTCCTCAGCCTCACCTCCCTCACAGGGTGTCTGTTGGGAGAGGAAAGGGGATGCGAATGTAAGCCCCTTTGAAACTTCTTCAGGTAAAGAAAAGCAGCATATTAGAACCAACTCTTCTTCTTCACCTATGTTCTCCATCAGACGAGTGTCATTTGTATGGTGACCACCAGACCAAGAAAGGCCTCCTTTTCAAATGGTAGGGTCACATGATCACATGCAAGGCTTATTCTGAGATTGAGCTAATTGTCTAAGAAATAAATAAAATATTCATAATATGCTTACTCCATAAAAATTGTACTTGCAGTCAAGAGCACAGGACTGGATTCTGACTAAATTTATGCCATAACAAACAACAGACTTGTTACCTGGTTTGGAGAGAGATGTATTTTCCATATAAGAAAAAGTAAGTTGATTGAAATTTGCTAAATGCACTGTGACCACGTACGGTCTGGGTGTGATGGGGGCCTGCCTCGGCCCCTGAAGGAAAGCTAACTATTTTTTGCTTTAAAATTGAGAATCTTAAAATTAACAGAAGCAGGCAAATCTATGTCCCAGTTTCAAAAAAAAAGAGGAGTTGGTTTTTATACCCTACTTTTCACTAACCAAAGGAATCTTAAAAGAGCTTACAATAACCTTTCCTTCCTACAATAACCTGTGATGCTGGTAGAGCTGAGAGAGCTCAGATTGAACTACTCTGCAAGAACAACTCTAAGAGAACTTTGACTAGCCCAAGGTCCCCCAGCTGGCTGCATGTGGAGGAGAAGTCAGGAACCAAACCTGGTTCTCAAGATTATCTGGCCACCACTCTTAACCTCGCCACCATCAGGTTTGACCCAGGTTTGATTCCTTGCTTTGCCATGGATGTTTGTTGACCGTCACTTGGTAAACCACTTTGGCCTCCTTTGTACTAGAAAAACAATAAAATGGTAGACTGTATCGTCAAGTTATAGCCAATATATAGCACTCCTATATCTTTTCTCGGCTTTTTTTATTCTTGAGAAATGAAACATTCTTCAGGCTTTAAGAAACTCCATGAGTTGTGATTGGGAAGAAGATGGTTGGGAAGCAGAGCTGTGTACACATTCACCTGGGGCCTGTCCCCTTCCCACCCCCTCTAGGTCCATCATTGGCCATTTGGGGAGGGATAGGTTAGTAGACATGACTATATATAGTCCTATCACCTGATTAATGTTCTACACATTAAAAAATATATATTAAAAAGTAATTAACTTCCGCCCATTTGGGAAACCCTTCCAGGGCTGTTGAGAAACCCCCGGGTTCCATGAAACCCTGGTTGAGAAAGCCTGCTGTAGGGATTTCAAGGCAAGAAACTAATAGATGGGAGCATCCCAGGTCTTCCTTGGTAGTCACCCACCCAAGTATTAGCTAGGGTTGAACTTGCTTAAGCAGTCTGGTAAGATCAAGCTAACCTAGGCCATCCAGGCCAGGGCAAAACAAGGGGGAAATATCTAAATAACTAAATGGGATCCAACAATCCTGAACGAGGCTAAGAGAGAGAGAAAGGGAGAGAGACGGGCTTAAAGCCGTTCTGCAAGGATGAGGATTTAAACCTGGGTCCCCCAGATCCATCCCTAACATACTAATGAATTCCACAATATTGGCTGTCTCTCGTGTGCGTTAGGTCACATAACTCACCTGCTTAGTTTTACTGCATAAATACTTTTTATTCCTTTTCCTCTCCAAACCATTAAAATGTGCATTTAAAAAAATTGTTTTCCTTCTTCCCCATCGACTTGTCTAGCCAAATCTTTCTCTTACCTCAATGAATTTGAAAGAAGCCCTCCAGGGTCTTTTATTATTGCTTCTCAGAAGGACTATTAACATCGGATATATTATTTTGCATTTGATTAGATTGTATTTAGATAGCAGTTCCCATCCCTCGCTGTCCTTTTCAAAATATGGTCGGGCTCCACCTGCCCGTTATTATGGCTGTTATTACGCCGGCAGCGACAACAAAAAAAGGCTAGAAAAGATTGAACGAAAGAAGACGACAAAATTGTAATTGGTATCAAGTAGAATCTTCTGCAGTGTCGGGGAACACGGCTGCAACCAGTGCTGATGCACCTGTGAACTGGTAATATCATCAGCCTGTTATTTCAAAAATCACAATGGGATAATTCCGAGCCTTTGTGAGATACCTGGGTGTCATCTGAGTTATGTCCAGTCCTAGTTTAACCATGCAATCCTAAGCAGTTTCATCCATTAAAGTCAACCATCTCCAAGTATTTAAAAGGCTGCCATGTAAATGATGGAGCAGAGTTGTTCTCTCTTACCCCAGAGGGAGGGACCAGAACCAATGGGATGAAATTAATTCAAAACAAATTCCGTTTAAATATTCAGAAGAAGTTCTTGACAGAGTGGTTTCTCAGTGGAACAGGTTTGCTTGGGAGGTGGTGGGTTCTTCATCTTTGGAAATTTTTAAACAGAGGCTGGGTAGCCATCTGATGGAGAGGCTGATTCTGAGAAGATTCAAGGGGGTGGCAGATTACAGTAGATGAGTGATTGGGATGTGATAGTGTCCTGCATAGTGCAGGGGGTTGGACTACATGACCCATGAGGTCCCTTCCAACTCGATTATTCTATGTGTCCAGAAGGTTGTATCTCTTCCCAGGATCTCATTGAAAGTCTACTTCAAAGTACTATCATTAGAAAATGAAACATGTGAATGAGGAAAGTAGGCATTGTCTTCATTCATCCCCTTGCAGGTATTTAAACTGAACTAGAGAAATCTTCCTTATTCTTCATTGTTGTGATTGTTTCTGGAGGTAGAAAGTACCCTCAACACACATCTAACTTGTGGTGACCCCAGGGGTGGCCATACTATATCTCTCCAGATGTCTATGGACTACAATTCCCATCAACCCCTGCTGGCAAGGGCTGTAGTCCATGGGCATCTGGAGAGCCACAGTTTGGCCACCCCTGCAGTAGGGTTTTCAAGGCAAAAAATGTATATAGGTGGTTTGCCATTGCCAGCCTCTGCACAGCAGCCTGGTCTTCATTGAGGGCTTCCCATCCAAATACTAACAAAGGTCGACCCTGCGTGGCTTTCAAGATCTGACAAGTTTCTATTGTGAAAATCTTCCTTGTCACTAGAGCTGTGATTCAGTGGTAGAGTATCCGTTTTTGGTGTAGATGCCCCAAGTATCTCCAGTTAAAATGCTGAGGTCTTATTGATTGAATTAGTGTGTGTGTGTGTTTGAGAGAGAGAGAGAGAGAGAGAGAGAGAGAGAGAGAGAGAGAGAGAGAGAGCATTTTTGTGTCAACTTTCTACCCAGTTGGGATCCATGACACACCAAACATTAAAACATTTAAAATACCACTGAAATCATAAATAGGTAAAGACTTCTGCCTGAGATCCTGGAGAACCACTGCTGTCTGAGAAAACAGAGCTGACCTCAGAAGACCAATTCTCTGGTCCATCACATTAGGTCCCTGGTGACATCCAGTGGGGTTGCTTTGTTTTCGGTGGCAGATGCATCCCAGATTATTATTTTTTTCTCACCAGTGATGGTTCATTAGCCAGAGTCTTTGTTAAGCACAGCTACTAGGGAACAATCTACAGGCATGCAGGCTTTAGTCAGAACACTACAAAAGAACATCAAAATAATCCTCTAGCTAATCCTGTACTTACAAGAGTCATCTACATTTCCATCCATGGGCACGGGGCCAAGACAGAGAGTCTTGTCACAGACTTTCAGCATCTGTCCTTGCTTCCAAAATGTGGGCACAGACCAGTCCCCCAGGCAAGCATACTTCTGGACTTGTCCCTAGCTGGGGATCCTATTGAGACAGTCAGATTCCAGGGCTTCAGTTCAGAGTTTGTTCTTCAAGCTGAACTTTTGAAGCCAATCTCTATGCAAATTTGGATTAACCGGGTTTAGCATACCGGGAGGAAAACCACTGATAATCTTTTAAGGCTCCTTGACATTGGACCCAAATGATGAAATTAAGTCTAGAAATCAAGTTCCTTTCTCCACTCTTGAATACGACTGGACCCAAACTGGGGCATGAGCCAGTTCTTCCCACAGAAATTCCTGGGTTTGTGCCCCTAAATGGAGCTCACGCTCCGCAGGATCAACTGTTTGGCAGGGTCTGCTGCATGGCCCTGTGCCCAGGGTTAGTTATAAATTGTCAAAATCATCTTACGCGTCTGTCATGTTTTGTCTTGTCCTCTTGGTGCTATGCTTTGCCATGACGTTTTATGTTGTATAATATTTCTGTTCTGTGAATTGCTTTGTGTACTTCTGCTCTGTGATTCGATTCCTGTCAATGTTCAGGCCTAGGACAGCACTTTGGATTGCACCCATCGGGGTAATGCGGGGGCCCTTTGATCTTAGCCTCTCAGCTGCGGTTTTTGATCTTTTGTTACTAACTAGAGTAGGTGGGAATGGAACTAGCCCCAGACCTCAAGCTTCCTTCTTCCCTAATGTGAAGGACCTGAGAACTGCCGTCTTTCCCAGGAAAACTAAGTCCCAGGGGTGCCTTCCCACAAGGACTATCTTTGCGCCTAAGCCATTTGTTACGGGGTAGGCTGGGGGCAAAGGGTAGACAAAGGAATAGTTTGATTCGGATCTTCAGTCTTAGCAAAGTTTCTATGATGACTAGTTTGTTATGCTTTCAATAAAGAGCTTTCTTTTTTTTAAATTCTGAGATATCAGAATCACTCTGAAAAAGCGTTTTAGTGAAACGTGGATCTCGGCTGGCATGGCGTGCTAGAAGCAAGAATGAGCAGTGATCTAGGCTCAAGTCTTGCCCTGGCCGCAAACTGACCAAGGAGCTACCGGAAACTACTTCTCTCTGTGTGTCTCTGTCTCTCTTTTCCATTCCCGATCACCCTGATCTACCTTGCAGAGTTGTTGTAAGAAGAAGAAGACGAAGAGTTGGTTCTTTGATTCCGCTTTTCTCTACCCAAAGGAGTCTCAAAGCAGTTTCCAATCACCTTCCCTTTCCTCTCCCTGTGAGGGAGGTGAGGCTGAGAGAGCCCTGCTATTACTACTCAGCTAGAACAGCTTTCTCAGTGCTGTGGCGAGCTCAAGGTCACCCAGCTGGTTGCATGTGGGGGAGCGGCAGAATCAAACCTGGCTTGCCAGATTAGAAGTCTGCACTCTACTACACCAAGCTGGCTCATAACATATGAGAGGTGTTTTGAATACATAAAAGTGCTGGGTGCCCGGAATTTTATTTAAATTTCTTATACAAGCTAAATATATATATATATATGTTATTAGGCATATCACCCAACAAATTACCAAATGTTTCGGAAGAGATACTTGAATATACAGTGACAGCACCTAGAATCATCTATGCAGCAAAATGAAAATCTGCCCAAGCTTTGAGATATTGAATAAATTGGCTGACTATGCAACAATGGCAAAATTAATATCATATATGAAAAATCAATCAATCTCAAAATCTGAGGGAAACTGAGAGGTTATTATGAAAGCAGAAGATAAATTCAGAACGAGAAGCAATTTAAAATAGTATATAAATAAATAGCAAGTGTAGCAAAGATGTTATGACTGGCAGGCAATGTCAGAGACCCAAGATCTGATGCTTCGCTAGATACAAGACATACAAGTTTTCTAACCAGCTAGCAAAATAGTTTGGGAGCCAACTAGAACTTGAGGATGAGGACGAGGAACTGGTTTCTATACCCTGCTTTTTGCTACTTGAAGGTGTCCCAAAGTGGCTTACTCTCTTCCTCTCGCCATAAGGTAGGTGGGCCTGAGATAGCTCTGACAGAACTGCTCTACATGAACAAGCCTAAGAGAACTGTGACCATCCCAAGGTCACCCAACTGCCTGCAGGTGGAGGAGTGGGGAATCAAACTCAGTTCTCCAGATTAAAGGTCACCTCTCCTAACCATGACACCATGCTGGCTGTCTTGAAGAAACCCAAGGAAGTGGAAAATAAGGGAGGTGTTAGTGCTTCCTAAAGTTGAGAACAATTGAAGGCAGCAGGAAAATGGGAAGACTCAATTTGGGCCAGATTGGCTCAATAAATTGCTCTATGCCACATTTGACGTGGTCGACCATGAATTGCTGCCACGCAAAACTGATAGGGTGCAGAGGATAGCGATGAGGATGTCCCGGGGCCTGGGGGCCAAGCCTTGAGAGGAAAGGCTGAAGGACTTGGGAATGTTTCGCCTGGAGAAGAGGGAGTGGAGAAGTGACATGATTATTCTCTTTAAAGGTTTGAAAGATTGTCATTTGGAAGAGGGCAGGGAGCAGTTCCTGTTGTCAGCAGAGGACAGGGCCCGCAATAATGGCTTTAAACTATGCATAGAACTGTACCAGCTAGATAACAGAGGGGGAAAATGTCATTGTCAGAGTAGTTTGGCAGTGGAATCAGCTGCCCAGGGAGGTGGTGAGCTCCCCCTCACTGGTGGTCTTCAAGCAGCAGCTGGACAGATACCGATCCTGCACTGAGCAGAGGGTGGGACTAGATGGCCTTTATGGTCTCTTCCAACTCGAGGGTTCTATGATTCTATAAACAACAAAACTTGTAACCTTCTCAAATGAGAGATGATCAGAGAAGTTTCCCATCAAATCATGGTGAGTCTGAATGTTGTATCCAGGCTTAGTATTTTCTCTCTCTCTCTCTCTCTCTTTTGGAAGAACCGGCTCTAAAGAACTAAGCCGTGCAGCGGGGATTATCAAGACATTCCTCACCCGTGTTATGAGGCTTAACTTACTAATGGGTGCAGAGGGAGCGCCTCTGATGGAAACAGAAATGGCTTTTGCATTTCCTAATTTTGTAATTTTATGCCTTTGATCAGCATCGTGCTATAATGTGAGTAATCACAGGAGAATTTTACTCACTAATTTTGCTCTTGTATACTCTGGAAGTCTTTTTCGTACACATAACCCCTAAGTCCTTGATAGATTCAGTAGCCAAAGGCGAGGATAGGGGAAGAAACCCTTTGTTAAACAGAGCAAAGGGATGAGATCTTTGAGACTTTTGCAAAGACAAAATGCAGGAAGTTTCTCCCTCGGCAAGCAGGATGGATCCCTAAATGCTACGCTGCCAGCACCGCATTTGTCTGCATTTTAAAAGTTATACCAGTTTCCTCAGAGTGCCGTGCAGTGAAGTATTTTAAAGTGGTGCATTAGCTATTGAGAGCCAAATTGGTGTCGTAGTTAAGACTGGAGAACCGAGCTTGATTCCCCACCCCTCCTCCACATGCAGCCATCTGGGTGACCTTGAGCTAATCACAGTTCTCTCTGAGCCAACCTCACGGGGGGCCTATTGTCGGGAGAGGAAGGGACGGTGATTGTAAGCTGCTTGAGACGCCTTCAGGTAATAAAAAACAGGGTATAAAAACCAACTCCTCTGATGATTAACAATGGCTTAAGCCCTCTCTCCCTACGTACTGCGGGACCTATTCAAATTGGAGCCCGCATGTCTGCAGAGGAAGTTGCAGTACACCAAATATATTTCTTTTATCCTATTTATATCCCACCTTACCACCCCCATGCGATGGCTACCAAGATGGTTAAGAAACTAAAACTCACATAATAAAATCATTTAAATCATTTAAACCAACAAAAAGCAAAACAGCTAAAATACATTGTTGTTGTTAGGTGCGAAGTCGTGTCTGACCCATCGCGACCCCATGGACAATGATCCTCCAGGCCTTCCTGTCCGCTGACCATACAAAATACATACAAAGACATTAAAAGAATAATTCAGGCTTTGAACAAAAAGTAGGGAAGAAGGGATTTACGAATGACAGGCATCTAGAAACGGGATTTCCTCCCAAGAAGGGGATGGAGGACAACTTTCATAGTGGAACAGAAAGGGAGGATTTCAAGGATCCCGCCCCACCATTTGCTGTTTGCCCCATTTGCTGTTTGCCCCATCTGTCACTATGCAAGTGTGAAGCATTCCTGTAAGGGATGCATGGTGACAGACTAATTTAACAGAATTAATCTTTGCAAAATATATTCCCACTGTCATATAGGGAGTTCTTAGTCTGAGGAAGAGTGCTTGCACTTGAAACCTCACACCCTGAATAAATCTTTTTTGGTCTTAAAGATGCCACTGGACTCTGATTTTATCATTCCCCGATGAATAGCTGTCGGCTTTGGGATGCAAAGCTACAGAGACGCATGAGATTGCCTTATAACGAGTCAGACCATTGGTCAACAAAGTCAGTATTGTCTAGTCCAAGGGTAGTCAAACTGCGGCCCTCCAGATGTCCATGGACTACAATTCCCATGAGCCCCTGCCAGCGTTCGCTGGCAGGGGCTCATGGGAATTGTAGTCCATGGACATCTGGAGGGCCGCATTTTGACTACCCCTGGTCTAGTCCGATGGGCAGCTCCTCTCAAATATTTTCACATCGCCGGCTGCTCAGATATATGAAGTGGCTAAATACTGAATCACACAATTGGTCCATATGGTCCAATATCTTCCACTCTGAGAGGCACCAGGTCTCAGGGAGAGGTTTAGCATCACTGGGTACCTGACTCTTTTTGTTGGAATTGCCACTGATTGAGCCAGGGGCCTTCTGGATCCAAAGCAGGTGCTCTCTACCACTGAGCCTCTACCCCTCCTCAAAACGCAAGGCAAATATTCCCCCCCGCACCACCCCCAATATCCTTGCCAAACGAAACTGGCAATATAAAAATAGCACATGCCAGGGCTAGGAGATTCACTTTTCGGGGATTTTTTTCCTATTTGGAATGTTTATGTCATAATTATAGTCTTTTAAACCCCCAAAGAAATACACCGCGGAGAAAGCTCACTTGACAATTGATGGGGGCTAACTCTTTCATTGCTGCGTCTGTCATGGTAAATATAAGTTATATATATATAAAAAAAATCACTGTCAGCCAGAAGCCAAATCCTGCCTCTGGGGGGAAAAATAATCACAGACTTTGAAAAATAACACCTCAAGGTAGGAACAAGGAGGAGGGGCGGAAGCTGCATTAGTGGAAGTCAAAAGTTTCAGCTAGAGAAAGAGCTGGGAAGGGGGGGGGATAGGTGTCAAATCTGACACGTTCATGTCACTTTGGGTTTGAGGAGGTGTGTGTGTTTTCCATAAGTTTCTGGCCTGATGTCAGCGGTTTGTCTAGTTGTTAAAGAACTTGGTTGCTTTTCAGTCCTATGGAGCCCGCAGACTATAAGAGCAGCAGCCTGTAAGCTGCAGAACCAGGTTGGATACCTCGCTCCTCTACCACAAGCCTGCTGGGTGACCTTGGGCCAGTCACAATTCTCTCGGAGCTCTCTCAGCCCCACCTTCCTCACAGGCTGTCTGCTGTGGAGAGAGGAAGGGATGGTGATTGTAAGCCACTTGGAGATTCCTTAGGGCAGGGATGTTGGCTATAAAACCAGCTTTTCTTCTGCACATTCCATTCAGGCAAGGCACTTGTCACCTCAGATGATCCTTAAAATTATTCATCAGGGATTGGAACCTTTATTTTTCCTTACTCTTATTCCAAAGATCTTTGGTTATGTGGCTGTAACTTCCATATTCTCCTCACAGTCATCCTGTGAGGTAGGTTAGGCTGAGCCAGCAGGGCATAGTGGTTGAGAGCAGTGTATTCTCATCTGCAGAACTTGGTTTGATTCCCCACTCCTCCAACTTTGAATAAGTTGTGAGTGTCCTGCATAGTGCAGGCCAGGGGGTTGGACTAGATGACCCAGGAGGTCCCTTCCAACTCTGTTACTCTGTGATTCTAAGACATCACAAAGATAACACTTTTCGCAGACAACATTATTGCCGAATAGTTTCAGAATAGCAACCAATTATGGCGAAAAAATACAATTAAAATTATAAATAATTATGATAGGGGGAAAGTTAGAGCTTGCTTTTCAGCTCAACACCTTCATCAAAGAATCATTTGCTGAAAACACAATGGGTCAGGCTCAACACTGGCTCCAAGATATCCCAAGGCCGCCCAATTTAGGCTGCTATTAGCAGGACTGCTTCCTGGCGCCTTCTGGATATCGTTGTGGTGTCTTATTTGCAGTCATTTTGCCCTGCCCAGATCCTGCCGGGCTCTTTGATTCTACATTGCGCATGGAACGAGCGGTCATGGTGGGCCAGCTAACCTTCAGGGAAGCTTGTCCTTTGTTGAGGATCTCATTGAGAGAGAGTTTTGCCTCGCTTTCTCCAAGAGGCTCAGTGCAGTATATGGGGCTCTCCCCTTTTTCCATTTTTGTCCTTGCAACAACCCAGTGAGATAGGATTGTCTGACAAAGAGTAACTGCTGAAAGGTAAGGCCAGGGGTATTCAAACTGCGGCCCTCCAGATGTCCATGGACTACAATTCCCAGGAGCCCCTGCCAGCAAATGCTGGCAGGGGCTCCTGGGAATTGTAGTCCATGGACATCTGGAGGGCCGCAGTTTGACTACCCCTGGGTAAGCCTATGAGTTTCCTTGGCCGAACAGAGATTTGTCCCTACATCACCTCCGTAGACATGTTAGGGTTGGGCGCTTCGGCACCTGAAGCTGCCGTTCTTTCCCAGCACAGCCAGTGCCCCGCCGGGGGGGGGGGAGGCGCGGGTGTCAGCGTGTGCACCCGCCAGCGTGCTGATGCCCACACCTCCCCCCCAATGGCGCAGCACTGGCTGTGCCGGGAGAGACCAGCTGCTTCGGGCGCCAAAGCACCCAACCCTATGGAAAAATGGGGGTCGATTTTTGTTCCCCTGGGGCGCCGCCATTTTTTTTCAGTGGAAAAACTGGAAATTTGGAGGGGCTCTTTTTTTAAAAGGCCTAAGAAACATTGTCTACTAAAGAGCAAAATATTTTTAAAGACCAGATTCTACACATACGCAATGTATAGTGTATTTTAATGTTAAGGCCATTTACAGGGTTACCAAATTAATTCCTGTGCATACTAGACATGTGCACCTACCCAAAGAAGTCACAGCTTACAATCAACATATGCACCATATTTTCAAGGATATGTTTACTGCTCAAACATGTCTAGTTTTGTCCTCTGTTTATACTCTGTAATACAAATGGTGATAATGCACTAGTGAACAGTTTAACTTGATACACAAATCTGTCACTAGTCCTATTGAGATTCTGTGAGACCATTTCATCCAAAGAACGTGCTTTGTTTCCTTTAGTATGGAATTCATATTTCTTATTTCCAGCTCCTATTCTTTTTCATACCTCACAGGTGACAAAATCGAAGATAATTTGCTAATGTATCGTAGAGTACGGCAATTTT
Source organism: Paroedura picta (assembly GCF_049243985.1). NCBI lineage: Eukaryota > Metazoa > Chordata > Lepidosauria > Squamata > Gekkonidae > Paroedura > Paroedura picta. The sequence continues at coordinate 57,495,375 of NC_135379.1, read as the reverse complement.
CAACTGTCTGACTCTTCCTCTCCACAACGGCCTGTCTTCGCAGTACTGCATGCAGAAAACGTAAAACGTGGATTGTTTCCCATAATATGCCAAGTGGTACAATTGTATATTCTAAGTGATGTGTTTTATGTTGTTAAACCTGTAACAGAGGTTTAGGTTAGATAGGGAAATAAATACAGCACTTATTTTAATTCCCCCCTTCCCTCAAAATGTCTGCTTTTTCTAAAAAGGAATGGAAATGAATGAACAAATGAACTGCTAGAAGCGTAGTAGCTTCCCTCTGGGAGATAAACAATCTCTCCCTCTCTACAGGAGAATTCCCGGAAGGGTTAAAAGAGGCAGTGGTTCATCCTCTGCTCAAAAAAACACCTTTGGACCCCCAACAGCCTTCCAGCTACCGCCCCGTCTCACACTTAGCGTTTCTGGGGAAGTTGCTTGAAAAGGCTGTTGTGGACCAACTGTCAGCATACTTGGAAGAAGTTTCAATCCTAGATCAATCCCAGTCAGGTTTCTGGCCTGGCCACGGGGTAGAGACAGCGCTAGTCGCCCTGACGGATGACCTCCGTCGCCAGTTGGACCTGGGTGGGTTGGTGCTGCTTTTATTATTAGAACATTCAGCAGCGTTCAGCATGGTCAGTTATGAGCTAGCTCACCACCAGAATCAGAGGAACCACCCTTCAGTGGCTAATCTCATTTCTCCGGGATCGCGGACAGAGGGCAGCACTAGGAGAGAGCAAATCAAGCCGTCACCAACTGGCATGTGGAGTCTCTCAAGGAGCAGTTCTCTCTCCAATTCTATTCAATATCTTTATGCTCAACTGGTGCGGAGGTTTGGGCAGGGTTGCCACCAATATGCGGATGGCACCCTGCTCTTCCTCCTGATGGATGGCCACCCTGACTCTCCCCCAGAAACATTAGACAGCTGCCTGGAAGCAGTGAGGGGATGGCTCAAGCAGAGTCGTCTGAAGCTCAACCCTTCAAAGTGGCTGGGCAGGAAGGGCCCAAGTGAGGAAGTGTGCTTGCCCAACCTGGATGGAGTGCAGCTATCAGTGGCCCAATCAGCCAGGAACCTGGATGTGGTTTTAAATGCTTCCCTATATATGGAGGCTCAGGTCACCCAAGTAGCACGGCTGGCATTCTACCACCTTCGCAAAGTCAAAATACTAGCGCCCTACTTGGCTCCGGAACACCTTGCCACAGTGATCCACACAAAGGTCACCTCTAGGCTGGACTTCTGCAACTCGCTCTACTCAGGCCTGCCCTTGACTTTGATCCAGAAACTGCAAGTAGTCCAGAACGTAGCTGCCAGAGTCCTCACAGCAAAACCTCGGAGATCCCACATTCAGCTGGCTTTCAGTTGAATTCTGGATCAGACTTAAGGTTCTGGTTATCACCTTCAAGGCCATATGTGGTCTGGGCCCAGTGTACCTGAGGGATCGCCTCTCTGTTTACACCCTCCAAAGAGCCTTATGCTCTGGCAATTCCAACTTCCTGGTGATCCCTGGCTACAGGGAAGCTCGCTTGGCCTCAACCAGGGCCAGAGCTTTCTCCATCCTGATCCTCACCTGGTAGAACGAGCTCCCAGAGGAGATCGAGGCCCTGACAGAACTTGAACAGTTCCTCAGGCCTGCAAAAGGGAGCTCCTCCACCAGGCATTTGGTTGAGGTCAAACTGTACCATCACTTCCCAAGGGCTTTCCTCCTGAGCCCCCTCTTTTGGCACCCACTGCAGTTCAACCCAACCCACTGGGCTATCAGTATGAATTACTTTAATGTTTAATTTTTCTACAGTTCCATGTTGCTTGTTGTTTCCCTTCATTCATTATTGTTAATCTAAGTTATCTGTATTGTTTCTGTTCTGTTTTATGTGAACCACCTTGAGACTTCGGGGAGGGCGGTATACAAATATAACGAACGAATGAATGAACGAACGAATAAATGAAAATTTGGCTTGTGTCCTCAGATATAGTGCAGTCTCTCTGTTGCACCTGTTTTGCCAGTTCTCTCGTTTTTTTGGATTTAGCCAATCTGACCACGCTGATCCATACTTTCATAACATTAGGACTAGGCTACTGTAATGACTACATTGGGCTACCCTTGAAAAGCAAGTCGAGACAGATTCAGACAGACCAGTGAATGGGAACATATGTGGCCTGTTTTGAGGTGGTCCGCATTGGCTGCTAGTTTGTTTCAGAGTACAGTTCAAAATGCTGGCTGGGACCTTTGAAGGCCATCACAGCCTGGGGCTGACATAATGATTCCCATCTCCTTCCTCGCCCCCAAGAGAATGGAGGTCTTCCACTGCTAGGCTTTGCCTAGCCCCCCCCCCCCCAAGGGAGAAACCCTGGAAATTAAGGAATCAATGAGTTTAGAAGGATATAGTTGTGTAAAGGATTGCACTTTGTAAAGTAATTGCAAGACTGGCTTCCTTTTGCTCTAAGCATTTACCAGCAGGTCATATTCCCACCACTTGGAATACCTGTGTGCAATTAGATTGCTCACTGGGTGAATCTGCACCAGACACCAGTTCCCAGTCCTTTTTATTTTCCCGTTGACCTCTGATTAAGATATCTCACTTGCAGAGGCAGCAACACCAGGTGATATGTTAATTTGGTTTTCCTCCCCCAAGAACTGACTGCCACCATATTCCGCCTGCTGGGGCCAAATCAAATCTTCAGGGAAAGGCTAAGAGATTCAGTGACTGCCAAAATATTGCTTCAAGAACACCGGTGGGGCTTGCTTTAGAACTCCTGATTATAAATCAGTATCCATAAATGTCTTACTCGTGTGAGCACTCCAGTAATGTGCTCTAAATCAGGGGTAGTCAACCTGTGGTCCTCCAGATGTTCATGGACTACAATTCCCATGAGCCCCTGCCAGCAAATGCTGGCAGGGGCTCATGGGAATTGTAGTCCATGAACATCTGGAGGACCACAGGTTGACTACCCCTGCTCTAAACCCAAGTAAGTCTATGTGTGCAGTGGCAGGCAGATAACATCATTTTTAACACAAAAAAATCTTAAAATTAAAGAGTGATTGCTTTTTCTCAACAGATCACGTTGGTCCAAAAACTTCTGGTGTCCTTTTATTTTTAATGTTGCAGAAATACTGTTGTTGTTTTTTTGTGGACCAAGGTTTGTGAGGAGCCCAGAGTTTAATGTAAAAGAAAGGGGAAAGTTGTTAAATAGTTATTGTGTGTTGTGGGGGGGGGGGTTTCTCCTGCAACAATAAATAATCCAGATCAACTTTTCACTCTGAAAGAGTTCTAGCCTTCTTGGGAGAATGTTTCATGTGGATAAGCACAGGGCTGGTTCTGACATAAGGATAAGCATAGGTCATTGAAGAGAGAGAAGATCTCCAGTGTGGTCATTGAGTGAAGCGAGAGATCTGTTTTTTGTACTCCGTTTTTTACTACCCAAAGGAGTCTCAGAGTGACTTACAATTGTCTACTCCTCCTATCCCTACAACAGACACCCTGTGAGGTAAGGGAGCCTGAGAGAGCTCTGAGAGAACTATGACTCGCCCAAGGTCACCCAGCTGTCTGCATGGGAAGAAGTGGAGAATCACATCCGGTTCTCCAGATTAAAGGCCTGAAGGCTGGAGAAGGAGAGCAGGGTGCTCAGTCTTGGGAAGAGGCTGGCCACGAGGAGAGCATGAACGAACACAGTGACACCTAGGGACAGGGGAGGCGGCAGCACCACAGCGAGCGGGACACAGTGCCAGCCCTGGCCAGCCGCCTCCTCTGTCAACCATCTTCCAGCCTGCTTGGTCCTCCTCCACTGCCACCACCTCAGCCACCCTCCCTCAGCTGGCTCCTTTCTCACCTGCTGGCATGCTCTCGCTTTCTCCTGCCTGTCTGTCATGGGCAGAGGCGGTACAAACGGATGTCATATCCTTTACAGGGGGCAAGCCAGTAGATATGTTTCTACATCAAAAACACCCTGCTATTCCATCATGTATATGTCAGTCTTCGTTAATAACAAGTACATTCCAAGATATTGTCACCCATTATTAGGAAGCAGGCGTGCCAATGTAGCCAATAACTATATCAATATACTCTTTTTCCTGCCAGGCATGATGGGTGTGGTGTGGGACACATCCACACACTAGGGCAGGCTGTCTCAACCAGGGTTTCATGAAACCCTGGGATTCCTTGATGGTGCTGGAGGTTGTGAGCTAATTTTTCTCATATATATTTAAAATTTGTGAGTTAATTTTACTCACAACAAATTGTTGTGAGTTAATTTTTCTCATATATATTTAAAATTTATTAAACATTTATCAGGTGATATGACCATATATAGTCATGTCAACTGACCTCCCTTCAAAAATGGCCAATGTTTGATCTAGAGGGGGTGGGAAATGGGGGGGCCCCCGGTGGATGTGTGCACAGCTCTGCTTCCCATCCATATTCTGCACAATTGTGTCATTTCTGGGGTTTCTCAAAGCCTGAAGAATGTTTCAGGGCTTTTTCAAGAGTCAAAAGGTTCAGAAAGGCTGCACTTGGAGTAGCCATGTGTCTTGAATATCATATGAACTAACCCTTTCCAGGTAAATCAGCAGGGTACAACTCCATGTTTTAGCAATTGAGCTAGATGTTCTTGTGATGTCATCAGTTGTGTACATACCCAAAGAGGGGCATTGTGTGGTAAACAAACTATAGAAATGTACAGGACCTTTGGATGAAACCAAGATTTTGTGACATCTAATAAATATCTAAGGAAGGGGGGGGGGAGAGAGAGAGATCTGTAAAGCTAAATATAGATACAGGGTGACCACTATCTTCTTTGAACTTTCTACTGGCGAAGATTACTTTTTTTTTTCATTTCTGGACCTCCACTTTTAAAAAGCTGTCACCCTGTGTTTTATTACAGTTTCCCCAAGCCGTAAACAATATATTCAGAATCATATTATGAAGAGGAGGGGGGGGTTGACTGGTGAGAACCTAATTTCCTTATCAGTCACTACAGTACAAGGTAAAAGTAGCAAATGAATCAGGGATTGATAGAGCCAGGAAGCCTTTAAAGAGACCTTGAAGAGGCAGGTAAAGGAACTTCTAAGTCTAGCAGCTGTGGTGCTTATGATAATTTACGGCGCTCTATGGGTATTTCATATCCTTGGAAACTCTTGGAATGGCAACTTAATATGGCGGACAAACTTCATGATTCCTTACTTAGCTGAGCTCTTAAACAGAAGCTTAACGGATGTTGAAACTCTAAATTAAGAGACATGAACTATTGTATTGCTCCATTTTAACATAACCGTGACACCTATAACTTAGCACAGTATACGGCGACCCATACGTCTTTCCCTTTAATAAAACGCATATTGCAGCCTTGACAACACACATCTTAAAACAGGAGGCGATTCACCCTGGGTGGGGCTGTTCTGCCAGTAGGAGAATGGCAGCACAAGTGGCCAGCCCATGCTATCATGCCACTGCCACCCAGCCCTACTACATACGTTCCTGATTGGCCAGTCAGCTATCTAGCTAACTACAAGTAGGGTACCTTGGCTCTGGGGCCTGCATGGTGCCAGCCAACATACAGGCAGGGGAATGCAGTAAGCAGCCACAACGGCACAAGAGAGAGCACCCTGCTCTTGTCTCCTGGCTGCCCAGTATCCTCATGTGCTTTCCAAGTGGCATGTTCTTTGTGCTGCCTTATGGGGTTGGGTGGCCAGCCCGGCCCAGTGCAGCCCCGCCATTCCACTCCACCATGGGATATATTCCCTTTAAATAAATGATACCCTTTTATTATCAACTCTAGATTGGTTTACAGGTCTGTATATCTCATGGCCCTAGAAGTCCAATGCCTTCCTTTAGCCACACAGAGCAGTCTACCATGGCTCGATAACCTGGTTGTGCTGAGATTCCCAAAACAAGGGGATTGTGAGGCACTTAGCAGGCTGTAATGCATACGTTATTGCAGGGGTGGTCATGGGAATTGTAGTCTTTAGGATGCTTTGGGCTGCTTTAGGATGCTTTGGGCTGATCCTGCATTGAGCAGGGCGTTGGACTAGATGGCCTGTATGGCCCCTTCCAACTCTATGATTCTAGTCCATAGACATTTGGATGGCCACAGTTTGACCACCCCTGCCTTATGGTCAGTGAGAGACAGATTGATGTGGTCGCTAAGAACAGTGGCCTCTGGTCTGGAGAACAGGGTTTGATTCCCTACTCCATATGCAGCCAGCTGGGTGACCTTGGGCCAGTCACAGTTCTCTCAGGTCTCGCTGCCTCACCTACCTCACAGATTGTATGTTTTGGGAGAGGAAGGGTAGGCAATTGTAAGCTGTTTTGAGACTCCTTCAAGTGGTAAATAATTGGGCACAAAAACACAGCTCTTTTCTTTACAAGTTTATAGACCAACTATTTTTAAACTCACAGGCACATTTGGTATTTTGGGAGGGCGTAATGATTGTCTCTTCATAATGGCTTCAAGAAGAGGTGGAGCTGAATTCAAAATGGCTGCCACAGGAGGTGAAACTGAAAGCAATACTTCCCTTCTTACATCTCTTGGGAAGAAGGAAAGATCAAAAGGGGACCAGACTCACACACTGACTAAAGAAAGCGCGAGGTACTTACCTGTTCTTGTGCTCCTCTGGTAGAAAATGCTTTCATTTGAAGAAGAGTAGTCAGTAATAAACCTTGCCTTACAGTAACTCTCCCATTACCCAGGAAAGCTTTGCTGGCTCCATAGGAAGTGTTGGCTGGCATCATGGCCACCACATTGAGGAACCCTATTATGCAGTATCAAGTGCTGCCCTAAACGGACTTACAGCCTTCTAAACACATTGTCTTCACTGGATTTAGAAGGGTGGGAGTCTGTTTAGGACTGCACCGTGTGTCTCATGAAATCTCCTGGAGTGGTAGTTCCACATGGCCATTATGCAGACAGCAGAGAATTTCAGTAAGAGTTGCTGTCCAAGTTCGGTCCCTTCTTCTCTATACTTCCTGTCCCTTTATCCTTTTGTGTCATGCTTACTTTATCGAAGGCAATTATTTTGCATTGTAAAGCCACCTTGAACATAGTGGCAGAACTGGACGGCACCGTAAATGTAGCCAACGGATGGATGAATTGTGCAGTCCGACCCTTTTATTTAATGTTTGCCTTGACACGGAGCTGAATTAAGACCTGCCTGTTCAAATTCACCATACTTCTACCAGTCATAATTATCATAGAAATTGGAAGGAAAGGAAACCATTCGGGTTGTCTTTGAACTTGCAAGAACATTCACTGTTACCTTTCTCTTTTCTGTTCCTGTGTTTGACTTCTGTAGGGCTGTGAGCTCATAGAGACACCAGATCAAGACTTAACTGATTTCACCAAGTGCCTTCAGATACTCCAGCAGAAGATAGAAGAGAAAAGGCTGCAGGTGAGCAAAACCTATGTTTTGTGGCAACTGGGAGAGAGAGCCGTGCAAGTTTCCCTGAGAAGATGGCTCTTATTGTTGATGAGCAGCAGGCCTCTGTTCATTTGGGTATCTTTGCATTCAAATGGGGTTGCAGCCTAGAGTTCTTCTGGGATTCCCGCATGAAAACTCATCCTTATTCATGGTTTCTCTACATATTTGTGAAACAGCCTGGGGGGTGGAGCATGTCCGGCTGTCCAAGTTGAAATAGGGCCAATCAGGATACAGCCAGCAACACTGGCTGCACCCTGATTGGCCCTGCCCCTGCAGCTCCTGCCCTCTGTCCCTGGACTCTAGCCTCTTTGCTCTCAGATACGCCTCAGTGCCTGGAGCCAGCAGCAGGTAAGGGGAGAGGGCCCTGGGCAAGGGTCATGGTGGAGGGCCTGCTAACGAGCGCCTCCTGGCCTGCTAGGCTGGGTCTGCTAACGAGGGCCTCCCGGCCTGCTGATTGCCTGCTAAGGAACTCTGTCCCAGGCCTGCTAACAAGCTGGCCAGCTCCCACCTGCCCCACTTGATCCAGCAAGCTGTGATCCAAAGCCACCCTAAGCCGCCTGGCCAGGGGCCAGGGGAGGGGACCCTTTCAAGACCCATTCTTAGGAACTGGCTTTGAAGCTAGTACCTTAAATAAAACTTTGTTAGTCTCAAAGAAGCCACTGGATTCAAAGGTGATTCGGTATGAGGCATTGTCATCTGTGGGAGAGTAAACCCCACTGCGCATGTGCTATTTTCTGCACATGCATACAGCACCACACTGAATTAGTAACCTCTTTCAAGTATAAATAATCAACGAGGATGAAAGAGCCAGACTTTAAAGTGGGGAATGGAAGAATTATCTTGCCAAATTCCTGCTGCCGTGGGTAGTGCAACTTGGATTTATGTTTAGCCTGTTGGCTCTTAGAGAGGTCTTCCAGAAGATGCACCAAAGCTCATCATTAGCATGAGAACACAGGGAGCCCTGTCACCTGCGAAGGCAGTTTCAACCATTCCCCTTTCAACTTCCACTTTACATCGCGGAATGCTTTGATCTCCCTGTCATTTTTTAGGAAAGACAGTGCTGTCATTAGGGCTCTTGCACTGCACAAATGTCAGAGAGCCGAAACTCATGGTAAAGGCACAGGAGAGGAGGGGAAGCATCCCTTGGAGGAGTCCTCATTGCCCGAGTGCATGGCGTAAGGTTGCTGTTCAATTACAGCATCCCTGAGCTTCCTCTGATGGCAGCTGTGGGGAGTCGCTTTGAACTCCATAGGAACAAGCTGCTTTTTCAAAGAGGCAAACAACAGAAAGGGCACAGGAGCTCCCAACAGAAGTGTTGCTTGTTTGTTTTCCCTGATGCTTGTCTCTTTTCAAGAGGGCGCTTGTTCCAAAAGATGCCATTGTGTATCAAATGACACGCTTTCCTTTTTTCTTCCTTCTTTGACCTTTTTCCCCCCTTTCTGCCATAAGGGGATTGTCAGAGCTTTGTCACTGCTTTGATGTGCCTCAGATAGCATTGCTAAGGTGTGACGGCGGAGTGTAGGGTAGGATCCGAAGGCGATCTTCCACTGGCACTAGTTTTCCATGTTTCCACCTGTTGGCCCTCCTTCTGGAGATCTCTCTCGGTCAGGCTTTCTCAGACAGGGTTTCATGAAATCCGGGGGTTTCTTGACGACCCTAGAAGGGTTTCCTAAATGGGTGGGGGTGAATTAATTTATATATATATATATATACCCCCCTCTCCTCCAAAATGGCCAGTGATGGTCCTGGAAGGAGTGGGGAGAGAAAGGGCCCCAGGTGGGCGTGTCCACAGCTCTGCTTCCCAAACATATTTTGCACCAGCCCACCACTTCTGGGTTTTCTCAAAACACGAAGAATGTTTCAGGGGGTTCTCAATAGTTAAAAATGGAGAAAGGCAGCTCTGTAGTTCGTACTGTTTTTGAGGTCCCACCAAACTCCCCCCCCCCACCCTGATGAATGGGAGGAGGGAAAGGAGGGAAATTCATATTGGGATTTTTGTTTAATATAGCGGAGTTTACCCTCTTTGTATGTTCTTATAGAAAAGAGATAACGAAGGGGAAGCATGATAGAGGTTCATAACGTTGTGCATGAGGAAGAGAGGGCTGACTAAGATAATTTTTTCTCCCTCTCCCCGAATCCTAGAACTTGTGGGCATCCAGGAAAGCTAGAGGGAAGCAATTTCAGGACAGACGAAAGGAAATACCACTTTGCACAGAGAGTGATTAAAATGTAGAATTTGCTACCATTCAACCAAAACTCTATGGTTAAATCAATGACCTCGCTTCTCGTCACCTTGGAAGTGATGTCATCATGGTGCAGGGAATGTCACTGTCCGACCAGCTGGTCCCCTCCAGGGTTGCCAGGGTTGTGTTTGCAGCCCTGTATCCCACCAAAATGTCAGATGAGAGGATTCGGTGCTTCCGAAGGAGGAAAGGCAGCATTTTAATTGCCTCCCTTTGCTTCCTCCCCAGGAACAGTCAGCAGTTGTATGTTTTTATTTTGTTGTTTCTTTTCAGCCTTATTTCATCATCTGCAGACACTCAGTGGGTATAAAGGTTGACGGGGAATTTGAGGCGTGTTTCTGCTCAGGGGGGCAGAGCTCAAATTAGTCTAAATTTAGAGCTTTGGAATAAATCGCTGGTGAGACTGCAGAAGCCCCGTGACGCTACCGAGACGATTCAGATGTATTAAAAATTAGTTTTCTTCATGTAGCGTGAGAATAAAATATCAGAACGGCAGGGCAGTCTTTAAAATAAAACAGGAAGCGTGTCTGAAAGGCGGTCCAGCCCAAAGGAAATTTCTGTCCCATTTTATGCCACTTCACAGGAGTCTTCAGTTCTGCTGGTTGCATCCCTCAGTGGCAAAAATCCTTCCCGAGTGACTACTTTCCTTGCAGTCACATTCAGCAGTATCTTCTTAAGTAGCAGAAAGACTCATACGTTTGTGGCGATGGGGAGGTTTTGTGTGTAATGTTGTGTATGCATCGGCTTCCCTTTGCTCATTTATCATGGATATTGTTCTCCCCAGTGAATATCCAAAGTGGCTTATAATGTGCTCCCCACCTTCTCTTTCTTCCCACAACAACTGTGAGCATAAAGCCGGGCTGAGAGGGGGTGACTTGCCCAAACGCCCTTCTGCAGCAGAGGAGGGATTTGAACCCGGTTCTTCCAGGTCGTCATCTGAAACTGTAACCAATAGCTCTCTTAGATCCAAAATTGAAGCTCAGTCTAGTTGCTGTAGCACACTGGTTTCCAGTGGGAATGCCTCCACAGAACAAGTTGATCAGGGAGGGAGTTACTGATGTGTTCTGGGGAAACGGCACAGGAGATAAGTGTTAACTCTCTCCCTCTCCTATAAATATTGTGGGTGAAGTCCATGGACATCTGGAGGGCCGCAGTTTGACTACCCCTGATCTAGATGCCCTAACTGCAAGATCATGCCACTCCTTTAATGCCCAATTCCAGACTAATGCCCAATCGTCAGCCACCACCATGTCAGGCTTGCAAAGAACATCACAGCCTGCTGCTGCTGCTGCTGCGTTTTGCTGGTGCAGCCCTCACAAACTCAACCCTCTCCCATCGTAACAATAAAAAGCCGTTTCTGGATAAAAAAACACATAATAAAAATGTAAGTAAAGGGACAAGAAGAGAAGAGAAGGGAGAAATCCTCTGTGAAGGAGCCGGCAAGTGACCTGGAACAATATCATGTAAAGATTAATGGAATCAGTGAAGTGACGATGAAATTGATTGAAAGCTATCGTCTTGGGTATGACGAGAAAGTAGCACCGATCCTCGGAAAATTCCTGTAGAGAGTCAGGGGGGCGTAGCCATGAGCCGGCCGGGTGCCCTGCTTGCGATTCTGCATACTGATTTGGTTAGGAAGCCGAAGGCTGGGAGCTTCAATGCAGCTCTTTGGGGTTGCACAGCCAGCATCGCCAACGAGAATTACAATTTATCTCTACGGTGCCAGCAAAGGGAGCTTTGATTCCTGAAAGTCCATACGCTGAAAATCTTCTGTCTCTCTAAAGGAGCGATCCCCAACCTGTAGGCTGCGGACCACATGTGGTCCGTAGACTAATTGGAGGTGGGCCCCGAAGGACGCCTTCTCCCCCCCCCCCCGGCCCTTTACAACACACTTCGGGTGTCCTTGTCTCCCATCACTCCCAGATGGGACTATCTCGTTGCAAAGAAACAAGCTCAGGGTTCCCATTGATTTGTCATTGTCATGAGTTAAAATTTCCATGAAAATAAAATGTTCCTTATGTTCATTGTTGTGGCGCGTCTGTATCTTATTTTGAAGGGATGTTTAAACATTACCATAGCGATCAGAGAGTGCTAGGGCAGTGGTTGAGAGTAGAGGAGTAAACTACCCCCCCACCTGGCCTCAGTAAAATTGTCAAGCGTTGAGTGGTCCCCAGTGATAAAAAGGTTGGGGACCACTGCTCTAAAGGACTTAAATCTAGCTTTTCACCTCCAGACTACAAAGAGAAGTTCCTCTGGAAATCATGGCTGTTTTGGAAGGTGGACTGTATGGCATTATACCCCACTGAGGTCTCTCCCTTCCCCAAACCTAACCCTCCCCATGATCCACCCCCACCTCCCTAGGAATTTCCCAATTAGAATCTGACAACAGAGCTAGAGATATTTTCAGGGCCAAGGTAGCTATGGCAGCCATTCAATTAAATGATTCATTTTAAAAATGTTTTATAAAAGTTGGTATTATACTTTTGTAAACGTTGTCCAGAATGTGCAGCCTCAATACAGTTTACAGTTGGACAAAAGACACCTAATCCTCTCAGTAGTGGCATGAGAAAACTAAGATCTGTCTCTGGATCTTATTAGGGGACTTGAGAAAAGTGCAGCTGCTCCCACCACTCTTTCTCTGGGTAGGTGGATGGACTCCCCTCTTCTCCCCTCTTCTTGGTATCCTAAGCCACTAGTCCAAACCTCGTGATATTTCCTTTAACTTCCAGAAGGCTGAATGCAGAGGGAGAATCCTTTGGTTCTTGACCTCCACTGTGTTTCTTCGCAGCAGAGATGGCAGCGTGGTATAGCCCTCATTTCTCAGACCGTAGAAGTTAAGCAGGGCTGGTAGTTAGATGGGAGGCCACCAGGGAAGAATGTGACAAGGAAGGTCGTGGAGATCCACCTCTGCTTCTCACTTAAAAGCCACTCAACAGGGGGTTACCATAAGTTGTTTGCGACTTGCTAGCATTTCCATACACAGGCTCCTGTTTCCCACATGCCACAGGAATGCCAGTGTGATGTTATGGTTAGAATGTCGAACTAGGATCCAGAAGGCCGAGGGCTGACCCTGGATGGATGCCCTTGGGCCACTCCACACTCTCAGCCTAGATGGTCTCACCGGATGGTGCTGTGATGGTAAAACGGAGAACATGGTGCATAAGCTTCTCTCAATCTACACGATACGATACAATAACATTTATTGTATGTAGCCAAAGGCCGTTACAAAACACAATTAAAACAATATGGCACAAATATAAATAAATAAAACAATATTTCTCCAATCCTGTGTACCTAAAAATGTAAACATGGACTACTAAGTTACAATAAAAGGGATAAAATGGTCCATCAAGGTGGAGGCTCCTGTAAAAATGAATCAGCTCGAATCTTCCTGGTACCCAGAGCAAAAAGGGCCACCCGATATGAGATATAGGGGTCGACATCTGATAACAGATAGGTGATTTTGTTAAAATCAGAAGTAGGGTGTGAGTTTGGTAATAACTTGGCAAGGAATTTGCCCCTGGGTTCGGAGTCCGCTTTGAACACCCAATCACGTAAATCAGAAATATTGGCTGATGTATGCAGTAAGTCATCTGGTATGGTATAGCGTGAAAGAATGGAGCTAAAATAATCAGACCGAGTCCTGTCTTTGCTCAATAAGAGCTTAAAACTTTGATGGCTTAAAGAATCTAATGGCTTAAAGAATCTAATCTAAGAGAAGAAAGGTGTGGTAGAAATAAATGAATAGGTTGTGAGAATAGTCTAAATCAGGGGTAGTCAAAACTGCGGCCCTCCAGATGTCCATGGCCTACAATTCCCATGAGCCCCTGCCAGCGAATGCTAGCAGGGGCTCATGGGACTTGTAGTCCATGGACACCTGGAGGGCTGCAGTTTGACTACCCCTGGTCTAAATGTTCCCAGAGGGTTAAGGTCAATGGAACTAAATGCTCCCCCACCTGTCCTTGGGCCACTCCATCTTACTACCTGGCCTTGTGGTTAGCTCAGCTGGAAGAAACTGCATGCGGTGATGGAGCAAGGGCAGGTGAAGTGGAAAAGGGTCCATCTCCCCTCACATCCATCTCACTTGCTATCTCCTTCCTTCATCTTGCTCCTCAATCCTTAGGGAAGCATCCATTTGGAACAGAGTGATGGGAGTAGCGCTCAGTTGCCCTCTCTCTTCCCATTTCGGCTTCCCCCCTTGCAAGTGACGTGTGCTGCCTAACTTGCCCCCCACCCCCTCTTCTCTTGCCATTGATCAGACGGGTAGCTTCTAAACCTCCCGAGTTTGAAAGTGACAGAACCAGTTCTCTTAAAAGCATGGAATAGTGTGGCCCAGAAGAATGCTGGAGTTTGGGAAGTGACATCGAGTTTGAAAAAGAGAACTATTTAGTATCAGAAATACTGATGTTCACTCCCGCACACACATTTTTAAACTGACTGCACCTCCGCCATCTTCCAGCCTATTTTGCTGAGATTGGAAAGACTCGTGTCACTCCGCGAGGATATCCTTCGTACCAAATGTGCCAAACACCGGAAGGACAAATCATGCTCATTTTATAAGGAGCAGCATGCTAAAGAGGGGTTGTACCTTCGCCGTTTAGTGTGTCCCTTGACGATAACTAATAAAGCAGATATGCCAGGATGCATGAAAGTAGAAGAAAGCAAATAGCATCCCAAGACTGTTTACTGTGAGATTTTTTTTTAAAAAATGTATTTAGTGTCTTTTAATAAGTGTAATCTGCCACACTACAAACACATAGATAGCTTCTTTTCATGTGCATCGTTCTTTTAGCTACTCCGACCACCCCCTTCTCCACCTACAACATCAATACATATCTCTAATTGCCCAGCTCATACTGTCTTCATTATCAAGCTATCCACATAAGAATGAGAAACGTCTGTGGCGCCAATTAGCACAGAAGCATGTTGTTTAACAAGCTTATAAACTCTTTAATACTAATTGTCCCTTCCATTAGTCCAAATAGGAATCAGAACTCTAAAAGCTGTGTGATTATGATGCTGCATTATGATGTTTTATTCCCCATGGTTAGCCTTTGTTCCAAGTGTCGTCTCCGTTTTCTTGGGTGGGCCCTCTGTTATGACCAGCAAAATGCTCATCCTTGTGATGGAAGGGATTTTTATGATGGAAGGGGTCCTTGGGGTCCTTGTGATGGAAGGGGTTCTTGGGGTCCTTGTGATAGAAGGGTCCTTGTGATGGAAGGGGTCCTTATGATGGAAGGGTCCTTTTGATGGAAGGGTCCTTTTGATAGAAGGGGTCCATTTGATGGAAGGGGTCCTTTTGATGGAAGGGTCCTTTTGATGGAAGGGGTCTATTTGATGGAAGGGGTCCTTTTGATGGAAGGGGTCCTTTTGATGGAAGGGGCCCTTATGATGGAAGGGTCCTTGTGATGAACGGGGTCTTTATAATGGAAGGGTCCTTGTGATGGAAGGATGGAAGGGTCCTTATGATGGAAGGGTCCTTGTGATGGAAGGGTTTTTATAATGGAATGGTCCTTGTGATGGAAGGGGTCCTTATGATGGAAGGGTCCTTGTGATGGAAGGATGGAAGGGTCCTTATGATGGAAGGGGTCTTTATAATGGAATGGTCCTTGTGATGGAAGGGGTCCTTATGATGGAAGGGTCCTTGTGATGGAAGGATGGAAGGGTCCTTATGATGGAAGGGGTCTTTATAATGGAATGGTCCTTGTGATGGAAGGGGTCTTTATAATGGAATGGTCCTTGTGATGGAAGGGGTCCTTATGATGGAAGGGTCCTTGTGATGGAAGGATGGAAGGGTCCTTGTGATGGAAGGGGTCTTTATAATGGAATGGTCCTTGTGATGGAAGGATGGAAGGGTCCTTATGATCGAAGGGTCCTTGTGATGGAAGGGGTCCTTATGATGGAAGGGTCCTTGTGATGGAAGGGGTCTTTATAATGGAATGGTCCTTGTGATGGAAGGATGGAAGGGTCCTTATGATGGAAGGGTCCTTGTGATGGAAGGGGTCCTTATGATGGAAGGGTCCTTGTGATGGAAGGGGTCTTTATAATGGAATGGTCCTTGTGATGGAAGGGGTCCTTATGATGGAAGGGTCCTTGTGATGGAAGGGGTCTTTATAATGAAATGGTCCTTATGATGGAAGGGGTCCTTTTGATGGAAGGGTCCTTGTGATGCAAGGGGTCCTTATGATGGAAGGGTCCTTATGATGGAAGGGTCCTTGTGATGGAAGGGGTCCTTTTGATGGAAGGGGTCCTTATGATGGAGGGGTCCTTTTGATGGAAGGGGTCCTTATGATGCAAGGGTCCTTGTGATGGAAGGGGTCCTTACGATGGATGGGGTATATGTGGAGACACCTTTTGTATAGTTTGAGGATTAGTAGGTACATTCTGTATGTGGATGCTCTGATAGCAGAGGCATATTGCACACATACTTCTGCCAAGAGGGCTGTACCATCCAGTATCATAAGCATCTCCTCCTCTCCAAACATACCTCATTTGGAAATGTAGATAAACGCTCTAAATCAGAACAGAATTGCTTGCAATTTTCAGGAACAAGGGGAAGCCCTCCAATCTGAAAATTATTCTGATGCATTGCTCTCTGGCTTAATTTTTTGTAAGCAACAGGAGGCAGGAGTGACAGCGAGATGAGAGAATGACTCAGCAGATGAGTGACAGTCGCTTCATCCAATTAAGAACCCAAGGGTTAAATAAATCAACATTTTAATCAAATTCTCCACATACAAAACTAAAATAACCAGTTATACAAAAAAACATGTGTTTAATACAAAATGATTAAAAGCAGTTTGTAGGCCCAAAAGGTAGCCTCAAAATATTAAATAAGATTATTCTTATGATCCTCAGGTAATAACCATATGTGTCCCTAACCATATGTGCTTCAGCCAAATGGCCTTCTTCCATGGCCAGACATACAAAATGCACATTACATTATGGCTCCAGACTTTGAACTAATCCTTATCCCTGGTTCCTCCATATATTTGTGAAATGCTCCTCTCCGGGGTGCCCAAATTGAATATGGGCAAATCAGGGTGTGGCCAACATAGCTGGCCAAACCCTCATTGGGTCGGCCCCAACACTTGCCTCCCTCACAGGGTGACTGTTATGGGGAGAGGAAGGGAAGGCGATTTTAAACTGCTGAGAGACACCCGAGGCCTGCTGGGTGATTGTGGGCCATTCCCAGTTCTCTCAGACCTCTGACAGCCCCACATCCCTCACATGTTGTCTATTGGGGAGAGATGAAGGGAAAAGGTGTTTGTAAACCGCTTTGTGACTCCTTTGGGTAGTAAACAGCAGGGTACAAAAATCTCTCTTTAGCTTAATCACTCTCTTCCTTTCCACCTCCCTCTCTCTTTGCTATATTCCTCCCCCGCCCCCGCTAGCACTCATTGTATCAGCTACAACGGGCTTTAATTCAAGTCAATAATAATTTCAAAAATTTGGACCCAGTTGAAATTGCTTCAGAATCAATAACTGTGACTCAAGGCAGATACATACTATAGAAGCTGCTTTAGAAACAACCTTCTGCCCTGATCAAGTACATATATTTAGGATGGTAATTCTACAATGTACCTTCCTATCAAGGTCCAGAGAAAGTAAATTGGGACCTTGAGAGGTACATTGTAGACTTACCATCCTAAATATGTGTACTTAATCAAGGCAGAAGGTTAACTTTGTATGTGGAGAATTTGAATTATTAGGCCTTTAAATTTTGATTCCTTTAACCTTTGGGTTCTTAAATCATGTTTTGGGGTTAAGATTTTCCTCTCTTCTACTTGATTAAGAACTTTATCCAACCGTAATGTCATGCCTGTCTTCCCTACAAAACAGGATTATCTGGTGTGTTTATATACACAGTCTTTCCATTTCCCCCTGATCTTTGTGCAATCTCACTGGTGATATCACTTCTGGCTGTATATATAAAAAATAGGTTTTATTTGCCTGTCTTATTCCATTCTTTGAGATAAGTAGCCAACCTCAGCCAACCCCATACTTTGCCGAATATGGATGGGAGGACTTAGTTTGTTCTCATTACGGAGTTTTGAGGAAATAGACACTGGAGTTTTGTTTCATCCTCCTTCCCTGGCATGGCTGTTTCCCTGCCTTGTAGAAAGACTGGACACTCCCCCAAAACTGGACATATCCTGGTTGTATTTGACATCCCTTGCTCCAAGATTGTGACATTTTTCCCCTCGTTGTTGCTTTGTTTTTCTTGCAGATTGACACGCTTGTGACACTAGGTGGACTCGGAGGTCGCTTTGATCAAACCATGGCATCTGTAGAGACTCTCTTTCATGCCACAAAGATAACCCCCTTTCCCATCGTAGTTATTCAAGAACACTCGCTGATCTACCTACTTCAACCTGTAAGTAAAATTAAATGGTTTTTTTTACGGAAAAAATCTGTACGAAGGCCAGATCTTGTATGTGTGATACAGTTAGAAATGCTACTAATATCAGGAGGCATTATGGTTCTAGCTAGAAAATCATCATGTTATATTCAAATGCAAATGAAGTTTGGTGGGTTAGGTGTGGAGTCTAGCTACTGATGTAGAAACAACGGGCAATCCAGTTCAGGTGTTTACATTCCAGGGCAAAAAAATTTAAGCATGTGCCTCTTGCCTTCTCTGAATCAGCAGACTTCAACAATGCTTATTCTTGAACAGATAGACTCCAATATATCTAGCTTTGCTATTTTTTTTCCTTGCTTAAAAAACTAAAGCTAAAGTCGGTGAGATTTTCTGATGTTTATTGTATGA
Organism: Paroedura picta; assembly: GCF_049243985.1. Classification (NCBI taxonomy): domain Eukaryota; kingdom Metazoa; phylum Chordata; class Lepidosauria; order Squamata; family Gekkonidae; genus Paroedura; species Paroedura picta. The sequence goes on along the minus strand of NC_135379.1, from coordinate 57,476,956 downwards.
TTTTTATAATGTGTTTTTGTGACCTACATCCTGTTTGAGACACCTGCATAGGGCAGAGTTGCCGGGTACCCGCTTGCAACCAGCCAAGGGTGGGAGGGACTTAACTGGAGCTAAAGGAAGCCAGGTTGGGGCCACTGGGAGCACAGTGATGTCACTTCTAGCCTGCACCAGAAGTGATGTCATCATTCTGTTGGTAATGGAGGGACCTGTGTTCAGTTTTGGGAACCCCAGTTGAAGAGGGATGTTGACAAACATGTCCAGAGGAGGGCAACAAAGATGGTGAGGGGTCTGGAGACCAAGACATATGAAGAAAGGTCGGGGGAGCTTGGTCTGTTTAGCCTGGAGAGGAGACGACTGAGAGGGGATCTGATAACCATCTTCAAGTATTTGGAGGATGGAGCAGAATTGTTCTCTCTTGCCCCAGAGGGACAGACCAGAATGAATGGGATGAAATTATTTAAAAAGAAATTCCACCTAAAAATCCAGAAGAAGTTCCTGACAGTTAGAGCGGTTTTTCAGTGGAACAGGCTTCCTCAGGAGATGGTGGGTTCTCCATCTTTGGAAATCTTTAAACAGAGGCTAGATAGCCATCTGGCGGAGAGGCTTTTTCTGTGAAGGCAAAGGGATGTAAGGTTACAGTAGATGAGCGATAGGGACGTGAGTGTCCTGCATAGTGCAGGGGGTTGGACTAGATGACCCATGAGGTCCCTTCCAACTCTATGATTCTATGATTCTATGACCACCGGTATTTGGGCAAAAAAAAATCCAAGTTTGAAGTTGCACAAACCATCAGAATGCTCCTCTCTATGTCTACGAAATACTGCAAAACCTTGTACAGGTCATTTCCTAATAAAGGGTTTACATGTCATGCATATTTTCAGTTGTGCAGATGAACTTTCTGTTATGGAGTTCTGTTGATGGCTTACTCTATATTTTGACATTGTTTGGCTCTCTAATTATATGTGGTTGCTCTCCCCCCCCCCCCACTTCCACCCTTTACACCACACTGGCAAGCATACCTGATTAAGGGGGTTCTGCCTAAAGTAGCCCCTAATGAGGAGAGATTGCTGCCATGACCCTCCACTACTGGCTCTGCTGAAATTCGGGAGCAATTTACTTGCAAATGGATGGCACGCTGTCTGGCCCTGTGGATTTATGTTTAGATGGCTTTGAGGAAGGCGACTATAGAATCTTCCAGAGCTGTTCATCACATTTGCATGGCCCAATTCAGTATGTAAAATGTTTCCTTTTATTGCATTGCTGGGTCAAGGCATCTCTCCGAGTTTGGAAATGCCATACTGAAAAGTTCGTGCAAAGAGATCGTTCAGAGTGAGGATGAAACCACCAACAATTTTTTCTAGCCTACTTTGCCTTGTTATGAATTATATAGATGGATGGATGGATGGATGGATGGATGGATGGATGGATGGATGGATGGATGGATGGATAGATAGATGGATAGATAGATAGATAGATAGATAGATAGATAGATAGATAGATAGATAGATAGATAGATAGATAGATAGATAGATAGATAGATAGATAGATAGATAGATAGATAGATAGATAGATAGATAGATAGATAGATAGATAGATAGATAGATAGATAGATAGATAGATAGATGTGTGTATGTGTATATGTATATGAATAATTATATGTTAGCTATTGCCTATCTCCTTAGCTGAATCTTGTTTCCCCTCCTCTGCTTTCCTCCACTGGTAAATGTGCTGTTGGGGGATTCTCATATGGGTCTCATGATCAGTCTCCTCCCTTCCTCCCCCAATGATGATTCTTTCACTTTTTTAGAAGGGGGGGGGAGGCAGGCAAGATAACATCTTCTCTAGGGGTAAAATAATGTTTCAAAAGTGGGGGGCAGGCCTTTAGGGAATGGGGGGCAGCCAAGCCTGCGGGGGCTGTGTCCAAGTGGCCCTCGTAGGCTAGTGTTTCCTTGGTCTTGGCTGTAACCCGTATTCTTGGCATTCATTTCTTATATCTGCAGGAAGTTTAATCCTAGGCTGCACCACTCTGAATCCTACTCAGTTCTTTCTTCCGGGAAAGGTTTTGTTCTGCTTTGTTTTAAAATTTACATTGTTAACAGAGTAAGGCATCCCGTTTGAACCTTCAATCCCACATCCTCAGCCAAAAGTAGTGCGTTACGGGTAAGGTTTTTGCTGTGACAAAACTTTCATCCATCAATCTGCTTTTGTGAGGGTTCAATTGAACGTCTGCTTAATGAACAGCAGTCGTTGGGGTGCATGGGCCCCTCCGTCCCACAGGAAGGAAGCAGCATGAGATACCCCGATCTCACCAGACTCTTGGTAGCTCAGTAGAATTGGCGAGGGGCCACCAAGGAAGGCTCTGCGGAGGAAGGCAATGGCCGACCACCTCTGCTTCTCACTTTCTAAATATGTCTGTCTGTATGTATGTTTATATGTATGTATGTATGCATCTCTTGTGGCGCAGAGTGGTAAGGCAGCTGTCTGAAAGCTTTGCCCATGAGGCTGGGAGTTCGATCCCAGCAGCCGGCTCAAGGTTGACTCAGCCTTCCATCCTTCCGAGGTCGGTAAAATGAGTACCCAGCTTGCTGGGGGGTAAACGGTAATGACTGGGAAAGCACTGGCAAACCACCCCGTATTGAGTCTGCCATGAAAACGCTAGAGGGCATCACCCCAAGGGTCAGACATGACTCGGTGCTTGCACAGGAGATACCTTTACCTTTACCTTTATGTATGTATTTATGTATGTATGTATTTGTTTGTTTGTTTGTTTATTAGATTTGTTACCTGCTGCTCCCAGACAAGCTGGCTCGCAGGGGTTACGGAATAAAAAACCCACAATAAGAACCTCATCTTAAAACAATTAATTTATTGTCATACACTGGCGACAAAGGAAATACTATCCCCCCCCACGCATGCTCAACAGAGCTACAGCATCCAGCACTATGGGATATTGATGTAAATGGGGGAGGGGGCTTTTCCAAGGAGGGGCCATGATCTTCCTTGCTCTGGCCTCAACCCAATACTTTGTGGAAGAGCTCTGTTTTGCAGGCTCTGCAGAACTATGACAATGCTATCAGGATTGTCAGCTCTTCCAGGAGTGCATTCCACCAGATTGGGGCCAGGACCAAAAAGTCTCTGGCCCTGGTCAAGGGCAGGAATACCTCATGTGGGCTGGGGATAACCAACAGATTCGCACCCACAAAGCATATGGCCCTGCGGGGGGCATAAGGAAGTAGGAGACCCCTCAGGTATGTGGAACCCAGACCATGGATGGCCTTAAAGGTCAACACCAGAACTTTGAACTTAATTTGAGCCACAACTGGCAATCAATGCAGCTGCCTCAGCACCGGCTGGAGAGGGGACCTTCAAGATGTTCCCATGAGGGCCCTAGCAGCTGCATTTTGCACCAGCTGCAATGTCCGGATTGAGGACAAGAGTAGGCCTGCATAGAGCAAGTTACCAAAGTCAATCCTGGAAGTGACTGTCACATGGATCACTTTACAGCTAGGTGCTGTAAAGACAGTGAGGGCTCTCATAGCCTTGCCTGGCTGGAAATACAGCAGGTGGGCTACTCTGGTGATCTGCACCTCCATTGACAGGGAGGCATTGGGGATCACTCCCAGATTCCTGGCTGAGGGCAAGATATTGAGTTCCCCCCTTCTCCCCCCCCCCCCAGCAGACTTGCCTCCAAAGCCCCTCACTGGCGGCACCATAACTTGTTTGCTAGTTGAAAGAACATGGTTGAGAACGAACCTCAAATATTCTCCTTGGAGTAACTCCTAATGGGCTTAGCCACCTAGGCTAAAAAAATCGAGAAGCAGAATGATATGAGAGCAGCTTCACTAAATAATAATTACAGCAATATTTGGAGTGGTGAAAATGTAGCATTAATAAGGCATAATTGTTTTTTATGGGCAAGAGGCTTTATGTAACAATCCGTACCCTTTTATGGTTGAAAGATTTGGCTAACGTCAATTACCATTAGACTAAACCTCCTTTGAAGAACCTCCAGAGTGATGTTTATCATAGATGACCATGGTCGGAATGAATAGCTTAAGGTTTCAGAGAGTCGCTTTCTCATTTTCTGCTGTGCTGCTTCTCGGGAGTACGGAAACATTAGACTCTGTACACCGAACATAAATTATCTTTTATCTCCGAGTTTTACAGCCAGTTTGTAATACAAGGTAGTAGGATTTATGACCAAGAAATAAGAAGATGTCCAAAAATTAATGAAGCATGACTTTTACATAATATTGAGCCGAGTTCACTGTAACCCATATAGATTTCGGCACTGTGGTACAAGAGGAAAGAAATTGCAGTTTGCACTTGAAAACCCATTATGGAAGCATATTTTTTTGTCAGTTATCTAATGCTGCAGAAAGGATGTATGAATGTTTAGGTAACCTTTTTCCCTCTGTGGAGTCATACTTGCCTGTCTTGTCTTTTCCACCGTCAGCACAACTCCCCCTCTGAGGGACATTGTGATACTTCTACTTTACGTGGAAATGATATGTCATTCATAGGTTAAGGACTTAACCAGACATGGGCTGAAAGTTCTGTGTAGAGAGCTCCCAGGGGGCGCATCGGGGCCCGGTTCAGATGGAGACCACAATGTACAAGTAGGAGGTTCAGTCTTCTGTCAGGGAGATTTTTCCTAACGTGAAATGGCCCTTTGAACCTGCTGTTTGCCCCATTGAACTAAATTACATGTGCATCTGGTAAGGCCCTGAGAGCATGTGCTGTGACCAGGGGACATGGTTTCACATCCCTCTTTAGCCGTAATCTCTCCTTGTGGCTACAGGACTGTCAGTCCATGCCCATTTATACCAGGGGGGGGGGGGTAATAAATTTGAGGTTTACAAAATCTTCCTGTGCCAAATATTTTCTTGAGTTTACTGATTCTGGATTACCAGAAATATTGACCAGAGCAGAACCTGTAATGTCAGAATCCAAAGTACTTTCACTATTATATTTCAGAACAAAGCGCAAAAATAAACTCAAGTGCTGAAAATTCTCCACGTGGAAACCAAACGCTGGCTAGCAGGAGACAGAGGAACTAGCTGGAGCCTTAGAGCAGCAATTAGGAAGGGGAGATGGAGGTACTGGCCCTCCTGGCAGGTGATTCTCGAAATGACCAGTTGCCTGCTGTGTGTCAAAGAAGAAGCAAGAGAGGAAACTTCCCTGATGAGGGGCAGTAAGCATAGATGGCAGCAGGTCACTTGGGACACTCACTGAGGGCCTAGGTACACTTGGTCACATCATTGATCTGGAGCCAAAGCATGCCCTTTGCCACTGGTACCCTCCTGCCGTTACAAATCAGATTTCCTAGCAGCACAGCCCCATCCTGTGTTCTGTCTTGTTCTTACACTAATGTTAAGGTGATCAGATTGGAGGGACATCTGGGGGTATCTGGCAAATTGTACTTATGTTGAAATTAAAATATATATATTACAATACTATTTTTGCGTTCTGTGCGTTCTATGAAACTTTTTGTTGCTCCATATAGACCAAATTTTCAATCAAGAACCCCCCCCCCCCCCCCCGGGTCAATGATGTCTCGCTTTACCAATGTTAAAATCTGGTCACCTTAACTAATGTGCAACAACAAGGATATCAGGGGAAAGAATTTCACAGTCACAGTCAGGGCTGATCCTGCGTAGAGCAGGGGGTCAGACTAGATGGCCTGTGTGGCCCCTTCCAATTCTATGATTCTAACAACATATTTGGAACTTTTCAATACAGCCAGAGCGAAGGCATGGGGCCCTACCATTTATCTATTCTCTTGTCACATCACAAAGTGCATTTTAAAAAAATATTCTCTGTTTCCAGAATGAAGTTCCAAGCAGCACAAAGAGTTGGTGATTTAAAAAAAAGAAAGAAAACAAGCCCAGCGGGTGTGCAGAACAAGGTGCACAAGATTAAAGGAAATTATTGAATTGCGAATTGCTACTGACCTGATCAAAGTAAGATAGGAGAACATTAAATGGAGGAAAGAACTGGGGGGGGGGGGTTTGATATGTAAAATTATATTTCTTAGACATGTAGAGGAAATCTGCATTGTTACCTAGGGCTATGATCCCATGTGTATTTTCTTCGGTTGAAATCGAAACTTGCTCATGTACAGCAGTGTAGGATTCAACCCTAAAAATCCTAAAGCTGCAATCCTCTGCAAGGTTACTTGGAGGTCATTACTGATCAACATAGAAGACCTGACTGACTCCCAGTGGAAGTGATGTGGCATTGGGTAACTAAGGTTTTTGAAGGCTGATCAGTTGTATTCTGGCTTTAGATATTTCTGTTTGTAGCATGTGCCTCCCCCCCCCATCTAGAATGATCACGAGCACTCAATGTAGCTGTGTTCCAAGCAAAAGCTACAAGAATGAAACAAACCTCTCTGCTGATAAATTAGACATTCGTCCCACCCAGCAGCATTCATCATGCTCCCACTCCCCCCCCCGGCCCCCCGGTTGCATTCAGAAACGCAAGCAATATGCAGTTTTTCCCCTAACATGCAGATTTTATCCGGCAAGAAAGAGCCTTTTAACTTGTTTCATTATATACCTAATAATGTGTTTCCAAGAAACAAACATGTTTTTTTAAGAGGAAGTTATTAAACATAATGCTACAACCATTCTATATGAAGGAATAAAATGGATAGTTAGGAAGGCTTGCCTTGAGTACCATTATAAGTCATGTGGGAGCACAAATCTGCGCTCTTTTATTACTGTTCCAGCAAAGAAAATCAACATAATGATACCTACTACTTATTCTGTACCGCCCCCGTTTAAATGATAGCCCTTGCCAAATTGATCAATGCCTCTGCTGCTGTTTAAAAGGTGGCTCCGTTTTATCATGTTTAATTTAGGGAAGGGGCAGTTTGCCACGAGGACTTCACACAGCCTGCAGAGATGCTTTGAACTGCAAGCAAAATCCATTTGTTGCCCCTTTCAGACAACAAGGCATCCACATGTATGGGAAGGATTGCAGGTTGCATGTGCTTCAGAAAGCCTCAGATCAGCTTACCTGTCTCACAGGGTGCCTCTCCCACCTTTTCCCACAACAGGCACCCTGTGAGACAGGTGAGGCTTAGGGAAAACCCAAGGCGCAAGGTCACCCAGCTGTGGAGGAGTAGGTAATCAAGGCTGGGTCTCCAGTTAGAGGCTACCCCTCTTAAGAAGAGCCCTGGATCAGACTATCCAGCATCCAGATTAAAGTTCAGGGTAATATGAAAAACCTCTGCCTGAAACCCTGGAGAGCCACCAGCAGTCTGAGTAGGCAATGCTCACTCTGATAGAACAATTGCCAAGGGTCTTTCTGACCACCCCAGGAAGGCCATTCAACCAGTTGGAAGCCACCACAGAGAACTTGCATGAGTGAGCAGTTGCTAAGCTTACCCATTTCCAGGACGGCACCTTCAGAAAACCCATAATATTGTCTTTTGCTTCCCGTATTGCCTCTCACATACAAGAAGAAGAAGAAGAAGAGTTGGTTCTTATATGCCGCTTTTCCCTACCCGAAGGAGGCTCAAAGCAGCTTACAGTCGCCTTCCCATTCCTCTCCCCACAACAGACACCCTGTGGGGTAGGTGAGGCTGAGAGAGCCCTGATATTCCTGCCCGGTCAGAACAGGTTTATCAGTGCTGTGGCTAGCCCAAGGTCACCCAGCTGGTTGCATGTGGGGGAGCGCAGAATCGAACCCGGCATGCCAGATTAGAAGTCCGCACTCCTAACCACTACACCAAACTGGCCCTCTAGTAGCCTCAAAGCAGTTCTGCATTAAAAAAAAAAAAAAAAAAAAAAAATGTGCGGGCTAAAGATGTCGTCCTGAGAGGGTGGCAGGGCATCTGCTCTGCTATCTCTGAAGCCTGACAGGGGTCAATTGTGCAAGCAATTGGCAGAAAAGAGGAGGGGTACGCAAACCTCACCTCACCTTTCTACCCAGGAAGTTCTTGGGGCCGTCTCCAATCCTTTAGGGAGTATATCTCCCTGGATTATAGGCTGTCAGCGTTCCAGGTCCAGAGGACGACTGCCATTTTCTACCTCGGACTTTCTTTTCTTTCTTTAATCTTAAAGTATCTGCTTCAACCCTACATGATGATTTACCACAAATGAACGCTTTGAACTGAGGGGAGGACTTCGGCTGAGTTCCAAAACATCATTTACTGCAAGTATCTCTCGCTTTTTTTTTCTCCGTCTCTCTTCCTGCATCAAAGCCCTTTGTTTCCCCCCTCCTCTTACTCTGCTCTGCCTGAAGCCACCTCGTTAAGAGGCAGGCTAATTCTCCTAACTAAGCAGAGGAAGGATTCAAATCAACTCGAATTAATTGGCAAAAGCTCCTATTGTAATTGTTTTGGTTTTCGGAGATAGAGATAAGAGCAGTGAATGTGAAAATCTCACGAGAACTTTGTGCCAGTACGAGAATCCCTGCCTTAACCGGCTTCAATACGTCACATGCCTGTGCCGGAACATTAGAGGATAAAACAGAGGACCTCTACTGGCCACTTGTAAAATTGTTTGGGGCCGGGTTTTTTTAAAGTCAAAATCATGTCTATGTTAAAAAGATTGGCTCATCTAATAGAGATACAAACCCAAGATTACAAAGTATTCTTAGATGGATTGATCAAAAATATCTCCAAGGAGATCCAAGATGGCAAGGAAGAAGTCTTCAATAGGAATGATGGATCAATAACAGTGACTGATGACAGCTTTAAACAAGGTGGAAAACCAACAGCAGAAGAGAAATCTGAAATTCATATCTTCAAGGAGATCCAAGATGCCAAGGAAGACGTCTTTAACAGGAATAATGGATCAATAACAGTGGCTGATGACAGCTCTAAACAAGGTGGAAAACCAACAGTAGAAGAGAAATCTGAAATTCTGGAGACGGAAAATGGGATGCCGGAGTTCTGCAGCCCAGATAAGGACACCCTTTTTAAAAAGACATACAGCCATCTCAAAGCAAGAGTGTACAAAAATCAATCAAAAGAAATATGGATCTGCAGTGAAAGTAACCGATTTAAAGGATCTCTCTGGGGAAAAAATTGTATTGATACTGGAGTCCAGGAGGTGCAACGGCCTCAAGATTTATCGATGCATATTTTGCGGGAAAGAGTACAACTGCACTTTCTACGCCAAAGGCCAATGGGACAGAATATAATTTTACGGGAACGACAAGATGTAGCAAGCCTCGAGATGAGACCCCCTTAAGAAGACCGAAAGCTCATATTGTTTTATGTTTAATGTTATACCGTATTCTATATTTCCATTTTTATGAAAAAGGGGAAGCAGTGTCTCTTTCGCTCTTGTTTTTTTTTTTTTGTCTCTTTTCTTTTATAGGCATATAGGTAATATAATCATTAGTGCTGAAAATGTAAAATGGGGTTCTCCCCCCTTATTTTTTCTTTCTTCTATTAGTGAATTGTCCTAGGACTAAAGCCTACACTGAGGATGGTTCTTAGAATGGGTCAAGCAAAAATTGTTTTGTAGATGTATTAGAACCAAGGATAAGGAGAAGCTATAGAAGACTGAAAGCTTATATTGTTCTATGTTTAATGTTAAGCATTTAATCTAAACCTGGAAATCTTATTATTCTCTGTATTAACAACATATACTGTATCCTATATTGCTATTTTTATGAAAAAGGGGAAGCAGTGCCTTTTTTCTCTCTTGTTTCTTTTTCTTAGTAGGCATATAGGTAATATAATCGTTAGCGTTGGAAATATAAAATGGGGCTTTCCCCTCTTATTATTTTTTTTATTGGTGTATTGTTATAGGGCCAAAGCTCATATTGATCTGTAGAAAATGCAAAGCTCTCAACTTATACCTGTCAGGATGGCTCTTAGAATGGGCCAAGTATAAATGGTTTGTAGATGTATCTGTATTAAGGATAAGGAGAAATTATGAAATCCTTTTGTAATTTTTTTTCTTTGTACATCTTTAAGGCAAAGCCCTACTTTCCTCTCCCTTTATCAGGGTATTGATATAGGGCCAAAACTAATACTGTGCTATAAGAAATGTTTAATGTTAAGCATCTAACTCAAACCTAGAAATATCTGCTAGGATAGCTCTCAGATTGTATCAAGCAGTTAATGTGAGGTCTACGATCTCTCAAGTAAGTTGATTAATAATAACTTTTCTTTTGTATATCTAAACAGGCTTTTTTTTTTTTTTTTAATGTAGTGGAAATGTGGATGGCTCTTAGACTCATGGCTCTTAGAGTTTTGGGCAAAAGTTTATATCACTGTGGAGTCAATGTGGGGTCGTATATTCTCAAATGATGACTATATTTCTATCTTTATGAAAATAAAAAAAATCATTATAAAAAAAAAAAAAAAATGTGCCATTGAACCAAGGCTCTTGCCCATAAAAAGCAGCCATATGTACTTAACTAATACACCAATACAACATCTGAATAGGCTACGGATTTTGTGGACACCATTTTCCCACTGCTCTACCACACGGCTTTCTTTTTCTTTTTTTTTAATGAAATTGGTAATTGACATATTACCCTTGCATTAAACTGCAACAATGCATCAATTACCAATTTTGGTTAAAAGCACTTTGGTGGTGCAGGGGGGTGGCAGCTGTGGCTGGCTGTGACAAGCAAAGTACAGGGGAAACTACTCTCTTGCTGTTGTGAATGACTCCGCAGGGGAAACAGAATGAGCTTTGGAACCTTCTTGCAATGGCCTTTGTGCAAGGTGAAGTGTTAATGTAATTCACACATCATTTGCAAATCATGTGCTCTTCTGCTAAAACTAAGATCCCCCCCCCAAGTAATTAGTCAGCTCTTCAATAGGAACCCTGTGCTCTGCCAGGAGGATGTGGAATGAGCTGCTGTCTCGGAGAATTGTGTCCCCGTCTCCATTAAAACAAAAGTCCAAATAAAACAGCAGGAGCAGATCAAAAAAGCGGAATCTGCCCTGTGGAATTTTAAGACTGGAGGATTCTAAGAAACAAAATGGTACTTTTAGCTTTGAAACTTTCGGCTGTTAACTTAACTGCCTGAAAGGAAGTTTAACACTTTGACCATGGAATTCAAGGGAGCCTTTGAAGAGATGCACATTTGGTAGCTCACGGCCAGGGGCAATATCTTGTGATTTCTAAGGTCTTTCTCTAACCTCTTGTTCCTTAGCACAAAGTTGAAATTTTCTTTTTAGAAATCATTGCCAGCTTCTTTGATGAAAATTGCCTGAAGAAAATACAATGCTAATAAGAAGCCGTCTACGTTTTTTCACAGCAGCACACGTGAAAGTTGCTAAGACTACAGAGAGGAAATGGAGGAACAGTTCTGGGGTTACCTCGCCTGGAAAAATAAAATGCCATGTAAAACTGAGAAACCGGATTCCCCCTCCCAATTCACGGGTTGACCACTCGCCTCTTTGCTCTGGTGGGAACAAAAATGGAGACAGACCAACATCATGTTGCATCGTGATGTCACTTCTGGTTGTTCCTGGAAATGATGTCACAACACTCTAGGAATAAAACTACAGATTTGGGGAATTCCTAGAGTGCTGTGACATCACTTCTGTATACAACTGGAAGTGACATCACTCCCTACCTCCCACTTTTTCTCCCACTGGAGCCAGGAAGCCAAGGTCAAGAGGATGCCTACTGCTACACCGAATCCTTTCCGAAACTTATGCAGGTTGCTACTCCTGTGGAAATGACCCCCAAGTGTATTTTCCACCTGCACAGTTGGTTGGATCCAGCTGTGAATATCCAGAATGGAACATGTGCTCGGTGCAGTTCCATTTGTACAAACTGTGTCATGGGGACAGCAGCAGCAGATCGCTATTGAGATATTTATTTTAAAAAGAAAATAAGAATGTGCATAGGGAGAGATGACACGTACCATGGAGAGAGCCCAATATTTTATTTAATTTTATTTAATTATATAGAAAGGAATACTCTATGCCCTTGTACGTGTGGAACAGACGGTAGGCATACAATCTGTTTCATTTAGCAGAAGCAGACAGAGAGGAATTATTTCAATTCTTCTGCTGGTGCAGGGATGCTGGGCATGTGGAAATCTTCTATGGGATCTAACCCGTGGCAAGTTCCACTGTCCCTGCATGCACCTTTCCTCCAAGAAGCCTGTGTGCTCAGAGCATGAATCCTCTGGGATGACGACAGCACCTGAGCCAATACTGCTAATTGTTTCCATTCAGTGTGCCATGCAGCAACCGTTCAGTGTGCCATGAACTGATGCCCCTTGTGCATGCTTACTTGCAGGGCTTACATGTGCTCTACCCCAAGCTCCCACATGGAATATTCCTGGGAAACACCCAGCTCTTTCTCAGTAGGACAGTCCCCTGACTCCATTGGGTATGGCCCCATTTTACTCAGCAGGATCAGCATACCACAAGCAGCCTCCTTGTGCACATGACAGAGATAAACACTGAAGTGGTGCATCAGATGTCCTTTAAATATGCAGGTGGACCATTCATTTGTGCAGGGACAGATCTGCCTGTTCACAGATCATGAGCAGATCTGTTCACAGATCATGACTATAAATAAAACCAGATGCATTGTTCTAGCATTTTAACAGCCAGGACACTCAGCATCAGAATATAAACAAAGCCACAAAAATTATTACAGTATTTTGACAGCCAGGTCACTCAGCATAAACAGTAACCAAGGAGTTCCGCACTCTGCTGGCAATGTAGCAAAACTTCGCCACCATGTAAGAAATAGAATTATCTTTATCTGCAAGCAAGATGTTAACTAGATGATCATCTGTAAGTCCAGAGAGCCGAGATAGCAAGGGTAAAATTAAATGGCTTCTGGCAACCCTATAGCAGTCACAGTACAATATAGTGTGGGCAATCGACTCAGTTGCACCTGAATTGCAAGGGCAGATAGATAGATAGATCATGAGCAGATAAATGCCTAATGAATGATAACCTAGTTAGGGTATTATCCATCACAAACCTGTAATAGCCAAGGCTGCATGCACAGAGGGGGGATTTGTAGTTTGGCATTCACCAAGACATGCACAGTGGTAATGTCGCTTCCACGCTTTCCTGTGGGAACTGACATTTGCCCTGCTTTTTCCTCCCAGTTGTGCCTCTGAAAAGCTGTTCGAGAGCTTTAAATAGATCGGCAGTGTTTATAATGTGATAACAATGACTGGTATAATATATACAGCCTCCTAAAAGGCCACCAGGGATGTGTGGCTGGTAGAAGGAAGCATGGTTCGAATGTGCGTAGAGCAGTGGAGATGTTCATCTCCCTCTCCCTGTTTATTTATTTCATTTATTTATTATTTAGATTTCTATGGCCACCCCTCCTGGCAAGCTGGCTTGGGGCGGTTAAAAACACAATGATTAAAACATAACAATTAAAAGAACACCAACAGTTGGATAGACTAAGAAATTAGCGAAAAGCGATAAAATACAATTAAAATGCCTCTCTCAATTCCATTAGTGCTTCCATGTTTGAAGAAGCTGCCTGTGAAAATGCCCCATTTATTCCAGGGGAGCCTGTCAAAGGATGGTGTGATAATAAATGTGCATATTTCACTGTTCCTCCAGATCAGAATGGTGTATGTTAGAGCCTGATGTTGTGTTAATGCTCCGAAAAGCTAAGCCAGCCCTGCAGTGGGGAGCTAAACTGGGGGAAACATCTGCAGTTCGGGGCATGAGAAGGGGCTTTGCACAGGCCCAGAGCCAGAAAGATTTTGTGAGAGGGGCAATCCACCCAGGGTTGTCAGCCTCCAGTTGCAGGCTGGATACCTCTTGGGAATTCTCCAATGGATCATTTTGAGGGGCTTCCACTCAGATGAACATACAAAAGAAAGGAATACTTTCCTTGGGGGGAGTGATGCATGTACCACATGGCCAAGAAGCCCCTCAGCCTTTCTTCCTCTTGGATCAGGGGCAGGATACCACCAGCTTGCTCTCCCAGGCAGGGAACACACTGTGGCTCCTCACTGCCTCCACTGCACCAGACCTCACCAGAGCCCCAAGGGGGAGGTAGTGGAAGTGGTACCCTCTCTCTGACACAGCTGGCTACCCTGCCTCCTTCTCCACTACAGCTATGCACTCACCTGTCTCTCAAGATGCCTCCATGAGAGCCCTAGTCCAGTCTCCACTATCCTGGTGCCATTGGCTTTCACGGTTCCCCAGAAAAAGGAAGCCAAGTTCTCACCTTAGAAAACGCCATGGAGCAGACAGCTCCCTCCCCAGAGCCCAGCAGGAGGGAAGGCAGCTAGCCTCACTCTCCAATCTTACCTATCCATAGCAACCTCCCTACTGCCACCATACTGACTCTGCTCATCTGGCCTTGATCATGGAAGTGTGATCCAGACCCACTACCTGCTGCAGTGCACTTGGGTCTGCCCCGGAAAGCATGCTCATGGCATCACATGGTTGGAAAAGAGTGCTCCACGGGCCCAAGCATACCCACTCACCACAGCCCAGCAGGAGGGAGGGTGAAGGAAAGACTGAGACACTTCTCAGCCACATGCTGCATGCACCACTCCCCTGAGGGTGCCTGAGCAGAGGAACCTGGCTGGAAGTAGTTCAAGTGGAGCGTGAGCAATCATGGGGCTAGTGGGCGGATGCTGAGAGGGGGCGGCCAAATTGGAAGGGGGCACTGCCCCTGTCAGCCCCCCTGTGGCTATGGGCCTGTTTGCTTGAGAGAAAGGCCATTCATTTGTGCAGGGACAGATCCATGCCCCCAACAGCTTTGCTAAATTCCCACCAAAATCTGCTCAGGATCCCCAGCCCCATAGAGGCAAAACCAGGGCCAGGGCTTTTTGGGTCCTGCCCCGGCTGGCAGAATGTTCTACCTAAGGAGATAAGTGGGATGCCTGAGCTGTTCCACCAGGCCGACAGCTGAGACCAGGAAAATGACATCTAAAACTCTGGTCTCCCTACCCGAGAATCCAGCCAATCCACTCAACCTTCTCAGTACTGGTTGGCGCCCCTTCTCTTAAGATACCTATTGATACAGGAGGCAGCTTTTAAATTGCTTTTAAAACCTAATTGGCCTGATTGATATTATCTTTAACACTTTTTGCTTCCTTTTATAAAATGGAAATGGCCTACTGGGAGGAGACTGTCCGGGGCCCTGTCCATCCAGTGCACGAGGCCCGGTCCATCCAGTGCATCCCTCCTGATTGGCCAGCGACCATATGGCCCATCCCCCCCAAAGCCCGCAAGGCCAGTAGCTGCCATTTGGCCACTGGACATCGCCAGAGACAGAGGTCAGAGTGAGGCCCACTGGTCTGGAGAGTGGGGGACTGAGGGGCTTGCCTGCTGCCAGAAAACCTCTGCTGCTTGGGAGCGGGCACTGAGGCACTGACTGCTGCTCTGGGTCGGGGGCCGAGTGACTGCTTGCTGCCCCTCAGAGCTCTCAGCCCCACTTCTCTCAGAGGGTGTCTGTTATCAGGAGAGGAAGAAAAGGCTATTTTAAATTGCTTAGAGACAACTGAGGCCTGCTGGGTGACTGTGGGCCATTCCAGTTCTCTGAGCGCTCTCAGCCCCACTTCTCTCATAGGGTATCTGCTATGGGGAGAGGGAGAAAAGGTGATTTTAAACAGTTTGAGACATCTGAGGCCTGTTGGGTGACTCAGGGCCATTCCCAGTTCTCTCAGAGCTCTCACAGCCCCACATCCCTCACAGGTTGTCTATTGTGGGAAGATGAAGGGAAAATGTGTTTGTAAACTGCTTTGTGATTCCCTTTGGTAGTAATCAGCAGTGTACAAAAATCCATCTTCTAAGGGGCAACAGTGAAAGAACCATACGGGCACATAACATTATATCAACAGTAAAAAAATGGAGACAGGAGGAGTAGGGTCACAGAACTGGGAGGGATTGGTTGCCATGTAATCTTCCCCTATGAATAGTCTCCAATTTGATTTTCCCTTCACATATCTGAAGACATGGCTCTGGAAAGCTCATCTGTAACCACTATGCCACCATTCCCAAAGGTCAGTCCTCTCCCACACTCAACTAACATTCCACACCACAGGTTCTTGACACCCATCTCTCCACACCCACACCCACACCCTCATTTGGCACCACGCCACCATAGCCCCACACAAAAAGCACATATTCAACCTCATGCCCTTACAGACTGGACAACCCCTCCCCTCCCTCTTCCCACTGCCAAGCTCTCTCTATCTTAATCACTCTCTTCCTTTCTAACTCCCTCTCTCTTTGCTATCTCCCCGCCCCCGGCTAGCACCCATTGTATCAGCTACAACAGGCTTTAATTCTAATTCATTATAAATGTAATTTTATAGGATTCTTTTTAAACTTGTTGCGAGCTGCCCTGAGCTGGTCATGGAAGGGCGGCATGCAAAAATTAAAGTATTATTAATATTATTGTTGTTGTTATTGTTAGCTATGTACAGGGGCTGGATTGTGTATATTTAAATTAAATGACAGCAAACCCATACGAGGATGGTTACACCGTGCTGCAGGACTACCCGTCTTACAAGAAGGAACTGTGCTGAGCAGCATTTAAAATACAAACGTAAAGAACAGAAGGCAGGGAGCGATTCCACTCCTTGAAAGAGGGACCACACCTAGCTCCATTCCTCCCCTCTAATCTGAACCCCTCTCTGACTTTCTTCAAAAGGCACATCAAATAAGGGTACATATGCAAAGAAACCCAAAATACCCCACAGTGGCATGCAATTTTAATGAGCCGTTTGTGTTTGAAATCCATGTGACTCCGAAGCAAAAGCGGGAGCATGCTCGGAAAGTCAATACACAAAGGCTGCTCCGCACGGCAGGTGGGAGTGAACTCCAAAATTGATAGCCTCCTTGTGTTATTTGAATAGATGCCCAGGCGCTTCAGCATGGAGGCACCCCAGCGCTTTCGGCTGCAGCGGAGAAATATGTGGAATTCCAAGTATCTGCCACACGGTGTTTATGACTATATGCAGAAAGTTTGGGAAACTCATTCTGTTTAGGTGCCGATACAGAACTAGTGAGGACTATTATGCACAGATAGTACTCTGCCATGCTCTTGTGATCTTCCATTCATGCCAATAAGTGTTGCACAGAAGATGTTCTCTAGCAATACACTGTTGTGGGGGAAGACAGGGTAGGCGGTTGTAAGCTGCTTTGAGACTCCCTTGGATAGTAAACAGCAGGGTACAAAAACCCCAGCACTTTTACTTTTCTGTGCGGAAAACTAAGATCAGGGAGAAAATCGCCTGGATATGAATGGATTGATTTAGCCTCCTTGCTCCCCTTGGGTGAGAACTACGTTTTAAAGACAATCAAACAAGGGCTTAACGATCATGAGTTTCCAGCAGTATAAGGAGCCTTCCTTTCGGGGAGGGACATGACTCGGTGTAGAGTATCTGCTCAGCTTGCAAAAGGTCCTAGCTTCACTCCTGAGCTCCTCCAATTTAAAAAGATCAGGTAGTGGAGAATAGGAAAGACTCTGAAGAGCATGGGTCCTTGATGGACCCATGGTCCGATACCATATAAGGCACTTCCTTGTGATCTGTGGAACCTGCTTCTTCTGAAAAGTAGTTTGCTTGCTTGCACTGGAGGAAGGCTCTATCACTGGAGGAAGGGAAATTTTGAACTAATCCCTTAATATGTACAAAATGCTATCATGTCACAACCAATTTATGGCAACCCCAGCAAAGGGTTTCCAAGTAAAGTGAACAGAGGTGGTTTGCCATTGCCTTCCTCTATAGAGCCTTCCTTGGTGGTCTTTCATCCAAATACTGGCCCTCCTTTGCTTCTGAAGAGATTGGGTTAGCTGCCTTCCCTCCCAACCCTTTAAGAGCACCTCTAAGAAGTGGGCTACCACAGCACCTGATGAATTGGCCCAGAAATTCAGCTCTGTCCCACAATAGCTTCCAGAGATATTGTACATCCATAAGATTTTCTCTAACATCAACTGTTTTGACTTGATTTTGATTTCTTGTACTGGAACACGGAATGATTTCTGATAGCCTTCAGTGATCTTCTAATGTAGCACTCTTTCTGTAGGGATCATTCATCAGGATTATGGCTGTGATGATAGATGAGACATCAGGAAGGAGTAAATTTGGCTTGAGGAGGTTTATGAATGCTTGAGAAAATGGTCACTTCTACTGCAATGGTAATACATTTAGCAGGAGGTCACTGTGTAATAGCTGCAGGTCAGATCTAATTTAATATGGCTGCAATTTCTTCCCAAATGTGCAATTCAGTTCCAGTTATAGAAGTCTGAGATTCCCTTTCAAATTACTGAAACTCATAGGGGTTTATGCTAAAAAGTACCTGATACGGCTCACTTCTATTTTGAACTAAGTGTTGTAAAAATCACTGGAAATTATTTCTGTTTTTTTGTTGGGGGGGGGGGGGTCGCATAGGTGATGTTATTTCCAGGACTGTGTTTCAAACAGGCAGTTTTCTGATTTTGATTTCCTACAGTGATTCACATTATTCCTTTTTTTAAAAATTGCTCCAAATCATCAGTAAAGGTTTCCCAGTTGAAGTTTGCCATTGCAAACGCAACAGCTGTTTAGCCATATCTAAAAAGATGAATGTCAGGGCCAGTTTACACTTTTCAGTGTCCTTAACTTCCCCCTTTATCTACAGGATTGCCACTTGGTAGGGAACCTGCCCAGGGTGTTCGCTCTCCCCCACTTTTGCTCCATGGAGCAGTGAGGAGAAAATGAGGGGAACAGTATCCATTGAAACCTGGAGCCTTTTTGCACATGGGTAGAAATAGCATCACACCAGCTGACTGGCATAATGCTAAATAAAACTGCGCCTCCCGGCCCCTCCTCATATTTCCTGCTGTCTCGCTCTTCTTTGCCACCATTTCCACAAGAAGAAGAAGAAGAAGAAGAAGAAGAAGAAGAAGAAGAAGAAGAAGAAGAAGAAGAAGAAGAAGAAGAAGAAGAAGAAGAAGAAGAAGAAGAAGAATTGGTTCTTATATGCCACTTTTCTCTACCTGAAGGAGGCTCAAAGCAGCTTACATTCACCTTCCCTTTCCTCACCCCACAACAGACACCCCGTGAGGTGGTGAGAGCCCTAATATCACTGCTCTGTCAGAACAGTTTTATCAGCGCTGTGGTGAGCCCAAGGTCGTCCAGCTGGCTGCATGTGGGGGAGTGCAGAATTGAACCCGGCTCGCTAGATTAGAAGTCCATGCTCCTAACCACTACACCAAACTGGCTGCTGGTAATGGTGGAAGAGAGCAATGTGATTTACATGGGACTCTCTTCCACCTGTCACTCAAGCCATGCAGCCAATCCCCTCTCTTCTTGCTTTGAGGGGCTGCGATGCCCACTAATTTTTTTAAAAAACAAATCAGTAGTTCTCCATTGAAACAACTAAACATCTAATCATGGATTTATAGTGCTTCTTTATTGCCACCACTTGAGGAATGATGAGGCTTCTTTTAAAAATAAATCTCGTTCCTGATTAAACATTCTTGGCATGTTCCGTCATCACTCCCCTTTCTGAAACAGCTAGTGATAGCCCAGAAGTGTGCCCCCGCCCCCCAGAACATGATCCCAAGTTTGCCTGCTAAGGAGCTGGTATCCCTGTTTGTCTGGTCGACAAGTTCTGGGTTCGGTTGGGTAGGATAAGGTTGGTGTGGGACCAGGAGGTCTCCCAGAGATCATTTCTCCAGGAGAAAATGGGCCTTCATCCCCTAAATCTCCAGGTATTTCTCAACCCAGAGTGATAGCCCAGAAGTGTGCCCCCGCCCCCCAGAACATGATCCCAAGTTTGCCTGCTAAGGAGCTGGTATCCCTGTTTGTCTGGTCGACAAGTTCTGGGTTCGGTTGGGTAGGATAAGGTTGGTGTGGGACCAGGAGGTCTCCCAGAGATCATTTCTCCAGGAGAAAATGGGCCTTCATCCCCCAAATCTCCAGGTATTTCTCAACCCAGAGTTGTCAATCTCAGGTCTGGAAGTTCCACTCCTGGACCTTAACTCCCAGGTACTTGCAGACCTGATTCAGATTGGGATTACCATGCCATAGTCCCCAACCTCAAGCCACCTGTGGAGCTGCTAAAGAACAGGTGCGGATAACATGCTACTGCTTCTCTGAGGGCCAGCTTGAATCAGGCAATCACCATGTATGTTCACATGGGCGTGCTGTTGTCCCATGGAGGCACCCAAATGCAAGTATTTTAGAATTTCCTTCCCCCTGCTTATGTCTACTGAGGGTTAGTGAAGCTCAGGTTTAAGGCCCGTCCTTAGCAGGGAAACCTTCAAAGCCATTTCGTTTTTCCCCCGGAGCTTCACACCACTGTGAAGTAAATGAATTGCAACCTGATTCTGCGGCCACTAGCCACGTTTTTCCCAGAGGGCAGTGCTTGTCCTGTTTTGCTCGTAACAAAGATTGCATTTAATTAATTAACTCGGTGCTTTGTGGTGCTTTCTAATCAAACAGATACATTAGTGAGAGCTGAACAAACAAACAAGCAGAAAGCAGGTGGGCGAAAACAATGTGAGAAACTCTCTCTCTCTCGTTCTAGATTAAACCCATTATTGGGGAGGGGGGAGACCCTTTGGGTGTTTTCTTCATAAGGCTGAACTTAAGAATTGATCTTTATTTTCCATCACCAGACATGAAATGAAAATGGAGAAAAAAAAAGAACTGGATCAATTTTTTCTGATTGATCAGAGGTCGAGGTGGTTTTTCCTCCCCCAAAAAGGGGGCTTAATAAGATAAAAATCAATGCAGCCACATTATATGACACGGTTCTTATCTGTGGTAGCATTAATTAAAGTATGGTCAGACTTGGATTCAGCTAAAACATTCAGGCTCTTTTCAGGCTTTTGGAGGAGCAGAAGCATTAAAGAGAATAATTGAGCCAGGTTGCTTTCCTTTCTTCCTTTCTTTTTTCTTTTTTTGCAGGAGGGGAGGGGAAACTTTTTTGGAAGCTCCAAAGTGCATCAGCCACAGCACATCATGGGTTCTGTTCTCAGCTGATACATGCAAATTGCACTGCTGTATTGGCCAGATGGTTGCAGGCTATGAACTGATGCCCAGTACTATTGTGGAAGTGAATTTTGT